>NC_050188.1:7484921-8174921 GCF_008315115.2 Sander lucioperca | reverse complement strand
TCTGTTTGTTTCTCTCTCTCGGTCTGTCTGTCTCTGTCTGTCTGTTTCTGTTTCTTTTGTTCAGCCCCATTCTTTTTACCTAATATATTTCACATCTCATATCAGCTAGATTGATGCTTTTTAGTTCTATGCAGTGTCTAATAATAATACAAAGTATTTCTTCTTTCAGCCGTTTTAGGTAATTCATTTCAACTTTCATCTTTGACAGTATTACAGTTCAGCTTCAAGCTTTTCTAACAGTGTATTTTAGCTCTTCACTTGGGTAATGCAGTTTAGCTTCCAACTCTAACAATTTTCCTGATTTTTTAGCGTGTAGTGCATTTGAGCTTTAAGATTTTTCGTACTATTTGTTTCATATTTCTGCATTTGTGAGTGATTATCAGTTAGAAAATATAGTCAGACCTCACAATGTTCTACGTCTTTTGTCATTATTCAACTTTTGAAGCCAACAGTTCAGTTTAGCATAAGCTTTTAACTTTTTAATGAAATTCATACGTATTAAAACGATTTCCACTTTTTCAACTATTCTCACTACTTCAACTTCTTCTTAATGATTTAAGCTATTCAACCAGTTTAGCTTTAGCAATTCAGCTATTCAGCATTCCCACGCATTTTCCGCAGGAAATGCATTTTCTAGTTACAACTGTGGACCTGCAGGCTGTGTGAAGCCAAATAACTTTTATGTTGAGAAGCTGGAAGAGGCTTGAATGAACATTTTATTTCCACGTCTCTCTTTCCCTTGGCTTAGACTCGACCAGTACAAGTACTGCCCAGGGCCAGCACGGTTCCAAATTACCATCAAACAAATTGCAGCTCATCACCGCCCCTTCCCTTGTGGGATGGCAGAGGCCAGCACCAACAAAACAAATTAGCAAAACAGGCTTAATTTTTAATCAGTCCCAAGAACACAGAAAGCCTCCAATAGTCACAGATGTCAGCGCTGTGAGAGAAACACAATGCACAGACAGACTGAATGAACACAGGCTCAGTGATCAAAAGGCAGCCATCAAACCAGAGCCTCACGCCACTACAGATAAGACACTACCGTCGCCATGTGATCACTCAGCCTCAGCCACTTCTGTTCTATTCCGTGGAAAACACAGTGAAGCAACCATCCAACTTGAAAACTCATCGGCCTGCTGGTAATTCAGAATAATATTTGGATTATTGTAGAAGAAGTTGTTGTTTTCCCGTGGCTGTAGAACACTGCTGCTATGCAACATAAAATGATGTATTTTTTTAACGTGGTTTTATATTTTCTAATTCCAATTAAACATTTCAAAATGAAATAAACTTGACTTAAATTAACCTAGTTTAGAAAGGCTAAACAGGGTGTACTGTTTCTTATCACTTTACTTACTTTACTTTACTTTCACTAATCTTGCTGAATCTTACATTTCTGAGCCACCTTTATTATTATTTGTTTTATCAGAGATTTGTGGGATTTCTCCATTGTGAGTCACTTTACATAATGTATCTCTATCCATTTTTGTCTTTTTTTGCAGAGGAACAAGAGATCCTTAGGGACAAATAGCAGGTCAACAGTGGATGCTAAATAGGAGGGGAAGATGCGCATAGAAGTGGTATACATAATCTGAAAGCTGGAAACCTCAATATTAATTTGAAATGCAGCTCCACACTGTTAAGTTTTTCTAGTCATGAATCTGTAATAAACATTGTGTTTTGGTTAGGCGCATATTCAAATGTTGAAAGTGTATAGTGTATAGTGTAAGGGCTGGGAACAGTATGATTAAAGTATATAATGGCCATTCCCATGTTCTTTCAAGGCTCATAAGTTGTTGCAGCAATATTTGGGTTGATACCATTTGTTACACAGATTTAGTGCAACATTAAACCCTTTGACCCCTTGAGAATTAATGAAGACACGAAGACCTTGAGGAACACCATAGAAAAAATAAATGCTGTAATTTAGTTTCAAATATTTTTGACATTTAGAGATTTCTGCAATAATTTTTTTTAGCAATTGGATGGCAAATGCTTCTGTTGTGGAAACTGCTCAGAAACCCCTTATTTTCAGTAAACCTAGGAAAGCCATACATCCTCTGAATGCCCTCGGTTTCTGTGACTATCCTACAGGGCACAACAGGTCATTTTACACAGTGAGGTCAAGTTTAACTGCAATGAAATTGCTACTACTAACATCATCACACGTGAATATAATTGGGCTCACTGAATCCACAAGAGTCTCAGTTGTTCAGTCAGACCCAATTTTTGCAATTTAGGACTGTTTAGGGACCTCAGTATGCAGAATTATTCAAATACACCAATTATAAAATAGGCAAACATAATTTGTACAGTATGCAAAAAACACCACTCCAAAAACTGAATGGGATTAACATAAAGTAGGCATATCTGTGAAGGGGAGACCCGTGCCCTACTTACAGTATATAGGGTGAGAGGCAGGGTACACCCTGGGCAGGTTTGCCACAGGTCTGTCAGACAGAGACAGACAACCATTCAAGCTCATTTTCCCACCTACAGGCAATTTAGAGTCGCCAATTAACTGACGCTACATGTCAGCAAGGAGCTATTTTTCTATACTTCTTGTAGACATGCAAAAAAGAACAGTCTTGCTTTGCCAAATACATTGGCCACATGAAATTACACTTTTTTATTTCTTATATATGTTTACAGTTTGATGGAAAGGACAAGATCACCACACATTGTATCTAATAAGTTGATTATTAAAATAAATTCCATTTTAAGGCAGGGATATGTGCTGTGACATACCTTGAAGCTGTTCAATAAGAGTCCAGGCCATACGGGATCCTTGAGCGTCAAATACAACATGACCCTGAAAGGAAAAGACAGAATTTTAATGTTTTAACAACCCCCTCCATTCTTCACACAGTGTCCCCCCCCCTCTCTCTCTCTCTCTCTCTCTCTGTGTGTGTGTGTGTCTCTCTCTCCCCTCCGGGTTTTGTACTTACTGAAACTCCTTCGAAGGAGCTGGTGTTCATGGCTCGGTAGATCTCAGCTGTGATATCTCGGTTGTTGTAGTTGAAATCTTCTAGCCGGTGACCCTTGGCCTTTAGGGGTCCCACGGTCTTGTTCAGGGCCAGGGCTAGAGCCCACACAGCATCGTAAGCCAGGGGGGCCTCCTGGAAACCGCCCGTCTCCTCTGGATTTTTACCTCCGAGTTTAGACATCAGCTGAGCTAAAAATTCCTGAGAGGTCTAGAGAGGAGAGAACATGACGAGAGATAGTGCTTGGTTAAAGATGGATGACGTTCAGGCCATTTAATCTGAACATTTGGATCACTCGGTCTGAATGTGTTGATGGAATTTTAAATCCTGTCTACTTTTTCACCTCCACACACCTGGTGAATCGTTACATAAAGTGGATGTGATTGTGGGTTTCTGAAAGTTAGGAAAGTTGGGCGCAGCCCCTCCAATTCCGATGTCAGAAAGGTTTAGGGTGTAGCGTAAAAGTAGCAATTATTTATAATTAATAATCAATGAATACCAAAAATATATGACAATAACTATCCATCCATCATCATTCGCTTAAATCGAGAGCTTTGCCTTCCGGTTCAACTCTCTTTTCACCACAACGGTGCGGTAAGAGAATGCAATACCGGGTCGCTGTCTGATTCTCTGGCCAATCTCCCGCTGCATTGTCCCCTCACTCGCGAACAAGACCCCAAGGTACTTGAACTCCTTCACTTGGGGTAAGGACTCATTCCCCACCCAGAGTAGACACTCCTTTGGTTTCCTGCTGAGAACCATGGCCTTAGATTTAGAGGGACTGATCCTTATCCCAGCTTCTTCACACTTGCGAACCGATCTAGTGAGTGCTCAAGGTCATGGGCCGATGATGTCCTCAGGACTGCCTCATCTGCAAATAGCAGCGATGAGATCGGAGGCCAACCCTCACCTGGAATGAGTCTGACTTACTACTGAGGCTTGGCACATACAGGGTTTGGATAACACTGAGAAGGGATCCCTTACTCAATACCCCCGCAGTATCTCCCAGGTCATACACCTTCTCCAAATCCACAAAACACATAAAGACTGGATGGGCATACTCCCAGGTCCCCTCCAGGAGCCTGGCGAGTGTGACGAGCTGGTCCATTGTTCCACGACCAGGATGGGTTCCGCATTGTTCCTCTTCAATCTGAGGTTCAACTATCAGCCGAACCCTCTTTTCCAGCACCTTGGAGTAGACTTAACCAGGGAGGCAGAGTAGTGTAATATCCCTGTAATTGGCACCTACACTCTCTGGTCTCCCACCCTGGTCTGCCACTCCTTTTACGTAAGAGTTTTCATGGTCAGGTCCCTAGTTTTATTGTTCATACACACACGTGAGCTCTATGTGTAATTAGAAAACAGCAGAGCAGCAGAATCGCATGATGACTGGCGTGGAGAAATGTGCTTCTGGTGGAAACAGACATGTCCAGACATATTGTGGCACTGGAATTCCTTATTATCAGGTTCTCCAATAAGCCTCGTAAGATTCTCCAGATGATTCAGAATAATGTGGCATGTGTACTGACAGATACAAAGATCACATTTTCCCTGTGTAAGCTTCTCTACACTGGCTCCCTGTGTGTTTAGCCCCATTTCTACCTGACAATGTAACGTATCTTCTCCACCTTTGGTTTTTATGGGCATTTAATGTTTTTATTAGAGAACTGACAACAGAGAGATGGCAGGAAATGGTGGTTGGAGTCTTAAACCCCTAAGTCACAAGCACCCTGACCTTTTGGTTTTTAACTGCTGCTCTCCATAAATACCAAGCGGGGCCTGGACATGTTGGTCTGTCCAACAAGGGTTCTCCACTGATCTTTTTTTAAAGTACTGGTTGTCTTGCTCCATACTGTATATATATATATATATATATATATATATATATATATATATATATATATATATATATATATATATAAATCAAGTGTTTTTTTGTAGCAGTCCTTTGTGTCACATCTGCTTGACCAATCATTTTCGTCAACATTTCTGGTAACCTCTGAAAGTAACTGTAACTTGCATTTAGTTTCACCTACTGAGCAATGGCCAAGATGTAGTTGCAGGAGCTTGTCCCCAAAGCATGTGGAAAACCGTGGAAACAACAGCAGACAACATGACAATGTCTACATGCTACAGTCTGTTTAGCCCTGCAGTAGTAAAGAGCTACGAGGGTGACCAGGCATTTGTCGTCTGGCCGGCAGTAGTGGATCTCCTGCCTCTTCTCATTCTCATTCTCATCTCATGGCTTTCTCCCAACTCATTAGACTTACTGTAGTTGTATGTGTCTGTATCTACTAGAAATTTCAATTTATGTTTTTTAACCTGTCACAATCTGTTAAACATATAATTTACATTTACGAAGTAGCTCACTATGGACATTTACATAACATTACATTGATATAACAGAGACTTGTGTGTCCATAGCAACTTGCATTTTTTCTCATACTAATAAGGAGCAATTTGGGATTTCTGTATCTTTCTCAAGGACACTTGGGCAAGAGCGGCTGTGGGATCGAACCACCAACTCTACAATGACTGGCTATCCCACTCTACCAACTGAGCCCCACATGCTGTTAGTACAAAGGCTAGATAAAATGCATAATTTCTTCAGTGATCAGATGTGTAGTCAGCCCATCTCACTGTCAATTTGAGCCAGAGGAAGTTCGGTTGGTGATTGGTGGTGATTTCATTCAGAAACAGAGCAGAAGATGAAAAGGAGCGGCAACAATGCTGTCTGATCCTCACACAGCCAGTATCACTTCACCGTACTTTGATCAATAAGAGGCCATTCCTGCATCTCCAATTATTTAAGGGATGAATTAAGTGGGGGTCTGCCTACAAAGGTTTAGATCTGTGTTGATCTGTTGAATTGGAGACAAAGGATGGATTTATCCTGCTGTTTATGAAAGCATTTTTTGGACCAATTATGTCTCTCTCCCCCGCCTCTGCCTGCCTGTGGACGTGTGTGTGTGTGTGTGTGTGTGTGTGTGTGTGTGTGTGTGTGTGTGACGGCCGGCCAGCCGCAGGACACGCTTGTGGAGTTTAACTCCGAAAAGACAGTTAACCACAGGTTCCCTTTAATCTTATGATGGACATGTGTTGTGATATTTAAACAAACAAACTGTCAACGGCAAAATAAAAGCCTCTTATTTACGAGACCGGTCTGAGAGACCTCCAGCTTACCTCGGGGTCTCTGAGTATGACTGGCCGAGCGACGAGCTAGCGGCCGGGGCAGGCGCCTGCTGGCTGTCGCCTGCTGGCTGTCGCCTGCTGGCTGTCGCCTCATTTCATGGAGCTTCTCAACTCCGAAAACTTGGAAGCAAATTGTCAATTCGACATAAATTTTCGCAAGACTGCCTATATTCGAAATCTAAACAGTTCATTTCTCGCCTAAAACGTTGTCAGAAGTGAAATTAGTGATGAATAAGATGGCGAAAATTGTTAAAATTGTCCCGTTGTTGGTCTGTCTGTACCGGAAACCCGACCCTCGTTGACCTAGGTTCATATGCTGAAAAGGGAAAAGACCCTGCCCTGAAGTAGGAGCTGAAATAGTTACAGGAACTTTTTAATCCTCCGTGTCCTCCTTGGCAACAAGCAACTGGGTGGAGGAGGGGTGGTGGTGGTGGTGCGTGATCACGGAAGGCTTGTATCATGTGGACGCGCCGACAGTGTTGTTGTCATTACTTAGAATTCCTCATGGGGGACACAGAAATTATGCACTATAGCCTTAATAAGTTTATACTTTCCGCTCCGAGCAATATAGCATTATTAACATTTTCATAGTTTAGTTAGGGTTAGGGAAAGATGGTGGTATTGGTTAAATACTTCAAAAGTCAAAGCTGATGGATTGCGGAGTTGGAAGAACGCTGTAAATTTTTAGAGCAGTCTCTTAAGACTTGTTTTTCTAAATCTACACATACTCTTCTAGTCACAAGTCGAACAGAGCTAAATTATCTGCTAAGAAGGAGAGCTGAATTCATAATGCACAGAGTGAGGCAAAATTATTATTTTAATGGCTGTAAACCAAGCAAATTGCTTGCTCTGAAATTAAAACAAAGCGAATCCAGAGCTACTATCAACAGCATCCGCACAGACCGAGGTATCTCAACAAATCCTAGCGCCACTTTTCAATCCTTCTATTCAAAGTTGTATAAGTCCTCCTGCAACCCAGATCCGACACTGTGCCAGAAGTTCATAAAAGAACTAAACCTGCCTCTTCTTGACCCAGAAGAGGCAGAAGAACTGGGTCAACCTATGACGTTAGAGGAACTTAAATCAGCATTAAAAACAGTTAAAAAAAAGGGAAAACGCCAGGGTTGGATGGAATTCCATCAGATCTTCTACAGTATTTTGACATATTAGGACTAGAGGATGGATACTCAAACCGAGCCCGTTGGGACCTGACAAGACCCGACAGGCCAGGCCGGGTTCGGACAGATATTTAGAAATGATGTTCGGGTTCGGGTCGGGCGCGGTCACATCAGCGCGATAAGGCATTGAACATTTTAAATTTAAAAAAGTTTATTATGTAGGTGCGCGCCTGTGTTAACGTGCGCTTGTTGCCCCGTGTGCGCTGATGCGCTCATCTGTTGACATTTCCGAATGCCTTCCTACAGTAGCTTAATAAAAGCGGGCTTTCCCCACAAACAAACATATGTGTTATTAGTATGAGAAAAAAATTAGATTCTAACTGTGTCGGGCTCGGGTTGGGCTTGGACATAAATATCTTAATGCCTGTTGGGCTCGGGCCGGGTTTGGTTACTGCTCTGTCGGACGCAGGCCGGGCTCGGACAGAAAAATGCGGCCCGATCCGCACTCTAATTAGGACCTACCATTTTACAAGCTTTAACTTCAGCCATAGAGAAGGGTACTTTCCACCAACAAACCAACACTGCACAAATTTCCGTTATACCCAAAAAGGGCAAAGATCTTACGGACTGCTCAAATTTCAGGCCCATCAGCCTCATCGGGACTGATATTAAGCTTTATTCCAAAGTCTTGGCTCTCCGCCTAGAGCGCTTTATCGAGAAGCTAGTCCACCCCGACCAATCAGGTTTTATACCAAAGTGTCATGCTGCAGACAATGTATGCAGACTATTTCATGTAATAGAAGAAGCCAAAAAGCAGTTTTATCAGTGGATGCGGAAAATGCTTTCAACTGCCTAGAGTGGAACTACTTGTGGCAAGTAATGGAGAGGCTTGGTTTGGGGGCCAAATTCATTGACATGGTGCATACTTTATATGCAAATCCCACGGCTATAGTCTCGCGACAGGGATGCCCGCTGTCCCCCATGCTGTTTGCAATCTCTCTTGAACCGTTAGCCCAAGCCATAAGGCAAAATAAAATCTGTAATTTCCAGATTAAATCCAATAGCAGCTCAATATCATTATTTGCAGATGATATTTTGTTGTACATCTCTGATCTTGAGGACTCTATTCCAAAAATTCTTAAGATCTTCAGCGAATTTGGCTCAATCTCTGGCTATAAAATTAACTGGAATAAATCTAATCTACGGGCCCTCAGAGTGGGGATGGACATCTACAGTTCCATGGAGAGAAATAGAGCAAAACCTCACTGGAATCTAAGACTGCAAGACCTTGCCTTTGCAGGTGTGTGTCCAAATAAGTGTATGCTAGCCTATGGCCCTATTATCACCAACACATTGACCAACTTTAAAAAGGTGGAGGAGCAACTACGCTACACCAATAAGTGGCATTTGAATACCCCAATATGGCACAATGCACACTTGTCTGGTAACAAACCCTTTGCTTGTAAGCAGTGGAGTGACAGCGGTATCTATACTTTAGACCAGCTATTCAGTGAGAAAGGTATGTTGAGTTTTGAAGACTGTGAGCTAGTTTTGAGGTCCCCAGGACATCCTTCTACTTTTATCTGCGCTTAAGATCAGCCCTAAAATGTTATGGAGTGCCATGGGGAAACAGTCTTGAGGCGCACCCAGTCATTAAATGGTTTGTTGATTTTCCTGTGAGAGGATTAGTGTCCAAGATCTATGCTAAACTGATGCAAGTATCCATAGGAGAACTCCCAATAGTAAAGAAATGGGAACGAGAGCTAAGCCCTGAGGGGAACACAATTAATTGGGAGACAGTTTGGGACATTTTCCACTGTTCCAAGAACCCAAATCACCAGTATATCCACTTCAACATATGTCATAGAACATATCGGACTCCTCAGAAGAGATACGTCTCTAAAGTCATTCCCACTCCCTATTGTACTTTCTGTCAACCTGAACAAACTGGAACTTTCCTGCATATGGTCTGGGAGTGTGAACAGGTGCATGAGTTTTGGAAAAAAACATCAATAATATCTGATGTGATAGGATGTTGAGTTTCTACTGACCCAATTGTTTTGTTACTTAATGACGACTCTAAATTACACCTGCTTGGGAGACAGAGGCTCAACTGCAACTAAGAAAATGATGGCTCAGCGCTGGCTCCCCCCTCACTTGCTTTGTATAAAACAGTGGTTGGCGTATTTTCTGGACATAGTTATGCTTGAGCTCTCTACAGCAATGATTAACAAAGCCAAATCATCAACTATCAGCCTATGGGAAAGCGCAGCAGCACAAATATCAGACTTAATGACCTCAGCCCCACAAGAACTAGAGGAGAGTGATTAGGCAAGGTGTGATTTCTGTTTGTTTGATTGTTTTGTTTTCCTTGAGATCGCAGAGGGTGGGGGGTGGGAAAGGGTCTTTGTTCTTGTTCTATTTGTGTTTCTTTGTTCTGTGCGCCATCTGACATTACCTGTCACACATTGTGGAATTTGTTTTGTATGTCTGAAGATGCTAATAAAAATGTATCAAAAAAAAAGTCAAAGCTGATGTGCAGCGCAAGAAGGAGGCTGTCTATTATTTCAATATTTAAACGTCCCCTGACCAGTACTGGAGCAATGCTTTAATTAACTGGTCCCTGTTTTGTTTTGTAAGTGGACGCACACAGGGCTGCACATGCATCAATACAAGGGGCAATTTAATGCACATTCCTGCTGAGTATCAGCACTTTGAGCACTCATGGGCGGCTGTGGCTCAGTTGGTATAGCTGTCGCATATCAATCTGACGGTTGGTGGTTCGATCTCTGGCCCTACAGTCTACATAAATCAATCAGTCAAATTTTATTTAAGGTGTAAAATCCCCATTAAACATGGTCTCAGTGCACTTTACAATTAAATGAACACAGAAATAACAGACAGCAACAAAACAATTGAACAGCAATTAAAGTATTAAACCAGGAACATAAGAGAATGAGTGAAAAAGGTTTGTTTGTATAGGACGCAGAAAGGATGATGTGTTATGGATGGCTGTAGTATAATGAGTAGAGGTGGGTTTTCAATCTAGATTTAAAAATGTCAACTGAGTGAACATGTTGAAGTGCCCTTGGGCAGGACACTGAACCCCGAGTTGCTCCCGATGCTGCACAAATGTGTGTGAATGTTTATCTGATGAGCAGATGGCACCTTGTATGGCAGCCTAAGCCACTATATAAATATAGTCCATTCATATAAATAGGGGTATGACGAGACACTCAGCTCACGAGACGAGACACAATATTGGGCTCAGAAGAACATGACGAGACGACATTATAACACTATTTTAAAGAAAACTTCAATGAACCACATCGCTTACTTTGCAAGGTTGGATCAATCTGGTTTGTATTAGTCTGCCTGCAGTGATGATCTGTCTATTGTGTCCTGCTGTACCACATACAGTGAATGAATTGCCCAAAGCGATATCCTTATCTGTCCATTGCATTGTAGTTCGGGTCACTGGGTCAGGAATACGAGGAGGACAATTAGAGTTCTTGTCCAGCCACTTTCAGTTGTCAAGGTACTGAATGGTAACTCTACAGTATTAACCAGCGGCGCAGATCAAGTGCGCCCTGCCAAGTGCATCGGGACTGTGTGGTTATTTTGTGGCCCGGCTTCCTTGGTGCATGTGGGACACACTTGGGCACAGGGTGGAATCAGAAAGAAGGCATAGGTGGGTGAATTAGAGGCTGTGGCCATAATGTCGGATCTTTGATCACAAAGGAGAGAGTGTAGATAGTCTTCCTCAGAGGACAGTTATTGTCTGGGACTTGCGACAGATCACATAGCATGTTGCTCATCACAGCCACACATAGGCTAGCTGTAAGCTATTATAATTAAAAATGTGGAGCTCCAGGCCAGCCTTAAAAAAAAAAGATGCGTTCAGCTGGTGTTTAGGAGGGGGCAGCTAGGCCTGTTCATGATTTAATTTTTTTATTCCTTCAATTAATTTATTGAAAGCATTTGACATTGACATTAACATGTTTTTATTATGTAAAGACATGTTCAAGGAGTTAAGATAGAGCCTGTATTAGGGATATATTTAGTTCAATGTGTTATATGTCACTATTTTTGGTAGCCTACTGTACTTAAATGGCCAGTATATACTTCATTTTCTTTATTCATTGAAGCCTCTATGTTTACAGGCTTGTGGTGCGCAATAGGTGCCAAAAACAATCTATGTTTGGTACTGCCAATTTATTTTGTTTTGTCATGGTTCATGTGTGCAATAAACATTACACTGGAGCTGTGTGACCTGTTTCCAACAGATTGGGGGGATCTGTGGGTATTTTACAGTCTGATGCTGGTTGCACAAAATGTAATCAGCAGATCTGCCGTGCGACAGTGACATCATCAGTTGAGTTAGAGATGCAGAGGGAACAGATAGCTGCTGCCTTCACATGGCTGTAAAGGAAATACCTACAGTAATAATGGCAGCAGAGAAGTAAAGTGTTGATATTTGCATGTTAAATAGAACCCAGCACCTTTTTCTTACAATGGCTCTAATACACCATCGTAGTGGAAGAACCACGCTAAAGATAGATAAGATAAGAAACTAAAGATAATCTAGTCCACACAGCTTTTTCAGTAGCCTGGCTCCACCCTCCTCCGTACTTCCGCTCAATTTTCATTTTCCTTCAGTACGTGGTCTGGGTTTGTGGTATATTCGAGGGTTTTCTCCGGCCAATCTTTACCATTCCAATCAGCGAACAGAGGGAGTGGCTGAGAACGATGACGTTGAGGTCGTGCGCTAGTTTGAGTTGTAGTTCCGTAATGGCGGTGGAGAAAGATGCAAGCGAAGCCATTCGGTCCGTTGTGGCAACGCTGCCGAATATCCAGAAGTTAAAGCCCGAGCAAGAACAATCTTTGCTGAGTTTTGTTGGTGGTCATGATGTTGTGGCCCTCCTCCCCACGGGTTTCGGGAAAAGTTTGATTTTCCAGCTCGCTCCGTTAGTGGTGAAGGAGTTGGCTAAGGCGAATGCTAGCGATGCTAAGCCAACGTCACGACCAAACATTAGCGATTGGTTATGGCAGATCCAGAGTGGCTCTGGGCAGATCCAATAGTTTTAAAATTCAACAGAGTACACGCCTTCAAGGAAATTAACACTTGTCAATGGAGACTGGCCAGACTCTCTGTACAAATGAAATGTACGAGATTCTGGTAGGACCAGGCTACTTTTTCAGTGCATTCATCATAAATTCCCAGCAGTCTCTGCAGCTGCAGATGACTTTGCTGAGCACCATTGAAGATAAAGCGGGTCTCACCAGGTTGGAGGCCCCTCGCACCGTCTCTGGGTTGAGCATGACAATCTCAGTGGTCACATGACCCTCCACAGCCTCGCTCATCTGCTCCACAGTGCAGTTAATGGATGGGTCCTTGATCTTAAACCAGTTGTCTGCGTACCAGCCAATGAGGAACCACACATACTTCTTCCCATACAGCTTCTCCTTGTACACCTGCAGACGGACATGGACCAATGACAGGACGCATCAACACATACTCAAAGGAAGAACAGAGAGATACATATTTGATAAAGTCCCCCTCAAGTGTATTTTGGAATTTTAATGTTTTCGTGTTTTAACCCTTGTGTTGTCTTCCATTCGATCATGCACTTGTCGTCCTCCCGGGTCAAAATTGAAAATCAACACTTTTTCTACGTTTTTTTTCAATGTTTTTGCCGCTTTTTTGACGTTTAACGCTTCTTTTCATTACCATGTATAAACACCACTAACACCAACTTATTACTAGTTTTACATTTATTTTTGGAATTCATGGTCAATAAACCTCATTTATAGAAAATTCTACCTTACACTTGAGTTAAAAAAAGCAGAAATTATGAATTATTTTGACTAATATTAAAGGAAAGATAATCATAGACTGGTATGTCAACATTCAGTTGTTATACTGTTTAGAAATATTTTAATTTTTTTTTTCAAATGCTAAAAAATTTAATAAAACACCCAACATTCAATGAGAGTAGAGATCCGATCATTTGTTGTACTCGCAAAGCGCGTTGCATGGAATCATCCATGTTATTTTTGGGTAATTAAAAATTAGGTAATTAACAAGAACCTCATATTTCTGATATAGAAATTTTTAAAATGGGTCAAATTTGACCCAAAGACAACACAAAGGTTAGGTTTTTCCATCTGCCACAGTGTTCACGCTCACTGTATGTAAGGAAGAAGTGTCAGCATGGAGTAAGGTCTGGCTACACCACCTAAGTATTATGGGATAGGGGAGAAACACTCTGGCTTGTTCGTATTTCTTTAAACCAATCACAACAGTCCTGAAATTAGAATCAGATTCATTTTCAAAGTGAGTTTTCACTTGCATGGAATTTGCCTTGGTGTGTTTGGTGCATACAATAAATTTAAGTAAAACATAAATAAAACATGTTTTATAAACAAGTATAAAATAGAAATTATTACAATAAAAATATGTAAAATACACTATAAACAATATGTACAATAAAACTGTTTTAGAAAGAAAAAAAAGGTTTTGTGCATGGTGTATTAATCAGGGGATGTGCAAAAGTTCACAGTATGTATAATATGTGCAATGGTCAGGGATAATCGTAGTCCAGGATGTGTGTTAATGTATAGCGGCTGTCAGTCTGTCAGTGGGGCTCCTGGGCCTTGTTGATCAGACCTACTGCAGTTGAGATAAAAAGTGTTGTGGCGGGAGGTTTTTGGTCCTGATGGTACCTGAGGATTCCAGTTGCTGGGTGGCCATAAGTGCAGCTGTCATGATCTTGGTTTTTGTTTCCTGTTTGTATTTTGAAGGGTCACTTCTCCTGTCATGTCTTGTTTGACTTCCTGCCTTGTGCGTTTTCCTGCCTTTGTGATTGTCTGCCCCGCCCCTGTCGTTTGGGATTTTCTACTTAGTACCTTCGTTAATGTTTGGAGTTTTTGTTTATTTCCTGCCTTGTTTTTGAACTCTGTAAGCCTTTGTTATTTAATTATTTTACTGCCTCAGACCTTTGTTTGCCAATGCTATGTCAGCCAAGTCTGTCACAAATTAATTTGAACAGGAACACATTACCTCACAGAAGACTTTCCTGGCCTCCGTCTCATAGAATAGACCAACAATAATTCTGGCATCCTGGCGCTTGAAAGTGAAAAAGAAAAGGACAAAGTCACACAGAGGTTGGAGATATATGAAGAAAAAAAAAAAATTAAAGGCCGTGCAGTGTGGATAGGGAACACAGGAGTCAACCGTGCTGCCAGCTCCTGCACCACACACAGTAGTAGACGTCCTCCATACTGGATTATATTTATGCTGTTACCATGGTTTCTGGCCAAATTATCTTGCATGCTAAAACTAGGCCGCCATGCTACCAGAGTTTGGACCAGTGGGCAGCTGGAGCTACAGAGATGCAGCGTTGTGCTGAATAACTCCACATTCTGGGCAGGAGATGGGGAGAATGCTGCCAAGCATGCAGGAGCTCTCTGTGGTGACCAGGCCTGACTGGCCCAGCTGATTGGTACCCAGGTGCCTGCTATGTGTCAGAAGAATTGGGGGGGGGTCTGGCACCTTAAGGTTTTTGACAGCCACAGCAGGGTCGGTGAGGAAGCTCTGACGAACGCTGATTTCAATCCCTGCTTCCTTCACCCTCTCTTCCAGATCATCCAGAGTCTGTCAAACACAGAGAGACAAGCACACAATAATGAGCATGCAGGAGAAGACCGAAAGAGAGAGAGACAGCAATGGGGTGGGAGAGATAATGGAATGGTAGGTTGCGAAAATAAATTTGAAAAACAGTAAGCAGCAATTGATGTAGCAGCAAAGTAGCGAGGGGGAAGATGAGTCGGTGGTTTAGAAAGATGATGGTGGGTGCGTGGGTGATGATACCAACAGCTAAAACAGCAGGTGGCAAGAGAGAGGCAGAGAGAAACCGATAAAGGGAAGGTAGATGTGATAGAAGATGGAGGAGATAAGGGAGGGGAGAGAACTAGGAAATGAGAAAAGTGAATGTACGTCTAGAACAAAAAACAGAGAGAACAAAGCACCTCAATGACGTTTTGAACCTTAACTAAAGATAACTTGCTAAAATCTGTAAATGCTGAGTATCTCTCTTACTAGAGCCCAATGCACGCCGCTTCAATAGGCGCAGAAATCCAAAGCTTGACAGGCCTGCTGTGCCTGGTTACAGTTGCTAAGCTATGATTGGATAATCGCTGTTCAGGGGATGGGTGTAGCGAAAGGTCAGTTCACAGATGAGTTTGAAATATAATCACAGAGATAGGAATAAATATAGCGGATTCGGGTGTCATAAAAGCTGTGAGAGTATCTTTGAATGACAATGAGTGGTGTGTTGTAATTTAGTACTCTTGTATGACTTTGCTACTTTTCAACACTTTAGCTAAATACATGACTCACTGATGTAAAAACTTCGGTTGTTTGCTGAATGGTGGCAATCTTGGTCCATTTCCACTTCTGGAAGAGCTGCACCCGAGTGGGGTTGTGCAGCGTGGCAGACGGATGAGTGCGGAAGAAGGTGGGAAACCGCTGGCGATTAGACAAAGCCGGAGAGCTGGAGCCATACGACAACTAAGACACAGGGAGACACAAACAAGCATGGTGAAGCCAGGGTCCGGGGCCTGAGGAGTTAAACGGCTGCAAATGACGACTAAAAATGAAATAAAGAATAGGAAAAGAAACAACAAGCAAAATGTAAGTCTTCTGAATAAGTTCTAGTGTTTCATGGACTTCAGTAGTCTGGCTATCACCAGACCAAGCTCAATCTTTTAAGATTGAACATTAGTCTGGGGAGTCTGCTCTGTATTTTCTACTGCACAAGAGGCGTGATCAACAGGCATAGTTCAAATGACTCTGTACGCAATTGGATAGTCCTTCAATCAATCAGACCAACGATCCAGGTGACGTACTTTGTCCTCCATGAGCGCGACCAACGGTGACACGACCGCAACAACGGGTCATTGTGTTAAACGCGCCAATAGCGCGCCAGGTGGATAAGCCAGTTTGTGAATGGTCCCCGCAACTTTGTAACGGAAGCAAAATAGAAAAAAGTACAGATTTCCAGCCTGAGCTGCAGGGCGAAATCAAATCGCCGGCAGATCGGGCTAGGATCTCTTAACCAAATGTTACTATTGGGCACACAAACGTGTATAATGTAATGCTGTACTAATCCATATTTTTATATTAGGACAGCTTTCATAGATGACTTTATGTAATGTGGAACCTGTAATCATATTTCAGGGGTGGCCAGTGCCACACCGTGCCCCCCTGCTAGCCCAGCCCCTGCCTCTACGGAGTTTTCTAGCCTCTTTAAGCTCATCTTTCATCTTTCTGCCCACAAATTTAATGTGTGGTTCCAACATACAGATCTATATGAAAAGACACTGTGGATACCTTTTGGGTAGGTTTGTTCCTCTAAATGAGAAGATTTGAAATTATAAAATAAATCAATCTTGATCTTGCTAAGTGACTAGACTACCAACTTCAAAGTTGCGTAATGTCATATTGTATTAATTCATAGGCTAGGAACCCAAGATGGTAAAGATTACGACTACGAAGAAACTGACGCCCACCACTAGAGTGTCATAGGCGTTTTTTTTCTTGCATGTCTCACGCACCAGATCCACTCTCATTAATCATTAATCAATAACCGTTAACTTTCTGCGAAGAGACGAGAATGGACCCATAATTAGTTTACAGTAGTTTACAGGAAAAACGTTCTTTTAACAGGCAAAAACCATGCTCTAGTTGGGCAGAGGCAGAGAGAGAGAGAGAGAGAGAGAGAGAGAGGGAGAGAGAGAGCAACTCAGCAAATGTAGATCACAATTTTCCTGCAGATCGCCTGCAATTTAAGGCAATGACAAAGAAATATGGGTCAGTTGTGCTTTCTCACATAAAAATAGCAGTGCATATAAAAAAATGAAGGGATATGTCTGAAACATTTGCGCTATTGGCTATATAAGCGACGGCAAGCAGCTTTTTGTTTACATTCAACATGGTGGCCACTAGGGATGGGCATATCGATCCTGTGGTATCGATAGATCGATATACTCACGCTACTCATTTGGCATTGATTTCCTTAAAAAATATCGATATAAACTAAAAAATAATAATTGGGGGTTATGCATCACTTTCAGCTGTTTTAGATTACTTACTTAAATTACTATGTGTCCATCCCTGTACCTGGCGGCGTATTAAGCCGGCCCATGTCACGTGACAGGAGACGAGCGAATGAGCGTCAACGTGCGACACAGCCGACAGCGACACAGCCAAGGGCCTGAAAATGTGTATGTTTTTGTTCATATTTAATTTATTTCATTCATATTTATTTATTATTATTTATTATTATAGTTATTTATTTTAATTTTAATTTCATTATGTATTGACCATAATAAATTTTGTATAAATGGTCTGTATTTGTCTTGTGATTTGTCCTAAATGTAATAATATTTTTACTGACAAAAATTGCCAATAAGAAATTAACGGTATCGGTATCGATATCGATGAAAATGCAAGAAAAAGTATCAGTATCGTATCGAATCCTAAAAGTGTGGTATCGCCCATCCCTAGTGGCCACCGAAGCGCAGCAACCCGTTGATGCCACTGTCACTGCTACGTCACCCGGATCGTTGGTCTGATTGGTTGAAGGACTATCCAATTGCCTACAGAGTCATTTCAACTATGCCCATTGATCACGCCTCTTGTGCAGTAGAAAATACAGAGCAGACTCCCCAGACTAATGTTCAATCTTAAAAAACTGAGCTTGGTCTGGTGATAGCCAGACTAATCTTATGTAGCTTAGGTGGAGCAAAAATGTGTCCTTCATTTAATATTGTATGTGGCGTTATCATTTGCGGGGTTCAAATGTTCTTCCTGAGACTATTTAGCAGAGCGACCATCACTGCGTCCGGAGCTCAAGACGATTGTGATTGGTTTAAAGAGATGCAAACAACCCAGAGCGTTTTTATTTTTCTCCTATCCCAGAATGTATAAGTGGTGTAGCTAGACCTTACTCCAGAGCGCTGTGGAGATAGGGCTGGAAATGCGAGACTATAATTACCCTAACCTGCATGTCTTTAGACTGTGGAAGGAAGAAAACTCATACTGACACAGGGAGAACATGCAAACTCCACACAGAAGGGCCCAGGCTGCCAGCAGGGTCCAACCCTAAGCCCAGAACCACCATGCCGCCAAACATTTAGATTAATTTTGATTGTGTGTGTTGTTTTGAAGATCTACAAACAGAAAGGAGAAAGTTCTTACCACTATGAGGTTCCACATGCGAGCAGCCTCGGCCACCAGCGTGGACACAGAGCTGCAGCCGGGCATCAGCACCACTTTAATGGGCTCCGTGTACAGAAGGTCATAGAGCAGCTTGGTGGCCTCACCTGGATCGCACTGTGGACAAAGACACAGACAGCAGGACAGTCAGCAGAAGAAACACGCTGCGCCCAACATCCTACAGAGGTAATCAGGGGTTAAAGTGGGCCGGAACGATCCGGATCCGTAGCAACGTGGTAACATGCTGCAGATCCGGTGTTTTTAGCTGAGCTGGAGTATTCAGTTAAAACAGATCAGTGATGCTGTTCTGCCATCATTGTTGGAAGTAAATGTAGCCCCAGTGTTTTTTTATGTGGACTCTGAGGCGGAGTGGCAATCGGAAGAGTCAGGACTTTTCCCGGTGGGCCGGTAGTGTTTCGAGGCCGCGAGGGCCGGTCTGATAATAGTTATACATTGCAAGCAACACCGCTGCCCGCTGGTCAAACTGTGCAGCCTCTGCTCAACCCTTACGGCGGGCCGCAGCAGCCTCTTATTTCAATACAAACACAGGCTAATCAGAAATCACTAACGGTCACAACCATGTATAGAATTTTCAGAAATATAGGGGGATCAGTGAGCAGCCCCTCCCCAAATGGCATAGCCCTGGTCGGCCTATGACGTAAAGCCATCGAACACCTCTTTTTTTCTTTGTCACGTTTGGAAGTCTACGTTAACAGACAGTGAGTAAGTCTGATGATGGAAAGCCAAAAAAGAAAAGGTTAAGGTGGCGCTGAGATGGTCAGACTCAAAAGTGAAAAAAGGGATTGTGTTGCTGTGTTGTGTGTTATTCACCATCCGAACATTCATTCCCATTGGGTGCTCTGATTAATTGGGCATGCAAATATCACACTAGTCATAATTTAGTTTTAATGAAAACTCACGTTTTGGAAGAAGGAAATAACGAGAGTTACAGGTGTTCATGTAAACCAATTGCTATTGAGAAGACTTTATTTCCTGCATTCTGATACATTTTTAGGCACAAATTTATAGTGAAAATGTCTTTATTTATGTCAAGAAAAACACTAAATTCTGTAACTTTTTCCCAAGGAGCACATTTTGCTCCTAAGTTGAAAAATGTATGAGCGACTTTCATGAGTAGGCTAACTGCATATTACTGTTGTAGCTAATTTGTACAACAAATACACTAGTGTTTACCATCTATTATGACATCTAATGTGTTCTCTTTTACCAGAGATGAGCTGATGAACATCAGGGAAACACCACTTTTCTTGCATCTTCCATGGAATTATTGGACATTCTAGTCAAAGGTATTTCAATTACAAAACAATGAGCACCAACCCATCGAGACAGAGCGTCTCAGACAGGGTGAATACAGGTGCAGCCAGCTGTATGAGAAAAATAAAGTGTTTTTTGAACATTAAAGCACATAAACATGTTCTTATAGAAACATAAAGTACAAGTATGAACCTGAAAACAGTATATAATAGGTCTTCTTCAGGTGGCACTGGAAGAAGTGCCACCTGGGGATCGCCAAAGCCAGAAATTTTCAAATTCTATACATAGTGGGTTTTTAAGGACCTGCAGACACACTCTGTTAGGGATTTAAAATCAATTGGACTACATGCTGTGGTTTTGGTAATACACCAATGATGTTCTGTTAGATAGTGTGTTTTTATGTTATGTAGGTACCGTTCTGTTTGAAACATTGATTAGATGGGTGATTGTGACAGCGGCTGTGGCTCAGGTGTAGAGCGACTGCCTACCAATTAGAAGATTGGTGGTTCGATCCCTGGTCCCTGCAGTCCGATGTCGAAGTGTCCTTGGGCAAGACACTGAACCCGATGCTGCGCCATCAGCGTGTGAATGGTTATCTGATGTGTAGGTGGCACCTTGTATGGCAGCCTCGGCCACAATGAATGAATGAGTGTGAATGGTTCCTGTACAATGTTACAACTTGTTTTTTTTCAACTGCTTACACACAAAATCTTTTCATGTCACACGATTCTTGAAACCTCTCACTCAAAGCTTTTCAAAAAACAATTTTCAAAACATTACACACAATTCTCTACATAAGACACAAAAATCTAACAGGAAGTGACTTGCTTTCCTTTTCTAATCCAATCAAAATGCTACACTTATTTACCAGGGCACACACACACTCCTCACATGTGCAAACACATTAAGTCATAACTGAACACTAACCAAGCACTGCTTTAGTATAGGCCTATACATAGGTCAAAGGTCAGATTACTTGTTTTGAACAATGGATGCCAACAATAGACAGAGAGCAAAGGGAGGAGGAGGGACAGACAGAGGACGGCAACTAGGAGGAGGAGGAGGAGGAGGAGGGAAGAAGAGAAAGAAGGAGAGCCATCTCTGATGAGATCTGAGGCCTGTACTACAAAGCAAGATTTGGCGTTAACGAGGTAACTTCAGGTTCAACCCAGGGTTTTCTGTACCACAACGGTGGATCACTTGTTACCGGGTTCAATCGCCGTGGTAACTTATGCTGAACACCTAACCTGGTCGGGAGCAGGTTATGTTGGAGATTAGAGATCAACTGGTGTAAAAGCCCCGCCTACTGACCAATCAATACTCGATTGATAATGGTGTCACCGTTCTTAGAAGATCCAGTGGAGCTCAGTGCGCGGAGAGAGAGAGAGAGAGAGAGAGAGAGAGAGAGAGAGGGGGGTGGGGGGGGGGTGGGGGGGTGCGCTCATAAAAGTTAAAACATTTAGAGACCGACAACCCTGTTAACATTCCCTGACGGTTATGTTTATGAAATATATAGATTTTAATGGGAGGGAATTACATATCAGCTATTTGTCGGCTTCTTGAGCCGTGTGTTGCCAACGTGCACATCGGTTTGAATAATGTTTTGATATTTTTTATTTGCTCTCACGATCGCTCCCACTGCCAGGGTTGCAACTGAAATAACAGGCTAAAGCAACGGCAGTTTATGGAAAGCACAAGTGTAATTATGGTCAGATCTTGTGCCTGACTGATGCGTTGTGATTTATGCATTTCCAGCGTTGGCTATTTTTTTGCCAGCTTTCCTTCCTGTTTTAGGAAGCAGCGACTGTATTGCGTTTTGCTTGCAAAACCGTGTTTGTGTTCTTCATATTTATGTAGAATTATAGTTTGCTCTTCTTGTTTAAAATATGCGGCTCTGGTAGATGTTTGCGATTGGTCATGGTGCGCAAACATCGCCTCTTTTATGTGAACGTGCGCATCGCTGGATTGGGAAACCCTGGGTTAACTGAACTAGTTGATAACCACCGTCGTGACACAGCTTATGCGGGACCGCGGTTGTTAGGGTTAGTGAAGCTGGGTAACTGAAAGAAATCCAGGGCATGTGGATCTTGATTCGTAGTACAGGCCTCAGGGCCACACTTATTCATCATGTGATCAACCATGGATTGACCATGAGAGAAGCCCATCTTGAGTAGCTTTACAATGGCGTCCATACTGCATGCAACTATCTAATGACTATTTCAACATTACAAATCAATCAGACTTTGTTTTGCACAAAGTGCATACAATTCCCCCACCACCCCCCCGCCATGACACACAACCATGTTTAAATAAAATTTACTATTATGAAAAGTGTGTTTGCCATTTGATGCAAATGCTTAATTTTGAGATGTGTTTATGGTATTTTGAATGCAGTGTTTCAATTTGAAGGAGATGTGAGGCATTTTGCATTTTGTGTGTGTAGTTTTGGGAATTGTGTGTAGAGTTCTGAAAAAAGGAGACATAGTTTTAGAAAATAGAAAAGCACTATATAAATACAATCCATCTACATTTAGATTAGATGAATGTGGAAAACTGAACACAGGATGGGAGAAGATATAGCTCACTAAATTAAGTGATTAAAAACAGTGTGTATTGTAAAATACACTGTTCCTTATACACCTAAGTGCATATAGTCACACACAGAGCTGAGGCATCGGCAGCAGCAGCCAGGGAGGCAAGCTGAGGCACGTTCCAAGGTCACCTCAACCTGCGTCCTGAGACAGCATGTTTCTGTGTAATGCCTGGAAAAACATTTACCCACCAGTCAAGCTGCATGATTTTTATCCACACAACAGTGTTCCTTGCTTTCCATTTATAGCCTACAGTCAATCAAAAATCAAAAAGCTATTTAAATGATAGCGGTGAAGGTGTGGTGGCCGTCAATTGTTTACCGGTCATGTTTGGTCGACTGTTGCGAATTTGATTGTGTTTTTTGAAATTAACATTTGTCATTGTGTTACTTTATATTACTCCACACAGACCACTCTCAAAGCAAAGTAGAAAATAAGGGTACAAATATACAGTTAAAATATGTTTAAAGGAGACGTATATACACGTTTTCAGGTTTATACTTGTTAAGTGCTTTAATGTTTAAAACCACTTTATTTTTCTCATACTGCCCATGGACTCTGTATGAGACGCTCTGCTGTAGAGCTGTCTCTTTAAGCCCCCTCCCAAAAAAGCCCAGTCTGCTCTGATTGGTCAGCGTTTCCATATATCCGGAGTGTCCTCAAATCTCTGCATCTGTGCTCTGATGTCGCTGCCTCTGTTCAGTCTGACCAAGGGCTAGGTTTAGTTTTAACATTGGGGGGGGAGGGGACACATTATAACCCTGGGGGTCATTCCCCGGAAAAATTTGAGCATTAAACACTTAATTTCCTGGATTCTAAGAAACAAATCTATAAAATAACAGAAGAAGTTCTGGCAGCTCGTTACCCGGACTTTACCCCGTAATTAAAAAACAGAAATTGTGTGTAGCTACAGTTAAAATACAGAACATTTTCTTTTAGGCCTGTTAAGATTCTTTGCCAGAAAAGTCCATACGCTAAACAAATTAATGGAATGTTTACTTCCAGAAATATGGACACCTAAAACTCCTTCAACTGATGGCTTTTTTCCCCAGTTGGAGACACAATCAACCAATCAGAGCTTTGTAGGCAGGTTTAAGAATGGTGGCATCATCTTCCTTCATAGCAAGCTAGCTAGCTACAGTTGTGTTCAAAATAATAGCAGTGTGATTTAAAAAAGTGAATAATGCTCAAAATCCTTAGAATAGCTTTTAATTCCATAATATCATTGCATTGGGAACACTGCACATTCAATTCCAAATAAAAACATGACCAAAATTGATCAAGTTTGTGCTATACCTTTATAGAAAGTGAAGAAAAAGGAATGTTAGGCTGTTCAAAAAAATAGCAGTATTTGCATTTTTCTTTACAAACTCAAACATTTACTGTATCAACTGAAAATTGTCTCAAGGGTTTGCTTTACTTTGAATCACTGCACTAATATTTAGTTGCATAACCATTATTTCTGAGAACTGCTTCACATCTGTGTTGCATGGAGTCGACCAACTTCTGGCACCTGTGAACAGGTATTCCAGCCCAGGACGATTGAACTATATTCCACAATTCCTCTGCATTACTGGGTTTTGCCTCAGAAACAGCATTTTTGATATCACCCCACAAGTTTTCTATGGGATTGAGGTCTGGGGATTGGGCTGGCCACTCCATAACATCAATGTTGTTCATCTGGAACCAAGACTTTGCTCGCTTACTGGTGTGTTTTGGGTCATTGTCTTGTTGAAAGACCCAGTTCAAAGGCATTTCCTCTTCAGCATAAGGCAACAAGACCTCTTCAAGTATTTTGATGTATTGAAACTGATCCATGATCCCTGGTATGTGATAAATAGGCCCAACACCACAGTATGAGAAACATCCCCATAACATGATTTTTGCATTACCATGCTTTACTGTCTTCACAGTGTACTGTGGCTTGAATTCAGTGCATGGGGGTCGTCGGACAAACTGTCTGCGGTCCCTAGACTCAAAAAGAACAATTTTGCTCTCATCAGTCCACAGGATGTGCCATTTCTCCTTTGGCCAGTCAATGTGTCCTTTTTTTCAGCAATGGGACTTTGCGGGGGCTTCTAGCTGATAGCTTTGCTTCACATAGCCTTCTTCTGATCGTAACAGTACTCACAGGTAACTTTAAGTCTTCTTTGATTTTCCTGGAGCTGATCATTGGTTGAGCCTTTGCCATTTTGGCTATTCTTCGATCCATTCGACCGTTCCCACGTCGTTCATGCTTTGGATGCCATTTCAAGGCATTTGAAATCATTTTGGATGAGCAGCCTATAATTTTCTGCACTTCTTTATATGTTTTCCCCTCTCCAATCAACTTTTTAATCAAAGTCCGCTGTTCCTCAGAGCAATGTCTAGAACGACCCATTTTGCTGAGTATTTCAGTGTGAAATGCACTATAACCAGCATGCACAACATTTGCTTCCTTCCTTCCTTAAATATGGGCCACAATTGACACCTGTTTCTTCACAGAATCAATCACCTCACTAATTGAACACAACACTGCTATTATTTTGAACATGCCCCTTTCAATTACAGATTAAATTACACAGAATGAGCAGCATGCATGTCATGACGGTTGGGTCTGTTGGTTTTCTATGACTCTACAACACTTAGGCCTACTAGTAAATTATTTGCCATGTAGAAATATCACTTCTACCAAAAAATTTGATTTATGAGGTTAGTGATGTTGGACTGCTATTATTTTGAACACAACTGTACATCCATCATGAGAAAATGGCTACAAGTGAGGATGACACAGCTGTTCAGGTTGCTGTAAGTCGCAGTGGCGGGGGTGCAGGCTGAGGCCAGTATTCACTTTGGACTAGCACAGGAATGTGTAAAGTCAGCCCCTAGTCATGTGGATGCTCAGACAATGAGACAAAAACAGACCCAGGAAATGCAGCATATTTGTCAGCGACATTAGTGCCCATTGCTTGTTTGGAGAAAGAAAATACTCCCACACAACAAGACATGGTTATTTTGGGCAGCTGTTTTAGGTGTATCATTTTTACACAGGGATTAATGTTGCTGCAGCAGTAGAGAAATGATTCCGTACAAGAAACAAAAAATAGGAAATATAGTGCTGTAGTGGCAATAGTCACCCTCTGGCTTCACCATTGCCCCACTGCTAGTATATTTCTGTCTTGAAAGACTTAAATGGGGATACCAGCTGGGACTGCAGCTGAACAGAGGAGCCCAACCTACACACGCAGGCACGCGCACACATATCAGTATGCACAGAGAGGTAGCTAAACCCTAAGGTTAAATTGAAATACTTTTTTAATTTTTAACAAAATCAATATCCTCTCCCTGTTTGCTTGGACTTGTTTAATTATTTGGCCAAAATGTAATTATCAAAAAAAGTGTTTCCATAAAGCAGGAATGTTTGGTTCCACCTGAGGATGTCTGGACTATAATTTGATTGGTACAGCTCCTGCTGTGAAAATACTGTGAAATGTCAGCACTGATAATATGGCAATGTTATGCACAGGGGATTGCTGTGGTGCCACACCAGAATGAATGCAGTGGCCATGCAGCAAACTTAACTCCTGCAAATCAGGTAATGTTTGCTGCAATCATGTTATCTGCCAACAGGGCAACTTGTGGTTTTAGTAGTCTACTAGTCAAGTAGGTTGTGTAACACGTTATGTCTTGTATCGACGTTCGGGATATACAATATGAGGTTTATGTCAGCAGCGCACCACAGAAGTTGACAGTTAGGCTACATTTACACTGCTACGTTTTGGTTTTTAAGCGGAGTTTTGAGCCAAAACCAATCTCCGTGTACACAAGTGTTTTTATCTCCAGTAGAAAAACTAATCTCTGTTTAAACTAACACGCCCAAACCTCATATTTCATCAACATTCTGGTATAATGGGCATAAACAGGAGACAGCATGTATACTCAGCCCTTTGCTGGTAGTTGCCATGGTAACGTAAGTAGCTTAGTCTCACGCTTTGTCAACATTGAATGTATGTACGAATGTATGCGGACCGTTCACGGAGCGTATGTGTATCTGGGAAGAGAACTGAGAAAGCAAATCAGCAATGCTGTTGCGGTGACCAGCAATGTGTGCTGCTCTGAGAATGAACTGGTTTTGGGCTGAGATTAAAGTTATTCTGTGCAGGAACTACATGATGGCTGGTGAGTGAGAACGACCTTTGTTTAGGATATCTATGACTGCTGTGTTATCAGAGTGTATGGCTTTCCTGGACCATTTGTGCCCCCAAAGTATGGCAGCTATGATTATGGGATATAGCTTGTGCAAAGCGGATGACGGGACCCTGAGTCCAGGGATTTGAACTCCGAGGGCCAAGCAGAAGCAAACCATCTCCCTCCATATGGAAGGAGCTGCGTCTGTACAAAGTTCAATGTCTTCCGGTTGCGTGACGACGTCATCATAGAAAAAAGAGATGCCGTTCCAAGAAGACAGGAAATGTTTCCACAGGTGTATCTCCATTTTACATGGAGAGAGGGGACCGCTGCGGCTTTAACCAGAAGGTTAGAAAGGAGTGGTGTGACCTGAGGGATTATGCGTATGGGATAATTGAGATGGCCGAGGAGGGCTAGTAGCTGGCGATTGGTACATCTATCTGCCAAAAGATAGTTTGAGAGAAGCAGCGTGATACGCTGAATCTTCTCTGATGGCAGGGATGCTTGAAGGTGATCGAATCCAAGGTGATGTCTAAAAACTCGATTGAAGTGCCAGGCCCACAGGTTTTCTCTTCAGAAATAGGGACACCAATTTCTGCGAAAGCTTTTGTAAGAAGCCCGAAGAGGGGAGAGGGGAGGGGGGGGGTGATCGTGGAGTGACTATGAGAAAATCGTTGAGAAGATGGACTATGTGAGGGAGTTTATGATTGTTTGTCAGGATCCAGCACAGCGCTTCAGAGAGAGAGAGTCAAAGATCTTGGGACTGCTCTTGTGCTGGTGATGTCTGCTCAGCTTAATCCACAAGCGACAGCAGTTGCGACAGCGACAGCAGTTGCGACAGCGACAGCAGTTGCGACAGCGACAGCAGTTGCGACAGCGACAGCAGTTGCGACAGCGACAGCAGTTGGCCGGGACGAGGCAGCCAGCAGCTGCCTTCAACCTCCTACCTAACAGTCGGCTCTATCGCCTAGTTTTTATTAGTTTTTATTATACTAATAAAGTGTTTTTAAAACCAAAGATACATTTTTACGTGTAAGTAAGTATTAGCCTCACGCTAATTTATCAAGACTAGGCCTACCGGCTAAACTAACGCTAGCTTCATGGCAACCTCTACACCTGGCGAGTCCCCACTCCCCCTCAGGATTTCCTCGTTGTTTAATAATACAAACAAAGAAATTGCTGACCTCAGGGAAGATGTTCGTCGGCTTTCCGAGGACTTAAAAACCAAAGATGCTTTGTTAACCGCCTGCTTGGACGTGGCTCATAATCAGTCGCTCCGGATCTCATCTCTCTCGGCGGCCTTCCAGGCCATGGGACCCAGCTGCCTGCCCACGCCCATCGTCCTGTTCGACACCGGTTATCAAGCCACCCTGGACTGAGGTGGTTTGCGGCCGAAAGAGAGCCTCGGGTAGGGCTCCATCGCCTCCTGCCCTCAGCCTCTCCAACCGCTTCAATGCCTTGTCGGAGTCGGAGCCGGTAGCAGCCAATGCGGCTCACCGGGCTCGCCCCGCTTCAAAGCAGACTGACCAGCCGTCGTCACGGAAGACGACTGCTACCGCGGGGCGAAAGCTTCTGAGGGATGCGGTAGTCAGACGGTCCGGTGGCCTACACTGCATGGATCGGCCAAATGACAACGTTCCTCAAAAACAATCCCCACAACCGAACGGTAAGCAATCTTCCTCTTCTTTTCCCTGCCCATCTGAAACCGACACTGACTGTTTTGCTCCCGTCACCGGCTATCCACACCCCCCCACTCCTCGTCCGCTCTTCCCCCTAACCACAGTAATTATTGGGGACTCCATCACTAGAGACCTACGGTTTCATAATGCTGTCACACACTGTTTTCCCGGAGCCAAAGTTGCAGACATCCTGGCTAAAGTTATGGACCTGATACCCTCATTTCCGACCTCTATCAAACGCATCGTGGTCCATTGTGGACATAACGACATGTCCACTCGGATTCAGGAGTGTGAGCGCACAAGGCGAGACTTTACCACTCTCATTGAGGCTTTAAAAAGCACTGGGAAGTCGTTTTTTATTTCGGGCCCACTTCCATCTCTAGGTCATGCCTCTTTAGTAGACTACTCTCCCTTAACACCTGGCTCCAGCTCACATGCAGCATTCACAAGATAGGTTTTATTGACAACTTCAATCTGTTTTGGGAACGTGGCTCCCTGTTCAGCAGGGATGGGATTCATCCCAATACACGCGGAAGCCAGATGCTACGTGGGAATTTGCACCACGCCCTGCATACCCAGACCTCTGATTGACTGTTTACATCCCGTAAACACTCCCACAAGCACACTGACCAGACACACTCTCCCAAAGTCAATAATCAGAGATACAGCGCTACACGCCCCTCTGTGCTCCCTTCAGAGCAATCACCCATTCATAATCCCATAACCACCGTGTCTGTCCCCCGACTGAGACCGTTTAAACAAAACACTAACAAAAGAGGTGCTATACTAAACAACCTAATTGGAATTAAAACAACCACTGCAACAATAGAACAGAATAGGAAAATCAAATGTGGACTATTAAATATTAGATCTCTGTCATCGAAAGCATTATTGGTAAACGAATTGATATCAGATAACCACATTGATTTATTCTGCCTCACCGAAACCTGGCTGGGCCATGACGAATATGTTAGTTTAAACGAAGCCACTCCTCCTAGTCATAATAATACCCAAATTCCACGAGGCTCAGGCCGAGGAGGGGGAGTTGCAGCCATATTTGACTCGAGCCTGTTAATTAATCCTAAACCTAAACTAAATTATAATTCGTTTGAAAGCCTTGTTCTTAATCTTCAACACCCAACATGGAAAACAGTACCGCCAATTATATTCGTTGTTGTTTACCGAGCACCAGGTCCATATTCTGAGTTTTTATCTGAATTCTCAGAGTTTTTATCATGCGTGGTCCTTCAATCAGACAAAGTACTTATTGTAGGTGATTTTAATATCCATGTGGACGTTGACAGCAATAGCCTTAGTACTGCTTTCAATTCACTGCTAGATTCAATTGGTTTCAGTCAGAGAGTGCATAAGGCCATGCACTGTTTTAACCACACCCTTGACCTTGTGCTAGAATATGGCATTAAAATTGACGATTTAATAGTATTTCCGCAGAATCCTTTATTATCAGACCATTCTTTAATAACTTTCGAATTCCTACTACCAGACTATACGAAATTAAATAAAAGTTTCTACACTAGATGCTTATCTGACAGTGCTATAGCTAAATTTAAGGAAGATATTCCAACAGCACTTAACTCAATGTCATGCCTTAATATAACAGAGGACCGTTATGTTAACTTTAGTCCCTCCCAACTTGATAACTTTGTAGACGCTGCTACGGCCTGCCTACGGACTACTTTAGATTCTGTTGCTCCTCTCAAAAAGAAGATGATGAAGGAAAGGAAACTAGCACCTTGGTATAACTCCCAAACTCGCAAATTAAAACAAATCTCACGAAAACTTGAAAGTAAATGGCGTTCCACCAAACTGGAAGAATCTCGTGTGGATTGGCAAGATAGTCTAAAAAATTATAGGAGGGCCCTCAGAAATGCCAGATCAGACTATTACTCAATACTAATAGAAGAAAATAAGAACAACCCAAAGTTTCTTTTCAGCACTGTAGCCAGGCTGACAAAGAGTCATAGCTCTGTTGAGCCATCTATTCCTATAGCTCTGAGCAGTGATGACTTCATGACCTTTTTTAATGATAAAATTATAACAATTAGAGAAAAAATTCATCACCTTCTGCCCACAGCTTCTAACGGCTCACCATTGGGCGCAGGAGGGCTAGAGAGAACGATAAGACCTGATACTTATTTAGACGGCTTTTATCCATTAGACCTCCAACAATTAATGTTAAGGGTCTCTTCAGCTAAGCCAACTACCTGTCTCTTAGACCCCATCCCAACGAGGCTACTTAAAGAAGCACTACCCGTGGTCAATACCACATTACTAGATACAATCAATATGTCCTTATTAACGGGTCACGTACCGCAGTCTTTTAAAGTAGCTGTGATAAAACCTATTCTGAAAAAACCCACCCTCGACCCTGAGGTCTTAGCCAACTATAGACCTATATCTAACCTTCCCTTTCTCTCCAAAATCCTTGAGAAGGTAGTTGCTAATCAATTGTGTGACTTTCTGCATAGAAATAGTCTATTTGAAGACTTTCAGTCAGGATTTAGAATGCATCATAGCACAGAGACGGCACTGGTGAAAATTACTAACGACCTTCTAATTGCTGCTGACAAAGGACTTGTCTCCATACTTGTCTTATTAGATCTTAGTGCTGCAGTCGACACTATTGACCATACCATCCTCTTACAGAGACTGGAACATTTAGTTGGCATTAAAGGAATCGCACTAAGCTGGTTTAAGTCCTATTTTACTGAGCGATCCCAATTTGTTAATATTAACGATAAACCATCCAAATACGCTAAAGTTAGCCATGGAGTTCCTCAAGGCTCAGTGCTTGGACCAATTCTATTCTCTTTATATATGCTTCCTCTAGGGAATATTATTAGGAAACACTCAATTAACTTTCACTGTTACGCAGACGACACCCAATTATATCTGTCAATTAAGCCCGACGAAAGCGGTCAGTTAGCTAAACTTCAAGCGTGCATTAAAGATATAAAATCCTGGATGACCCACAATTTTCTGATGTTAAACTCAAACAAAACGGAAGTTATTGTGCTGGGACCCAAGCACCACCGAACTTCATTATCTAAATATATAGCTACCCTAGATGGTATTGCCCTGGCCTCCAGCACTACTGTCAGAAATCTAGGAGTCATTTTTGACCAGGATCTATCCTTTAACGCCCACTTAAAACAAACCTCAAGAACAGCCTTTTTCCATCTTCGTAACATTGCCAAAATCAGGAACATCCTCTCGCAAAACGATGCAGAAAAACTAGTCCATGCATTCGTTACTTCCCGGCTGGACTACTGTAATTCTTTACTGTCAGGCTGCTCAAATAAGTCCCTCAAGACCCTCCAGCTGATCCAGAATGCTGCAGCACGTGTTCTGACAAGAACTAACAAAAGAGATCACATTTCTCCTGTATTAGCTTCTCTGCATTGGCTTCCTGTAAAATCCAGGATTGCATTTAAAATCCTTCTCCTGACCTACAAAGCACTAAATGGTCAAGCACCATTATACATAGAAGAGCTCTTAGTACCTTATTGTCCCACTAGAGCACTGCGTTCCCAGAACTCAGAGCTACTTGTGGTTCCTAGAGTCTCTAAAATTAGAGTGGGAGCCAGAGCCTTCAGCTATCAGGCTCCTCTCCTGTGGAACCAGCTCCCACCTTGGGTTCGGGGGGCTGACACCATCGCCACATTTAAGAATAAACTGAAAACCATCATCTTTGATAAAGCTTATAGCTAGGGAGTGAGGAGTTGCAGCATAGTAGAGTAGAGTAAAGGGAGGCAGGAAGTACAAGCCCGTTCTGGCAGGGGAGAGTACGAGCCCAGTCCAGGGCCCCTCTCTTTAGCCTGCCTCTCTTAGTTATGCTATTATAACTCTAGACTGCTGTGGGAAGCTTCTTCCAAGGACACAATGAGCCGCTCCCTCTTCTCTCTTTTCACTTGTCTCCTTTTGTGTGCATCTTAGTCCCAGAAATGCCTGTTACTAACCTAGCTCTGGGGAGTTTTCTCCCCGGAGTCCCTTTGCTTCTTCTTCACCCAGAACATCGCCTTGGAATTGGGTGGCACCTACACCGGGGTCCTGGGTGCAGCTGACACTATGGACTTACTACACCCTGCTACGCTCTGCGATTCCCCACAGTGTCCGACTGCGTCCTGCCGCGCCCAACCACGTCCACCCAGGCTGCTGTGCCACACTACACCCCGTAACGCCCTGCTGTACCCTACTATGACATGAACTACTACGACTACCATTGTGATCACTGTTTCTCTATCTTTATTATGACTATTATTGCCACCATTCACCACTCCCCCAACTGGTGCCGTCAGACACCGCCTACCAAGAGTCTGGGTCTGTCCGAGGTTTCTTCCTAACAAAAAAGGGAGTTTTTCCTTGCCACTGTCGCAATAGCTACTGCTAATGCTTGCTCTTGAGGCAACCACTGTAATAGTTGGGGCTTCGTAAACTACAGAGTTTGGTCTAGACCTACTCTATCTGTAAAGTGTCTCGAGATAACTCTTGTTATGATTTGATACTATAAATAAAATTGAATTGAAATTGAATTGCTCAGTGGCCTGCCTAGTAGATCAGGGTGATGGCATGGTCGATAGTTGCGTATTGCATGGAGAAATCTGGACTGGGAATAACAATGTTTATGCTTGGGACGTGCGAGCCGTGAGGGGAGGACGGATCAATTATTAGCCTTTGGGGCTAAGGGAGCTTGTCAAAAGGGCCTATCATGAAACCTTCCTTTATTTCTTTGGCTAGCAGGGTGTCGATGGTGTGAGGTTTTGAGAGCACAGACTGAAGGTTACTGCAAAAGTGGGAAGTATTGGGTAGTATGTCTATGCCCGGGTGGAAACCATGTGTGAAGCCATTAATAAGGAAGTCGACAAACTACATCTGGATGATTTTGCAGAGTGGTGGCAAGGGCATTTACCTTTATTGGCGTGCCAAGGTGCCATGCTAGTCATTCCCCAGGTTGATCGTTTGGTGAAGTTGGGTTATGCGGGCATGTCTAGCATGAGCACTGCTGCAAAAGGAGCAGACGTGCAGGCAACAACTGGAAACAGAGCAGCGTGAGTGATTGAAGTTGTTGCACACCATCCAACCTCCCTGGTAGAGTTTGTCTATTGCCTTAGGCAAGGGAACATTAACAGATGGGCGAATGTTTGCTGGCCTGGGGTTAATGGGAGGTGGAGGTGCGGCGGATGATAGAAGGTTAAGTACTGAGGAGGTTCGTGAAGCAAGGGAACGTGGGCGAGGTGGTGGAGCGCTGACTGTGCATGCTGTGGTACGGTGGGAGGGGGCTCCACATAACTCGCAGGAGAAAGATGTACGAGCTGCAAAGATGCGGCAGTACAACTCGGAGTCAAGGGCCCCCCAGTATGTTCCCTGATTGAACTGCTGAATACGACCAGCTGCCTGGTTTGCAAAATGTACGTGGTAGCTCTAAAATCCTGTCCCTCCGGAAACGTAGGGCCATATCTAGCACGATAGAGAGGTAATCTTCTAGCTCAGACCTCCGTGCGGGAAAGGTTGAACAGATTACGTCACGATAGAATGAGAAGGCGAATTCAGCTTAAGTCAAGTCCTCTGATCTATGAGGTGAGGGATGACGGAGCTGCACAGAACCGAGGTGAGTCTCAATTTCCCTGGTTTGGCTAGTGTTGACGATTGATGGCTGGGCTAAATCTACGTAATTACCAGAGACAATCTGCTGGCGTAAAGTGGGGGAGACCAGAGAAGGGCGACAAAGTGATGAGGATGGCTGGGTGGGAGGTGCCGCTGTGGATAGAGTGTAGTTAGTGACATTCGGCGAAAACACATTTGAGTGTTGGGGAAGGGTGGGGATAGGGAGGGGGAGGGAAGGGCAATAGGATAGACCAGTTGGAATTGGAAGAGGAGGATTAGCCTGTAGCAAAGCTCCGTGGGTTTCAGTAGAACCTTGTGCTGCTGCGCTGGCTGTAAAAGGGGGGAGCAGAAGCCGCATGGCTGGAAGGCTGAAGGAAGGGTAGAAGACGGGATGATGGGATTAAAGGATAGCCTGACAAGCCAAACCCACATCAATGATGTGGGTTTGGCTCATGATGATATACATGATGTGATTGGCCCGGCTAAAGTTTGGCTTTTCCAGCTTGCAAGCCAACAGAGAGTTGCCAGACCCCCTGGCTGCAAATTACATTTGCTGCCGATAGGGTGCGTCTAGATTTCTAGGCTAATGAAAGGATGCATGTGCTTGGGAATTTTGTGCAGCCTGCTGACACAGGGATGAAAAGAAGGTAGAGATGACCTGTGAAAGGTCAGACACAGAGGGGCAACGAAGGCCCCGTGACGTCAAGCGTGACAGCGCTGTTTGACCCAGGCGAGGAACCTGGAAGTGTCGGAGGCTTGTTGCCGTTGGAGTGGCAATGGAGGCAGAAGAGAGGTGGAACAAAGTTAATTTGTTATCGTTGTGGTGAAAGGTAACACCTTTCCCTTTGTGGACCCTTCCGAGGTGGGCAACGGTCCAGTCTCTGATGTCGAGCTCCGTCTGTAGACAAGGAGACGGCCGAAAGGACGTGGAGGGTGCAGCGCACCATGATGTACAACCAGAAATGGCATAATGACTGTACTGAGGAGAGCGTCGGCGCTGGCGGTTTCCTCGGCTTGGTCGATGTCGAACCCTCTGCAATTGACTGAGTAAAAAATAAGTTATGAAGAGAATTATTTAATCAAATAAGGTATTGTGGTGTTTTAACCTTAGCGCTAGGTGGCGCTGTGCGCAATGAATTCAGTTTAGAGTATAAGAAGAGAATGTAGTAGAAGAGAGGAGAAGAAGAGTTGTGGTCCATATAGACACCTGTATGCTGGCACACTACCTGTTTACAATGGTTGGAATAAAGTAAAGTGAATAAGTCAAGACAGAGTCATTATTTTTACAACACAACATATTGGCGTACCATTCAAGCTGTGGATACGCACTTTTGAGAATTATCTCCAGGCGATGGCTGATGAGGAATTGCCTGAGGCAAAAAAGTGCACGCTGCTAATCCACTGTTTGGGCGCGGAAGGTCAGAGACTTTTCTACTGATGATACAGTACGATACAGCTTTGGCTGCCATTCAGACTTTCTTTACACCCCAAGTAAATGTCGTAGCTAAAAGATACCACTTCAGACAACGTGGTCAGCGCCCGGGCGAGACTACAGACCAGTTCATTGCTTCTTTAAAAGAGCTGGCTACGACATGTCAGTTTGGGACAATGGAAGAGGAGATGATTCGGGACCAACTCCACCATTCACCGCGCATCAGGGAGCGCCTCCTGCTGGAGGTACTGCTGACTTTACTCAAAGCTGTGACGATAGCGCACCAGATTGAAAGTGCTGTGGCGGAGGCCAAAGTCATGTGTGATGAAGTAGACAGCACCGTGCACGCAGTTCAACCACAGGAACAGCAGCGATACGGCAAGTTTAAAAGAGGAATAGCATGCTATAGGTGTGGATCTACTCAGCATAAGGCTAACTTCGAGGGATGTCCTGCAAAGGAGGCGAGCTGCAACACCTGCAAAAAGAAAGGACACAACACGTGTGAGCGAGGTCGCTGTCCCAGAAGTGACTATCCTGAATGTAAATACAGGTGACGCTAGCAGCATAATGTGTACAGTTAAAGTGAGTGTGACAGGGGTAGATAGCCAGGACATTGAGTTAATGGTAGACACGGGCTCAGCTGTATCAATACTACCAGCGTCAAAGTTAACTGAGCTATTTCCTAGCGTCTCCCTTAAGATACCAAAACTCAGGCTGAAGGACTATGGGGGAGTGCTATTCCTGTACAGGGATGCTTAAAAGCTAATGTAGCATTTGGGAGCCACAATACTGACACAGACCTTTACATCGTAAAACATGGGTCTGCAGTGTTAGGCAGAGACTTATTTTTTTGCATAAAAAATGCAGATAACAGATGGTCAGGTCACGTTAGCGCCCTGTGTCCAGTTTGATCCTATATGGTTGCAAAAGTGTCAGCGGAAGCATTAGGATGTGCTAAGGGATTTACTCACAGAGTTAAAGTATGCCCAGACATTAAACCAGTACAGCAGAAACTGTGCAGGTTACCCTTCTCAGTTAGAGCAGCAGTGTCTGAGGAGCTAAAAAACTGGTAGAGCAGGACGTTACTGAGCACATAGATTCATCAGAATGGTTCTCGCCTATAGTAGTCACCACAAAAAGAGGGGGTAAAGGACTACGGCTCTGTGTGGATCTGAGAGAGCCTAACAAAGCAGTCGTGATCGATGGGTTCTCATTGCCTCACGTGAAGGAAATGTTTGCGGAGCTGAGAGGGGCAACACTGTTTTCTACATTGGATCTCCAGAGCGCTTATCACCAGGTTCCACTCCACAATGATGGCCTGTTCCACTTTAAGAGGGTGCCGTTTGGACTGGCATCGGGACTGAGCTGTTTCCAGTGAATAATGTCTTCTATTCTCAAGGGCCTGTCAGGGGTCCAGTGCTACCTTGATGACATCATAGTCTCTGGCACGACAGGAACATGATGAAAGTCTGACGGCTGTGTGCATTGAAAATGTTGGACTCAAGATGAATCTTTCAAAATGCAACTTCCGGCAAACTGTCTTTCCTGGGGCATACAGTCTCAGAAAAGGGACTTCAACCCGACGCCTCACATGTGACTGCCGTCTCTCAAGCACCTCCACCTACAGACCTGCCCAAACTGAGGTCATGATTCGGGACCAACTCGTTGAAAAGACGTCTTCACCGCGCATCAGGGAGCGCCTCCTGCTGGAGGTACTGCTGACTTTACTCAAAGCTGTGACGATAGCGCACCAGATTGAAAGTGCTGTGGCGGAGGCCAAAGTCATGTGTGATGAAGTAGACAGCACCGTGCACGCAGTTCAACCACAGGAACAGCCTAACAATGTTGCCTGTATAATATGTTGTTTGTATATCTGGAGTTTGTAACAATAATAATTTCCCTCTGGGATTACTGTAATATTATTATTGTAAGTATTTCTGATTCTGATTCTGATCTGATTATGGTCTGGTTGCGGTCCTCACTCAGATGCATCACGATGGCTCAGAGAGAACTGTGGCATTTGCACACTCACCCACACACACTCACCCAAGCAGAAAGAAATTACTCTACTGTAGAAAGGGAGGCTTTGGGGTGTGTGTTGGCGTCAGAGAGGTGGAGAACCTACTTATGGGGGAGACATTTCACGCTCTGCACAGACCACAGCCCTCTGACCACACTGCTTGCTTCTATGGGCCAGGGCAGAGCAGGGATGCGAGTAGCCAGGTGGTCTTCTAGATTGCTAGCATTCAACTATGTAACTGCGGACTACTCATCTCGGCTCCCACTGCCGAGCTCTGAGCCCAGCCTGTTGGACGATGTGGAAGTAGCACTTACCTCTACACTGTCAGCTGTCACTGCTGCTGAATTTGAGTCTGCTTGCACTGCCTGTCCGGTGCACAATAAACTGTGTGAGCTGCTCACCTCAAGATGGCCTATGACAGCAAAAGGCCTTTATCCAAAAGTACAGCCCTTCTTTAAAATCACAAGCTCTCCCTACAAAGTGACTGCGTGGTACGTGGCACACATCGACTCCTGGTGCCAGAACCACTGCAGCCAAAGTTGCTCACCCTGGCTCACGACACACACCAGGGAATAGTGAGAACAAAACAGAGACTCAGAGAAGTATATTGGTGGCCTGGCATGGATGGTCAGGTTGAGGCAGCCATAAAAACGTGTGTCACATGCCAATCACACGACATGTCTGCAGTCACACACACTCCTCCACTACAGCCTGTGCCATATCCAGAAACAGCATGGGAAAAAGTGGCCATTGATGCAGTGGGACAGTAAGTGGCCTGAGATAGCTTTTGTTTCACAGGTCACCACACAGACTGTCATGCAGTTCCTTTCTACTGTCTTCAGCAGAGAAGGTAACCCCAAGGAGCTTGTTTCAGACAACGGCTCGCAATTTGTGTCACATGAGTTTGACACGTTTCTCCAGGATAGGGGCATTGGGCATAAAAAGTCATCTGTCTACTACCCGAGGGCAAATGGTGAGATTGAACGCTTCAACCGCAGCCTGAAGGACAGTTTGCAGACTGCCCAGCTGGAAGGTAGGCAGTGGAAGGAGTTCACAAGGGAATTCCTGCATGTTTACCATGCAACACTCCACTCCACGACTCAGAAAGCACCAGCGGAACTGTTGCATGATGACCTATGCGCACCAAACTGCATGTGGCAGGACGTCCACTTCCACAGAGCAAACCAATGTCCTCAAGGCAGCTCGCAGTCAGAGAAAAACAAGAAAAAACCAAGACATACACAGACCACAAGCATAAAACAGTCCATTTACAGTGTGGGTCATATGTTCGGGTGAAGAAACCTGGCATTCTTCCTAAGACTCACTGCAAGTTTTCCAGACCGATCAGAGTGGTGGAAAAGAGAGGACAGTATACCTACCTGCTGTCGGATGGGCGCTGCTGGAACGCATCTCACCTTGCACCAGCTTCTCTACAGGAAAGAGGGGGTGACAGTGAACTGTCGCCCCTGGACAGTGAAACTACACCAGCTACACAACAGGCAGGGGCACCTACCTCACCTGCCAGACTGGTCAGGCTCAGAAGAGCACCAGAATGGACTAAGGACTTTATGTTGTGATAACCTCAATAAGCACAAATGCAGGGGCTGAACTTGCTATATTCCACTGTTCATGTTTGTTGTAATATCCCTGATATTTGTTGTAATATCCCACTTAAGCATTATTAAATATTCAGATAAGTTAAGCTAAAGGTTAATTTTCAGAAAAACAAAATAAGGGTAGGTTCAGGTTCTCTATGTCCTCATAATGTTCTCCTAAAAGATAACAGTAGAGAACACTTTAAGTTCTACTTAAGTAACACTTTAAGAAGACTAGACATACACTGCTTAGTGCTATACTGTATATGTTTTCTTATTAAGGGGGATATGTGGTGTTTCAACCTTAGCACTAGGTGGCGCTGTGTGCAATGAATCCAGTTTAGAGTAGAAGAGAATGTAGTCGAAGAGAGGAGAAGAAGAGTCGTGGTCCATATAGACACCTGTATGCTGGCACACTACCTGTTTATGTTGGTTGGAATAAAGTAAAGTGAATAAGTCAAGACAGAGTCGTTATTGTTATGACACAACACCATTCCATCTAAATTTCCTTTTTAGGGTGAATTAAAGTTTTAAGAAAATGGAAATAAATGGCTCACTAAGTGTCTATGTTTCTATCCATGTTTGAAACAGGTCAAAAAGTGTTTCACTTCCAATTTATTTTTTTTGAAACTTTCTTTTTATTTAATTTTTCAGTTCTTTTTAACAACAATAACAAACAAACAAGCAAAAAAAAAAAAGAACAAATAAAGATCAAAGATAGAGAATAAAAGTGAACAGACAGGTAGACAAGGTTGACACAGGCCATACGTTAGTGAAAAATGGAGTAATCATTCACACAGACAATGAGCTACACTTTAAATAATAAGTCCACCTTTCTCATTACTTTGTGTACTGTTCAGCCCATAGTCTTAGGGTGAAGGTCAGTTTTTCCATGCATTGTATTTTGTTAACAATGGTGATCCAGTCAGTCCTTGATGGCAGATTTGTCTGCAGCCATTTCCGTGTAATGGCCTTCTTGCTTGCAGCCAAGAGCACTTTATAAAGGTAGTTGTCGTGGGCCATAAGTCCAACTGGGATTTTACCCAGATACAGTGTAATAAAAGAAAAATCAACTTTTAAACCAAAGATTGACCTAGTTCTCCAGCAAGTTCTTGCCAATATGGTTGAATAAGGGGGCAGGACCAGAATATATGAAAGTGATCTGCCTTTGTCTGTCCACATTGTTTCCAGCATTTATCCTGTCCCTGGGAACCCTGCTGTTTAGATTTTAATTTAGGAGTCACAAAAAATCTTATTCTGTTCTTCCAACAGAATTCTCGCCAAGCTCTGGAGTTGGTGGTCTTAGCTTGACCCGCCCAAACAGTTCTCCAGTCATCCTCAGATATCTCCAGGCCAGACTCCCCCTCCCATTTCTGCTTAACCTGGAGAGTAGATTGGTTCTTAGAATTTTGTAGTCTTTTATAAATTTGTGATATTAAGTGTTTACTGTCTTTAGCCTTATATGCATCGGTAAATATACTGATCAGATTGGTATCCCTATTGTTTGTTTGTTTGGTTTCCTTGTTGAAGTAGTCTCTGACCTGGAAATATCTGAACCTATCCTCTCCTCCCAGTCTGTATGATTTAGAGATGTGGGTAAAAGACTGTAGGCCGTCCTTATCAGCTATAGTGCAGTAGGCTGTAATACCATTGTATGCCCACTGCCTGAATCGCTTATCTAGACCCAATGGTATAAACTCTGAGTCATATGCCACCCATTTTAATATTTTGGCATGTTTCTCGAGATGGAGTTTTTTACATTTGTTAAACCACACCTTAAGGGCAACCCTGGTCCAGCAATTTGTTTTGTCCAGGTGAGGGTCATGGTGTTGGCAGTTACCTAATAAAGACTGTGCTGGTGTTTCAGATTGCGTTAGTTCCAAATCTTTCCATTTGGTGGAGTAGTTTGGATTACACCAGCAAACTAGGGGTCTCAGCTGGGCAGCAATATTATAGTCCTCTACACATGGTAGAGAAAGTCCACCCTCTTCTTTGGGTAACTGCAAGCTCTTATATTTAATTTGGGGCCTCTTACTGTTCCAGACAAATCTTGATATCATTCTATTCCATTCCCTAAAATCCTTAGGGGGGACCTCTACAGGGAGTGACTGGCATAAGTACAGAAGCCAGGGAAGGACATTCATTTTTATCGTTTCAATTCTATTAGACATGTCTAGGGGCAGTACAGTCCATCTATCTAGATCTGTCCTGATTGTCTTAATAACTGGATCATAATTCATCTTATATATTTTGGAGATGTCTTTTGGGATTCCAGACTCCCAAATATTTAATAGCAGGGGTATCCCATTTAAAATCAAATCTGCCTTTCAAGTCAGTATTCGGTGTGAAATTATATGAGAGTATCTGGGTCTTATGTGTATTCAATTTATACCCCGAATAGGAGCCAAACAATCTCAAAAGGGACATCAATTTAGGTGCACTTCTCTGTAAGTCAGTCAAAGTGAGCAATATATCGTCTGCAAACAGACTTATCTTGTATTCATTATCTCCAATTGAAATCCCTATAATCTCTGGGTCCTCCCTTATTGCCTGAGCTAAGGGCTCTATGAAGAGTGCAAAGAGGGCGGGGCTTAGTGGGCAGCCTTGATGACAACCTCTCTCTAGCTTGATGGATTGAGTTAGGTGGCCATTGATTCTTATCCTAGCAGTGGGGTTTGAATAGAGTGATCTAATACACTGAACAGATTTTTCATTAAAGCCAAAACGTTGCAGTACTAGGTAAAGGTAGCCCCATCCAACTGAATCAAACGCTTTCTCTGCATCTAAACTGATCAGTGTTGCACTAATATTTCCCTTGATCACATAGTCTACCACATGGAGTGTTCGTCTAATATTGTCCTGTGTTTGTCTTTCCCGGACAAACCCTGTTTGGTCTGGGTCTATCATTTCAGAGACAATGTTTTCTACCCTTTTGGCCATAATTGAGGCAAATAACTTATAATCCGTATTCAAAATGGATATTGGCCTACTACTACATTCTCCCTTGTCCTTGCCTTCCTTAGGAATAATTGATATTACTGCCTCGCTCCAAGATTGGGGCATCTCGCCTTCCTTAAGGGTGTGGTTAAAGCATCTGAGAAGAAGTGGAGTCAACTCAGGCTTGAATGTTTTGTACCATTCACTAACAAATCCATCTGACCCTGGTGCTTTGTTAGTCTTTAGTTGAGAAACAGCGCCACCCAGTTCAGCAGTTGCTATCTCAGCAGTGAGCGCATTATTCTGATGTTCTCCTATTGAGGGAAGATCCATAGATTTTAAGAACTCATTAATTACCAAGTCATCAGCTTTGTCAGGTTAAGTCCTTATAGTAGGTTTCAAAGGCTTGCTGAATTTCTTGTAGTTTATGGCACTTTGTTTTTTGGGTTTCTTATTTTGTAAACAGTTCTTTCTGCTTGTTGCTACGTAGTCTCCAGGAAAGAAGCTTCATAGCCTTTGGGCCGGTTTCACAATATTTTTGTAAACCTCATTCTTTTCTCATTTTCTTCGTCATAAATCTGATTTATTTCTTGTTTAATACATTTTAGTTGGGCCCATACTTGTGGGTCTCTTTGGGTAGAATGTTGAGTTTCTAGGTTCTTCAGTTTTGACTGTAGCTCCGCTAAGCGTTTATGTTTCTCCTTTTTCTTATGGGCTGCAAAGGCTATGAGTTTACCCCTAAGTACCACCTTCCAAGCATCCTTCAGGACATTTGGTGATACTGTTCCATTATCATTATTTAGCAAGTATTCTTTTAACTCTTCTTTAATATATTCCTTACAAACTCTATCATTCAGTAAGCTAGTATTGAGCCTCCATAGAGTGGTCTTCCTTTTATTATCTAGATGCAGGAAGAGGTATACTCCTGAGTGGTCTGAGACATCTCTAACACCTATCTTGCATTCACTTATTCTATGTCTATCTGCAGCTGAGATAAAAAAGTAATCCAATCTGGAATATTCTGCGTGACAAGGGGAGTAGTAGGTAAATTGCTTTTCTGTGGGGTGTAGGTCCCTCCATATATCTATCATACCAAATTCCCGTAGCACTTTCCGCATGAATACTGAGTTTTGGTTTCTTCTCTTGTGTAGATTTGTCAAGTCAAGTTTGGGTTGCAATTGGATATTCAAGTCACCCCCACAGATTAAAGTTCCTGATGACTCTTGGGTTAATAGGTCAAATATTTTTTTAATAAATGATCTGTCATGCCCTGGTGGCAAATATACATTTAACAGAGTGACTTCTTTGTGGTCAATCTTGCCTTTGACTAAGATATAATGACCTTCCTTATCTTTAATTTGAGCAGTTAATTGGAACTGTAACTTGTTTGAAAGTAAAATTGCCACTCCCCTCTTACGCCCAGATTTGTGAGAGGAATAAAATGTGTTAGTAAACCCCATCGTTTTTAATTTTTCATGTTCTGAGTTAGAGAGATGTGTCTCTTGCCAAAAATCCACTTTAATATTTTCCCTTTTAATTTTAGCAATAACTTTGCTCCTTTTCACTGGATTATGTAGCCCATTCATGTTTAGTGTTATTATCTTGTATTCCTGATATTCCATTTGCTTTGTTTCTTTGTGTCAATAATGACCTGCTGCAACCTGTAACACCTTACCCTTGAACTTGGGTACAAGCAACTATTGGAATATGAACAATACAGAACACAGTGAGAATACAACAAATTGACTTCCACAATTAGAGAACTTACATGCTCTCCAAAACTGAAGGGAAAGCCTGATTTAACAAAAGGGCCCCTCTTTGAAGTTAGAAAAGTTACTTCAATTGACATTGAACTCTACCATGGCAGTCTTTCCACCAGTGCACTCACCCCTCTGTAAACAAACCTGCTTATCTCAAGCTAAAAGTCAGTCTTTAAATCAAAGTAAAGAAGGAGGAGTGGGAGGATAACCATGCTGTGATGCGAGGTCCTGGAGCTGGACCGGGCTCATTTTGGTCGATGGGGAACCCCCTTTTCCGCAGGTCGTCCGCGGCTTCTCTTGTATCGTTGCAAGTCCTGGGTCCACCGTCCAAAAACACCTTGAGCTTGGCAGGTGGGGGGGTCTGGAACCGCACACCCTTCTCCTTAAGCATTTTCCTTATTCCTGCATACTCTCTTCTTTTCTTAACTATCTCCGTCGGGTAGTCGTGGTCAAAATATACTCTTGTGTCTTTGTAAAAGACCTCTTTCTTCTTCCAAGCAGACTACAGGATCAGTTCATTAGTTTTATACTCCTGAAAGTTGATTATTATGATATCTCCCAGGGCCTGATTAATCTTGTCTCGAAGTTCAATCAGCTCCTTCTTCACGTCCTCTCTCAATGTAGACCGGAATGAGTGCAGCTCACTCTTTAAGTCGGACCGTATCGCCTTAAGCTATGCGTGAATACTAGCTAGCAGGCTAGTTTCAGCCAGATCACGTTCGGCTGGGCTAGGTGAGCTAGCATTAACGTCGTCGTCGCTCTCCGCGGCCACTTTATCATATTTTCCAGATCTTGTTGTCATCTTACTTTTAGCTTTGCTGGTTTTGTCCCCTTCAATAGTATAACAATTATATTACAGCGTTAAAGCACTTGTATCTGGCGAAATAATCCGTGTTTTGGGGAGAGTGTTCAGTCAGCCTGCCATCTTGTCTACGTGCCAACCGGAAGTCCTTCACTTCCAATTTAAAATGACATAATTTCATGCTGCAGTGTTTGCCAACATTAATAGCTGACAGGATTTAAACCAAGCTGTTTCCTAGCAACCAGCATTTAAAACGGTCTACATCATGTCTGTGAGGGTAAAATCCAGGAGGCTGCTGAGGCATGAGCCTCACCTAATGACACTGAGTCAACAGGCTCAGTAACAAGCGGCTTGAACAAAGCTGCCCACTTCAGTCCTGAATCAAAGAGATTGGTTTGTAAAGCAGTCCCCACTGTAATCTGGGGCTGCATTCTTTGCAGCTGACTCATTGATTATATTAACCCTGGCATTCCGGGGAAATCTCCATCACATTCAAATGAGATACTGTAGCTGCAATATATGCCCCCCCCCCCCCCCTTCATCATATCCTCATCCTCATCCCACTGAACCTTTGGGACCTGCCTTCAACTTTCAGCGCTGCGTGGCAACAGACATTTAATCATCTTTTCGTCAGATCTCCGGAGAAAGCTTGAGAAACGTTCTGCTCTGTTTACTAACTGATGACGCAGTTTTCTTCTGTTGTTTTGGCCTCTTGGGCATTGCAGCGTGCGGCGCTGGACCGTGATCAGCGGGAGATCCATCAGAGCATGTTCAATGTTATGTGCAGCTGGCCTGGCACCGCGCTGAAGTGGTTTAGAGGTCTGTGATCAATGAGTGCTCTGGCCAGCACTTCTTACATTTGGCTAGCTGTGCTCAATATGCCTTTCTCACACAGACAAGCTGAAATCATCCAGCCATCTGCTCCTGTTTGTGCAATGATACTAGGTGCATGATCATGCCTTTTTCATGGTGCCAAATCTGTGTTTGTTTGAACTGCAGTAGTCTTGGTAACTGTTGTCATGCCGACTCCAGGCTATTGAAGTGGGGATCCAATGCAGAGCAGCTCGAACCAATCAGAGTGATGCTTTTAAAAACACCAGTCTCAGTGCATTTAACTCTCTCTCTCTCTCTCTCTCTCTCTCTCTCTATATATATATATATATATATATATATATATATATATATATATATTAGCAAACTGTCATCCGCTCTCTCTCCCCTTTAGGGTGAGCAACTGGAACAGTGACAGGACGTCATCACTTGCGAAGTCATGGCAACCAAATAAACAACAGGGCGAGTACACTTGTCACTCAATCTTAGGCAAAGTGACAAACAGCGACGAAAGCTGCGACATGAAATCCGCACTTACACGGGTCCCGTGAAATATGACAGCTACAGTTTATTGGAAAATAGCATTGTGGACACTGAATTTGATGAATTTACTGTTTATCAGACCCCAGATGAGACAAGAAGCTAATGTTAACGAACGCTGCGGTGACAGTCCCTCTACCTTTGACTCCCTGCTGCAGGAGACGCTGTATTCCTCCGACACGCTGTATTAATGTTACTGTTTTAAAACCGTTTTCCAGGTTAGTGGGAGTGCACACCACTCAAAACCAACATGAAAAACGTAGCTAGTAATGTTCACTCAGCGTTTTGTTTTGTTGTTAAACTGTGTGTAAAATGAGCGGTGACGTTAAATCACCGGTTTCAGGTAACGGCACCCTACAGTACCGTCTATTTGCTGGATGGTTTCCAGGTAACGGTCCAGAAATTACTTCAAAATAGAAAATCTAAAACCACATTTTACCAATTAAAAATTAACGATATAAACTCTGCTCACACTGCACACAGTGATAGTGAAGATGAAAGCTTCAATATTTCTCCATCTCATAGCTGTTTAGAGAGAGAAACCCTGGCTTCCAAGCTTAAACAGACACAAAAGAATATGAAAATTGTGTTCCGTGAGGAGTTCAAAGCTATTAATTAAGAAACATGTATTTGACAAATTGCAGGCGAAAAGTGATGACGAGTTGTTGGAAAAAAAAGCATCCTTTAGTCCCCGATATGCATTACCGTTTCTTATCATATAATTTGGTGCTCTTAGGAAAAGTACAACACATAATTAACCCTAACCCTGAATCATATCAAACACTGCATGACATTATTTGACTTGGAAGTATTTCAATCAGTACTGCAGTACTGCTTCAAAGGCAGCTCATATTAGGATGTTTGCCAGTTAGTTAGTTAGTTAGTTAGTTAGATTCAGCTTGCGATAGCTGCTCCTGTTAGTCGATGAATTGTGTTTGTCAGTCAGTGCGTTGTCATGACTCATGTCTCATGTTGCTTTGAAAGCTCATGTTAGCCAATAACTGATTGGCTTCCATAGAGCCCATATCTCCGATTAGTTCAGGGACCAATATAGGCCCAACAAGTCCTCCAACACCATACGACAATACGACCTTCTAATCGACCCACAGGATTGTTTTCCGTCCTCATATCTAAACCAGAGAAGGTAACGTTCACAGTTTTAAACACGTTAACGTTGTGAAACGGTGGCAGTTTGGTTAAGTTTAGAAAAAGATGTTGGTTTTGGTTAAAATCAGACGTTACTTCACTTCCGGTTAAGCACTATATACTATATACTCCGTTGCAGTATATAGCAGGACTTTGTGCCATGTAACAACGCATAATGTAATAACAAAAGTGCAACCCCCGCATTTTGTAAGAACCGCCGCATTATGTCATAATTTATTACAAAATGTGGAGAAATGTATTACATATTAGGTTCAGGTTTTTATTACAAAATGTGGCAGATTATCACATAATGCAGGTGTTATTACATAATGAAGTGAATATTTATTACATTTTGACATTTTGTTACATTATGCATTGTTATTACATAATGCATTGTAACAATGCCATGAAAAATCACCAATTAAGGCTTCTAAACCAAATACTAGGAAGGAATGTGATCTGAAATTGTGGAGAAATAACATCATCGCCAGCCACGATTACAGGTTTCCCTGGCGTTAGCATGTAGCTACATGTGGCAGGGTATGTAATGTAAACACTGCAGTAGTGTGCCTGCCTGGACCATATATGGAAAACTGTCTCGGTATGACATCATATGGCGCCAGGAGTAGAAAAAACGGTTGAAACCGGAGTATATAATTTAACATGAACATGTTGGTACATGTTCATGTTAAATTTGACCAAAGCTATAATGGTTTATAGTAGTGCTGTCAGTTAAACGCGTTATTAACGGGGTTAACGCAAACCCATTTTAACGGCGTAAATTATTTTATCGCGAGATTAACGTTCTTTTTGGCCTAGCAAACTGTAGTTTTTTTCACATGCTGTTGCAACAACTAGTAACGTTAGAAAAACTACAACACCACACCAGATCTAGCTAGACCGGAAACAAAACAACAGGCACGCTGCACACACTTGTTTGGGTTTGGAGCCGGTCAAAGAGTAGTACATACCTGCAAACTAGTCGCTTTTCGGCGAAAATCGCCGTTTCGAATGGGGTCCGAGACCCGGAGCTAATACGGCACCGGTGCCTTAACGACCGTTATCTACCGGACCGAATAGTAACGCGGATTTCGGTGCCTTATATAGGTGCCACTTAAATGCCTGCGCTTCTCTCTGATGCTCTGAAAACGGACGTTAGAGGGAACTGAAACATCGCCGCACAGGATGCTAGTCAACACTACACTTAGCAGCCGGTAACGTTAGCCTACTGTTAGCTAGCAGCTGGAGTAAACACGGTTAAAATGCTGACAGCTAAACGGTGTAAAAGTGGGACTGTATTTTTACTGGAGAGGATTCTAACACCAGACTGAAGCTGCCGTTGTCTGGAAAACACAGACTCAGCCTCACCTCGCCAGCCTCGTGGTGCATTCAAAGTTGTCGTAAAATACCCTTTTCCCGTTCAGTGGTTGTTTTCGCCGTCTTGTGCTCCTTTTTTTTTTTTTTTTAGATCAACTTTATATTATAAATTATATATGTTTATATAGAACAGACAAATAAAATTGAACAAGGTGCTCCTTTTTTAAATATAATATATATATTTAATATGATTAAAATGAGAAAAAATAATGGGAAAAAAAGAAACCAAGGGACATTTAGAATAGATAAAAATGTGTGATTAATTGCGAGTTCACTATGACAATGCGATTAATCGCAATTAAATATTTTAATCGTTTGACAGCCCTAGTTTATAGATATGACAAAAATACAAAATATAGAAAAGCAAGTTGGGGCTCCTTTAACATTTGTTCACTCTTTGCTCATCCAATGTCCTGACCTACACATCTTTATGTCTCTACTCTTCTATTTGACTTTCTGTTTCTAATTGTGTTTCCTCGACCACATTGTCTCCTGGTATATGTTCCCTGCACAGATCACATTTTAAGTTATTATGATGTGTTGCTTTTATAACGTTTGGAGTTCAGGATGAGTGCAAGACAACAGAAACAGACGAGCAGGAAAGTTTCTAGGGTGAGCAGACAGGAAGCCATTAGCAGAGAGTGTGTGTGCAAGCTGTACACAGTAGCTGCTGTTCTTAAACAAACACATACACACACACACACACACACACACACACACACACACACACACACATGCTACTATACAGTAGGAAGCACATCTCTCTGGGGCTGCGACCTATTTTATGACCTGAATGCTGCATTTTAAAACATACGACACACAGAGGACTGCCAATTATCCCAATGATGGCCTAACATGATGTGGAAAAGGTAATCACAGCGTTGAGATATAAATATGACCGCCACAGTGAAACAGTCTGCTGTGTGGACTCCAAACTTTCGCCTCACAAATGACAACCTCACAAATAATGCCACTTTTGCACACGTCGTAAGGTTAGCTTTTTCTGTCCCTTTTGTTGTAAGTAATTGTTTTATCAAGTGTTAATAAATCACTATTTTTCTATAGAAGATATTTTAGATTAGTATAAAAGTTGTTGTCAGTTTGTGAAAAAACGTGTATCATTTACTTCTAGTAATTATGTATTATTTTTTTGAAATGTTAATAAATGCTTGTGGCTCCCACACTTTTTAAATAGCCTTCAGGTCTGTAGTTATAGATCAGTGGTTCCCAACCTTTTTTCCTTGGCGCCCCCCCCCACTTATGTCTAAGAAAAGCTGAGCCCCCCCTCCGAAACCGAAGTTGAGGTAACTCTCGAGATAGAGCCTTACTTTCTTTTTTGATACAGAGGAGGTATCAGCACTTTTACGTTTCTCCGCCATGTTTCATTCCTAAAATAGTGATGCTGTGGTGGCAGGAAAAACGAGGATGATAGCAGCTAACAGCTGACCTGATGACAGCAAGGGCCATAGGTTAAGAGGTCCCGGAGGTTTGGCCTACTAAGTATCCTGGCTACAATTTTAAGCGAGAACAAAAATACATAGTTTTTATACAGACTTTTGTATACATTATATATTCTAGTGTATTATCATAATTTGTTTAACATGTGCAAATATTTTTTTTTTACCTCAACCTCAAACCAGATAAAGACTTGCGCACCCCCTTTGATCTTTGCCGCCCCCCAGAGGGGTCCCCAGACCCCAGGTTGGGAACCACTGTTATAGATGATTGTAAGCTGTTAATGAAGGGTTTAAATTATCAGGTCTGTAGCTGTGTTAGTAACTTGTTAAAGAGTTTTGGTCCAGATCAGACCAGTAAAAGGGAGTTTTTATAACCTGGCAACCCAAAAGTTGTTTTTTTATGAATGGATTGTAAACCTCTCTGAACACATTACTGAATGATTTATTAACCATTAAGAAAACCATTACTTTAAACTTTAAATCCTTTTACAAAGGGTGCCTGCATTGATAGTAGTACGCTTTTTCTCCTTTTAAACTCCTAATTTTGTACGACCCAAACCACAATGACTCTTTATTCAGTCCATAGGCCCATAGGCCATAGACATGCATTTAATGGGTTAGAAAACACTAAAATGGTGCTAATGATTGCATGAATGTTGCATATCATCTTCTTTTGTGTTGTTCATTTGAATTCCTGATACAGCATGTGCAGTCTCATGTGACTAATCCAACCAACTACTCTGATTCTGATCAACATACAGTTCAATGTAGCCTAGTCAAGATGGAAAGAACCGAGTGTATACAGTGAGGGAAATAGACTGTGTAGTACCATAGTCTGTTAGTTACTCACCATACTGTCATAGTGTATCAGCTCCAGCTGGTACTCCGGCAATATGTCGGCCCTCTTATTGACCAGGTCCAGAGCCATCTGCGCGGCTGGGAGGCAGGCTTGTCCGCCGGGCCAGCCTCCACTCATGGGGAACAGGGCTCCGATGTAGAGCTTCTTTTTGCCTAGAGTCGGGCGGGAGCAGGAGAGGAGGACAGTGAGGGTCATGGTCAGAGAGCAGAGCCGAGCCATCGCTGCTGGATGCTGAAGGCTCAGGCAGCTTATTCCTCCAGTACTGTTCAACTGTGAGTCTGCAGGCTTTACTGTGCGTGGGTCAGGACCAATGGATTCCCATGAGCGGCACAGGTGGGTTTTCCTCAGAGATGGGACCCCCGTTAGAATACTAATTTACATGAGGGGCACAATTTTAATTTGACTGATTTTTGTTGTTGCAAAAATAGCATCTAACAGCCGACAGAAAATGCAATTATTATAAAACAATATCATCCATCTTCTGTGAACTCCTCAGCATTGTGGGAACAATTATTATCTACTCTAGCATGGCATACCCAAACGGTCCTCATGCAACTATTGAAGTGGCTGGAGTTGCTGTTTTCTAACTGAACTTGACTATGAAGCCGAGGTTGGTGATGAAGTCTAAGTTAAGGAAGGCGTTAAGCTCGCGGCGCTTTCCGCGGTGCTGAAACTCAAGTGGCGTAGGCTCCGTGGTGTTCAGCCTGAGCCTGTTCCGCAGAGAAAAGATATGGCTGTGACCCTGCGTCCTCCTTCTGAACAAAGCTACACTGAGCGTGTGAGGAAACACACGAAGAGAACGGATCCTCTCGTCTTGTACCTGCCCGTCCTCATCTATCCGCCTACATACTCACGGCTCTCCTGTCCAACATTACTGCTGTATGGGAAAGCCACAAATACACGATAAATGTCTGTTTTCATTAATCCAATGGGGTGTAATGGGAGAGCGCTCGATTTGGAAGCAAGGTCGAGCTCAAGATGAAACGTGGTCGCAGCGTAGCTGGAACCCTCCGGAGGAGAGGAGAGAGACGACGGGAGGGAGATGTGTTCAGCTCGCAGGAGTTACTGAGGCTGACTGCAGCAGCAGCGGGAGAGAGAGAGAGAGAGAGAGGGGGAGGGAGAGACAGAGAGAGGGAGAGAGAGACACAGAGAGAGAGAGCGAGAGGGGGAGACAGAGAGGAAGAGAGAGAGAGAGAGAGAGAGAGAGAGAGAGAGAGAGAGCGAAGGGAGAGAGAGAGAGCGCGAAGGGGGGAGAGAGAGAGGAGGAGGGATGTTCGTTTCACAAACCACTTTGAATTTGCAATCTCTTAACACAGCCCCGCTCATTTATCTCTCCTCCCGCTCCCCGCCCTCTCTCCCCCTCTCTCCCTCTCTTTCCCCCTCTCTCCTCCACCAATGTTAATTCGCCGCCAAAAGCCGAGTTTCGACACAAGGTTCTGGGCTCTTTTTAGTGATCTCTCCCTCTGACCCAGGGAAAACCCTGATAATACAATACAGTATACAAGTTATACACATACTACAAGTTATAAAAGTAGCCTAAAGCTAACACTTTAAGTACTTGTGTTTTTCATGGTGGCCCTGTAACTTGTTTAGAGAAACCTATGTAGTAAATCTATGATTTATGGGCTTTTCCGAATGATTTGTAAATAAAGATAGACATAATTTGTTTAAATTCAGTGTTCACAGTGTTTTTCAGTTGGTACAAAATATGATTAAAATAGAAACTTCTGTTTTATATACAGATCATATCAACATCAACAAACTACTATTTCAAAGGTCATGAGTGAACATGCCACAAAAAGAGGAAAAATTATCTTGAAAAGTATCTATGCTTTAATCAGAAGTTAGAGTCTCTCTCGCCAAAATGCAACCTAGGGTCTTTTTGTATCACCAGGGGCTCTACACATGAACTTGAGCATTGGGAACATTGTTTGTGTACACAGAGTTTACTAAAAAAGGTTTTGAACAACTCACTGTAGCTGTTGTTGTTTACGCTATCCGCCATCTTGCCAGTCAAAAAGAGTTGATCGCTGAATGCAACGTAACAGGGAGGAGAGTAAAGATGGAAAGCTCCTAAAGCTTAGTTACATATAAATGCACAGATAATTTGTTGTTTTGTTGTTAGTGAAAAACAATATTGACCTTGTAGTTGAAAAAGGAGCCTTATATAAGAATGACATTTCCTCCGTTCATTCGCATTCGGAGATTGACACTTTTTGACTGGCAAGATGGTGGATAGCGTAAACAACAACTGCTAAAGTGAGTTGTTTAAAACCTTTTTTAGTAAACTCTGTGTACACAAACAATGTTCTCAATGCTGAGTTCATGTGTAGAGCCCCTAGTGATACTTCGAGCAAAGTTTCATGTTGTATCGAGCCTTCTTAGTGTTTTAAAAATAGCAATTTTGATGCTATCATAGTAGTGCCCCTAGCACTCCCATTTAAAAGGCCATTTGACCGAAAACAAGAATACGGTAAATCTTAAAAGTGGCGTTTCCGTTCTAATTATGCTTTATGCAAAGTTTGACTCGGGTATATTCACAAAAAGGCCCTAGGTTGCATTTTGGCGAGAGTTACACTTTAAAATATATTATACTAAATAATATACTAAACAGTGTTTAGCATATTTATTTATATTATGACGTATGTGATTATTCTATTTGTAAAATATGTATGTTTTTCCAAAAAGGTGGGACGATGTAATTCTCATAAGTTTGTAGATAAGAGCTAAGGTTATGTTTCCAATCATGTGTTATTATGGCACAAAATTGTGCCTTTTTAAAGATTATTCTTTTGGGCATTTTAAGCTTTTATTATATAGGACAGCTGAAGATGTGAAAGGGGAGAGAGAGAGGGGGAATGACATGCAGCAAAGGGCCGCAGGTCAGATACGAACCTGCGGCCGCTGCGAGAAGGACTGACGTGGGGTGCATGCTCTACCAGGTGAGCTATCCAGGCACCCCTGGTGCCTTTTTAAATTTCACCTATTCAGTTCCTTCATTGTTGTCTTCTTCATACGTCAAATACAATCTTTTAATTCAGCAAACCACATGTCAGAGATCTTATTGAGCCACAATGAATAATGTCTGCCTCTCACATACCCTCACATACTTCTACATTTACATGTTTCTTTATGTCTCTTATGAGAGTGCTTAATGTGTGTGTGTGTGTGTGTGTGTGTGTGTGTGTGTGTGTGTGTGTGTGTGTGCGCGCGCATGTGTGTGTGTGTGTGTGCGCATGTGTGTGTGTGTGCGCTGCGTGTATCTTAAATAATGTATCAGCACAGTAAAGGGCTGACACCGATCCCTCTCTCTTTATTCGGATTTTTTTTGTCCTTTGAGTCTGTGCTGTTCTGCTGGTGCAGTAGGATGTCTGTCTGTCTGTCTGTCTGTCTGTCTCTGTCCTATTTCCCTCTGCAGGCACCGCTCTGTATCTGACCGGTATCTCTCTGTGCCTCGGTATCTCTCTGTGCCTCATCCTATCTGTTTGGCCATCTCTGTGGGATTACCCATGCTGCTAGAGAAGAGAGGCATATATCTCTGTCTCCCACGTCCCTCAGCTCCAGCTCCAGCTCCTTTCGATCAACAAACTGTGCTGTCATTTACTGTGCATTCAGAGTTGTTAAAGCAGGACACGAAACTGGGAAGACAACATGGTGCTATTATGCCTCCGGATCCGTTTGGAGTTTTTTCCCTCAATACATTTGAATAACACAGAGCTGATAAGTCATTCTGGCTTCATAAATAATTGTGTAATTTTCTAAAATGGAGCACTCATGATGAAATGGATAAAGAGCTGCTGGTGTTCAATGGATTCAATAAGGAGCTTATAGGATAGTTCACTCATCTACTTCTGTTCTACTTTCTTCTTGAAGTGCAGGTCATCTATGTGCTATAAATTGTACAAGGCATGAGTTTCTAAAGACTATGTTCATATACAGGGTTAAATTAAACCGCTACAAGGCTGCTGGGCATATATTAGTATATATATTAGTATATATATATATATATATATATATATATATATATATATATATATATATATATATAGTATATGAGCATAATACTAACTGAGCATAATACTAACTGAGTTTTGATCTCTTAAAACTAGTTTTTCCCTTTATAAAACAGGGGCTCAGTGCCAATGCAGAAAGCATCAAGTGTGCTTAATGCAGCAAAGCAGAAAGTGAGGGTTTGGGGGTTGGGCTGGTGGATGACAGTTACGATTCCAACCACCGTTTGGTGATTGGCTGAGATCTAACAGTTAAATTGTGATTTATTTGAAACTGTAACCATGATCTTTTCCTAACCTTGAGCAAGTGGTTTACTTGCCTCAGCTTGACACCTTTAATTATCAATTAGGCTCCCTTACTTACTACTTACTTTGCAGAATTGTCCAATATCAATGTTTGTCTGATGATAGGGTTGCTTTATTAGCACAGTCAGGAAACATTTTTATAGAACATAAAAGTTGCAAAATATTCCTGCTTAACACATTAAATCAAATCCTGACTTGAAGCAAGAGAAAGGATGTATTTGGTAATATTCAATCAAAACCATAATCTTTCTCTAACCTAACCAAAGTGTTTTAGCAACCTAAACCTAACCCCTCCCAGGACACAATACGCAGGACCTGCTCTCCATGATAGGTCTTTGGCTCTGTATGCGCTCCATCCCCCCATAACCACCTCTCTACATGTTTTGTGCAGTTCAAGAACATGGGTGAAAAAGCATTGGTTGATTACCATAATCGACATAGCAATTATGTTTCATCCAAAAAATGCATGAGGCAAAACAAATTATGCCGACCTTACACCAAACCCCTTTTCAAGCAATTCCACTGTCGAAGACTTATTTCCAATATCTGAATAAAATCACGAGAATCTTGCTAAGGTTGTGGTGTGCTCCCGCTGTCTCAATCGTTTGGTGTAAGGTGGTCATAAAACTCAGTCCAGGTTGTTTTCCCGTCTTGACGTTTTGACAAAATCAAACGTGTTTGATATTATCGTAACTTTTAAGTCTTGGTAGTGAAGCTAAATCATGTGAACATTGTCAACAACCAATGGGTGCCCTCCCTCCGGCATAAAACAGGAAGCAGCAAATGGCTAGAGCTTAATGCTAAACAGATAAAGTTGCTAATTTTCAACCCTTCTGAAGCGTGTCATGTAACTGGAGATTGACTGGCGGATAAACACAGACCTCCGGGTACTGGAGACATTCATCTGCATGTATGGCAGAACAGAAAATCTGCAGACTTTCCCTTAAGTTACCAGCTAACAATAGCGGTAGCTAGCTAGCTTGCTTAAATTTTTCAAAACAAATCTAGTTGTAGTCTTGCAATGTGTGACCCTGCAAGATCTCCAGTATTTACATATTATGACGTCATGTCTTTAACGTTAGATGTGAGATGATTGTCTTTAGATGTGAGATGGTGTCAGACTTTAGTCTTTTCAAAGTCTGTTCAAAGTGGTTGCAGATAATACGACCCGCAGGAGCGTTTGCCGTCCTCATATCTGTTTGTTCCGTAAAAGTAAAAAAAAAACTCTCTGATTCCTTTTCTTTTCAAACAAGACATGAACCCCGGTCTCCTGAGTGAAAGTCTTGTGTTTGTTTGACCCATCCACCCCCCCAATCTACCTCATTACCAGGACATTTGGTGCTCTTATACTTCCTCACCTTACTTCCGGCTTTGCTCCCGTCAGAACTACTAGAGGCCAATTAGAGGGACAGCCTCCACTAATAATCTGAGAAAATGCAGGAGCCACAAATTCTCTAACTGAATTTGTAATTAGTAACATTATTAATTAATAACAAAGTCCTTTCCCCACAGACATGCTGCAGGCTGGGGCCCCCGGAGCAGTGGCTTACTATCCAGCCGTGTTTATATATTAATCACTATGTTCAGTGTAGGGGTGTATTTGGCAGTAGAAAACTAAGAAATAGTGATCACTTGCATGATTCTTTCTGCTCCGTAAATTTATTCTAATGACATTTTGAACAATGTCATAGTAAAAAAAAGAAACTGACAGGCCAAATTGTGTTAAGTAGAACACTGGATCAAACAGAGAGCTGCTGGGATGATTCATCTTCTTTCCCTCTCTCCCTTATTGCTTTCTTTGTTTTATCTCTTCCGATGTCTTCTACTCATTGTCTCTCTTTCCCCCTTCTCTCCTCTCTAACCAAGTTTTACATTTCGATATTTGCCCAAGCACTAAAGCCCTGCAGGGTAGCTTCCAAACAATATCATATGTGACATGTTACTATTCCTTACGCTGCTGCTGTGTTCCAGTTTCTTTTCAGCTACGTTCTAATCTATGTACTGTAACATGCACAGTGTGTATGCGTGGCAGCACTCAGGAAAGCACACGTCAAGACCAGGTCCAAAGAAGACCAAGTCTAGACTGAGGCCAGAGCAAAACTCCATGGCAGCATGGCCGTATTTCCCAACAACCAACAATACAGCCTCTTCTCAAAAGTTAAGCACTATAATTCGTAAGTACTCAACGTTTTATTTTTGCTGTATGCACCATATTGACTGCTGCTGTATAAGAACGCGGCTGGCCGCATAGGGAGGAAGTTGGGGTGGATGGGTGGGCGTTAAAACACCTGACTTTAAAGCAGCAGAGCAGAGTTTGCTTCCTGGGGAAATGAGTGTCCCTTGGGAGAGTTTTAATCCAAACCACAATCTTTTTCTTAAACTTAACTAATCATTTTGGTGCCTTAACTTTTCATCGCCACATAACGCTCACTTTTTGTGGCCCTAAAAATGACCAGCAGCTCGCGGTGCTCTTTCCCCGGCTCACAGTCACCTATTCTCGGGTAACTGAACCACCAAGAACTGCTGAAACGACGGCGCACCATGCGGAGCACTGTAGCCAGCGTCGCAGAGCTCTGTAGCAGCTAAAGTTACTAACTGCTGCTGATGCGACCGAGCTCTGACAGAGGTCTGTAGCCGACGTCACAATACTCTATAGCGCTTGCTGGCGTCACGTGACCAGCCAGTGTCATGTGACCAGCCGGCGGTCTCCTAGTTTCGTACGATATCTTACTTTTTAGTGTGCATACATTTTTGTACAATATCATACAAACCCGTTCATGAGAATGCGTTGAACAATACCATTATCTCTCATAGCATTGAGTATGTCTTCTGTCACCTCAAAGGGTTAAAATTGCCATAATAACATTCAAATAAAGAAATAAAAATCATGATAACATCTAGTGAATAAATGTTGATTAAAGTTATAGTCTAAATATTCCAAAAATCACAAAGCCATTAAGCTATGTGGTGTAGACACGAAAGATGCTTCCAATTGAAATACATTAGTTTTACATTCGTGATGAGCGTCACGGAAAAAATGAGATAATCGTGTCCATGTACATGAATCTATAGATTCAATTTCGTGACTATTTCAGAATATCTCTACATCTACATCTATCAGGAAAATAATTTGTGTCTGTCTTCCCTCTTACACTCATTAATCATTCAATGAAACATTCATTTCTACCCCAATTTAACAGATGCTGATTTGAATTAAGTTAGTGCGGTGGAATTACATGCAAACCAGACTGGCTCTCTCCTTTTTTGTATTTCATGCACAGATGAACAATCTATCTCTACTGTCTATTAAAACTGAGTCCTGTCAGGGTTGGCTGCATGAAACCACATTGGCATGCAGCTTTCAGCCCCAGAGACCAACGTCAGCCATGGTGATAACAGTACAAAAACAACCAAAAAGCTGCTGGGAGAACAGTGCTCAAAGCTAGAGCACGGTTCTACAGCATACTGGTCACAGAGATGCTCACAAGTCTCTGAGCTCGAGTCTAAGTCACGTCTTAAGTCGTTGAGCTCCAGTCTAAGTCTCTTGTGGTTCTAATAAGTGTTGTATCACCTTCTGCGTTCCATCCAGGCTGCTCAGAACACTGCATAGCTATATATAAGGAGTTTAAAGCATGTAATATGTTATTATCACTCATTTATCTATTATCATACAGTATCAGCTTTGATTAGTTGTTTGGTATATTGTCAGTGTAAACATGTGACAAAAACACCAAGAATGCTTCACTTTCAGTTAATAACTGTATTTTTCCTTGTAACATGAACAGTACAGTACATCCCAAATACTGAGGTACTCAGGTTATCAGGAAAGTATTGCTGAAGTTAATAACTAACCTATTTTTCACTCAACCATGTAAGGTGCACTGCGTCTACAACTGACAGCCTATTAACTACTGTTAAGTCAACACATCCCCCAGACTCTCAAACCCAGTGTAACGTTAACTAAATTAAACTGTAGCGTTATACATGTATGATCAACAATAAACCTGTAACCGGTTTGCAGCCAACGGTTATAATAACGTGATGGCAGCCAGCGGGACGTAATTAATTACGTAACGTTAAATCCCCCGAAAAGTTTGGCAAACATACAAACAAATGCTCATTTATGTTTTCATAACATCTAGCAAGCGACAGTCTGAGTTTACCTCCGTAGGTCGAGGCTAAAGCAAGAAGCAAGCTAATGTTTAGCTGGCCGATGCTGAGCTAAACATGTTTGCTAACCTATCAGAACAGGTTTTTCAGGTGACTCTTTTCCTGCTTCCAACGTTAGCTACATGATTGCTGGATATGCCAAACTAACTTTTTTTCACTTTTCTGGAGCACGAGCGGATAGCTGAAAGGAACATTGCGACTGTTGTGTGGAATAAAGTTGGCGAAAAAAGGCCTATTATTTCGCTAAGAGGAAACTCAATAAAAAGCCATTTGCCAACACTATATAGTATTCTAAACAAAGGCAGAACATAACGTAATCTCTGAGATTATTCCTTCACAGCGCTGTGCAATGCGAGAAAATCTCAGAGCTGTACCGGGTAGACACAGCAGTTTTCATCAGACTCACCCTCACCCCTTATTCTATTTTTTGCTATGTGGAATAGAAAAATGTACACTCATGTACAGCGTCAGACTTGTACATATGGTTTGAGATGATAATATGCAGTAAGTGTTACTGTAACCATGAGCAGGCATCCATCCTCCTTCCACCTGAGCCCAGAGCTGCTGACTTTATTGTTGGCCTCTCCTCTTCCGAGAAGGACCTGCTGTATGAGAACAATGCCAATGACACAGTCATTAAAGTAAACTACTCTTGTTACCAGGGGTGATGAATTAAGCTGACACCTTAATCACCCGATTGTGTAGGCTTCACAAAGCGACTTCCTAAAGACAGGAAGTGTTGTTTTATTTTATTCAAGGTTTTTTTTTTATTATTTTTTGTATGCAGTCGGGACAATAATTTTAAACATTGTACAATAGTAATACAACATATATGAGAATCAAATAAAGATTCCTTTTCCCAGGCCCATACTGTGACCAATCCCATATCTCCCACCCCCCAAGACAGGTCTTACATGTCGCACATACCTTAACGCACAAACATACAAACAATAACTGAGAAATCAAATTAAGTGAACATTTAAAAAATAAAATAAAAAAATAATAAAGAAAGAAATACAAATAAAATGATTATATAAACAACAAAGAAGGGGGAAAAACAACAATGGAGTCAAAAGTAGTTGTGGGTGAATGCACACCCTAATCAGGGAAGTGTTTGTAGCTCATTGAAATAAGTAATAAAAGAGTTCCAGCATTTGAAAAAGTTATCAGTATTCCCTCTGAGAGTGAATTTCACCTCCTCTAATTTTAGAAAGAAAATAAGGTATTTCAGCCATAGGGACACAGAGGGGGACTGTGAGGATTTCCAGGAGAATAGGATCCTTCGCCTTGCCAGCAGAGTAGCAAAGGCAACAACATCTGACTGTCTTCTATTAAGAGTGGAACCAGTGTAACACCAAAGATAGCTAATAGGGGATGTGGTTCTAATTGGACTTGAAGGATGTCTGAAAAAGGATATTGAAGATAGAATTCCAAAAATGTTCAAGTTTGGAACAAAGGGCAAACATATGGCTAAGATGGCAGGAAGTTACTCCACACTTGACACAGGTGTCATCGACCTCTGGATAAATTTCTGATAGTCTTGATCGTGAAAAATGCAATCTCTGTACCACTTTAAACAGGATAAGACCTAGATGAGCATATGACGAAGAGGTACGTATTCTCATAATGGCTCTCTCCCAAAAATCATCTCCTAATTCCACTCCTAGTTCAGTCTCCCATGCAGCAGCAGCTTTAGAGCTAGTCAGTTTATCAAATGACAAAATACTTGGGTGGAAAGAGATGATTACTGCAGATGGGCATTAGAGTAGAGGCAGAACATGACTGAAAGTGACGTCTGAATTGATACCATATTCTAAGAGAGGTACAGACAACTGGGTTGTCTGTATAACGAGAAGAAGATAAGGGGATGGAAGAAAACAAGAGAGCAGAGAGAGAATACGACACACATGACCCAGCCTCAAGTTGGAACCACAATGTCTGTGGAGCATCTAACCAAAACAAAAACTTCTGGATGTTGGCTGCCCAGTAATAATACATAATACATAATAATACATAAAATTAAGCAAAGATAGCCCTCCGCTGAGCGTGCATTGCTGCAGCAGGGATTTCCTTACTCTGGGAGTTTTCCCTCCCCATATAAAAGAGATGAGTGCCTGATCAATAGATTTAAAATATGATTTGGGTAAGAATAGGGGGATGGATTGAAATAAGTAAAGAAATTTTGGCAGTATATTCATTTTACCAGCTTGACTCTCCCAAGCATAGACATGGGTAAGTTATACCATTTCTGAAAAACAGTCTTCATATGGCAAATGAGAGGAGTGAAGTTTACATCTAATAGGGAAGATAGTGAGCGAGTAACATTAACTCCTAAATATTTAAAACCAAGATGATTCAGTTGGAATGGCAAATCAGACTGTTGAAGTGAAAGCGCTTTTGCATTTATAGACAAACATACACTTTTTTTTGCAGATTGAGCTTGTACCCAGAGAAAGAGCCAAAAGTTTCCAATAGAGACAACATCTTTGGTATGTGGGAGACAGGGTCAGTTACATACAAAACCAAGATTTATGTCATTGGAATAAATAATATTAAACAGGGTACGAATGTTGAAAAATGAATGACGACCTTTAATGAAGCCAGTCTGTTCCTCCGATACTATGCTGGGCAGAACACCCTCTATGCGAGATGACTTCAATTGTGGGTATCTCCAAGTTATCCAGAAATTCTACCATCACGTCCGAATTCGCTGGGGACTCTGATGATTAAAGTGAGGAGTAATACATTTTAAAAACAGAGTTGATCTCCATAAGGTCAATTGTAAGAGTTCCAGATGGGCACTCAATTTGAGATAGATTGCCCAGCTGCATGACGTTTTAGCTGATGAGCCAGAAGGCGACTGGATTTGTCACCGTAATAATACGTGCCACGAGAGTGTAGTAACAGCTGCTCAGCTGTGCCTGTGGATAAAAGATCAAACTCTGCCTGAAAGTTGAGGCATTGTTTGTAGAGTTCAGGAGAAGGAGTCAGAGCATAAAGGCGGTCAAGGCTGAGAATAGAATTGGAGAGTTCCTCCTGTCTAGCTTTCCTAATTTTAGTTTGATGCGATGAATAATAAATAATCTGCCCTCTGAGATAAGCTTTGAGTGTCTCCCATAATAAAAAGTAAGATATACCTTCTGTTTTGTTTATAATAAGGAAATCATTAATAGATGTAGAGATTAAGTCACAAAAGGCTAGATCCGAGAAAAGTAGAGAATTGAGTCTCCAAGGGGGGTGGCTTTTACCGTGGGAGGAATTGATTATGTCAAGGGCCAAGGAAGCATTATCAGAAATGACGATGGGTAGATAAATAAGAATTTGTTACCCTTGGGAGTAGAGAGCCATCTACAAAATTAAAGCTGCAAGCAGCGATGGACTGGCCCTCGCGCCTCTGCGCGTCGGGTTTACTGGCGGACGCCGCTCCTTGCGACCGTGCATTTGCGCGGCACTCAGACACTGCAAATCGTCACCAATGAAAAGGGAACTCCCTGCTCAGTTCAACAATACCTCACACAAGACTCTACGTCATACAGTTCATTAGCTGTGAAAGGGGGCGTGGCTAAATTATAGGGGGCGGGTCAAACCATCACCAACTAAAAAGGAACTCTCTTCTGAGTTCAATGATACCTCACACAAGACTCTACCTTAGATGGGTCAGCATTTATGAAAGGGGCGTGGCTTAAACATAGGGGGCGGGCCAAACCATCACCAATGAAGAAGGAACTCTCTGCTGAGTTCAATGACACCTCACACAAGACTCTACCTTAAACGGTTCAAATGTTATGAAAGGGGGCAAAACAAAAACATACATGTAAAAAAGACCGATAAGACCTTGTCCCACACCCCCCTACCCTCCCCTCCCTCATCAAACCTTAAATTTCCTTTCCCAAATGAGGGAAACTGCAGGCAAATACCACATCCCCTAATCCGATGCATCTAAGCGAGTTAGACAAAATACCTCTCATGGTCACAGGCTCTACAACGTAAGAAACAAGAAAATAATAAAAGTGTAAAAACACACCTAAACAATGCAATACATCAGAACTTCTAAAACAGTTGCTTGTAATCCTCAGAACAGAAGGGCAGACTGCACGGTCAAAAGAAAACATAGGCTTACAGTCTAGTGCAGGCTACTGGTAACGTTAGGATTTCTCCCACCAATAAGCAATAAACAAACAGCAACAAAATGTTAATGTTAGCCTACCTCAACAGGGCAGGTGTGCAAACCTAGCCGAATTGTGTTTTGTTAGCCAGCCCAACAGCTAGGTAGCTAACGTTATGTTAAAGCCTGTTGAAGCAAATCTGTAGCAGAAATACAAAAAAACTATTCCACAGATTGATTATAAACTAGTGTCACCTCACCCACACACAGATAACTCTCACTCCGGTGGGAAATAATTGTCAAACCATCTCTGGGCATTATTTGGACAGTCAAATTGTAGCTTCTCTCCACCGTAGTCAATACTGAGCTGGGCTGGAAAACGAAGGGAGAACTGCACATCCTTATCGCGTAAATAGCCAACAGGTTCTCACACTCATCTCGTAAAATACGGACGCTTGGTCAGGTGCCTTTGTCGTTCTTATTGACGCTAAAAGTCTCCTTTAGCGCTATAAGTAAACGCGCTTGGTCGGGACTATAGCCGTCCCTTTAGCGCTATAAGTAAACGCACTTGGTCGGGACTATTGCCGTCCCTTTTGACGCAGTTATGTTAAGGAAAAGGTCGTGGGTGGGCTTACGGTTCCGTGACACGCGGGAAGAACGGGATGGTTGGGTTTAGGAAAGGGTCGTGGTTGGCCGTACGGTTCTGTGACACGCGGGAGGAAAATAAAAAGCGACTATAGCAAGCGTGACAAGCGGGATGCGAACCCCACTCTCCTGGGTGAAAGTCCTGTGTTTGTTTGACCCATCCACCACCCCAACCAACCTCCATACGTGGAAATTCGCCCTTACATACTACTCGCTAAATCCAATCTAACTGCTGCTCTCCCCAATGCGTTACACAAACACACTGAAAGACGCCTTTTTCGTCACATCAGACGCTGACAGCCACTGTCCAAACGTCCTTATTTTACGAGTTGAGAATGAGAACGGGTTGAAATAGCGTCTCATATTGGAGAAAGCAGCCCTCTTCTTTGCAGTACTAGCGTTGTAGTCCGGAAAGATGTAAATTTTCCTCTCCCGGTGGAAGAGTTGTCGCCGATTGACAGCCCCCCAGCGACTGGCTCGCTCCTTGTCGCTGTAGTAGTGAAAAGCAGACTATGAAAACCCTTGGTTTGCCGCTGACCTGGTTATCAGCTGGTTTAGGGCCGATTTGGTGGGCTCTGTTCAGGACTGGTGGGGATGGAAAAACATCAGGTCCTAACACCTCTGAGAAGAAACTGGACATAAACACAACAGGGTCATGTCTTTCGGCACCCTCTGGAATGCCGATAACACGCAGATTGCAGCGACGGGAGCGGGACTTGAGGACCTCCATCTTATCGGTAAGTTGCTTGTTGGATGTAGTTAGGTCCTTAACCGACTTTTCTAGCGAGACAATGTTGTCACTATACACAGTGAGGTGCTGTTCCAGCTCCACTATATGGCGGTCCTGTGCTTCGGACTTTGCCGTAAACCCCTCTAAAGAGGCGGCAATGGGTACAAGGGCAGTGTCAATAGCGGATTTCAGCTGACTGGTGATAGCTGTTGTCAGGTCTGACATCAAAACCATGCGGAGATTTTCCAGGGCAACAGGTAGCTTGAGAGACCCTGCCGCGGAGCCATTATCCTCAGAGGCGGCAGGACAGGCCACAGGTGTAGCCGTAGTAGCTCTAGTCTTGTTCCGTCGACTTTCGGCCGCCATCGATGATTGATAGAGTAAAAAAAAGTTTTACAAATTGAAAGTAATGCGTTTAGAGTGGGAAATATAGGTTTTGTAGGAAATTTAGTAGATAGCGTCGGGAGCCTACTCCACTGCGTGACTCTCGCTTACATGCTCAACCGGAAGTCCAGAAAGTGTTTTTTACCCCCCGGATGCTCAAGCCACACATATGCAGACTGTGGCTGACATCTGTTAATGACATTAATGAAAGTGGATGGGCTTGTTACAGCTGGGGGTTTTAAACAGAGGCAGTTAGAAAGTGGTGTGTGTGAATGGAAGAGAAGGCTTCTTTAAGTGCTTGTGCGATGGTCTTGATAGGACTCCAGGAGCTGCAGGCTGCATCTGATATTCATGAGCTTTCTGTCCCGGCTCAGCAGTGAGCCTTTAGGGTTGTTCTAAAATAAAGCACAGGCTCAAAGTGACAATGAGATGAGAGGAAACATCCAGGGCATGGCCTTACAATCTCTGTCAGATAACACATTTTACTTCATTACCAATTTCACTTCATGTACTGCACTCAGAAGAAGAGGACCACCTGAGGAGCATGTAGAGCTGTACATTCTGATTATATAGTAACATTGTAGTAATACAACTATCCTGCAATAAAAACTTCATCCAAATCCCATTCCAATAGTATAATTAGAGAGCGGTGTGTTTGTTTGTGTGAACGTGCATATCACTTGAACCGCCCAACTGATTATTTTTTCCACCATACCGGAAATTTTACAGAAGAAGACGGAGAAGAAGAATAACAGAGAAAAGAGTTTTACATTGACATTTGCATCATGCCTTAGCATCAGCACTGTCGGAAAGTCGTGCCAAACGGAGGAGACTGAATCTCCAGAGAAGTCAGGTTAGTTATCAGAAGTACATTGTAGGTTCGCTGTTTGGGCAAGCTAACTAAAGTTAGCTCAGCGTTCGTCCTTTGTGTTACTTGTGGTCGGCGCACAAGTTAGAAGTTAACCTTCAGGGCTTTATTGCTATTTAAACACAAACCTTATTACACACATAAGCCCAAAGCCTGAGCTACAGCACCTACCTGAACAGCGCCGGTGCATCGGTGGACATTGCCAGACCTTTCTCCACAGGAAGGTCTGGCAAAGCGAGACTAACTTATTCTTAATATGAATAGAACCAGGAAGAAAGCTCTTAGCCTAAAAGTGACCATTTGTGTCCTTTTTTGAGGTAAGTGCATTTCTCCATTGGCAGCCAAAGTGCCCAGCAAGCCTCATTAACATTTCACATCTGCATTATATTTCAACAAAAGACAGACAAATCTGGTCTCCAGACCTCTTTTCCACTGGCATTCTGCTGCTGAATAGCTCTGCGTGCATCTTTAAAGGCAGGACTTCAGCAGAGGCTTTAAGGCCTTGATCGATTTTTCAGGGTGCAGTGATTGGCTGCGCTGGTTGCCAGGTCACTGCATGGCACCACAATTGGCTCAAAAGGCTGCCAAGATCACTGCATGTGCTAGTGGAGAGTGTGAGCTAAAAATGACCACTCAACTCAGGGAAATATAACAGCTACACATTTCTCTCCGGCAACAAAAGCATGAGCCATTAAAAGACACACTAAAGGCTTGATATTCAAACAGTTTAGAAATGCAAAAATCTATCTCTTTTTGAGTGGGGAAAGAAAAGAATACTCCCATATAAAATGTTGTGAAATTGAAATTGCATTTAACAATTTATGACTAAAATTGTTTTTAAAAAACAGGCAATAATAATATACCATAATGACCACACTGTTTTCCTGTCTTTTAAATACACACGTAGGCCTATCTTATGTGCCTCAAATCTCAGTTGTTTCTTATCTTCTCAGCATTTTCCTGTTTCTCTCCTTATGTGACAGCACAATTCTTTTCCCTAATCAAGGTGGCGCAGCCGTTGATCACAGCGATGCCGGTCTGGGGGGGGTTCCTTTTTCTTCGTCGCCGTGCCATCCAGTGATCCTCAAATATGTGTTAGCATTTTCATTTATATAACCTACAACCACAGACTGTAAAAATAATGGATGAAGCTTCCGGCCTGAATGCTGCTCCCTATGCTGAATCTCCTTAAAGCTGCATTCCATCTCATTTCCAGCAGGGGCGACTCCTCTGGCTGCATAAAGAAGTCTGTTCTATAGAAGTCTATGAGAAAATGAGCCTACTTCTCTCTTGATATATTACCTCAGTAAACATTTTCATAATGAAGCTATGGTCTCAATCGCTAGTTTCAAGTCTTCTTCAATACAGCATGATGTTAGTTTAGTAAATGATGCTCCCCTTATTTTTTTAAACAGACGATAAAGCAGGGGATGCTTTAGGACCTGTCAATCAGGACAGCGACTTGGCAATGCTAACCATGCTAACACTGTGGACATTAAAATAGACTTTAACTTGTTTTTGGTTGTTGTCCGTGTTTTCATCTTAAACTTTGACCTTCTCACTGTATTTTCACTTCAGCAACAATAACTGGAACCTTTTGCTCACCTAAAAATGTCTTTATGTTCAGCGTTCTGCCAACTCAGCTAGCTAGCTACTGCTAGCGTAAGCTGGTAATTTAAGGGTAGTGGTGTGCGATACTGCAAAATTTGGTATCGATCGACCAAGTAAATACAGGGCCAGTATCGCCGATACCGATACAATACCGATACTTTAATAATTAAGGTGGATGTATCATCAAATTGCTAAATCTGAATGAATTTTCATGACCTTTAAGTGGTTTTGTGATTTTCCCTTTGGATTATTAATAAGTTAAAAACCAGGACAGGATTTTCATATGCTTGTATAAATTTGTTGTGTCAACACTGTATCTTACAGCCTTTTTACAAATTATACAGCTTGCTGTTGTTTCATTTTTGGCCTGAAAATATAGCCACACAGCACTCCTCTTCCCCCCTGCCATTCTTCTGCTGCGTCTCTGTCCTGCGTGTGTGTGCTGCTGGCCGCTGCCGGGCCTGGCTGGTTGCTTGCTTGTTTGCCTGGTGCCACTGAGTTACGTGACGGTACAATATCAAATCACAAGAGGGGGGAGGAGGAGCAAAGTGTACCTGCTCTGTGCTGTGAGAGGAGCGGCATTTGAAAGCAGCGGCACACACAGACAGCCAGGTCACCTCTTTGATGAAACCACAGCAGTGTGTACTGGAGAGAAACTAAAACTAAAGTATCAATCTCATCATTACACTGGTATTGATCAATATCGATCCATACCAACTTTGGTATCAATATTATTGATATTTGGATCGATCCACCCACCATGATTTGATGGTTTGATGAATGTCTCCAGTACCCGGAGGTTGGCGTAAATCTCCGCTGGATGACACGTTTCAGAAGGGTTGAAAATCGTGACTTTCCCTCTTTAGCGTTTAACGCAGCAAAGCGCCATTGCAACCATAGTCTGGATCAGCCACTGGTTACCACCTTTGACTCTTTTCCTGCTTCCAACATTAGCTACATGATTGCCGGATATACCAAACTAACTTTTCTTCACTTTCCTGGAGCACGAGCGGATAACTGAAAGGAAAATCGCAACTGTTGTGTGGCTTTTCAGTGTCTATTATTTTGCTAAGAGGAAACTCAATAAAAAGCCATTTGCCAACACTAAATATCAAACAAGAGCCAGACACTATATAGTATTAAGTTGCTGTGAGTTGTAGCCTACATTCACCACTTCTAAACAGAGGCAGAACAAAATGTAATCTCGGAGATTATTCCTTCACAGCGCTGTGGAATGTGAGAAAATCTCAGAACTGAACTGGGCAGACACAGCAGTTTTCATCAGACTCACCCCGGGTTAATTAAGTCTACTGCTAATTTACAACACCAATACATTACCGTCGCCAAAATACCCCCGTGAATCAAATCCTCTACTTCATTGTTAACCGTCAAACCACTAAACCTGTATGTGTAGCAGTATGAGTTTAACTCGTAACAGTTGGCGTTCTTTTGGCCAATCACTGCCGCAGGGCCCCTATAAAAACAGGTAGTAGTCCTCCTGACTCCCCTCTTGCTCGTTGGTGACGGAAGTGCGTCATATTTCCGGGTCGCTCACTCTGTGTGTTAAATATGAATTATACTAGACGCATCCAAGGTGGCGCGCGCCATCGTGACGTCAAAATGATGTAATATCCTGCCGGTGCGCCCGATTTATGGCGCAGAGGTTGCGCACGGCTCTTATTTTTTCAGCGGCGCGCGACAAAGTGGAAACGGGAGACCTGAACGAGTTCGCCGACAACCGGATGCCAGCACTCTCAGAGTGACTGCAAGTCTCTCTTGTAAACTTACTGGGTTAAGATGAGTTCTTTTATGGTGAATGAAAGGCTTGATCCGACGAAGTAGATCATCGAATCAAATCGAAGCATTGATGGCAATGCTGCTGCCAGTTCTGACCTTGTTTACTTTTTTCTTTTTCTTCTAGTCCATAGAAAGAGCAATGTTGGTAGGCTTTGCTCGTTAGCGCCACCGCTGTTCAGGAGAAGACTGCAACTAGTGTCGCGAGCACCAGCGTGGGTATAAATAGTCACGGCGATCCCATGACGTCACATTTGTATGCGCCAGCTGGGCTGCGTCCAGTGTATAACAGCCTTTATTCTGCTACGCTACAGGTAAGGTAGCGGCTACTGTCTCGGCACTTATTCCACTGTTACCGGCTGCTGTCATGTTTACTATGTATTGAACGCTCGTAGATCTCCGGTTGGCGGGCCTGTCTGTGTGGTTTGCACGCTTTGAGCTGCCTCCTTCGGGTCGACGCAAACACTACTTGATCGGTATGTAGGCTAAAGTGTAGGATTTATTCTTTATTATTATTTTGTGTTAACTACCATTTTCTATAAATAGGAACCAGGCTGGTTCAGCTGGAGATCGTCTTCAGTCGCATACTGTTTACCCACTGGCTGCTGTTTTGCCTGGGCTGCTGTTTCGCCTTAAGGTGCATGTTCTGAATATTGTACCAGCAACTGCAAAAGATTGCTGCACGCCCATCCTGCCTTCCCGGTCACTGGGCAACTATGTCACGGTCATACGGTCAAATGTGTGAGCCACCTGTTTTATGTGGGCCATTGTTTTAAACGTTTGAAAGTAGCAGAAGAGGTTGGCTCCCTACATTATAATTTGGTTGATTAAGTTGTTTCTTTTCACTTTTGCTTTTTTGTTTTCAATTTAGTTAAAAGTTGCATTTACATTTTGTTTGGTTTTCTTTTCATTAGTGAGTTTAGTTTTCTACCTAAAAAGTTGAGTTTCTTTGGTTAAGTTCTAATTGTACTCTAATCATACTTAGTATTTTGTTTCTTTTGGTTTATTGACAAGTGTTTTCTTTCAAATTTATATGCTTTTGTGTTGCACTGCCTTCCTGGAAACACTGCTGGTTCTGGCAGTTTATATTGTGTTAAGTTTCTTGCAGTTTGTTCTTTTCATTATAATTTCATATATTGATTTTCTTTCCGTTGAGTGAATCCCCGTTAATCGTGTGTGTGTGTCCCATTTTTGTCCCCGTTTCAGTTGCTGAGAGCCGAAGGTGGTGGTGCTGGTGTCCGGGTGGTGGTATCCCCTTCCTGTGTGCTGTGTTGTCTACCCTGTTTTCTTTGCTGTGTTCACTGTTGTGTGTGTTTGTGTGTGTTCACAGGTGACTCTCCCTGGGATCCCTCACTGCCCTCGTGACCCCCTTCTCCTCCACTGGTAAGCCTCAGCAGCAATTATAATTTCCCCCCCTTTCCCCTTCACAAGGTATGAATGTGTTTTAAATGGTTTTAAAATTATTAAAATAAAATTTGTTGTTCCTTTAAAATTGAACCTCATCTCTGCCTAAATTGTATACGTACCTGTGTCCTTAATTGTATCAATAACATTGCAATTAGGAAGTAAAATCATTCTCTGGGTGAAATTCCCAGGGTGGCGTTGTCGGTGTTTTTGGGGCAGGTTCCACCTAGACCACAACCTCCTCTGTTCTGTCCGCTCTCGTGCCGCCACATACGGAAATCTGCAACGTTCTCTGTCAGGTAAATCAGTAAGTCAGTAGTAGGGTATAGAGTGGAGTTGCATATTAAGTGGTTCTGTAAGTAATTTTGGGGTACAATCTGGTTTTGAAGAATTCTACAAGCAGAAATACCACAGGCCAAGCAATGGGCCCGTTCAAAACAGGCACATTTTCAACGGGCACTGTACTAGTCCAGTTAATTTAAATAGCTCACGTTACTGTATTGTGTCATCAGTTAACTTTATTTAATATTGTATGTGGCCTTTTCTTTTGCAGGATGCAAATGTTCCACCAAAACAAGTTCCTACCTGAGTGTTTTTTCTCCTCTCCCAGAATGCATCTGTGGAGTAGCCAGACCTTACTCAACAGCACTTTGAGACAGGGCTAGCAATGGGAGACTATTGCAACCATAAACAACACTGGCTTAGTCGCGTATCCGCCCAAGCTCCACACACTTAAAACTTGTCACATCCAGTTGCAAAAAAACAAGAAGGCAACACCCGTATCGTTTCAAAACAGCAGTCCACACACCAATGGGTGACGTCACGGATGCTATGCCCATTATTTTTACAGTTCATGCCTAAAACCCACCGACGCAGACACACAGTCCTCGTCTTATACACAACTCTCTCTCTGTTGCTGTTGAAGCTGACGGGGAACCTGCAGGCTGGTCTTCCAGCTCCAGGCTTTTCATCTGCACTCGCCATAGTGGGACTAACATTATGCAATGTACAGGTTTGTTTGTTAAATATTGAAAGCATGGAAAACAGAACAATAAGCTGTTGGGAATTGGTAGGGGTACAGATTCAATTATTGGCAATTTTATCAATATAAAATTGTCAATATTAATAAAGTTATGAATATGTGTATTCATAACTTTACCAAATTGACAAACGGGGCACCACCCTGGAATCAGGGACCAATAACTGAGCTGTGAAACAGTCTCATAGGTGGTGTTCCCTTTAAAATACAGATCTTAATTAATTTGATTAATTTATCTGGTATCTTTGAAAGGAACAAAAGAAGGGTGAAATTCCAGCACTGACCTGTTTAACCAGCAGTTATTACAATAGATACACAAATAATCACAAACAACTGCTCTTGAAAGTATAATAGAATTTATTTAACTTCCAAATTATAAATTGTCAATCAATTGTTCTTCAATCAACAAACCCATATACTTCTTACAAACTACAACAAAGCAAAACAAACAAAAAAAGACATGCAGCGTGTGTGTGTGTGTGTGTGTGTGTGTGTGTGTGTGTGTGTGTGTGTGTGTGTGTGTGTGTGTGTGTGTGTGTGTAGACCACGGGTAGCTAAGCCACGTGATCAAGACGGTGGATGAAGCACCGGATGTGAGACCCTTTGTAGTTCAATAAAAAAACATAAAAAATGGCTGCTCGCGTGAGCCAGCTGTTCAAAATGGCGCGTGTATGAAGCTTTGTTACACACCACATGACTAGGTGTTAGCTGTTAGCTTATGTGTGTTTAGGTTAGCATGTAAGAAGAAAGAAAGCACACTTAGAGAGAAAAAAAAGAGCACTTGGAGTCTTGATTTTCGAGGTTCTGACAAGAACTACCCTCTCGTTCACTTATGACTCTGTGCCTAACGTGATGTTACGGCCGGAGTCTGAGAGGCTTGGCTAACAAGGGGATGTTTATATTATATTATTAGCCTCTCTGGTAAACTAACAGCTGATCTGTTTGCTGAAAGAATAACCGGTTCCTTTGTTTGCACAAATCACATTGTCATAACACAATTGTAGCATTAGCGGTCACTAACATTAGTAAAAACTATTTCTCTGCCCAGAAACCTCAAGCCTCCTTACTTGTGTGTTCTCGTTTGTTTTGTCCATAGATTCTTCCACGGTAAACAAACGAAATCCGAAATCACTCGTCAGTGACAAACTGTGTTTCTCCAAAGGCAGTGGGAACCAGTTTCAGTTAACTTGGGAAGAAAACGTCATTTTCCTCTTCTGCAGATATGAAAACACGGGGCGCGTGTTTCACAGGATCCAAGATGTTTACCAGAACACAGAGAAATAGTCCACTTTTCCAGAAAATTAAGCTATTTTTTTTTTTGTGATACATTTTTTATTACCACCTTCAGACATACAAAACAAATTCCGCAATGTGTGACAGGTAATGTCAGATGGCGCACAGAACAAAGAAACACAAATTGAACAAGGACCCTGTCCCACCCCCCACCCTTTGCGGTCTCAAGGAAAACAAAACAAACAAACAAACAGAAACCACACCTTGCCTAATCACTCTCCTCTAGTTCTTGTGGGGCTGAGGTCATTAAGTCTATATTTGTGCTGCTGCGCTTTCCCATAGGCTGATAGTTGATGATTTGGCTTTGTTAATCCTTGCTGTAGAGAGCTCAAGCATAACTATGTCCAGAAAATACGCCAACCACTGTTTTATACAAAGCGAGTGAGGGGGGAGCCAGCGCTGAGCCATCATTTTCTTGGTTGTAGTTGAGCCGGCTTTTCCTCTGTCTCCCAAGCAGGTGTAATTTAGAGTGGTCATTAAGTAACAAAACAATCGGGTCAGTAGGAACTCGACATCCTATCACATCAGATATTATTGATGTTGTTTTATTCCAAAACTCATGCACCTGTTCACACTCCCAGACCATATGCAGGAAAGTTCCAGTTTGTTCAGGTTGACAGAAAGTACAATAGGGAGTGGGAATGACTTTAGAGACGTATCTCTTCTGAGGAGTCCAATATGTCCTATGACATATGTTGAAGTAGATATACTGGTGATTTGGGTTTTTGGAACAGTGGAAAATGTCCCAAACTGTTTCCCAGTTAATTGCGTTCCCCTCAGGGCTCAGCTCTCGTTTCCATTTCTTTACTATTGGGAGTTCTCCTATGGATACTTGCATCAGTTTAGCATAAATCTTGGACACTAATCCTCTCTCAGGAAAATCAACAAACCATTTAATGACTGGGTGCGCCTCAAGATTCTCCTCTATTTCTCTCCATGGAACTGTAGATGAGGGGTCTATCCACACTGAGGGTCCGTAGCTGAAAGGCTCTGTGACACACTTTAAGGTTGGGGAGGGCCAAGCCTCCCATGTTTGTGGTACGTTGCAGGGTAGAGTATTTTAGCCTAGGTTGTTTATTATTCCAAATATACTGCCGAATTAAGGTATCAAGTTTCTTCCAGAAATGTATTGGTGGGGGAAGGGGATCATTGTACTTAAAAATGTACACAGGGAACTATGTTCATTTTAACAACAACAATCCTGGACCGCAGCACAGACCAATTGGCCAGATCCCTTTGAACACTACTTAATATAGTTTCATAGTTGTCCTGGACAACTCGCTGTAGCGATGCGTGTATGGTGTTGCCCAAATATGTAATTTTGCTTTGGGTTTGTATTGTAACACTAATGGCTGATGTCACATGCCTGTTGTTCAATAAAAGAAGATTAGATTTATTCCAGTTAATTTTATAGCCGGAGATTGAGCCAAATTCGTTGAAGATCTTACATTACATTACATTACATGTCATTTAGCTGACGCTTTTATCCAAAGCGACTTACAATTAAGTGCTTTCAACTGTGAAGGTTCAAACTCCAGACAACAAGTAGTAAGTGCAAATACATTAGCTTTAAATAAGCAAAGCTACAAAGAGACATATGAAAGTGCAGGTTCAAGATTTTTTTTTTTTTATCCGAGGTGTAGTCGGAAGAGATGTGTTTTTAGCCTTCGGCGGAAGATGTGTAGGCTTTCAGCCATCCTGATATTGATGGGGAGCTCGTTCCACCATTTGGGAGCCAGGACAGTGAACAGTCGGGATTTCGTTGAGTGATTAGTTCTCCCTCGCTGTGAGGGGGCAGCAAGCAGGTTGGCTGATGCAGAACGAAGTGGGCAGGTTGGGGTATATGGTTTGACCATGTGCTGGATGTAAGCGGGTGCTGATCCGTTCGTGGCCCTGTATGTAAGTACTGGTAATAATTATAACCAGTGAAGAGAGTGGAGGAGCGGTGTAGTGTGAGAGAACTTAGGGAGGTTGAAGACAAGCCAAGCTGCTGCATTCTGAATGAGCTGCAGGTGTCAGATGGCACATGCAGGCAAGCCAATCAGGAGGGTGTTGCAGTAGTCTAGACGTGAGATGACTAGAGCCTCAACCAGAACCTGAGCCGCCTTCTGCGTTAGAAGGGGACGTATCCTTCTGATGTTATGCAGCATGTATCTACACGATCGGGTGGTTGCAGCAATGTTAGCAGTGAAGGAGAGTTGGTCGTCAAGTGTTACACCCAGGTTTCTAGCAGTCTTGGTGGGGACTACCACAGAGTTGTCAATTGTTATAGTCAGGTCTTGGGTAGCAGAGCCCTTCCCTGGAAGGAAAAGGAGCTCAGTCTTGTCAAGGCTGAGTTTCAGATGGTGTGTAGACATCCAAGAAGAGATGTCAGTCAGACAGGCCGAGATACGTGCTGCTACTTGAGTTTCAGACTCAGGAAAGGAGAGAATTAGTTGGGTGTCATCTGCGTAGCTGTGATAAGAAAAGCCGCTGCGACTGAATGACCCGAGAGAGTTGGTGTACAGAGAAAAGAGGAGGGGACCCAGGACTGATCCCTGAGGAACGGCAGTTTTGAGTGGGCAAGGTTCTGAGCTAGATCTTCTCCAAGTTACCCGGTAGGTTCAGTCGGCCAGGTAAGATGTGAGCAATGAATTTTTGGAATAGTGTCCTCAAGTGTCCTTAAGAATTTTTGGAATAGTGTCCTCAAGATCAAAATATCATCTGCAAATAAAGATTGAGCTGCTATTGGATTTAATCTGGACATTACAGATTTTATTTTTCCTTATGGCTTGGGCTAACAGTTCAAGAGAGATTGCAAACAGCATGGGGGAAAGGGGGCATCCCTGTCGCGAGCCCCGCTCGATGGGAAATGGCTGAGAATGCAAGCCATTGGTTGAGACTACGGCCGTGGGATTCGCATATAAAGTACGCACCATGTCAATGAATTTGGCCCCCAAACCAAGCCTGTCCATTACTTACCACAAGTAGTTCCACTTTAGGCGGTCGAAAGCCTTTTCCACATCCACTGATAAACCTGGTGCCGTTGTTGGAAGGTTTTTGGTTTCTTCTATTACATGAAATAGTCTGCAGCATGACGATTTGGTATAAAACCTGATTGGTTGGGGTGACGCTCTAGGCGGAGAGCCAAGACTTTGGAATAAAGCTTAATATCAGTCCTGATGAGGCTGATGGGCCTGAAATTTGAGCAATCCGTAAGAACTTTGCCCTTTTTGGGTATAACAGAAATTAGCGCAGTGTTGGTTTGTTGGTGGAAAGTACCCTTCTCTATGACTGAAGTTTAAGCTTGTAAAGTGGTAGGTCCTAATATGTCAAAATACTGAAAAAAAGAGAAGTTCTGATGGAATTCCATCCAACCCTGGCGTTTTCCGTTTTTTAACTGTTTTTAATGCTGATCTAGTTCCTCTAACGTTATAGGTTGACCCAGTTCTTCTGCCTCCTCTAGGTCAAGAAGAGGCAGGTTTAGTTCTTTTAGGAAGTTCTGGCACTGTCTCGGATCTGGGTTGTAGGAGGAATCATACAACTTTGAATAGAAGGATTGAAAAGTGGCGCTAATATCCTTAGGATTTGTTGAGATACCTCGGTCTGTGCGGATGCTGTTGATAGCAGCTCTGGATTTGCTTTGTTTTAATTTCAGAGAAAGCAATTTGCTTGGTTTACAGCCATTAAAATAATAATTTTGCCTCACTCTGTGCATTATGAATTCAGCTCTCCTTCTTAGCAGATAATTTAGCTATGTTCAACTTGTGACTAGAAGAGCATGTGTAGATTTAGAAAAACAAGTCTTAAGAGACTGCGCTAAAGATTTACAGCGTTCTTCCAACTCTGCAATCCTTGCCTCTCTTTTTCTCTTCAAGACATCTCTTATAAATCCTTTAGTTGCCTGCAAGATAAATGCAGGGTCAGAAACTGAGTCGGTATTGATTGATATAAACTCTAAATAGAGCATCAAAAGCTGTGTTATGGAGAAGGGAATTCTTAAATTGCCATGTCCTAGATCTTTCTCCTAACACATCACAATGGAATGTGGTTATCAGCGCATTGTGATCAGACAGAATTGCTGGTTCTATTGCTATTGTGTGGAACATTGCCTTAAGCTCACTGGAGCACAACATATAATCAATGCGGGAGTGGGTGAGGTGACGTGTGGAAAAGAAGGTGTAATCCTTGCTAGTAGGGTTGTGCATCATATAGCTGTAAGATGGTGGGATTCCACAACTGCTCTAAAAATCACTGATATATGTTTTTGGGCTTTTGTGTGATTGACCCCTGATCTATCCTGATTTAAATCTAGTATGCATGCATGTCTCCCACTATAATTAGTGAATATTCATTGAGAGAAAGCAATTTGTTGGTTAGACGCGGGGAAAAAAACTTTCATCATATGTAGACGGTGCATATACCGAAAGAAAGGCTATTTTCCTACTCCTTATTGTGGTACATATATAAGATATCCTGCCTGATAGGTCTTTACTACTTTTGTCTACAGTGAGTGCGCATTTCTGTGACAGCAACACAATGGAGCCCTTGGTTTTGGTGTCGTCACTAGATGAGGCAGCAACCTTGAAGTACTTATTTTGTAGACGATTTACATCTCTTTAACGTAAATGTGACTCTTGTATAAGCGCCACATCTATGTTCTTCCTTCTTAAATAGTCCAGGAATTTAGCTCGTTTGATCGGCCCTTTTAGCCCCCTGATGTTAACTGAAAGGATTGAAAGCTCAGCCATCTTCAAAATGTACACGCACAGTGGCGGTTCTACATTTAATTACACCCAGGGTATTTTATTTATATTTCTCAATTGCACAAATCCTTCATTAGAGCATTTGAAAAACACAATTAACAGAATCCAGTTATTTAACTATTGCAGTTACAACAGGAAACACACTTTTTAAGGTGAACAATCTCCACAATGAACCCAATTCTGCACAAAATATGACAGTATAGGTTATCAGAACTTAAAATAAATATACAATGTATATGTATACAATAAATGTGCCAACAATATATACAATAATAAACAATTTAACAAGATTAATAAATTAATGAAACGGTGTACAACAAGCTCTCTCTCTCTCTCTCTATATATATATATATATGTATATATATATATATATATATATATATATATATTTTCTCGCGTTTAGACCATTGTAATAAGGTTAACCAAGGTTAATAAAGGTTTAGACTCGTCTTGCTCCGTCTCTGTGTGCTTCCGAGTTCTCCTGTCACCGTGTGTTTATCTTTTGCGCCGGGCCCCGCCCCATTACGGACTAGTCCATTTCATTGTGAAAATAGCGGGTGCAAGCAGGGCGCCTGCAGCTGCAGTGGGCGCCAATCTGCCAATTCCCCACACAGTGAAATGATAGATAATAGAAAACTGCTTTGCGAAGCAGAAGATTTTTTTTATTTTTTCAAGTGCTCGTTGCGCCCCCCCATGACTCATGATAAAATGCCGCCCCGGGCGGCTGCCCGGGTTTCCCGTGCCAAAAACCGCCACTGTACACGCATACATGTCTTGAGTTCCCTACTGGAATTCGCTGATAAATTTGTAGCTGTAGTATATGACCATTCTATAACTTTCTATAAACTTTGCTTAAAGGTTTGTTATAAGGGAGTCCTATGAACTTTACTCTACATTTACTGAGAACATCTGGAAATTGTTAACATGAGTAGGGGTCCCCCCAAGACAGAAGAGACCTTTTTTGGAGTTGTGCCAGATAACAGGCATTGATTGGTTAGTTATCCGTCCAATGATATACTTACAAAATTACGTCCTATGTTGATACAATGCATAGGATATATACGTTGCTCACACAAAGAAAAGACGGAACGATTTTTGGAAGAATTTGGGTTGGTCGTTCTCCAAGCTCTCTACAGGAGTTTGTAAAATTGATGCTGAATCTTTGTTTGTAATAAACCTTTTATAATCAAGAACAGTGTCGGCGGATTCCTCTTCATACAGCATCACAGCATTACTATTTAAGACACCACATAGCAAAGGGTGAACTGTTATCTCTGAGCAAAGTGTGGTAAAAACATAAAAAATAAAATAAATCCCCTAACCCTCTGAGATCGCAGACTCCAACCCCTATCTGCAAGATACGTGGCCACAACAAACGCAGCTCGCACAAACTCCAGCCCACAAATACCCCTCCTGTCTAAAGTCACAGGTACGTTGAAACAGGTCTAGTGAACTTCTTGTGCTAAACATGAACATGAAAGAATGAATCTCCCTCCGTGGGTCACTCTCAGGGTGGCCGGGTGGATGAGCAGGTCCGGGGTGCCCCCAGCATGTATCTCGTGTTGTGCTCCTTCAAGCTCTCGATGCCGCTGTGTCGTGAATGCGCCGCAGTCAGGTTGCGTCAGATCACGCACCATAGTTCCCTTCATCTCAAGCTCTGCCCTGATGTGTTGTAGCGAGGCATTCATTTCTGTTAGCGCTCCCTTTATTGCGTTGTAAACCACTGATTCAAGCACACTTTGTTGCTTTTCCAAGACCTGAGCGATCAAGTCCTCCATGTTCGGGAATGCGCTAGCATCAGACGCTATGTTAGCCACCGCTCTGTTAGCCGCCGCCATGTTTGCCAAATGAAGCTATTTAAAGTACAGTACAAATGTTCGACTGTGCCTCCTTGTAGTGACCGAAGTCACAGTGGAAAGACAATGATTCAGTGGTGACGGGGCTTTTTATCCCCTCGGTCCCCGAGGGGATAAAAATCCCCGGTTGTATTCAGGGGCTGTATTTTAGGCTGCTACAGTTACCACAGGCCTTTCTCTTTGTTTGAGAGAGCTAAATGTTCCTTTGTCTCAGAAAGCAGGCAGGCTGTGGAGTTGCCTGTAGGCCGCAGTTGGACATGTGTCTCCTTTATTTCAGAGATAGTTTAATTCCCCTTTCTGTGTACCCAACAAAGCATAACGTCTTGTTCCACATGAAACCTGTCCCCACCTTCCTCATCATTTCTTAGCTGAACGCAGCCTTCTCATTTCATGAGTGTAGGAATCCTTTTGTTACTCCACCTTAGAGTGCACTTTCCAAACACGTTTGCTCAATTTGACACCAAATTGCATTTGTTCATATATTTCAGAACACAAATTACATCAGCTCAGTCTCTAGCTCTTCCAATGGTCAGCAGAAGTCATTTAACAGCATATAGTGCGGTGGGAGGCAAAATAAAAGCTGGGGCAACACACTGTTGCGGTCCATGATGTCATCAGTCAGTTGATTCCCCTGACACAAATTATAGTGTTGTTCTTATTGCAGATTTTACAATAACAGCCATTGGACAGCATAAGCCCACCCACCAACCTGCTCTGTTGGACTGTGCTGTGAAATTTGACAGGCCACACCTGCTGTTTAAACCGTCTGTCCCTCCAAATCCTGATCAGCTCTTCCACACCCTGTGATGCCTCCTGTTCTCTCTTTGTCTCCCAGCATTACCTCCTTCTCGTCTTCATCATACACACATCAGCCAGCACCTCCCGCTGCTCTCCTCTAATCAGCTCACACAGTCCAGTTTTAAACATTAACAAAAAAACAGTAAACAATCGGGATTTGCTTCAAGTCAGATTCACTCATATTTTAAAACCAAGATCAAGCAAATCCAGCCTTTAAATCCACACTCAAACAAGACTTGAAAGCAAATTATTAGGTGATTTGTAGTCTATATACACAACGTTCCACTTCCGGGATTGCTCCGGTACCGCCGGAAATTCCACCGGATGTCCTTCATTTAGGCCGGATGTCCATCACCTTCCTCTTCCATTGTGTTGGGGTTCTAACCTCCGGTGGATTTCTGAGGACTATGATTAACTGCTCCTCAGATCTCTGCAGGGTAAATACAGACAGCTAGCTAGACTATCTGTCCAATCTGAGTTTTCTGTTGCACCACTAAACAATTTTTGAACGTACACGTTCCACCAAAATAAGTTCCTTCCCGAGGCTATTTTGCAGACACCATTGCTCCGTCCGGCGCTTAGCAACACCCAAGACGATTGTGATTGGTTTAAAGAAATGCCAATAAACCAGAGCACGTTTTTCTCCCATCCAGGAATGCTGTGTGGACTAGCCAGACCTTCCTCCGCAGTGCATAGATCGTTAAAATAGGGCCCTTTAGGTGCCGATGAAAACCCTTCATTAAGTTCATGTCACCCTCTTCTTTGGCCTTGACCCCAAACACTCACACACAGAGATGAACCTTTAACTTCTTTTTTTCAGCCTCCACTGCTTTGGCGCTGTGGCTAGTTGAGTATAATAACAGTCAGGAGTTCATCCATGCGGTTGATTGTGTGCTGTGGGGGCAGCAGTAGCTGACCACCATCTGACTGCCACCCTCTGCACACTCAGCCTTCTGCAGTTGGTCTCCAGTTATTGGGAGCAGTCCAGATACAGAATGTGTTCTTCCTCATATCCCATTTTTTCCTTATCAACATCTCAGGTTCTCACTTACACAAGTTTAACCTTTCACCTTCATCACACTGACTTCCCCTTATTTATTTCACACTTGCTCATTCTGCTCTATTTCACTCCTCCACTCTTTTCTCGCTGTCTCGTTGGCCCACTCACCCATTTCCATCTCCATTCCCTCCCTTCCAGCTCATCTCTCTCCTCTATCGTTCTCTCTGCTCATTCCCGTTGAATGTAATAACGTTAATGTGATCTGCAGTGCGTCCATAAAGCACACTCTAATCTCCCTGGCTGTCTGTGGGCATGCGGCTGAACCTGTTCAGCTATTTCTGGCTTCTCTATTTCTCATGGTTATGGTGACTGTGTTATAACTGAAGAGCTCATTCCTCTGCTGTAGCATGCGTCGGTTTGAATGCCACTGTTATGTAGAACAGGAAAAGTAGAGGAAGCCGGTCATGTGCTTAGCTTAAATTGACTTTTTACATTTCAGTACCATAGCTTCACTTTAATAATGTTTAAATTCTGGGAAATCAACTGCAAACTCAATCATTTCTATACACTAAGGGTGTGGTCATATTTAACAGAATCCCAACCCATTGCCTGGCTCCAGACCTCTGGGATATCTCTGGCAATATCTGTGAGTTAAACAAGTCTCCTGTTGTGCTCACTGACAGCTGTTTCTGCTGGCTGGAGACACAACCAACCAATCAGAGCTTTGTAGGCGGGATTTAAAATGGTGATGGTTTCATCCTTCAGTACATAGCTACCTAGCAACATCAATAAAAAATAGCAACAGAGAAATGACCATTAAAAAGGCAACAAGCGTGGACGACATGGAGACAGCTGTACATGTTGTTGTAAGTCAATTTACTTAAATAACTACAGCCAGACTCTATATATATATATATATATATATATATATACAGAATATATACTGTATGTATCTATATACCAGAATGTGCCAGCACCCTGTAATTACAGCTTACAGAGGATGCTGTTGCCGCTGCTCAGCAAGTTATATAAGAACAATATTCAAGTGAGGTGAAAAGAATCTATTTTTAATGTTACTGTTGCGACATTCTTTGTCGTGCATATGATGTGATTACCAAAAACATCTGAACCCACAGCAGTTTTGTACTTAAATGTAGTTGCTAACAGCAAGTGTTACTTACCAAAAGCCAACTGTCACAGTTGATAAGTGCGAGGCAACAGTGAGTATGTTTACATGTACACCAATATTCCACTATTATTCCGAATATGACAATATTCCGAATTTGACACAGGTCATGTAAACAGCATATTCCAGTTGGATATTCAGAATAAGGCCTTTTTACGAATATAGCATTTTCTGATTCAGACATGTGGGATATTCCGGTATTATTCTGGTTTTAGAGGCGTTCTTTAGACATGTATAGAGCGCATTCAGAATATGCGTCTCAATCGGGGTTTTTACTGCAGGCTTTTGGTGAGCTCTGTGCGTTGCAATGGTTTCTGTACACAAACCAACCAGCCAAGGCTGCATACCCAATAAGAAGGAGAAACACACCTGCTTTAAAAACTTTATCAAAGATTTGGATATCAACAGGTTTTTGGATATGGGCAAACATCGCCACGCTGACCTTTTCAAGAAGCTGGTTGACGGAATGAAAGCAGGGGCTGTTTTCGCACAGTCCAACAAGTCTCCCGCCACTGGTAAACTTTGAAAAGAAATCGTATTTTGCACGGCTACATGTAAACGGGAACGCCAAAGTGAAGGTATATATAGGCTTACAAGAATCATGAGGCAGGCATGGGTCAAAACTGGAAAGGCAGTCCAAACAGGCAAACAAATCCAAAGGGCCAGCCAGGAAATCCAAAGTCCAAAAGATCAGGCAGAGGTTCAAAAACAGGCAGGTAACACATTTTAGATTCCAGGTTTCAGGTAACAGATAACAGACTGTATGTCTGATGGCTGCTAGAATGTCACTTAGCTCTGTTCATAATCAGCCAAGTTTCAAATTGGGTCACCAACGAGCAACAATTCACCGAAGGGCTAATAATTGAATGAAAGCAATTTACATGATTATACTAATATGCATGACTGCTAAGCTGCTACCAAGGACTGGATGTCTCTCAATTTCCTCCACCTAAACCCAGACAAAAAAGAAATTCTTTTAATTGGACCTGAAAACTGCTGATCAATTTATCACCCTGTTTCAATCATATATCAAACCCACCGCTAAGAATCTTGGTATCATCTTTGATCAATACATGTCTTTTGACCATCATGTCACTAAGCTTATCCAGTCCAGTTTCCTTCAGTTTACGAAACATTGCAAAAAAACAATGTATGTTGTCCACTTCAGATCTATCTATCTCTTCAGAACTATTAATTCATACATTCATTTTCTCTAGTATTGGATACTGTACCTCCCTCTACTCATGCCTCAGTCAAGGCTTCTGATAAAATTCAGAATGTGTGTGAAGCACTTTGTAACTGTGTGTTTTTACAAGTTCTTTATAAATCAAGTGTTACTTACTTACTTACTTACACATGTTTTAGCTACATACAACTAAAATCTAATGTATAATAATAATAATACGCTTTTCTCAAACACGTTCTTTTTACTTTTCATGCACTGCCACCACCAGCTGCTATAAAGTGTGTCTTTGCTTTTCCCTAATAACCTTTGTTCATACCTTGTTGCTTGTCAACACATACTGTATCTATGATGGTACTTTTAGCCGGCACATCTGGAAAGTGGTCATACCCAACCATTGTAAAAAACAGAAGTGGTGTGGTACATTTATTTCTTCAGTATGAGGGGCTGCCTATAAAGTCAATGCAAAGATAATGTAAACAGAACAGATACCGTCACATAAAAGGTATTTTAATACAGAATATGCAAAGTATTATGTCACTTTCTTGATGGTCACAAGAACACAAGGACATGTAACCTGAGGCTGGTTTGTTACACAGAACCCTCTGAGAAGCCGTCATTGAAAACTGTTTGGAAAAGAGCAGGCACTTTAAAAAAAATACTGGGCAGGTGTTTGGATGAATCATATGTCTATCACGTACGCCATTGTTGGTATGAACGAACAGTCGCGGCCGTCACACACAACTAAGCCATGGCCGTAGCTGCAGAAGCTCCTCACCGGACGCTCATTGGTCCGGTTCACTCCGACACCAGCACCTTTACTAGAAGCCTGGAAAGAGGGATTTTCACATCATGTGTGATCCTGCGATTCTCGTGTGATCTTGTGATATGGCGAGAATCCAGCTGCCTTAAGGTAAAAGGGTGCAATTGGACAACTGTACAAGAAACTGTGAACCTGTTAGGTGACTAAACCATTTTAACTCAAGGCCCCACTCACTAGATCTTTTCAAAGTTTCCAACTGCTTTGACTATACATCTGTTATGGCCCAATATAATTAAATCTATCATACACAACGCTGGTTTTCATTCATATATTCATTCATTTACATTTGACTGTGGCAAGATCTGTACATACTGTATACGGGCCAAAAGTCCACAGAGGCAGTATTGTTGTACAACATTAGCTATCTAACATAAACCTTAAAGGGAAACTACCGGGTTTTTTTTGCAGCTTGTATTTACCTTCACAAAAGTGCTCGTTTTGCAGCTGACAGGCTCAGCTTAATATTCTTAGTGTCTGACAACATTATGGAAAGGATTTCTAAGGAGGTCGACCTTTCTGTTAAAGAGTAAGATCCTTTTTTTAAAACATAAAAACGTCCACGAAATCGCGTTCGCTAAACCCAACAGACTCCATGTATATAAACATTTTAGCATCGTAAAATACACTTTCAAAGTCGACAGAAACAAAATAAAACTATGAAAAGTCGTTTTGGGTCGCCTAACACTTTTCCAACCATCACAACTCTAGTTTTGGTTGAAATAAACACATAGTTTACCGATTTACATGTGAAAATATGTTGGCTCTATACATGCTAAAAGTATTGCTTTTTCTAGTGACTTCGGAGTTATTTCTGGTTAAACAGAAAGGTATCAAAGAGGTTTTAAAGGTCTATCTCTGAAAAGATCCTTTCCATAATGTTGTCTGACACTTGGCTGCATCTCATTTCTCTCTTACCCCTTCCCCTTAGTTTTGCGCGTTCACGTGAGAGTAAGGGCTATCCCAATTCTCATTTTGATCAAGGGGTAGGGCTAAGGGGAAGGGGTAGATACCCCTTAGTTTTAAGCAAAGTCGCGAGCTTACTTGAAAGCAAGGGGTACCCAGAATAAACTGCGCAGCCGGCAACAGTGGCGACCAGATTGACCAGAGAGACCCATAAATGTAAGTATTTTCGGCTTAAAGAATTGATTTAAAAATTATGAAAGTCTTGTTTTGTGCTCTACACTGTCCTGTACATATATAAAAATTGCTAGTTTGCTAAGATAACACTAACGCTAACGTCACATTGCTGATTTGCACAACAGTCCCGCATTTCTCTGCTTTGAATGGACTCTATGCATGTCTACAGTTTTACATTAGCAGCGAATTCCATTTGATATCAGTGCATAACACTACTTGCTTTGGAGACATCGATACGTGCGTTACATTCACCGTCCTGTATCACACAGGGACACATGAGGAAACCCGGCAGCTGATCCACTTTCGGGCTGAAAACGAGCAGAAGTTTCTGTGTTCATGTTGTAGCCATTCATTATTGTATTGGTACTGTATTATTGTAATCATATGTAATTCATTCCTGTTCATGCACCTGTACATTGTTGTTGGTTATGATACAGGCCCTGGACATTGGAATGCAGCTCAAATCACAGCTGTCCTGCCCTCAGGCGAGGCACTTAACCTGCTCTGACCCTCTCAAGCCTCAGCTAGATGAGGATAGCGGCATCTGACAGGCCAATAAATCCAGCATTAATAACAGCATCAGAGTGTGGGACAGCAGGCCAACACTTAGCTGTATTAGACATGCATTTGACAAGCAGTAAAGGTCATTCTGAACACTGGAACACTGTCCTCCTCATGCTTATGAGACAGGGACTTTGATAAATGAGGCTGTCACCTTTTACAAAGAGAGTTTTACTCTGTAGTAAATGTGTGAAATGACTTCATGATTTTCTAGCTCAATTATTACAATTTTGACTAGGGGGGCACAAGACATTTTTTTCCCGCTTGGAAATAACAAAAAAAATCGTCCACAATCTGTGCTCTCACCATTTTTGCATTCCCAAAAGAATGGCAATTGTATATGCATCTCACATGCTTGTCAGACTGGAGTTTTTCTCTACTGCCTAAGTTATCTTCAATGGTTGTCCTATTAATTGGCAAGCCCCTCCTCCATTAGTGACCATAGCTACTACAAAAAACGATAGAAATGAGCCTTTGATTTTGACTATTGAAATTAAAAGCAAGCTCAGCGATTCCCCCACTTTTTTTCCTCCCTCCACCCCCGCCTACTTGTGCACCTCCGAAGAAAAAACAACAGACACGGCGCAGCTTATTGGCTGGTAGCATGCAGTTAAATACATAGGATAACGTTAGCTGCAGCTTGACTTTTCCAGACACCATGGCCATTGCTGGAGTCAGAGATGATGGAGAAAAAACAGAACTGAAAAATCCTCCTGCTTCCCTGAAGTCACTGGGTGGCAACATGTAGCCTTCCCCCTGTCTATTGATGCACCCTAGCAGATGCATCAATAGACAGGGCTGCTAATCCTGCCAAGGCCATAAGAAAAGTAAACACATAACACATTTTGTCTGTGTTGAGAAATTTGGGAGCCTGCATTAGCTTTGTTTTCACAGCTAAACTTAACGGCTCCAGACCTCCGACCTGCTGCTACCTCCGCTGTGCCTTCAACCTCCAGTCTCACCACCCAGCCCTATTCTCCCGGGTGGAATCTACCCGGACTCATCTCTGCCTGTCCGCCTCGAGTCTCTGCCAGCTTGGATCCTCCCCCCTCGGCTCGTTTTGGAACTCGCACAGCCTGGAGTTGCCCCGCTCAGACACTAGCCTCACTCTTCTTCTGAGTATTATTCCGTTCATTAAAACCTTTACAAACCACTCCCTCTGTCTGTGTGTGTGTAATCTCTGCGTTCTGGGTCAGAACAAGCCATAACAGAACGAACTGGCCATGGACCCTGCAGAGATTTCACAGTTACCAGACGAAGACGGCATTTTTCGAGCCATTAAAAATCAAGGAGCTCTGTTAGGACAACACGACCAGTTAATCCATAAATTACTGGAAACCAACAAACAATTATTCAATCAAGTAACTCAGCTATCTTCACAAATTGCTAATCTGTCTCTCTCCAGTGTACCTAGTGCCCCACCCGGCTCTGTTTCTTCTCCCACTCAGCCTGCATCCTCAGCCATGGAATCGGCGCCATTTCTCAGGGAGCCCCCAGTGACATCTCCTGAACCGTTCTCTGGAGAGTTGAGCAAGCGTCGGGGTTTCCTGCTTCAATGCAGGTTTATTTTTCAACAGAAGCCCCTGTCGTTTGCCTCTGAATCATCAAAGGTACACTATGCACTGGGGTTACTCAGGGGGAAGGCACTAGTTTGGGCAGAAGCTATGTGTTCAAATCAACATCTTTCCGGGTTAACTTTTTCTGATTTTTCCTCACGGTTGTGTACCGTTTTTGACCACCCTGATCATATCGGAAATGCTTCCAAGAGATTGTTGGACCTCAGACAGGGTACACAGAGTGTGGCTGAATACTCTGTTGATTTTTGGACTTTAGCAGCCGTTTGAATCACACTGTCAAAGATGAGTTGGCTCTCCGCGATGAACCCTGTAACCTGCATAGTCTTGTTTCTTTGGCTATAAAGATTGATAACAGGATCCAAGAGAGGAGACGTGAGAAGTGTGGACCCGCACCCGTTTCCATTCGGGTCCCCAGGACACCTAGGCCCAGTACATACTCTCCCCGCAGAGAGCTATCTGCAGCACCTGTCCCCGCTGCGAGAGATAAGGAGGAGCCCATGCAACTGGGTGGAGCGCGGCTTTCCCCAGCTGAACGCTTACGCCGCCGCCAGGCAGGTGAGTGCCTGTACTGTGGCAATCCCTCTCATTTTCTCGCTAACTGCCCTGTACGCCCAAAAGAGCTGGCTCGTTAGCGAAAGTGGGTACACTAGCGAGCCTCATGCCCATATCTCAGCCCACATCCCCTCGTCTGTCGCTCCCTGCAACTATTCAATTGGGTACACTGTCACTACCGTTATCCGCCCTTATTGATTCGGGGGCTGAAGATAACTTTATTGACCTTAATTTGGCTAAACAGGCTGACATTCCCCTCGAATCGCTCCCATCTCCTATCACTGTCACCACCATTGACAGTCAGTTTCTGGCTAAAGTCACTCATCAAACCATTCCGGTTACACTCATCCTCTCGGGTAACCATCGAGAGGAAATCACTTTTAAAGTAGTCTCAACCTCCTCATCTCCTCTCATTCTCGGTTTTCCATGGCTCAGGTTACACAACCCTCAAATAAACTGGCAACACAAGACCATCAGCAGTTGGAGCAGTTTTTGTCACTCCTCGTGTCTCGGTTCTGCTATTCCCCCCAACGTTAACACTCCTGTGTCTGAAAAACTGCCCGATCTATCATCAGTGCCCAAGGAATAACAGGACCTAGCGGAAGTTTTCAGTAATGAGAAAGCATTATCTCTGCCACCACATAGACCTTACGACTGTGCGATTGAGTTGTTTCCTGGAGCTCCCTTGCCAGCGAGCCGACTCTACAACTTGTCCAGACCTGAGAGAGAGGCCATGGAGAAGTACATCGGAGAGTCTCTGGCTGCTGGTATCATCCGTCCTTCCTCCTCACCAGTTGGGGCGGGGTTTTTCTTTGTGGAGAAAAAAGACAAGACGCTTCGTCCTTGTATTGATTTCCGTGGGCTGAACATTACCATAAAGAATAAATACCCATTGCCACTAATCAATTCTGCTTTTGAGCCACTTCAGGGTGCCACAGTCTTCTCTAAACTGGATCTGCGCAACGCCTATCATCTCGTCAGGATTCGACAAGGAGACGAATGGAAAACAGCCTTCAATACACCCCTTGGACACTTCGAATATCTGGTAATGCCTTTCGGACTCACTAATGCTCCAGCTGTATTTCAGAACATGGTGAATGACGTGTTAAGAGACGTGTTAAATCGTTTTGTTTTCGTCTACCTAGATGATATTCTGATTTTTTCAAAGTCCCTGGAAGAACACATTTCCCATATCCGTCTCGTCCTACAACGTCTATTGGAGAACAAACCTTTTGTTAAAGCGGAGAAGTGTGAGTTTCACCGAGATTATGTCCCCTTTCTTGGGTTCATTACTGAGAAGGGCCAGGTCTCGGCAGACCCAGACAAGATCAAGGCAGTAACTGAATGGCCCATTCCCCAGTCTCGTAAACAGCTGCAACGTTTTCTGGGGTTTGCTAATTTTTATAGGAGATTCATTCAGGGTTTTAGCCAGGTGGTAGCTCCCCTCACCAAACTTACCTCCCCTAAAGTTCGTTTTTTGTGGACTCCTGAAGCCAATGTAGCCATGTGTACTCTTAAAGAACTGTTTTCCACATCCCCTGTGCTCATTCACCCTGATCCTGCCTTGCCTTTTGTAGTGGAAGTGGATGCTTCCGACTCCGGAGTCGGAGCGGTTCTGTCTCAACGCTCCCCCACTGATCAAAGACTCCAACCTTGTGCCTTTTTCTCAAAGAAATTATCCCCAGCAGAGAGACACTACGACGTGGGAAACCGGGAGTTGCTGGCCGTTAAGCTAGTCCTGGAAGAATGGAGGCATTGACTGGATGGGGCTGAACAGCCTTTTGTGGTATGGACCGACCACAAGAACCTGGCTTTTATCCAATCTGCTAAGAGACTGAACTCTCGTCAGGCCAGATGGGCCATATTTTTCAGTAGGTTCAATTTTACTCTTACTTACCGTCCTGGATCTCGTAGTGTGAAACCAGATGCTTTGTCCCGCCAGTTCTCCATCTCTGACGAGTCCAGTGAACCTGAGTCCATCCTGCCCTCTACCTGCGTTTTGGCCACAGTTCGCTGGGAGATCGAATCCCTGGTCAAGATGGCTCAAGCATCAGACCCTGGACCTACAGATGGACCAGCTGGGCGGCTCTATGTTCCCGTGGCTGTGCGATCCGCAGTGTTGCAGTGGGTCCATTCCTCGCGTTTCGCCTGCCATCCAGGGATGCTACGTACCCTTACATTGCTGAAAAGACATTTTTGGTGGCCATCAGCTGAAGCTGACGTCCGGGCTTTCGTGGCAGCATGTACCGTCTGTACCCGAGGAAAAGCATCCCACCAGTCTCCCTCGGGTCTGCTGCATCCCCTGCCGGTTCCGAGCCGTCCCTGGTCACACATAGCCCTGGACTTTGTCACTGGTCTCCCGGTGTCTGAAGGTAATGATACAATACTCACCATCGTGGACAGATTCTCTAAATCTGCTCACTATGTAGCATTATCGAAATTACCCACTGCCAGCGAGGCAGCGGACCTCTTAGTCTTACATGTATTCCGTCCCCATGGAATACCTGTAGACATTGTCTCCGACAGAGGCCCACAGTTTATTTCTCAAGTCTGGAAGGATTTTTGCTCTGCCCTTGGTGCGACTGTGAGTCTCTCCTCAGGATTTCACCCTCAATCAAACGGCCAAACTGAAAGAGCCAACCAGGACCTGGAAGCATCTCTTCGTTGCGTGGCAGCTCAGCATCCAGCTTCGTGGGCGAAACACCTTCCCTGGATTGAGTATGCCCACAACTCCCTTACCACCTCTGCTACCGGCCTGTCCCCTTTCGAGGCGTCGTTGGGTTATCAACCTCCCCTGTTTCCAGATCAAGAGAGGGAATTGGCTCTTCCCTCTGTTCAGGAGAACCTGCATCGCTGTCATCAAGTTTGGCGCGACGCCCGTGAAGCACTGCTCAGGACCACGGAGAGGAACAAGAGTTCGGCTGATCGGCACAGGAACCCAGCCCCCCAGTACCAGCCCGGTCAACAGGTGTGGCTCTCCTCCAAGAACATTCCCCTGCGAGTCGAATCTCTCAAATTGGCACCTCGTTTTTTGGGCCCCTTTGTCATTGATTCGATTATAAATCCCTCAGCTGTGCGGCTGAAGTTGCCACGGACTATGAGATGTAATCCAACTTTTCATGTGTCGCAACTCAAACCTGTCTCGTCCAGCCCTCTTTGCCCGCCTGCGGATCCCCCACCGCCTGTACGCATGATTGACGACCACCCGGCCTACACTGTCCAAAGGCTGTTAGATGTTCGACGGCGGGGTAGAGGGCTTCAATACCTTGTCGACTGGGAGGGTTATGGGCCAGAGGAACGTTCCTGGATTCCCAGAAGTTTCATTTTGGATCCGCAGCTCGTTAAGGACTTCCATCAAGCTCACCCTGACAAGCTGAGGCCCAGAGGGACGCCGGGAGGCGTCCGTTGAGGGGGGGGTCCTGTTATGGGTGGCTCTGTTCTGGGTGTTTTGTTCCTTGTTTGTCTGTGTGTCTCTGTGTATGTGTGTCGGTGTTTTTCCACCTGGAGGGCTGGAGGCGTGCCCAGGAGAAGTAGGTCAAGGGGCGTGGTCGACTCAACCTGCACAGCCGTCTTCTCCACAGCTGCAGCTCATCTACAAGAAAGGACTCATCTCTGCCTGTCCGCCTCGAGTCTCTGCCAGCTTGGATCCTCCCCCCTCGGCTCGTTTTGGAACTCGCACAGCCTGGAGTCGCCCCGCTCAGACACTAGCCTCACTCTTCTTCTGAGTATTATTCCATTCATTAAAACCTTTACAAACCACTCCCTCTGTATGTGTGTGTGTGTAATCTCTGCGTTCTGGGTCAGAACAAGCCATAACAGAAATGAGTTGTGCTGCTCCTGAGTTTTTTCCTTAACACCCGCTCCATTGTACCCTCACTTGCGAACAAGACCTCTAGGTACTTGAAGTCTCTCACTTGGGGTAAGGACTCATTCCCTACCCGGGTACTCACGCCATCGGTTTCCTGCTGAGAACCATGACCTCAGATTTAGAGGGGCTAATCCTCATCCCAGCCGCTTAACACTCTGCTGCGAACCAATCCAGTGAGTGCTGAATGTCACGGAACGATGATGCCATCAGGACAAATCTACAAATAGCAGCGATGAAATCCCCAGCCCACCAAACCGCAACCCTTCCCCACACAACTACGCCTCGATATCCTGTCCATGGATATCACAAACGAAACTTTATTCTTATTCGTCACATACAATTGACAGTACAGTGTAGTGAAATGTAATTACTGCATTTAACCCATCCTAAGTATTAGAAGCAGTGGACAGCTATACATACAGCATCCGGAGAGAAACTTTGGGGTTCAGTGTCTTGCTCAGGGACACTTTGACATGTGGCCGGAGCCCATCAACCAATCTTGTGGTTGAAGGACGACCACTCTCCCTCTTCCTCCACAGCCACCCCAAACAGGACTACACCAAACAGACCAAACAGACTATTTATTGAAAAAATAGTAATATCATCAGTGTGTTTATTAATTCATCCAAACTTCCATATTGTGCAGGGTAATGGTCATGTAGCCTACAGGGCCCACTAGTAAGCTACATTGTTATTCTAGCAATTCCTTTGTTGTTTTCGCGTCAAGTTTGTTCCTTCATCTGGTACACCAAATATGGCAATCATAGTCTAAAGTCGCCCCAAGCACTTCAGACAATACATCAAATATAGTTGACCAGTATCCTGCTAGTTTATGGCATGACCAAAACATCAAGTCAGCTACATTAACATGACATCTTACACATTTGCTATCAACATTAGGATAGAATGAGGATATCTGAGCTCTACACCAGTGTAGGCAATGAAAAACCTTGAATTGAATTAGACCCAGTCTTGCACAGGAAGTGCTGTTGTTCACTCTTGTTGAGCTTTAGTCCATACGTCTTCTGAGATTTCAGTTCTGAGGTCCTTTTCCCACGCAGTTTTGATCTTGTCTATCTTAACATCATTAAGTAACATTATCATTGAATAGGAAACATGAAACATGCTGTGAAACATTTCAACCCAGAAGGAACTTCCAAAAGTGAGTCCACTAGGGACTTTTCCGGGAGAGTAGGAAATTGTGAGCTATGGCTCTTAGCAAATTGGCGAGCTTAAGAGTAACGAAATAAGTCAGTTTGTTGAAGGTCATATTCGGAACTCAAGTCATTGAAACTAGAAAAGTGAGGCTAGATGAGACCAGAGCATGTAGAGAGGTCGACATGCATGACCTGCACTCCGACTCGCACCAGTCTGTATCTAGAGATTGCACCCAATATGTTATTTTGTGGATGTTTGCTGCCCAGTAATAACTCCTAAAATTAGGGAGGGCCAACCCACCTACTGCGCTTGGTCACTGGAGTAAGTCTTCTAGCTGTCCTAGGAGTCTTATCGTTCCATATGAATCTTGAAATTAATTTATCTATCTGATGGAAAAAGGATTTTGATAAGAAAATAGGGAGACATTGAAACAAAAATAGAAACCTTGGTAATATATTCATTTTGACACAGTTCAATCTGCCAGCTAAGGTCAAATGTAAGATATCCCACTTTTGTAGGTCTGATTTAAGTTTGACAATAAGTGGTGCAAAGTTCCCATCGAAAAGATCTTTGAAGGCAGGAACTCGTGCCTTCACAGATCTTTTAAATATTTGGGCATTAACATAACTATGTTAATGCCCAAATATTTAAAACCTGACCTTGATATATGAAATGGTAGAGCATGATCTGGGATTTTCATCGCTGATTTATTTACAGGTAAACATTTGCTTTTTGATAAGTTAAGTTTGTAGCCAGAAATCTGTCCAAAAGTGCAATGCAGTGAAAGTATTTCATTGATACCTAACAGTGGGTCTGATATGTTAAGCAACATGTCATCCAATAAAGGGATAGTTTATTTTCCACTCCCCATCTGGGAATACCCTGTATTGAGGGTGTAGATTTTAGGGCAAGGGATAGTGGTTCTATTGCTAATGTAAATAAAAGTGGACTAAGTGGGCAACCTTGTCTACCTCTAGATAAGGGAAAACTTTGTGAGCGCAGCTGGTTTGTGACCACCGATGCTTGTGGGGAGAAATGAAGAAGTCGGATCCACTGGCTAAATGTTTTACCAAAACCAAATTGTTTCAAAGCAAAGAAAAGATAATCCCATTCCATGCGGTCGAATGCTTTTTCCACGTCTAATGAAACCACAACTTCTGGTACGGCATTAGGTGAAGGGCTGTAAAGTACATTTAAAAGACGTCGCACATTAGAAAATAAATACCGCCCTCTAATGAAGCCCGTCTGGTCAGTTGAAATCAGGCATGGCAAGGGGGCCTCCAATCGCATAGCTAACAGTTTAGAGAGTATTTTCATCATCATCAGAATTTAACAGCGACACAGGTCGGATGAACCACATTTAGACGCATCCCTACCAGGTTTCAGCAAAAGTGTAATAGATGCTTCAGTAAGGGATCCTGGCAATTTACCTTGGGACAAGGAGTGGTTAAACATATCTAACAACAGGGGGGCTAGCTGACCAGAAAATGTCTTATAAAAATCAATGGGGAAGCCATCAGGCCTTGGGGCCTTCCCGTTTTGCATTGCAGAGATGGAAAAGGTAATCTCTTCAAGGGCCAGTGGTTGATCTAATTGCTCTTTTTGGCCATCAGAGAGGGTAGGAACTTGTATTTTATCCAAAAAAAATTCAAGAAAAGTGATGTGAAATGATTCTGAATTATACATATAAATAGTATTTTTTTTAAATATTTATTTTTAGAGGATCTGTGGTCAGCTTTCCTGTTCTATCTGTATCCGTATGTTGTGATGCCGATTTAGATTTTAATTGATGAGCCAGAAGCCGGCCCGCCTTTTCACCATATTCATAAAACATCCCACGTGATCACATAATAAGTTGCTCTGTTTGCGAAGTAGAAAGTAAATTATACTGAGTTTGAAGATCTATTCTCTCTTTATAGAGTGATGGACTTGGAGATGTGGAACACTTTCTATCTAGATCAAATATTAAATCTATTAACTGTTGTTTTTTTTTCTTTCTTTCTCTATTCTGATAGGCTGAATATGCTATTATTCGCACCGTTGTGACGAAAAGAGAGCTGAGCCAGAAGGCAAAGCTCTCGATCTACCGATCAGTTTTCGTTCCTACCCTCACCTATGGTCATGAAGGTTGGGTCATGACCGAGAGATCCAGGGTACAAGCGGCCGAAATGGGTTTCCTCAGGAGGGTGGCTGGTGTCTCCCTTAGAGATAGGGTGAGAAGCTCAGTCATCCGTGAGGAGCTCGGAGTAGAGCCGCTGCTCCTTTGCGTCGAAAGGAGCCAGTTGAGGTGGTTCGGGCATCTGGTAAGGATGCCCCCTGGGCGCCTCCCTAGGGAGGTGTTCCAGGCACATCCAGCTGGGAGGAGGCCTCGGGGAAGACCCAGGACTAGGTGGAGGGATTATATCTCCAACCTGGCCTGGGAACGCCTTGGGATCCCCCAGTCGGAGCTGGTTAATGTGGCTCGGGAAAGGGAAGTTTGGGGTCCCCTGCTGGAGCTGCTACCCCCGCGACCCGAGACCGGATAAGCGGACGAAGATGGATGGATGGATGGATGGATGAATATGCTATTATTTCCCCTCTAATAACAACTTTAAATGTTTCCCATGTTTCCCAAGACATGTGGTCTCTCATGTGGTGACAATGAGAAACTGAGTCTGTCCTATTAGTTTCCAAAAACCTACTGATGGCCATAGAGATTAAATTGCAGAACGTCCCATCTGATAATAATGTAGTATTAAAGCGCCACTGAGGACGACTAGCATAGTTGTGATCGAAAGAGAGATCCATAAGTATGGGGGCGTGGTCTGATTCTACGATTGTGCCGTATTCAATCTTCTCCAAGGAGCTCATCAGTTTTTTATCAATAAAAAAGTAATCAATTCTCGAGTATGAGTGATGGACGTTAGAAAAAAAGGAAAACGTTTTGCACTGAGGATTCAAAAAGCGCCAGGGATCCACATCTGCATGATCGAAAATCTTTGAAAATGTACTGGCCATTTTCGAGAGGGTATGTACTTTAGGGTTGGATCTGTCTAAGTTGGGGTCCATGACACAGTTAAAGTCACCCCCTAAAATCAAAAAATTATAATTTAGATCTGGCAATTTACAGACAAGTTGTACAAACCCTGCATCATCGTCGAGTTAGGAACGTACAGGTTCACTAGTATAACAGGTGTATGGAAAAGCTGTCCAGAGACTATAACATAGCGGCCTTGTGAATCGGATATAACACCAGAGGAGGTAAACTGAATTTTCTTGTGTATTAGTATTGCTGTTCCTCTTACTTTAGAATTAAAGCTAGAGTGAAAGATTTGTCCCACCCAATGTTTTTTTAAACGTAGTTGGTCAGATTTACATAGGTGAGTTTCCTGAAGGAATATAATATCAGCTTTTAAATTCTTAAGGTGAGAAAATATTTTAGATCTCTTTACTGGACTGTTGAGCCCTTTAACATTCCATGATGCAAACCTGATTGCTGACCCCCAACACCCACCCTTCAAATTGTTAGTCATAGTGACACAATAAAGTTATAAATGTAGTGTTCATGACTCGTTTTGTTCATATATAACCATGTACATGTCACGCCTCCCTCCCTCAACAGAAAAAATATAATAAAATCCCAAAAGTTTACAGTAAATATAGAAAAGAAAAAGATCCAGTCATTAGCCCCAGCATCCCCAAAACATTCCCTTTCTCTGCTAAACTGGCAGGATTCGTCCCCCTTCTGAACACTTCCAACAATTCACCTTAATCACCTAAACTTTGCTTTGGAGAGCTCCTGAATATTAACGGAACAAATAAACTCAAAACATAAATCAAGTTCCAGTATTCAGCCATATGCAATAACACGTAAACATGCCCTAATAAAATAACAAATCCAAATGTCTTGAAACGCCTAGGGTTAATCATACATGATAACGTTGCAAATCAAGAATTAGGTTACACTGAGTTAGCCATGGCTGTTACTTTACCCGGTGTCATTGAATAGCCAGCGTTCAGTTAATCGTCATGTTCAGGACCAGCAGAAATGCCAGCCTTCCTCTCAATCCTCCGAGTGTAGGTGTGAACACCTCAGCCTCCGTCGGTGTCTAAAACATCAGTGTCTCCCCTCCATAAGACACTGAAATGAATTCCCTTCTGATACAGAGCTGATTTGACATTCTTAAGCTGCACGTTTCTTAGAGAGGTTGGCACTGAGGTCAGGATACAGCCTTAATGCATGTCCCTTATACTGCATCTCGTTCTGCCTAGCCCAGCGTAGTGCCCTTTCTCGGACTTGATATCTGTGGCAACAATGATGGCTTGAGGTGGCCGACCATCTTTGGGTTTCAGCATTAGAGCACGGTGCACCCGGTCCAGTATGGGCAGCGTGGCAAACACCTGGTTCCCCATTGTGTCTTTCAATAGCATGGAGATTAAAGTCACCATATCACCATTGGGTTCACTGCCCTCTGGCACATTTATTTTGCAGAGGTTTGCGCTCCGAGAACGGTTCTCCAAGTCGTCGATGCGGTCTATCAGTGTAGCGTTCACAGCCTGTAGTTCAGAGATGGCTTTCTCCACTTTAGAGAGGGCTTCAAAGTTCTCATCTGCAGTGATCTCCACAGATGTAACTCTTTGTCCCAGTGTATCCACCATTTCCCGAAAACTAGCTATAGATGACTGGATAGGCGCCAGAGAGGCTTGAATGAGTGTAGCCATGTCCTCTTTGAGATTTTCGCGTTGCTTTTCCATTTCTGCTGTTAGCATCACAGCGAGTTCGCTACTAGCTGTAGCCGACGCCATATTAGCCACTCTGCTACTAAGCGTTGATTTCTTCGGCTCTGTATCCCCTCTGGTGTTTTGAGAGCTTAGCATGTTCCAAACGTGTAATTTCGGTAACAAATGAGAGAAAATAATCAACTGAAACTATTAACTCAATGCCAGTACGTATATTAGGGAGTTTTAAGGTAGTTAAATTCAAGGTATCAGGAGCCCTTCGTTGGCACGTCTTGTCACTACCTGTTTCAAACCGGAAGCCTACTGATCTTTTTCTGATCTTTTTCTGTTTCAATTAAAGCTGTTAACCTGTGAGCCCCGTTTTCCCTGTGGGTGCCTCGGGCTGACTTGTTTGAGTTTTTTCTTTCCCTGTTTGTAGATACATTGGGAATTTGCAGCCCGGTCTCACGGCAGTTCGTGTAAATGTCACCTTATTTTAATCTATTGATACGTGTTCACGGGGACGTTTTTCTCATTTTTTACGTGGTGGCCAGCATGAAAATGTGAAGTAATGTATTTCAATGGGAAGCATATTTCGTGGTCACAGCATGAAAATGGTAGGGAGTAGTATAAAAAGCCGAAAATCCACGTAGGGAGGTTGGTCGGGGTGGTGGATGGGTCAAACAACACAGGGCTTTCACCCGGGCGAGCGGGGATCGCGTCCCGCGTGTGGCGTTTTGTTCCCTAATCACAACCGTCCCGTTATTGTGGCGCGTCCCCAGCGGTCGTCTCCTGGCGGCCGTCTCCCGGCGTGTGAGGCGCCCCGTCCCGTTATTGTGGCGCGTCCCCAGCGGTCATCTCCCGGCGTGTGAGGCGCCCTTTCCCTGTAGTGTTTTTCCTGAACCCAACCTCCGCCATCCCGCTACTGTGGCGTGTCCCCAGCGGCTGTCTCCCGGCGGCCGTCTCCCGGCGTGTGAGGCACCCCGTCCCGTTATTGTGGCGCGTCCCCAGCGGTCATCTCCCGGCGTGTGAGGCGCCCTTTCCCTGTAGTGTTTTTCCTAAACCCAACCTCCGCCACCCTGTTATTGTGGCATGTCCCCAGCGGCCGTCTCCCGGCGTGTGAGGCGCCCCGTCCCGTTATTGTCGCACGTCCCCAGCGGCCGTCTCCCGGCGTGTGAGGCGCCCTGTCCCGTTATTGTCACGCGTCCCCAGCGGCCGTCTCCCGGCGTGTGAGGCGCCCTTTCCCTGTAGTGTTTTTCCTAAACCCAAACTCCTAAGGTCAGTCACATGACTTTGTTGATATAATGTCTCGAGGATAGGTTGAAGGATTGCATCATTCAAGGTAAGACCGTGGTGACGGTCATCGTTCGGTCTCATACATCCATAGTTATAGTCATAACTTAAGATATTTCTTTCCGGGTTCTTCTCTATAAGGACAATCTGTGTTCATTGAAGGTGATTAATAAACCTGTAAATATATATCAAGGTTATAGCATTGTCAAAACAGTGTGTCACATTAGTTTCTTGGCTACATGCGCTAGATGGATGTACACACAGTCTTGAGAGGAGTGTCTTTACAATTAAGTGATTGCTTATTTTCATGGTGCTGGGTAGCAGTTTGAGCTAAAAATCCTTGGGCTGAAATTAATAGTGTGTACCAGTGTACTGTTGAATCCTGCCGTGTCCTCTAACCTCTCCCATCATTAGCACTCAGTTAGAGCCACATAAATAATTCATGCACGTTAACTATGCTGCCACATTTAGCCTGGTGATCATTCCCCCCTCTTCTTATTCTTGCAAACACTCATTTATTTAATAGTCTTCATTTTAGAGGGTAACACAACATATGGGGTTTTAATCTTGAAAGGGTCTTTCCCCATTCACTTTCCCATGGGAGTTGTGAAGCGCAGTCAACAACCCATCTAGTCATATACTATGCATGTATCATCATCCCCCACATGTTCATACTGTTGTTTACAGCCATAATCATCAGAGCTCATGAATGTTGGAAAATAAATCAAGCACATGAGCATATGTGTGCCGATAACTAAATGATGTAAACACGGATGCATGCTGTAATGGATCAGAAACACAACAAGCTTGAACTCAAAAGCATGACACAAAGACAGTCAGGGGTCCTTAAACATGTAATCAGTCATAACAGGCAAACACAACCAGACAGGGGGCAGTGGAAGAATCATCAATCAGGCAAAAACAGCGGCTGGAAAGCTAGAGCGCTTAAAAACTAGACAATCGGGCGTGGAAGAAGTGGAGATAGGCCGTTGTATTTACTGGCATTGATTAGGGAAATGGGAAGCAGGTGAGTAAGTGGGCAGAGAAGGTTATGTAGGGTTAGTCTGACTCACAGGATGTAAACTGTGCCTATAAGCCTGCCATTGGCCACCTATTTCGAGCAGAATTCTTCTCTGCTTCCGTCCTGACACCATTTTCCAAGGGCAGCGTCGCTGCATCATGGGCTTAGTGTCGCCGAAGACGATTGTGAAAGGTTTAAAGAAATGGAAACAACCCAGAGCATTTTGTATTACTTGGTGTGGGATCATGATGGGTTTAGCCAGACATTTCTCCAACGCTGGCATTAAGTGTGGAGATAGGTCTGGCTATTCAAGACTACTGCAGGGCAGGAAAGAGTGGCTGGATCTGAAACGACAGGGAGAGCTAGTATATGGCAGAATAAACAAAGCCAGCAACAGTATGAATGTTAGGAGGGTTGGAGGTACAGTATGCCTCACTTGTGCTTAATATATTTAGTCACCCTAAAAACTAGAGTACTCGGCTGAAACGAGTATCCGGTACGGATAAAGCACTTTTGCCGAGTACGAGTATTATACGAGTAATACGAGTCAATATCTGTGCTCGGATTGAATAAAAATCCTCATTGGGTAGCTGACTGTGTCTGCGTTCTGTGATAGGCTAGTCACAGCGCCCCTACACACATACAGATTTATTGTGTTGCTGTGTCCCGCTCTGCTCACTCACACACAGAACACTGAGAAGAGAACAGCTCTCTCTCTCTCTGTCTCTCCCTCAGTCACTCAGGTTCTCGGGTCTTTTCCGTTAACGTTTAGGGTTTCTTCAGCTTCAGGTTTGCTTTTTACTTCGGTTTTTATAGTACTTACTTATTAACCAGTAGAGTTCTGGTAAACGTGGGGTTTGTTCAGACGTGGTGCTTGGTAGAATGCGACTCGCGTTGCGTCTCTGCCTGTCGGAGATTTTTTTTCTTTTTTAAACCGTCAGCTGGCTCTAACCAGTTTTTTTTTACTTCACGCACTGTGTCTGACACTTTCTTGCTGTATTTCATAAAAAAAATAAAGCCCCGCCCATTTCAAGACAACCTGACCCACTTCCGGGTTAAATCCTGTCCACTTCCGGGTTAGGCCCCGCCCAGTCCGAGTACAGATACAGATACAGATAATTCATATGGTTAACAGATACAGATACAGATAATGCTGTACTCACTCATCCCTACTAAAAACGCATGTAGCCCCAGCTTGGCCCCTCCATTTGAAATGTTCTAGAACCGCCACATCCAGAAAACACAAAGGAACATTAGCATTCTGCCTTGCCCTAGTCCGCCAGCCCTGTTTGAAGAAGTTGCCTGTCTGCTCAGAGCTGTTTTCTGGAATATGCTGCAATCCTGCTCTAAGCTGAGTACTTGGAAAGCTCAGTCTGCCTGCTTCCAACCATGACTCTTCAGTTCATCTGTTGGCATACTTGCCTTTAAAAAAAACAAAAAAACAACTGAGTTAACTGTCCATCTGCCTTGTGTCCGCTTCTGGATCCATTCAACAGAGCCTTAACAGTTGCAGCTTGGTAATAACTGAAGTCAACAAAGACAAGCATTGTCAACTCTTCTCTTACCTAGACTATGGTTGCTGGACAGTAAGATGATGATGTCTGAAGAGATTTATGTGTGATACGATAAAATCTGTATTACTGTCCAACTCTGGCTTGGCTAAGAGTCACTGAATGTCAAAATGAGCCCATTTATGTGTACATAATACATTTAAAGCTATAGTGCGTAGTTTCTGTCTCCCCCATGAGGAATTCTAAGTAATGACAACAAAACTGTTGGTGCGTCCACATGATACAAGCCTTCCATGATCGCGCAGCTCCCCCCCACCCCTCCTCCACGCAGTTGCTAGTAGCCAAGGAAGACACGGAGGAATAAAACAAACATAATGGACTCTTCAGAATAGGTAACTATCTTCACTCGAGTTTGTGCGCGAAAGTCGCCGGACAACACAATCTTCTAAACATAGCCATACTGACAAATACAGAGAGAGTTGTGTGGAGCTGATAGTCTTAATTAGCTTTGTAGCAACTCATTTGGCAAGGGCTTGAATGTAAGGGACGTTCATTAATATCAAAAAGTTACGCACTAAAGCTTTAAATATTGGTATAAAACGCTTCTGATTTTCTAAGGATCTGTGGAAAACTAAGCAGAATACCAAATGTCTCTTCCTCTCACTCCCTCTCTGCCTACCCACACACACAACTGAGCTTTCCCTGGGTTGTACACAGGTATGAGGTGGAAGCGTACTGGGAGAGAGATATTGGGAGTACAGTCTTAATTAAAAGATGCTAATGTTTGCTTCTATCTGCTGGCTGCAGCTACAGCTCCAGGCATCAACATCAAATCACTGATAAATCCTGGATTAATGCTGCCTCCAATTTATCAACCTGAGAAACACAATGCAGCATCCCGCAATCCAACTACCCACAGGACACCGTCACTGCTCCAAAACATTATGCTGCCGTTCACCCTCTCCGAGTGTGACTAATGCATGGACCTTACACTGAAAAGCAACACAGTTAATCAAAACCATTTGCAATCCATAAATGAAAGCAATGGTTCCAAGAGCTCTGACAGACATACAGGCATTGTATTGTCAAAGCCTGATTTCCTGCACAGCCACACAGCAGGGAGAAATGACTGTGTCAAAAACACATTTTATTTGTTGTCTGCCAGGAGCTGAAGCTAAGGGCTGATCAACCCATTGACCTTTTTGGCCTATTTCAAAGAAAATGGAATGTGTTCACCGAGGTGTTTCTTCATTATCTGCAGAACAGAGCCCCCAGTCTTGCCCCTCTGTGTAACAAGCATGTCAATAGGACCTCCTCTGGACGTCGGCACAACTTTCATTTTGGAACAATTTTTGAACCATAACGAGATGTCTTGATTGGGCGTTTAAAAGACTGCCATTTAACGTCTCAATGTTTGCTGGGTTTGGACGTTGAGTGGACCTTTCACAATCAAAGTAAATTGTTAATCAAATGCATTTGCTTTTTCCATAGCAATAATATGGTAAATAATTTCTGGTTTGTCAGAAGAGGGTCTGACTGGACCATTATTGGCTACACATTCTCATTCTCCCTTTGCGTCAAATACCGACGCTTGGTCATGTGTCTTTGGCCTTTGTTATTCACGGTAAAAGTCTCCTTTAGTGTCGGTAATCTTGGCGTCCTTTTGCGTTTGTTTTTCACGCTTAAAGTGCGTCCTTTCCAAGAACGGGACAGTTAGGTTTAGGAAAAGATGGTAGGTGGGGTTATAAAATGTATGTTTCAGTGACACGCGGGACAAGAACAGGACAAGAACAGAACAAGAAGACCGGTCTCCTGGGTGAAAGTCCTGTGTTGTTTGACCCATCCACCCCAACCAACCTCCTTACGCGGCATTTTGGTCTTTCATGCTATTCTCTACCATTGTCGCTCTTAAAGGGCAACTATTATATAGCATTTTCAGGATTATAGTTGCATTTTGTGTTTGTACTAGAACATGTTTACATGCTTTAATGTTAAAAAAACAAAAAAAAAACCAGTTTATTTTTCACATACTGTACGGCTTCTGAATTAAGCACTACCCAATCGGACATGTTTCATCAGTAATGCGACCCAGAATTGGAGACAATTTAACAACATTGGTAGCCCAGATGACATTGTTTACTGCCATTAGCCATGTAGCTACTATAGTTACTATAACAGTGGACACTAATAGATTATAGCAGCAATTTTTACAGTCAAAAATAAATAGAAAGCTAGTTACATGGGACAACGTTAACACCGCAGTGGCTTAAAAAAAACACTCCAGTCCTGCCTACTTAAAGGAGAATTCCGGCCAATTTTTACGTTAATCTTGATCGCTATAGATATGCCTGTACTTTCGATTGAAAAAACCCCGACCTGGATCGGTCTTAGCAAACTGGAGTTGCTGCAGCTACCTCTATGAGTTTCCACTGAGCTACAACAGCCCAGTCTCATGGCAGTTCGTGAAATGTTTACGTAATTGAATCTATTGATTCGTGAACAGGACACAATTATGTAGTTTTTTACATGTGGTGATTACGAATTTGAATGTAATGAATTTAAATGGGAAGCATATTTCGTGATCACAACACGACAACGGTAGGGAGTAGTATGAAAAGCAGAAAATCCGCATAGGGAGGTTGGTCGGGGTGGTGGATGGGACAAACAATACAGGACTTTCACCCCAGAGACCGGGGATCGCGTCCAGCGTGTTGCAGTTCCTTTCAGCGTTATTCTTTTCCTAACCACAACCGTCCCGTTGTTGTCGGCCTGTCCTGCGTGTTACGGTTCCTTTCCCAGTTTTTCTTTTCCTAACCTCAACCGTCCCGTTGTTGTGGCATTTCATGTCCCCGTTGTTGCGTCCCACAGAGACCGCGGATCGTGTCCCTGTGCCTGGGGATCGCGTCCCTGTGTGGCGGTCCGTCCTGTTGTTGTCGCTGGCGTGTAGCGTTTAATTTCCCCGTTGTTGCATCCCCCAGAGCAGCCCAGTGTCGTGGCATTTCGTGAAATGGTAACGTTCGAAAATCGTGACCTGTACACAAATCAATAAATAAAAATAACGTGACTATTTACGGCGTGAGACCGGGTTGGCTAAAACGGCAGTTGTGGCTTTGTGCAACATGAACAGGGCCCTAATGTGACAACAAGATGCGTTTTCAACTCAGACATTGTTTAAATTCACCTACCCTGTCTCGATCCGATCTGTTCCGCCAGGCTTTTGTGAAAATCATCACGCAGCAGTTCCGTGTGTATTTTTAGCTCATCCATTTTGTGTGTGATCGATCTGGTGTTGGTGAGTAGGAAGCTTCGCAGTGGCGATCTGTGTGGTAGTTCCCTTAGCCGGGCAAGCAGCCTTCGTCCCCGCCTTCCTCGCCTAATAGCGTTACTGAAGGCTAGCTTTAGCTTGCGCTTGGAGCAGCTGCTTCATCTGCCTGTTGCCCCTCTGTCTGTCTGGTTCTTTCCAACTCTTGTGAGGCTAGTTCTTCGTCTGTATACTCGGGTTTGAATAAATAAGGACGACCATCAAACTCAAAAGGCTCTTCCGTGTGTTGTATATCTGCTATATTCTCCATAGTTACGTTACTCCAAGCTTCTTCCCTTGTGAACTCTTCACTCTTCACACACTACGCTCCGATCTGCACACTACTGTTTACCTTTTCCTGCTACAACTGAATTACCAGGAGACAGCGCGAGGCTAAAGCTAGCCTTCAGTAATGCTATTACTGTGCAAGCCACAGACATCATTTATCCCATTTCCATGTACTTACATAGTCACTACTATGGCCATAACCACTACAGTGCTCAATTATCTATTTTTGAGGGGGAAATAAACTACAATTTTTCACCGCGAAGGCATGATCTCTCCTCTGGAGAACATCCACCAGACCACCGGGCGCTCGGGGGATTTTTGTCGGCTGTGGGAGGCGAGGAAGGCGGGGACAAGGGCTGCTTGCCTGGCTAAGGGAAATACCACACAGATCGACACTGCGAAGCCTCCTACTCACCAACACCAGATCGATCACACACAAAATGGATGAGCTACAAATACACACGGAACTGCTGCGTGATGATTTTCACATTAGCCTGGCTAAACACTTATCACAGACGGCAGCTAGCAGCTAGCAGCTAACAGGCAAGCTACCCACCGGCAGGATTGAGACAGGGTAGGTGAATTTAAACACCTGTTTAAACGTTGAAAACGCATCTTGTTGTCACGTTAGGGCCCTGTTCATGTTGCACAGACATATTAATTGCATCTTGTGTCTGTTAAGAGGCACAAAGGCACTGTAAAATTTGCCCCGACAACTGCCGTTTTAGCTCAGTGGAAGCTCATAGAGGTAGCAACTCCAGTTTGCTAGGACCGATCCAGGTCGGGGTTTTTTCAATCGAAAGTACAGGCATATCTATAGCGATCAAGATTAATGTAAAAATTGGCCAGAGTTCTCCTTTAAAGCAGATGACCAATCATAGAAGGCCGGCTTAGAGTTGCGTAAGACTTAGCCGAGAGTTGAAAAAACTGTTGAAACCGGAGCGTGGAATGTTTTAATTCAATTTTCAATTCAATTTCATTTATAGTATCAAATCATAACAAGAGTTATCTCGAGACACTTTACAGATAGAGTAGGTCTAGACCACACTCTATAATTTATAAAGCTCCAACAATTCAAGTAGTTCCCCCAAGAGAAAGCATTCAGTGGCGAGGACAAACTCCCTTTTGGGAAGAAACCTCAGTAATGAGAAAAACTTCTTTTAGGAAGAAACCTTGGCCAGACCCAGGCTCTTGGTAGGCGGTGTTTGACGATGCCGGTTGGGGATGTGCTGAACAGTGGAAATAATAGTTACAATGAAGATAATGGAACAGTGACTAAGAAATACAGTAGTAGTCATAGTAGTTCATGTCATAGCAGGGCACTGCAGGGCGTTGCAGTATGAAGCGTGGTACAGCAGGGCATGGCTGGATGTAGCACTCACAGGTTTTAGCTAACAGAATCTAACAGATTTAGCTCACAGGGATTTGTATAAAATACGTTTACCTCATTATTTGTTTTAGCCACATTTAACATGAAAATCCAACATTATAACATTGTAGATATAACAGAAAACACAGAAAAGCATAATATGTGACCTTTTATACTACCGCAGCTTACAGCACAGCGTAGCTGCTGCTCTGCCCAGTGCGTCCCTTACAGACGCTGAAGGATGCTTTTTTCGTCGTATCTGACGTTTAGAGACACTGCCCAAGCGTCAGTATTTTACCAGTTGGGAGTTAGAACAGGTTGTTATTGGACATCTGGCCGCCACCTCATAACCAAGTTACCGTTACCAGATCCTTTTTTCTAGGGATGCAATGTCACCGTCCGACCAATGTTTGCTGGGTATCATTAAGATTATTTTCCACGTTTCATTTTTAGGACTGATATCAGGACATACAGTTGTGTTCAAAATAATTGCAGTCCAACATCACTAACCTCATAAATCAAATTTTTTGGTAGAAGTGATATTTCTACATGGCAAATAATTTACCAGTAGGCCTAAGTGTTGTAGAGTCCATGGACGTCAGTTTGGTTTGAAATGTGCTGGGGACGGAGACGCATTCAGAAGTACATTTCCAGAAGTGCTGGGTACAATGATATTTTTTTTTCTCTTTCGCGCAGGTCATGTTTTGAAAGATGCTGTCCTGTAGCTTACTAATGAATAAAAACGTGGTTTAATGTACGTAAACAATGATCAATGATTACCAAATTTCTCTCTATATTGCTCCTCATAACCACTGAAAACTGTCAAAAAATCTATCCCAAAGTCCTATTAGTATGGACGTTATCTGACATTAAGCATTTCTGCTTCATTAGAGCCTATGTAAGGAAAAAGCTTAACGTGGTTTAATGTACCTAAACAACGATCAATCATCACCAAATTTCTCTCTCATATTGCTCCTCATAACCACTGAAAACTGTCAAAAAATCAAACCCAAAGTCCGATTATTATGGACGTTATCTGACATCTGACGCGTTTCTGCTTCACATTTTCAGCAGGGCAGTGGAGCGGCTGTGGGTTGACTCCCCATGGTTCTCATGGGGTTTATAAGTCATAACATGAAAAAGCTTAATGTGGTTTAATGTACCTAAACAACGATCAATCATCACCACATTTCTGGTTCGATTTTTTGACAGTTTTTAGTGGTTATGAGGAGCAATATGAGAGAGAAATTTGGTAATCAGTGATCATTGTTTAGGTACAAGCTTTTTCCTCACCAAGCAGAATGTCCCGACAGAGTTGTGAACAGAGAAGCGTGCAGCCAGCGCAGCAGCAGAGCGGCTGTGTCTGTGTCTGCCCTGTGGGGATAGAGATTGTTGTGGATTTTTTGGCATATGCCGCTCAAGAATTATATGTGTTATGGACTTTTTTTTTTTTTTAACTAAATTGAGCTCAAGGTTTTCAAAAAAAGTGGTGGGTACAAAATGACTCATGACGAAATCTGGTAGGTACACGTACCCACCGTCCCCACCGAAATCGTCGCCTATGGTAGAGTCATAGAAAACCAACAGACCCAACAGTCATGACATGCATGCTGCTCATTCTGTGTAATTTAATCTGTAATTGAAAGGGGCATGTTCAAAATAATAGCAGTGTTGTGTTCAATTAGTGAGGTGATTGATTCTGTGAAGTAACAGGTGTCAATTATGGCCCATATTTAAGGAAGGAAGGAAGCAAATGTTGTGCATGCTGGTTATAGTGCATTTCACACTGAAATACTAAATGGTACTGCAAAATGGGTCGTTCCAGACATTGCTCTGAGGAACAGCGGACTTTGATTAAAAAGTTGATTGGAGAGGGGAAAACATATAAAGAAGTGCAGATAATTATAGGCTGCTCAGCCAAAATGATTTCTGCCTGAACTGATCCAAAGCCTGAATGATGTGGGAAAAAAATGGTCAACTACCGAATGGATCGAAGACTAGCCAAAATGGCAAAGGCTCAACCAATGATCAGCCCCAGGAAAATCAAAGAAGACTTAAAATTACCTGTGAGTACTGTTACGATCAGAAGAAGGCTATGTGAAGCAAAGCTATCAGCTAGAAGCTCCCGCAAAGTCCCATTGCTGAAAAAAAGACATGTACTGAATAGGTTGAAATTTGCCAAAGGACACACTGACTGGCCAAAGGAGAAATGGGGCAACATTCTGTGGACTGATGAGAGCAAAATTGTTCTTTTTGGGTCTAGGGGCCGCAGACAGTTTGTCCGACGACCCCCATGCACTGAATTCAAGCAAGTAAAGCATGGTGGTGCAAAAATCATGTTATGGGGATGTTTCTCATACTGTGGTGTTGGGCCTATTTATCGCATACCAGGGATCATGGATCAGTTTCAATACATCAAAATACTTGATGCTTGACATGTTGCCTTATACTGAAGAGGAAATGCCTTTGAAATGGGTCTTTGAACAAGACAATGACCCAAAACACACCAGTAAGCGAGCAAAGTCTTGGTTCCAGATGAACAAGATTGATGTTATGGAGTGGCCAGCCCAATCCCCAGACCTCAATCCCATAGAAAACTTGTAGGGTGGCATCAAAAATGCTGTTTTTGAGGCAAAACCCAGTAATGCAGAGGAATTGTGGAATGTAATTCAATCGTCCTGGGCTGGAATACCTGTTCACAGGTGCCAGAAGTTGGTCGACTCCATGCAACACAGATGTGAAGCAGTTCTCAGAAATAATGGTTATGCAACTAAATATTAGTGCAGTGATTCAAAGTAAAGCAAACCCTTGAGACATTTTTCAGTTGATACAGTAAATGTTTGAGTTTGTAAAGAAAAATGCAAATACTGCTATTTTTTTAACAGCCTATTCCTTTTTCTTCACTTTCTGTAAAGGTATAGCACAAACTTGATCAATTGTGGTCATGTTTTGATTTGGAATTGAATGTGCAGTGTTCCCAATGCATTGATATTATGGAATTAAAAGCTATTCTAAGGATTTTGAGCATTATTCACTTTTTTTAAACACACTGCTATTATTCTGAACACAACTGTATATATAAAGTGAAAGCACTTGTCAGTACCCTATGTCCGGCGTTGCAGCCTTTGAATTAAAAGCTGCACCTAAAAGCTAGTGTAATTCAGTGACCAATTCCTGTGCTTTTATTTTAAAGGCTATTAGAACTGTGGACGATGTTTTGATGGTGCAGCAAGCCAACTCCATAACACGGGAAGGCAGAGGCACGTCTGCATGAGAAGATAGAATGGGTAAAAGCGTGTGCTGGCATGTCTGAAGCATTGTAAGCGAAGGCGACCTGCTTCCAATTACTGTCCCACTGCTACTTCAGAAAATTTGTCAATATGTAAATGTATATGGACTGAATTTATATAACACTTTTCTGGTCTTAACAACCATTCAAAGCGCTTTACATAGTACAGGCACCATTCACCATTCATACACATTCATTCACTGTGGCTGAGGCTGCCGAACAAGTTGCCACCTGCTCATCAGATAAACACATTCACACACATCAGGAGTCTTGCCCAAGGACACTATAACATAGGATTGGTAGACAACCGCTCTACCACCTGAGCCACAGCTGCCCCTATAATATGTATGCCTGCCCAACAAAATGGCTCACACAGGGGCCCGGTGTTTATGTGAGGACTATGTGCTGAAACATGGCGTTCCGGAGACCTTGCACAGCAACCAGGGTGCAAGTTTGAGGCAGAGGCTATTCAGTACCTATGGTGCATTCTTAGGGATCAGAAAGACACGCACCACATTTAACCCAATGTCAGGTGGAACGTCTGAACGTCTGAACAGGACGTTGATTCATCAGCTCGCCAAAATGTTGCTCTCCTAGGGGGTGAGTGGGACAGTTATCTGAAGCAGGTCGCCTTCGCTTACACTGTGTGTGTGTGTGTGTGTGTGTGTGTGTGTGTGTGTGTGTGCGTGCGTGCGTGCGTGCGGTGTGTGTGCGTGCGTGTGTGCGTGCATGTGTGTGTACATACTATACGATTTATATTATATATAGTGTATAGCATACATACATACAGTGACTTCAAAAAGTATGTAACCCCCTAAAAGTTATCAGATTTGCCTACAAATAATACATTGAGAGATATTTTATTTTAAATGACTGGCCCTCAAAAGTAACTGTTTTAAATTAATATTGTCTTAGTGTTAAAAAATAAACAACTGCAATATGCTGTTATAAGTATTCAAAAGCCAGGCTCTGGAAGCACAACGTTTACACAGATGAGAAATATTGCCCAAACGAGGACACAATTTGCTTACAATATGCAGCATTTTGTGATAGATTAAAATAACCCCCTACATTTAAGTATCAGACGGTTAATCTAAAGGAAAGGTGTAAAAATGAAGACCAAAGAGCATTCAAAGGAAGTTAGAGATAAAGTAATGGACATGCACAAATTAGGAAAAGGCTAGAAAATAAAACGTGTTTGGATATCCCAGTAAGCACTGTTGGATCCATATTGAGGATATATATAGCACCCAGACAAGGCCGTCCCTCGACTCCCAGCAGGAAGCAGCTACAGAGTTGAATCCATGTTCAATAATAACTTAAATATTATGTCCATCTTAAAATTGTTTCATATTGTGTAATTACGGAAATATACAATGTAAAACAGACTGCTTGAGGTAAGTGTTGCAAATGTCATGTCATGTTTAAACTGCTGTAAATTACGTGATCTGTGGCTGTTATTTAAACTGAAAACAATACTTCATTTATATTACAATATTAGCTAGCTAACCATGTTACACACCAATACCAGCCAAAATCACTGCTAGAAAATTGTGCTCTCTAAACAGCTGATTTCCACAGATTGTTTTCTTTTGTTTCTAAATGGACTGATTGTTTCAAAATGCAACTTAAGTCATCAGCATCAGCGTAAATACATGTTTGGAGACGTTGTGCCTATATTTCCCTCACTAACTTGGCCCTGCCTCTCCCTGTTGTCTAGCCATAAAAGAGATGCTGGCTGTTGATCAGGAGGAGACGGGAGGACAGTGTGTCCCCAAAGCCTGGGAGCAGAGAGGACTCAGCTGGAATCAGCTGGACTGTAATGGAAGTGCACAGAGCATCCTCCTGCCTCATTTAAAACATCCACACACAATACCATTGACCAAAGATAGGAGACATAAATCTCCTGTTCTATCCTTCTCTTTCAGCCTCCAACCTCACTCGACACTCGCTCTTCTTCACATCTCCCTGGTATGTAGTATATATATATATATATATATATTAGAGATGTTCCGATACCATTTTTTGCTTCCCGATACAAGGGCATAACTTTGGGTTCAACATTGCACGGGTTGAGACCTCCACTTTTGAGCTAAATTAAAATTTTGAACATCAAACACTTCATTTTCTGCATTCTGGTGATTTTTTTCTGCAACAATTTGTGCCTTTCCTGCATCAATTCATGGTGCAAATGTCTTTATTCATGTAAAGTAATTATAGTAGGTTTTTGGGGTTGGTTGCACTGGCCAGTTTTGATTATTGTAACCCCCCATCCCCCCTGTAAATTACGCCTATGCTCGATACCCATTCCGATACCTGAACTTGCGTAACGGCCGATACAGAGTACTGATTTAATACCACTGTGTTAAAAAAAACAAACATATATTTTACAGCTGTATACTACTATCCCTGTATGGATATGTTATGATATCTATCTTGTTGTTAAACTCTTTGTGAAACATAAACAAACACAAACAATGAACTCCACAGAACTTTCTTTTATTATCCAGTTTGACAGTCAGTCATAATGGAAAAAGAACATAAATAAACTACTTTAAAGGGGCTAAATTACATGGTATGGGATGGATAAACTCCAGTAATTTCCGATACCGATACCAGCATTTTAGGCAGAATCAGAGGCATTTCGATGGTTCAGTATCGGAACATCTCTAATATACATATATATGTGCTAGGTACCTCCTGCCGTTGCCCTTGGTGCAGGTACTGGTATTACGACTGGCGTTGGTCCCCGGGCGCTAGACTGTGGCTGCCCACTGCTCCTTATAAGGATGGGTTCAATGCAGCGGATTCGTTCCTCGTATGTGTAAATGTACTTGGCAAATAAAAGAATGACATTATATCATTAACACTATCATATTATATATATTAATATTATAATACCATCACTTCCTTTCCTCCATCCTCTTTGTCACCCCACCTCTCCTATAATCATTATCTAGCTGCACAGCTGCAGATCTCTGACAGAGCCATTCATCACTGACAGAACACTGTGGGACGGTCCTGGCACAGAGACGTCCACACCCGGAGACGCTTAGCAGTGCTGTGCCATGACCACAGATCGGACACTTTAACATCTTTGAAAGAAATCACAGCTTTGCTGCTGATATTGTCACACAGTACATCCAAATCTTCTTGTTTTATATTCCACGACTGAGGCCAGAGTTGTACTGCCACCTGCTGGTACAAGTGCATCCACTTTAGCTGTACATTGTTTAGGATACAGGAGTCAATATTATATTGTTTTCTACAATTATGAATTTCCGCTGCAGTGAGGACTACTTCAGACATTGTTGATTATAGATTCGGCACATAGATTTATTATTAATATTTACAATCTATGATTCGGCACTTCTCAATCAAATGCAGAGGATGTCAACTGGAAAAAGTACCGTCATTCTGCAACACAATCTTCCTACAGGACATTAGCAGCTACACAGAGCCACACCTTAAGCACCTCTGCTCTGAACAAAAAGCTGGGAGGTTCATCTGGGATGGAAACAGCTCTGTCATGTTAGAAGCAGCACACCATCGCCATCATGAGGTAAGATGGGAGCACTGACACTACTAGTGTTGAGGCAAGTTTTGGTTTTGCAATATCCACAACCACATAACTTCCATTTCCTTCATTTCATGTTCCCTTCCTTTTATCTCATGTTACAGTCAGTTGCCAACAGTTTCAACATTAAAGGTGTATGCCACTGATATACTGCGGTGCTTCCTTGAGGACACATTTAAAAGAGAATGGTCAAAATGAAAGAAGCTGAGCCTGAAATATTCCTACTTTTAGTCACTATTATAGGCCAAACACATGAACATTCTACACTGCCCACTGGTTACTGGTTTTTGTATGTTTATATTTTGCATATTTATTGTGTAACTCTATTTTGTCTCGCACGTTTATGCTTTGTCTTGGCCAGCTCGTCGTTGCATATTAGAATTTGTTCTCAATCGGCCTACCTGGTTAAATAAAGGTAAATTTTTTTTTTTAAAGCAGCTTATCACATGACAAGGTAAATATATGGAGCTAAAAAAGTCTCAATAAAGATAAATGCACACACTACATTCACATATGCACACACATGATTCATAAATACACACACAGGATACACAAATGCGCACAAAATTCACAAATACACACACAAAATTTAAAAAGCACAGAAGATTCACAAATGCATACAAAATTCAGAAATGCACACAAAATTCATAAATGCACACACAATTCAGAAATGCAAACAACATTTACAAATGCACACAAGATTCAGAAATGCACAGGACAAGATTCAGAAATGTATTTCTGATGCACACACAAATATATCTTGATTTACAAACTGCTTGCGGTCTGTGAACTTTACTGCATTTGTGTGTGGATTTTGAGACTGCCCTGACTTGGCTCGACACACAAATGCCTTTTTTTTAAACAGGGAATGATCTACAACCAATCAGATATCTCCCTTGTTTTAGCCAATCACAAGAACGCACCCCACGTGGGGTATTATTTACTTATAAGCCAATCACATGAACGCGTTCACACAGAGCTATATGAATGTGGTGTAGGAGTCATTGGTCGAACTTATAAGTCACGCCCACTGCCAACTCGGATCTTGCCGACAGAGCAACAATGGAACATTTTTAACAATTTTCAGCATCTTATTCATCATTAAATTCACTTCTGACAACATTTTAGGCGAGAAATCAACTATGTAGAGGTCAAATATGGACCGTTTTACGAAAATTGATGGCTAATTGCAAATTTTGTCCGACTGTGTGTCGGGAGTTCAGCGGCTGGTGCTGCCTGTGTTGCTGCCTCGCCGCCCGGCCTGCTGGGAGGTAATGGAGCTCCGTCACGGCTGGCAGCCCACGGCACTCCATACCCGCGCAAAGTCACCGTTTTTTGGGTTAATGGACTTCCAAACGCCGCTGCCCTGACAGAGCTCCAGGGCCTGCAGCTCCTCTCTTCCTGCTAAATGGCCGCTGTGTGTGAGTGAGAGCGCCTCTTGTCCGCGAGTCTCATTGATAGAGCCTGCGGCTGGATGGAGCTCTATCAATGAGAGCTAGCTAGCCTCCTCTTAGACCTCTGAAACGAAACCCCTAATGTTCACAAAAAAGCATTACATTGAAATCGGACACCATTGTTACCTTTATAAGACCTTGGGGTAGATGTTCTATAAGTGGCATGACGAAATTCAAACTGTAACTAGAACTGCAAGCAGTTATGACGGGGCCCAAGCCACCCACGCCAGTCGCCCCCGACGCCCGGGGGAGCGTGCGAAAGCGGAACCCGAAGCCGGGCGGCGGGGAGGCAAATGTCGCTAAACATCGAGAGGCGCGAGCCGCGACGTCTGCGGTACGTCGCCGTTGCAAACGTAGCGGTCAACGGTTCACCTCCACGCGTATACGGACCACCTTTAAGAATTCTCCACAACAAACAAACTTCTTAACCCCCCTGACTACGGGAGACAGCAGAGAGAAATGAGAGAGTGACCGAGAGGGTGGAGGGGGGAGGCAGGTGTGGTGGTTGAAGGAGCAGGGGAGGTGGTCAAGTTGTTGCAAACGGCGTCATAGGCGCCGATTTATGTTTTGCTCCGTGGGTGCTTCGTGGGAAATTAAGCATCAATGCCACCGACATAACCAATCACGCTATGACAGGCGCTCCACTTAGCACCAATTGCAATGTTTAATTGCACGGTATCGCCGCCTATGAATGGTGTTGATATTGGATTTAAAAAGTGAGAGAAAAGAGTTGCATTTGTCCACTGTGAAGGTTGTAGAAACTTTGTCAGGTGGGTTAAGAAGTTTGTTTATTGTAAAAAACCAAAGGAGCACGCAAAAGTGAAAACCAAAACCTAACGGTAGGAGGCAAATGTCAGTAAATATTGAGAAGTGTGAGCTGCAAGGTCTGTGGTATATTTCCTTTGCAAATATCCCATTAAAATTGAGTAAAAGGGCCAAAACTGGTCTACGTTGATTATAGCGCCCCCTAATGGCCGATCTTCACCAAATTTGGTACAGCGCCTCAGAGCCTCATGCCGAACGAGCACCACAAGTTTCGTGGTGATTGCTTTTACCGTGGCAGATATATTGCATATGCAAATTTTCCATTTAAATGCATTGAGTCATTGGCCAAAACAAATAAACGTTGCTTATAGCGCCCCCTAAAGGCCGATCTTCGCCAAATTTGGTAAAAAGCATCATAGTGGCATGTTGAACAAGGATCCCAAGTCCCTTGCTGATAACTTTTAATTTGGCCGAGATATGATATGATACGTGTGTGGTAGCTAGCTATGAAAATTTGTTTGGTCGTCAAATGCGCATACTTTAACGTAGCAAAATTCCTTGAGTAACTTTTGGTCAGGTCCATCTGGAGATGCTACCTACCAGGTTTTGAGCTGATCCATCGCACGGCCTAGGACGAGTTCGAAAAAGTTGGTTTTGCGCATTGCGCGATATTGCGAAAAAGATTTTAAGCAAAAATGGCCGTGGCCTATATCATGTGATTCAGCGTGATTCAAGGAACACGTGGATGTAAGGATTTCTAATGTGCGATGTGTATTGTGGGAGTTAAAGGCAAAAAAACATTATAGCGCCACCTAGTGGTCCACATGTGTAATTCTTGGTAGGTGTGGTCCATGACCCATTGTCTATCTACCCTGTAAATTTAAAGTTGTTCACATTAGTGTAAGTGGTGAATCTAGACTTGGGTCCCATAGGCCACGCCCACTTTGACCTCTCAGTACCCCACTCTAGACCTGGCCTCAGGAGTGTCCCTAGATGGTACCCATCAAATTTTGTAAAAATCGAATGAGCCGTTCATGAGATATAAACTTTTTGTACTTGTAGCGCCCCCTAGTGACCAATTTTCGTAAAACGCGTGGGGGACCTCCAGAGGGTCATGTCAAACAAGAATCTAAAGTTTGGCGTTGATAGCATTTATTTTGGCTGAGATATGGCAAAGTCGGTGTTTTCATAGTTAGCTACACAAATTTGTTTGTGCTTAACATGCGCAATTTTTATGCTATAAAAATTCTTTTTATGCAGATCGGACGCACGGTCTAGGAGGAGATCGAAAAAGTAGGTTTTTGATAAATCACGATTTTTCACGAAGAAAAGTCTAGGCGGAAATGGGCGTGGCCTATATCACGTGATTCAGTTGGATCCAGGGAATACGTGGATATATGGTTTTTAAATGTCCGGTGTACGGTGTGGGAGTTATAGGGTCAAACGCGTTTTTTCTGCTATAGCGCCACCTAGTGGTGGAAGTGGGTCCATTTTTGCGCCTGAGTTCCTTGCGGAGTTTGGGACCAGTCCGGAAAATGGCAACCCCCCACCATGTACGGTTTAGGCTGTAGTCGGAGTTTTAGGCGGAGAAGAATAATAATGAAGAGGAATCAGTAGAAAAACAATAGGGTTCTACAGCCCTGCTGTATGAACGGCATAGCTTTGCTATTGCCCGTTCTTACAGACTCGGGCTTGGACCCCTAAATATACGAAAATTATGCCGAAAGTGTAGCAACGATCTTTCCCATAGGATTAAATGGGACACATAGCTAGCCTAGCTAGCAGCTCCTCCTAAGGAGACCCCTAATGTTCACAAAAATGCATTAAATTGAAATCGGACACCATAGGTAGCTTTATAAGACCTTGGGGTAGATGTTCTATAAGTGGCATGACGAAATTCAAACTGTAAATATACGAAAATTATGCCGAAAGTGTAGCAACGATCGTTCCCATAGGATTAAATGGGACACATTGCTAGCCTAGCTAGCAGCTCCTCCTAAGGAGACCCCTAATGTTCACAAAAATGCATTAAATTGAAATCGGACACCATAGTTAGCTTTATAAGACTTTGGGGTAGATGTTCTATAAGTGGCGTGACGAAATTCAAACTGTAAATATACGAAAGTTATGCTGGCTGGTTGTAGATCATTCCCTGTTTAAAAAAAGGCATTTGTGTGTCGAGCCAAGTCAGGCAAATGCAGTGAAGTTCACAGACTGAATACATTTCTGAATCTTGTCCTGTGCATTTATGAATTTTGTGTGCATTTATGAATTTTGTATGCATTTGTGAATCTTCTGTGCTTTTTAAATTTTGTGTGTGTATTTGTGAATTTTGTGCGCATTTATGTATCCTGTGTGTGTATTTATGAATCATGTGTGTGCATGTATGAATCCTGTGTGTGCATATGTGAATGTAGTGTGTGCATTTATCTTCATTGAGACTCTTTTAGCTCCATATAAATACAGTATATGTTTAAGACAAATAATCAAGGACTGCTTTAATTTAAAGAATTTACCAAGGTAATCATGCTATTTTCAACAATTGTTTGTTCTTGGATTACTCAATCTAAAGTGTCACCTCAAATGTTGGTCTCGTGGAGCTGCAGCGTTTGTTCATGGACAAACTGAAACCAACGCTGTACATTTACTACCACCTGACAAATTCACTGTTTACTTTGGGCGTGTTGGGTACACGTAGGGGTACAGATCAGATTATTGGCATATTATCAAAGATGTTTATCAATATTAATAAAGTTATGAATATGGTTATTAATAACTTTATCAAATCAACAAACAATCAAAACGGGGCACCACCCTGAAACTTCAGGGGCCAATATTGAACTGTGGAATAGTCTCATTTGTCAGTGGAAGGGTGAAATCCGAGCACTGACCTGTGTTTAACCAGCAATTAATACAATAATACACAAATAATCACAAACAACTGCTAATTAATGTATAGTAGAATTTATTAACTTAAAAATTATCAATGGCCAATCAATAATCCTTTGATCAATTAAAACCAATATACGTTTCTTTTAAGTACAACAAAACAAAGCAAAACAAAACAGCATGTGGGAGACCCTCTGTGTGTGTGTGTGTGTGTGTGTGTGTGTGGGTGCGAGAGAGTGAGTGTGAAAGAGTAGGGGTTGACGAGGTGTAGTCTAGCCAAAGACTACAAAAATGGCTACTCTTGTGAGCTGCACAAAACTGTTTCACCCCAAGAGGGCGGTATTGATAGGCTAGGCCTAAGATTAGCCGTTAGCTCATTCAGGCTAAGCTATGTGCTAACAACAATAGGCTAGCTGCTAAGCTAACGTGTCTGCACACGTGTGGCTGACCAGAGGGAGACACACAGGAGCGCAGAACTGTGGAGCGGTGCGCGCTCTGCAGTTTATGTGACTCGCTGTTGGCCAGCTGTTCACCTTAGCGTGTGTGTGTAACTAGCTATGTGTTCATATATGTGTGTGTGAGAGAAAGGTTAGAGAAGTAGGAAAGAAAGATATATATATACTTGGATCTAACAGTACCTAAAACTCCTCAGCAGTGGGAGAAGCAGAAAATAGCATTTACAGCCTGAACAAGCTAGCTAGCTTAATGGTAACACAAAGTAGCAGCAATAGCAAATTACTCATTAATAAAACACACTATGTATCTCTGCCCAGACATAAGCCTTCTTACTGTGTGTTCAGTCCGTTTATCCGTAGGTTTCCACGAAAGAAACGGGGTCCGTGTCTGCTCGTCAGCAGATCAGAGGAAGCTCTCCTAGCTCTCCAAAAAGAGCAGAAGGAAGAGAGCTAGAGTCGACTTGAGAAGAAAAACGTTGTTTCCTTCTCCTGCAGATATGAAAACACTGGCGAGTGGTTTCAGAGGATCCACGGTGCTCCCAGCACCAAAATTAAATCCACTTAGTTTCAAAAATGGAAGTTTTAGCACAAACTTGTAGTGCTGACCTGTTGTCAACTGGAGTTGAGGTGGAAAGCATTTGTTTCTGTGTGTCATGCTGTAGTGACCAAAGTCACAGGGCAAAAGACGAGAAGTGGGGGGTGACATGGAGTTTTATAGGCCACCAGACCTGGCTCCATGCTGGTTTTATGGTACCTCTGAACCAATGGGAGAGTCAAAGTGACGCTGAAAGTGTCGAACCTTATCTGCAGGCCCCTCCCTGACGCCATTTTGCATCTTTCTTAGCTCCTTTCCTTCATTTAGGAGTTTGGAGCAAGGGATGTAGCCTTTACCGTAGGCCAAGATCCTTAGTCTGAAAGACCACATGGTCTCTGGGTCTTTTGTCTTTGAGTCACATGTTGACTGGAAACCCTTTGCTTGAAAAAGATAATGTTTAACCTCCTCGACGGTCCCAACAGGCGTCACAACCCAGTCTCACAGCAGTTTGTGAAATGGTCACATAATTTTATCTATTGATTCGTGTATACAGACACATTTCCCCCATTTTTTGGTGACGCTCAGGATGTTTTTTAAACTAATATATTTAAATTGGATGCATCTTAAATCTGCACCACGTTTTTATCTGCAGCAGAGAAGCTGTCATGATTTGCTATTATTTGTATTTCTATGACATAACCGCTGCTTTAATCAACATTTATTCACGAGATATTATATTATTATTATTATTATATGAAAGGTACATATAGGAGCAGACGTGATTGATTGGTTCATTATTTATGATCTCTGATACCCACTGACCCATGTTACGACCATTTCCTCTTTTGTAATGGTTGAATGAGATGGTCAGCATCGCACCACTGCACACAGGTCTCTATTTCAGCAAAATACGCAAAACTACTTGTGTCTGTGTGCTGAGGATAGCAGTGTGACAAAAATACCAAAACACATGGTGTATATGTAGACATACCCATACAAAGCTATACATCTTACTCTGTGAACAAAAACCTTCCCAACGATCTACTTGTCCTTCTAATTACTTAAAAATGCTTCCTAAAACTAGTCCCTTCTTCCTTAAAGGAGAATTCCGGCAGATTTTTACCTGAATCTTGATCGCTATATATCTCCGAGTACTGTCGACACCTTGCATGTAGCTGTTGGCTTACTGCCACTGTTTACCAAGTTATTGAAAGCAAAACGAATGACAAAAGGCACAACTTCGGGAGGACTTGGTGTCACCATGTCAATATATATATATTTTTTTATGACATAACGCGTTGCGTTGCACATTATGGCAAAGGGCAGGGGACATGAGGCTCATCATACGTTTCCCCAAAGTATATGCGCCAATAAAAGAAAATAGAAATACATGAATAAATTTAGATTTAAAAAGCAATAATTGCATGAAAACATGTTATTGCTGAGTCTCGAAGCTTGAGTCTGAAGACTTTTGGGTTGAGTCGCAAGTCAAGTCTGAAGTCTTTTGGGTCGAGTCCGAGCCAAGTCTGAAGTCAGCTTAAGTGCGACTCGAGTCCGAGTCTTAGACTTGAGTCCCCATCTCTGTTAGAACTACATTTTCTGGAATGTAGGCTATCACCAAAGTGCTACTTAATAAAAGCAAAGTAACGTCCCAAATAAGTGAATGAACAAGTGAGGCCTGGTGTGGTCTGTGCATCTTGGCTTTACACATTGAAGACCAAACCAGAATGGTGAGGTGCTGCTAAGTTTAACTAAAGAATTCTGATATACACATGATTTACTTACTTCAAAAAGACCTCATGGTTGAACTGGAAATATGTGCACCAGAGCATAATTCACAACAAGCGAGCAGGAGCTTTTGATAGTGGCTACTGAAAACATTGATGCAAGTTATTGGTAATAAGCTATTTGTATAGACTTCAATATTCTGCCCTCTTGTATAGATTTGTGAAAATTAACATTTGAGCATTTGAAAATAATTTCTAGAAAGGTAAACAGAGCTATTTGTATGGCTTTGTAAAAATGAACAACCATATTCTGGCCATTTGTATAGATTTGTAAATATGAACAACCATATTCTGGTCAATTGTATAGATTCGTAAAAATGAACAACCATATTCTGGCCAATTGTATAGATTAGTAAAAATAAACATGAACTGATTTTTTTTTTTTTAAACTTTTTTTGAATGAACTGTGAACTGATTTGGTGTGTGTGTGTGTGGGTGTGTGTGTGTGTGTGTGTGTGTGTGTGTGTGTGTGTGTGTGTGCGTGTGTGTGTGTGTGTGTGTGTTAAAGAGACAGGCAGGGAGAGAGAGAGAGAGAGAGAGAGGGACAGAGAGAGAGAGGCTACATTATTTTTACTGAAACTGTGCTCTTCTCTCTTTCAATGCAGCAAAGCGGTCAATGACTTTCTCATTGAAATCAGGCATGTTGAGGACTAGTTCCCTCTCCATGAAAAGCATGGCCAGTGCATTCAGACGTTCCTGGCCCATTGAATTTCACAGGAATGTCTTAACTCATGTCAAAGTTGAGAAACATCTCTCAGCTTCAGCTGTTGTCATGCTCCTAGTTATGAGGATGTTCAACAGAGTCACAGTCTCAGAGAATGTCTCCTGGATGTTGTAGCTCATGAGAACCTGGTACAGTGCCAGTGCACCACAGCAGCCCTTGAATTCTGGATTCTCATAGATCAGAGAGTTCTGTCTTGAGCTTTGCCTTGTTCAGCATGGGGTATGCGTTCACAGTGGCATTCAGAGCCTCATCAGATAATGAATGGCAGTACCTTTCAAACATATCTGCTTGCAGTAAGGTAGCACTCACAAGGTGGCCAGTGAAAGAGAACCTTGCTTTGGTGTGATCCAGGATGGTGTCGCAGATCTCTTCAGACAGCCTCTGCTTCATCTCTTCTCTCAAAGCCGTTCTGGGTCTTTTGGCTGCTGTTGCTACTTGCAGCTGCTGTTGAGAGGAGTCCCTGAAGGCAAACAGACCAATGTGTTTGTTAGGCTATGTACAGTACTGTAGTCGATGTGATGCACAGGTATATGCAATTTATCCACATATAGTACAAAGATTTCAGTTCCACTTAAAATGGGCAGGGATGCATAAAGTCTTTAGTGTTGAAGTTAGCCTTTGTGTCTCACCTAGCCTGGATGTTCAGCACAGTATACACTGTATATAAAGTAAGCTAGATTACACCACTGGCCATATATAATGAGAATAATGTAATTTCTAACACAAATGCAGTCTCCTTTTATGCATACATTTTCAAATGACAAAGCTCTGCTTTGAGAACGATCGAATGATATTGTTTAATCTTACCTTATGGCCTGCACACTGCTTGTGAAGCTGTCGAGGGCTCGTTTGATGAAGACAGCATCAATGTCCTTCTTCTGGAGCTTCTGGTACAGAATATCGATGTGGGGCATGATTTTGTGAAAAAGCCACAGGAAAAAAATTAAATCTCCATCATGTAGCATCTTCACGTAGCCAGATGCCTCTGTCACGGTGGGCTAGTCAAATGAACCCAATGAACCCATCTGATTGCTTCAAAACATTGTATGAGGTTGTCTCGATTCTCGTAGACAGTGTCACGACTCTGCTGTTGAAGTTCCACCGTGTGTATAAAGCTCTGGGCAGTTTTCATGCAACAGTCTGGTCAAGAATGCTGGTCCGTTTGGGTGACTGGGAAAAAAAAGTTGCAAGATCGGAAAAGAAAATATTCACTTTTGTGATGCGAGAAGTAGCTTGCTGCATGATCAAATTCAGCTGATGCGCATAGCAATGCACATAATGGGCATTCTTGAAATGCTCACGCACCTTTTGCTGCACACCAGCCTTCTCTCCCCTCATCATACTGGCTCCATCGTAAGCTTGCGCAATGAGTTTGACTTTCTCGTCGTCGGCAAAAAGACCGTTCAGTCTCTCCAAAAGCACACTGCCGATTAAGATTGAGGTTGATTCCAACATGGGAAGAAACTCAAAAAAGCATTCCTGCACTTAATGGTTGCTATCGATGTACCTCAGCACAAGCACCAGCTGTGTCTGTGTAGAAACGTCTGTGGTCTCGTCAACTTGGATGACTACAAAGTTCGCAGATTTCACCTCCTCCACAATATGTTCCCTCATGGCCGCTAGCTACACTCCAGTAGCTCGTTTTGAATTGTCTTTGATGTGTCCTTGAAAACTTTAGCATTTTTAAAGCAGCCATATTATGCTCATTTTCAGGTTCATAATTGTATTTTAAGGTTGTACCAGAATAGGTTTACATGGTTTAATTTTCAAAAAACACCATATTTTTGTTGTACTGCAGTGCTCTCTCTCACTGCTGCAGATCCTCTTTTCACCTGGTCTCTGTTTTAGCTACAGAGTGAGACCTCTTTTCTTCTTCTTCTTCTTCTGTACTATCTTTGATTGCACTGCACATGTGCAGTAGCTCAGATGTAGATCATGTCAGCTAGCTAGCTCCATAGACAGTAAAAGACGGTCAGTTACAAGGCAGGATTAGCTGGGAGACTTCTAAATGAGGGCGCACATGTAAGTAGTTCCTTTTGTAGATTATGGTGAACTTGTGTGTGTTGTAGCAGTGCTTTGCTATTGAGAACGAGGTAGCATGCTAGCGTTAGCATTAGCGTTAGCATGCTAACGAGCTAATGGTTGCGGTTAGCCTGCTCGTTTTCGGCTTGTGACGTCACAAGCCGTGCCGATTTTGAACAGCTCACCCAGAGACTGAAGGCAGGACACATTCAGAAACCGTATCTCACTCTAAACAGCATGGATGGATTTTTTTCAAAGTTTGTATGTGTGTGGAAGCACCAGAGACACAAAATAACACCCCAAATCCCAGAAAAAGTGATTTTTTCATAATATGGGCACTTTAAGATGCTCATCAAACACCTCATCTAACTGTGCCACAAAGTTGACCAGTCCAAGAAAAATACCAGGGTTGGTGGAGCCCTCAGTTTCATCTTTGCCTTGCAAAGCTAACTCAAATACTCCGGTCCAGTTGAGTGGCAATGTTCACTCTCCCCAAAGCAGACAATCTCAAACAACTATCCATGTGGGTCTTTGACAGCTCATGTTTCTTTATCTTTTCTGAAAGATGGTGCATGTCTGTTACACCAGTAGTGCTGTCTGCCGTGCCGCCTTCAGGGTGAAAGAGTAGGCAGGGTGAAAGAGTAGGCAGGGGTAGCAGAAGACTGCATTGGCTACCTCGCAGCCTGCTAGCCAGGTTTTTCGTTCGTACCAATTTTTGGAAAATCCTCGGGTGTAGGACTTCCCCCTTTAGTAGAAACCTGTTGAATGATTAAATTTGGTTGGGAGGTCCTAATTGTTTCGTTGCCAATTTATCTTGATTCGTTCGCCGACTAAAAGGAACTTCTTTTAAAGAGACAATCGAGTTGCATGAACACTAGCCATCTTGACAGTAGTACGTGAATTGATTGATGCTGCTACCCGCTCTTTTCGTAGTTGTGTTCATGGTTACGTTACGTATGACGAAAGCGCGCAAGTGCAAGCCCTCCCGGAACCCATAGAGATTGTATTGAAAGCTCTGATATTTGAAAAAAAAATATTTTACATGAGAGTCTATGAGATACTTCCTGGGCGATTTTCAACCTGACTGAAATTGCCCCCAAAAGAAGCACAACTTTAGCCTGATTGGTTAGAAAAAAAATCCCTTCCTTTTCCCGTTTGGCAGTGCGTCGCCCATATCATCCTAATGAACACACTGCCCCTGCCACCAGCACTCCGTGGATTGTTGTCAGCAGCAGCCCAGCTAGCAGGCCGAGCTAGCTACCTTTGAATTTAAACGATTTCTTCACAATGTCTGAGTTGAAAATGCATCTTGTTGTCACGTAAGGGCCATGTTCATGTTGCACAGACATTTTAATTGCATTTGTGTCTGTTAAGAGGCACGAACGCACTCTTTATAAGTTGCCCCGACAACTGGCATTTTAGCTAACTGGGAGCTCTGGACGTAGCTGCAGCAACTCCAGTTTGCTAGCACCGATTTTGCTGTTTTTTTTCCCTATTGACAGTACTCGGAGATATATAGCGATCAAGATTCAGGTAAAAATCGGCCGGAATTCTCCTTTAAGAAAATGTAAAGTCTTTCCTAATGCCTCAATAAAGGCTACAAAGGTTAGGATGGCTACAAGCTAGACATAACCACGGTGATTGATATGAGGATCATCTTCTGAATATAATAATTCATATGTCACCCCAAATTTATTGTTTCAAAAAAGTAATTTATTTTAAAAAAAAACTAATAATGCAGTGTGATGTTGAATTAAACAAAGTTCCACACAAATATGCTCATGTTTCTTCCCTTTTGTCTTTAGCTGTTAACGTACATCAAGTGCAAAACTAGAACATTATGTTTTTAAATGAAAAAAAAATTTGTAAAATCTTTGTAAATAGTTTATTTTTAGTTTTTCAGAACAGTAAAAGTCAAAATACAGCAAATGCAAATTTGTCAAAGAAGCCATTAGGCTGTATATCTAAACACTGGACTGTGAGGTTATTTATATAGGCTAGCACATTTCTGCAACAAGGCAAATCAAAGTTCTTTGCATATAGCAGCATTTTTTCATTAATGTTATTTTTAGTGTATAAATCCTCACCTACAATGTGTGTAATACAATAATATAAGATGTATTTTTTCTTTTGGACGTAGCCTATTATATTATATTATATTATATTATACGTATTATATACGTAATTATTATGTCACTTTCTGAGAATCCCTACAAATTGGGTAGACATTACCATGGTGCATAGCTTACTGGAAAAAACTGAGCAACTTGTTCCACGGTTGCTGGTGACAAAATCACTCATTACATTTTTTTTATTGATCCCCAGGGGGGAAATAAAAAATTTTCACTCTGTTGTTAGAACACACTATAAACAGGCCTGGAATACACACACATGCTCAGGTCCTATACATGCACAAATGGAGAGAGTGAAGGGCTGCAACTGCTGTACAGGCACCCCGAGCAGTTGGGGGGGGGGTTCGGAGCCTTGCTCAAGAGCACCTTGGAAGTGCCCAGGAGGTGAACTGGCAAATATGTACATTAAAGCAATATTGGCGTTAAAGAGCTGCCTGATCGTTGTCCGATATGAATGACCACATTGCATTGTGGGGTATAGTCTATGAATGACTTTGTGTTGTTCTGTTTTACAGCATACTGTAATATTTCACCGGTCATAAGACAGAGATAATAACATTAAAATAAAAATATGAAACCCGTGATAACATCTCGTAAATAAATCTTGATTAATGTAGAAATATCAATAAACCACAAAAGCAATACAGCTTGCCTGGTAATAAGACCGACTTAATAACATTAAAAGAAAGAAATATAAACCATGATAAGATCTTGTGAATAAATGTTGATTAAAGCAGCGGTTAATGTCCTAAAAATGCCAATAATAGCAAATTGATACAGCTTCTCTACTGTAGAAAAAATGTGGTGCAGACATGAAAGATGCTTTCAATTTAAATACATTACTTTAAAGGTCCCATGGCGTGAAAATTTCACTTAATGAGTTTTTTTTTTTTTAACATGAATATGAGTTTCCCTAGCCTGTCTATGGTCCCCCAGTGGCTAGAAATGGTGAAAGGTGTAAACCAAGCCCTGGGTATCCTGCTCTGCCTTTGAGAAAATTAAAGCTCAGATGGGCCAATCTGGAATCTTCCCTATATGACATCATAAGGGGAAAGGTTACCTCCCCTTTCTCTGCTTTGCCCGCCCAGAGAATTTGGCCCGCCTATGAGAAAGGGAGAGACATCATGGCTTGCAAACGAGCGAAGCATGGCAGTTGGTCAAGGCCACACCCCCACCCTCCACCTTGCCCCGCCTCTCTCCTCGTTGGGTTGAAAGTCATGGGCCAACCCAATTTCTTTTGTAACTGTAACTGTAAAGCAGTTTGAGCACATTTTGTCGAGAAATGTTTCATATAACAGTCTCCCCTCAATTATCTTGTTGTCTTATTTCACCATGAGCTGTTAGAATAAATTGGGGGTGATCTAAACCATGTAGCATCTTATCAAGAAAACAAACATCAAACTTCATCGTAACAAAAATACAAACGACATTGCAACGTGCATCGCAATTTTTTACAAAAGCTGCCCCAAAATCAGGCATTTTGGGCCACAACAATCCCAAAAAATAAAGCCTCGAAATCCTGGAGGGACTGATTTTCTTATAAGTAGGCTTATGATAGCATAACATAACTGTATCTGTATTGTGAGTAATGCATCAAATGTGTGTAATAAATCCTTTAGTAAATAATTGTTTCATAATAATGGCAGGAAGGGCACTATTAGTGTTCTAAAAGTTACAGTGGCAGAAGGCACTGAATTTACTTGTGTAACTAGGAACTAGGAAAGTGATGCAAAGACTATTATTCAGGAAAAATAATTTCTTAACTGTGTTATGGCTGCGGACGTCATCAATGACATCATTGGTCTTAAACCACACAACCTCGACAATTGCTTCAGAGAAAACTTCCTGGATTGCTCGACACAAGTCTCGGCACAGCATGTAACATCACCAGTGAAAAGTAATGAAATGGAGAAAGAAGAGTGGGAAGAGAGAACATGTTCTTACCTTTGTAGTGGCGGTCATCTTTGGGAACAGAAAAGAGGAGACAAAACAGATTTGGGTTTTACAGCTCAGCTTTAAAAGTTTGAGAATTCCTATGAGTCCAACTGAAATAGGCCACAAACATATTTCATTTGTTCCAAGATGTGTACACTGCAAAAATACACTAGAGCCAGTCATACACTGTCCTGTTCATCATTTCACACTGGCTCCTTCTGCTCTTTATATTAGCCTTAGTGTACTGATGAGCTATCTAAACATGAGTGTAAATGTACAGGGCGGCTTCTACTGTTAGAACTGTGTCAGCATGTGAAATCAGCTAATTTAAATGAAAGTGACTTACAGTGACACACAGGTTTGGGCGTGTCCCACTTGCCCATCTTATTGCACTGTGTTGAGTTTCGACCCATGAGGATGAAGGAAGGCAGACAGCTGTAATGTAGCACTGTCCCCTCCACTGGGGGCCCCAGGGGCCAAGAAGACACCCGGCCATTTTCCAATGATGTCCATACCCGAGGACACAATAACACTAAAACAGAAAGGAACAGAGAGAAAGCTTTATTTTTTTCATGTTCTGAAGAGAAATCTCATACTTTGTCATAGTGTGATGTACTTTGTTATAGTGTGATAGTAGGGGTGTCACAATTCTCCAAATACACAATTAGATTTGATTTTGATATTTTCTTTTGTGACGGCAATGCCACAATAAGAGCCACTAAATGGCAGTAGGGTACTTTACAACAACATTTTGAGTTTTTCAAAATTAACAATGTGCAATGGAATGCACCATGATTTTAACAAGGTGTACATGAATGTGATATGGAGTCCTGTCAGAGCCTACATGCTCTACCTTCGCGGTTTGTTTCCATAACTCACTTACGGGGAAGGCAAAATGTTGCCACACGGTGACTTCAGGGAAGCAGGAGGATTTTCTGTTGTTTTTCTGTCATCTCCTACTCCGGCAGTGGCCATGGAGTCTGGAAAAGTCAAGCTGCAAGCCAATGCTAAGCTAACGTTACCCTGTGTCTTTAATAATAATAATAATAATAATAACTTTTATTTATTTATTTATTTATTTTCACGAAACCCAAAGACCGAATTACGGGGGAAACAGAGCTAGGGGAGGTTGTAGGCTGTGGTGAACAGGTGGTGTTTGTTTGTTGTGTTTTGGTGTTTTTTAAACATGTCCAGAGATGTAGCATTGCGTATATCTGCAGGGAGGGTGTTCCAGAGGGACAGGCTGCAACACTGAAGGCTCTGTCTCCAAAGGTACAGAGTCTGGTGTGGGGAATGGAGAGCAGGCCAGTGTCTGAGGACCGCAGGTTTCAGGGTGGGCTGTATGCATTGGATCCAGGGAGCAGGTGGAAGCCTTAGCTTTGGTGACCAACTTGGTCACTAGGAGAGTTGAGGCAGATGAGCAAGGGAGGGAGCAATGTCCCATGGCAGATTGGTGTTAGAAGGGGAGGGGCCTGATACCAGGAGTTGCTGATGGATAAGAACCACTTTGGCCTGGAAGAAATCCGCAAACTTGGTACAACAGTCAGGGTCACCTGGAGGTTGGTGGGTGTCAATGGGATGGAGGAGGCGGTTTATAGTTGAAAACAGCATTGTGAAGTGGTTTTGCTGGTTGCCAATGAGGGTGGTGTGTCTTGTTTTTTGATAAGAGCTTCTTTGTAAGAGCTCACATCGTCTTTGTAGGCCTCCAGGTGGACTGTGAGGCCAGTTCTTTTATAAAGTCTCTCCAGTCGACGACCAGAGGCCATCATGGAGCGAAGTTCGGTGGTGTACCAAGGAGCTGAACAGGTGAAGGAGAAAGAAAGGTCAAGTGGGGGACTAACACATTTGTTGGATGCACTACCAGCCACTGGCTGGTAGTGCATCTAACAAATGTGTATCTGTATCTGTGTATCCGAGAAATCGCCGATCCTGCTTTTGATTTTGATAGTGGAAATCGAAAGCTCATTTATCGATTTTTTTAAATTGAAATCGTGAAACCCCTATGTGATAGTTATAGCAGTTCAGTCACGTATTTTTATACGGCCACTGCAAACATTACAAATAGTGGCTTTAATACTTTACTACTTTAAAAGAGTGCAATTGACAAAGGGAGTAAGGGAATGGTAGCATAGCATAACAGCAGGTCATGATGTTAGTTTAGCTTTAGAGGATAAACTAAAGGAGTTACCAACCCCACCACAGGCTAAAAACAGGTACAGAAATATTAGAATAGAGTAAGAACAGTGTATCACAAAGCAGGATTCATAACAAGTAGTCCAACTGTTAACCCATATGCACGATTAATATCACCAAGTAATTAACAGGCCAGGATCAATGACGAAGTTGTTTGCCCTGGATTAACATTACAACCAACCAATCAGTGGCACGTTTTGATTGTGATGTCATTAATAGTGCGACGTGAAGGTAAAAAAAAAAAAAAAAAAAAGAAAACAAGCCATCGCAGATAAGTGGATGCTTCACTATCAGGTACGATTTAGCCTACTTCCAAGAGTTTTAAGTACTAATGCCTCTTGAACGTCTTCAAAAACATTATAGACTTAACGTGTAGACTAAACAAGCTAATGACGATAACTAGCATGACCAGCTAACGGCTAAACAAGCTAATAACGATAACTAGCATGACCAGCTAACGTGTAGGCTAAACAAGCTAATAACGATAACTAGCATGACCAGCTAGTGTGCTAGCAGTTATTAAATTGGAAAGAGTTGAGCTACCAAGTGTGATATTGATAAGAAATAAAATATCAGTGTCCAGTTATATCTCTTAAGAAGATGGAATGTCATTAGGCTAACTTTAACACTTTAATCCTATGGAAAACAGGCTACCTAGCATGACCAGCTAGTGCGCTAGCAGACTTGTGGTGGTATGCACTAGCCTAAAGGTAGCTTACTACTAAAATGTTCAAGCTAAGCCTGTCTGAGTCTGTAGACATTTTTTGATCCAGGACCACCACACAATCTGACACTAGGCACTACGCTGATGCCTGCGCCAAAGGGAAAATTATAATAAAAGAGAGAGACGTTGAACTTTAAAGTCTATAATGTTGGTTTGGCTCTTCTTTGATTCACTCATCTGCCAAAATTGTTTTTAAAATATGTTCATAGCAAAAATGGATGCATGTGATTAATTTAGATTAATTTTTTAATCGATTGACAGCACTAGTTTTAAACCATATACCATACCATAACATAGGTCTTATAACAATTTATTGTTTTGCTGTGTTTTTTCCACAGACAAACTATGTTGAAGATGTTGAAGAACAACAAAGTTTATGATGCGGACTCCGCTTTTAGTTTGGAAACCCATTCATTTGGACCACTTGCACTGGGGCATGTTCTTTCCCACCTAATTGGGAAATTGGACCAATTACAGTTTTAGTTTCTAAATAAAAACATTTATTAAACATTCTGAGTATTTTTTATCATTTCATACATTTTCATGTATGGGCAAATGAACACACACAAGAAGACTGTCTAATCAAGTTCAAGTAGTTTATTGTCATGTACTCAAAAGGAATTATGATAAGTAATGATAATGGGGTGTGTGGGAGGGGGATGACGTGGCATAACAAAAACATCATGTTTGGTTTTCTTGGATCCACATTTTCTTTTTTCTTCATTGATGACCACTTTTTTAATAATATCCTCCATTTCTGAAAGAAAAGAGTACATGGTTTTACCTCCACAGACTTTACTCACAATACAAGACTGTGGTGGTCCTGGATCAACACTTAATGACAGCACAGAATAACTGTGGCTGTGATTGTCCTGGACTACAATAAACAACAGTCCAGGATGAATGTGAGGCTGTGGTGGCCTTGGATCAACACTTAATGACTTGCAGCTAATTGTAGCATTGCATATATAAGTTGCTAATGCTATCAACTTTGATTAAAACACACATTGCTAAGGTGTTTTGTCTGTAATGTTAGTTATGCAAAATGATTCTACAGACTTAGCTTGAACATTTTAGTAGTAAGCTACCTTTAGGATAGTTCATACCACCACAAGTCTGCGAGTGCACTAGCTGGTCATGCTAGGTAGCCTGTTTTCCATAGGATTAAAGTGGTTAGCCTAATGACAGCCATTCCATCTTGTTAAGAGATATAACTGGACACTGATATTTTATTTCTTATCATAGGCGGCGCCAAGGAGGGGCTAGGGTGTGCTGTAGCTACCCCTAGGATTGCCATGGTTGATTTATAAATAAATAAAAAATCGTTAATGTGTAAATAGTATAATTTGTATTTGAAAAATGAATAAATACATTAATAAAACAAACCAATTATTTTTAAGCTAAAAAACACAGGTGATCGTATTCGGCCAAAGGGTGTAGCACACATTGAACTTTCAACCTTACTTCCGCAGTAACGTATTCACACAGAAGAAGAAGAGCTCAATATTTGGAACTGATAGGATTAGAGAAGTGAGTCTAACGCTAGCAATGGATAGTTTTTTACTTTTTACTAAAGAAATAGTTCTAGCATTACCACAAACCACTAATTGTCATTAAACTTTGGACAGAGCCCTATTTTCCCCTGCTTCCAGTCTTTTTGCTAAGCTAGGCTAACCTCGCCCTGACTCCAGCTCTGTACTTAACACACAGACATGAGACTGATTCATTTGAACAGATTTTCCAAAATGTTACACTTTACCTTTGCAGTTCTTCCTAGTAAATGGTATATTTTGAATGGGTAAGTATACTGACATAACTACTATAATTATGGATTCCATCCAGTGTCACTTCAGGCCAAGTCTTCCTTCTGTCATTGTCATGTTTTCATCTACACTACCGGTCAAAGGTTTGGGGTCACTTAGAAATGTCCATTCCAGACAGAATACCAGCTGAGATCAGTTGCATTGTTTTTTTAAACGGGGCAGCAGTTTACAGATTCCATTATGTGCTTACATAATTGCAAAAGGGTTCTCGACTGTTGTAGACAGAAGTGGCTGAAGAAACGCTTGAAATCCATGCTTTTTGGTCTAAACGTCATACCCAAATTAAAAGTGGTACAGCTCCCATATACTTTGACACTCTGGGGTGTGCCTGATATCATTGGAATAGGTAACCTTTGTCTTATTTAAAGTCACAATGAAAGAGCATTTTAGTACATCTTGTACAGATCTGAACAGATCAATCTAAAGTGTAAATTGTATAGTGTGTACAAGGTAACCACCTAACTATATAGTATATTTTAAGAAATTAAGTTACACATTTTCATATAAGATTATCCAAATTTTCTTTCACTTTGCAATTTAAAAGAACAGGAAACTTGATTTAGAATAACGTTTTGTCCATTTCTATATATCAATCAAACGATTATTACACATTTTTATTATTAACTTATGCATTAATAATAATACATAAATGTATATGGGGAGGGGGAGGGGGATCCTGAGCGTAGCAGCTCCTCCTGAGCCTCTCAGTGCTGCCTGTTGTATCCGATACCTTCCTCCTGACCCCAACAGGGACAAAAGGCTGTTACCTAGGTGGTTTGGATCTTTAATGATTCTCCTAGCCTTTTTCTTGCAGCGCCTGGTGTAAATATCCTTTAGGCAGGGTAGGGCATGTTCCCCGTCAGGATGCTCTCGATGATGCAGGAGGAGAAATTCATCAGTAATTGAGGGCGTCTGAGTTGAAAGTCTCTGCCTTGCCTTTCTCCCCTCTGAGTCAGTATGCAGTGCCCAGGTCAGACCCTCGCTGATGTGGACACCAAGGGACTTGAAGCTGTCCACCCTCTCCACTGAGGAACCGTTGACATTAAGGGAGCGTAATTCCTTCCCTGCTTCTTCCCAAAGTCCACTATCATCTCTTTAGTCTTGCTGACATTCATCAGTAGGTTGCTGTCCTGACAACAGCAAGTCAGGTCCTCTACTTTTTTCAGGTAGAGCTTTTCATTGTCTGTGATCAGGCCCACCACAGCTGTGTTTTCAGCAAACCTGATGATGGTGTTGGAGTTGAAAGTGACTACCCAGTCGTGGGTGTACAGCGGGAGTATAGCAGGGGACTCAGAACACTGCCTGGGGTGCTCTGGTGTTAAGGATGAGGGTGGAAGATTTGTGTTCGCCCCCACCCTCACCACCTGGAGTCTGCCTGTCTTGAAGTTAAGGATCCACATGCACGTTCAGGTGTTTAATCCCAGGTCCGTGAGCCTTGTGGCGAGCCTGGAGGGAACTATGGTTTAAATGCTAAACTGTTACACACAAAAGCATAGCATGATAATAGCAACTTCTCCATCTTTCCATAATGTAGTAAGACACTTATACTAATCAATTTTTTTTTGTATTTTTTATTTCTGAACATACAGAACAGACAAACACAACTGAACAATAACAAAAACCATCTCCCACCCCCCACCCTCTCCGGTCTCGAGGAAAACAAAAATAAACAAGTAAGCAAAAACAAAAACAGAAATCACACCTTGCCTAGTCACTCTCCTCTAATTCTTGTGATGCTGAGGTCATTAGGACTGAAACTTGTGCTGCTGCGTTTTTCCCTAGATCTATAGTCAATGATTTGGCTTTGTTAATCATTGCTGTAGAGAGCTCAAGCATAACTATGTCTAGAAAATATGCCAGCTACTGTTTTATACAAAGCGAGTGGGGGGGGGGGAGCCAGCGTTGAGCTATAATTTTCTTGGTTGCGGTTGAGCCAGCTAGCCAAACTTTCTTCTGTTTCCCAAGCAGGTGTAATTTAGAGTCATCATTAAGTAACAAAACAATCGAGTCAGTAGGGATTCGACATCCTATCACATCAGATATTATTGATGTTGTTTTATTCCAGAACTCATGCACCTGTTCACACTCCCAGACCACGTGCAGGAAAGTTCCAGTTTGTTCAGGTTGACAGAACATGCAATAGGGAGTAGGAATGACTTACGAGACGTATCTCTTCTGATGAGTCCAGTATGTCCTATGACATATGTTGAAGTGGATCTGCTGGTGATTTGGGTTCTTGGAACACTGGAAAGTGTCATCCCAAACTGTCTCCCAATTAATTGCGTTCTCCTCAGGGCTCAGCTCTCGCTCCCATTTCCTTGCTATTGGGAGTTCTCCTATGGATACTTGCATCAGTTTAGCATAGATCTTGGACGCTAATCCTCTCACAGGAAAATCAACAAACCATTTAATAACTGGGTGTTTCCCCATGGCACTCCATAACATTTTAGGACTGCTCTTAAGCGCAGATACAAGAAGAAGAATGTCCTGGGGACCTCACAACTAGCTCTTAGGTCTTCAAAACTCAACATACCTTTCTCATTGAATAGCTGGTTTAAAGTATAAATGCCTCGGTCACTCCACTGCTTACAAGCAAAGGGTTTATTACCAGACATTAAGTGTGTATTGTGCCAAATTGGGGTGTCCAGATGCCACTTGTTGGTGTAGCATAGTTGCTCCTCCACCTGTTTAAAGTTAGTCAATGTGTTGGTGATAATAGGGCCATAGGCTAGCATACACTTTTTTTGGACACACACCTGCAAATGCAAGGTCTTGCAGTCTTAGACTTCCAGTGAGGTTTTGCTCTATTTCTTTCCATGGGACTGTAGATGAGGGGTCAATCCACACTCTGAGGACCCGTAACTGAAAGGCTCTGTGATACACTTTAAGGTTGGGGAGGGCCAAGCCTCCCATGTTTGAGGTACGTTGCAGGGTAGAGTATTTTAGCCTAGATTGTTTATTAGTCCAAATATATCGCCGAATTAAGGTATCAAGTTTCTTCCAGAAATGTATCAGTGGAGGTAAGGGAATCATTGTACTTAAGAAATTCACACAAGGAACTATGTTCATTTTAACAACAGCAGTCCTGGAGCGTAGTGATGCCGGCAGCGCAGACCAATTGGCCAGATCCCTTTGAACATTACTTAATATAGTTTCATAGTTGTCCTGGACAACTCGCTGTATGGTGATGCCCAAATATGTAATTTTGCTTTGGGTTGGTATTGTAACACTAATGGTTGATGCCACATGCCTGTTGTTCAATAAAAGAAGGTTAGATTTATTCCAGTTAATGTTATAGCCGGAGATTGAGCCAAATTCGTTGAAAATCTTAAGAATTTTCGGAATAGAGTCCTCAAGATCAGCAATGTACAACAAAATATTGTCTGCAAATAATGATATTGAGCTGCTACTGGATTTAATCTGGATATTACAGATTTTATTTTGCCTTATGGCTTGGGCTAATGGTTCAAGAGAGATTGCAAATAGCATGGGGGAGAGCGGACATCCCTGTCGCGAGCCCCGCTTAATGGGAAATGGCTGAGAGTGTAATCCATTGGTTGAGACTATGGCCGTGGGATTTGCATATAAAGTACGCACCATGTCAATGAATTTGGCCCTCAAACCAAGCCTCTCCATTACTTGCCACAAGTAGTTCCACTCTAGGCCGTCGAAAAACTTTTCCGTGTCCACTGATAAAACTGCTGCTGTTGTTGGAAGGTTTTTGGCTTCTTCTATTACATGAAATAGTCTGCATACATTGTCTGCAGCATGACGCTTGGGTATAAAACCTGATTGGTCGGGGTGGACTAGCTTCTCAATAAAGCACTCTAACTCTGACTTTGGAATAAAGCTTAATATCAGTCCCGATGAGGCTGATGGGCCTGTAATTTGAGCAATCCGTAGGATCTTAACCTTTCTTTGGCATAATGGAAATCAGCGCAGTGTTGGTTTGTTGGTGAAAAGTACCCTTCTCTATGGCTGAAGTTAAAGCTTGTAAAATGGTAGGTCCTAATATGTCAAAATACTGTAGAAGAAGTTCTGATGGAATGCCATCCAACCCTGGTGTTTTCCCTTTTTTAACGCTGATTTAAGTTCCTCTAAGGTTATCGCTGACCCAGTTTAGTTCTTTTAGGAACTTCTGGCACCGTGTCGAATCTGGGTTGCAGGAGGACTTTTGAGTAAAAGGATTGAAAAGTGGCACTGATATCCTTAGAATTTGTTGAGATACCTCGGTCTGTGCGGATGCTGTTGATAGTAGCTCCGGATTTGCTTTGTTTTAATTTCAGAGTAAGCAATTTGCTTGGTTAACAGCCGTTAAAATAGTAATTTTGCCTCACTCTGTGCATTATGAACTCAGCTCTCCTTAGCAGATCATTCAGCTCTGTTCGACTTGTGACTAGAAGAGTTTGTGTAGATTTAGAAAAACAAGTCTTAAGAGACTGCGAAAAAAAACGATTTACAGCGTTGTTCCAGTCCGCTATCCTAGCCTCTCTTTTCCTCTTCAAATTGACCGCGAAGGAGGATGTAAAATCTCTAATAAATCCTTTAGTTGCTTCCCATGTATATGCAGGGTCCGAAACTGAGTCAGTATTAATTGATACAAATTCAGCCAGTTTGGTTCTAAATTCTGTATCAAAAGCTGTGTTCTGGAGAAGGGAATTATTAAATTGCCATCTCCTAGATCTTTCTCCTAACATATCACAACAGAATGTGGTTATCAGCGCATTGTGATCAGACAGAATTGCTGGTTATATTGCTATCGTGTGGAACATTGTCTTAAGCTCACTGGAGCACAACATATAATCAATGTGGGAGTGGGTGAGGTGGCGTGTGGAAAAGAAGGTGTAATCCTTGCTAGTAGGGTTGTGCATCCTCCATATATCTGTAAGATAGTGGGATTCCACAACTGCTTTAAACATGTCCGATATGCGTTTTTGGGCTTTCGTGTGATTGACCCGATCTATCCTGATTTAAATCAAGTACTGCATTCATGTCTCCCCCTATGATTATTGAATATTCGTTGAGAGAGACTAATTCATTGGTTAGGCGTGGGAAAACATTTTCATCATATGTAGCATATACCGAAACAAAGGCTATTTTCCTACTCCTTATCGTGGTACATATATAAGATATCCTGCCTGATCCGTCTTTACTGCTTTTGTCTACGGTGAGTGCGCATTTCCGCAACAGCAACACGATGAAGCCCTTGGTTTTGGTGTCGTCACTAGATGGGGCAACAACCTTAAAGTATTTATTTTGTAGACAATTTACATCTCTTTTACGTAAATGTGACTCCTGTATAAGCGCCAGGTCTATGTTTTGCCTTCTTAAATAGTCAAGGAATTTAGCTCGTTTGATTAGCCCGTTTAGCCCCCTGATGTTGACTGAAAGGATTGAGAGCTCACCCATCTTCAAAATTTACACGCATACGTGTCTTGAGTACCCTACCGGATTTTGCCAACAAATCTGTAGCAAAGGGTGAACTATTAGCTCTGAGAAAGGTGTGACAAAAACATAAAAAGTAAAATAAATCCCCTTACCCTCTGAGACCGCAGACCCGTTCCCTTATCTGTAAGATGCGTGACCACATCAAAGTTTTGCGCAAAACTCCAGCTCAAAACTGCACCTCCTGTCTTAAGTCACAGGTTAAATTGAAACAGGTCTTGTGAATTCCTCTCCTGGAACCATCACCTTATCGTGGTGGAGAGGTTTGTGTGTCCCTATGAACCTGAGGGCTGTGTTGTCTGGAGCTTTGTGCTCCTGGTAGGGTCTCCCAAGGCAAAGTGGTCTCAGGGGAGGGGCCAGACAAAGAATGGTTCAAAAACCCTATGAAAAAACGAGGTAGAGATGGAGTGACCCTGCCCGGAGGAAGCCCGGGGCCCCCGTCTGGAGCCAGGCCCAGATGGAGGGCCCGTCAGCGAGCGCCTGGTGGCCGGGTTTGCCACGGAGCCCGGCCGGGCACAGCCCGAAATAGCTACGTGGCACCTATCTCTCCAACCCATGGGCCCACCACCTGTGGGAGGAACCGCTGGGGTCGGGTGCGCTGCCACATGGGTGGCAGTGAAGGTCAGGGGCCTCGACGGACCAGACCCGGGCGGGAGACGCTGGCTCTGGGGACGTGGAACGTCACCTCTCTGTGGGGGAAGGAGCCGGAACTTGTGCGGGAGGTGGAGCGCTACCAGTTGGATCTGGTGGGGCTTACCTCTACGCACAGTCTCGGTTCTGGAACCATACTCCTGGATAGGGGTTGGACTCTTTTCTTCTCCGGAGTTGCCCAGGGTGTGAGGCGCCGGGCGGGTGTGGCGATACTCATAAGCCCCCGGCTGAGCGCCGCTACGTTGGAGTTTACCCCGGTGGACGAGAGGGTCGCCTCCCTACGCCTGCGGGTTGTGGGGGGGAAAACTCTGACTGTTGTTTGTGCGTATGCACCAAACAAGAGCTCGGAGTATTCGGCCTTCTTGGAGACCTTGAATGGAGTCCTGTATGGGGCTCCAGTAGGGGACTCCATAGTTCTGCTGGGGGGCTTCAACGCGCACGTGGGAAATGATGGAGACACATGGAGAGGCGTGATTGGGAGGAACGGCCTCCCTGATCTAAACCAGAGTGGTTGTTTGTTGTTGGACTTCTGTGCTAGTCATGGATTGTCTATAACGAACACCATGTTCGAACATAGGGATGCTCATAAGTGTACTTGGTACCAGAGCACCCTAGGCCAAAGGTCAATGATCGATTTTATAATCGTTTCATCTGATCTGAGGCCGTATGTTTTGGACACTCGGGTGAAGAGAGGGGCAGAGCTGTCAACTGATCACCATCTGGTGGTGAGTTGGGTCAGAGGGTGGGGGAAGACTCTGGACAGACCTGGTAAGCCCAAACGGGTAGTGCGGGTAAATTGGGAACGTCTGGAGGAGGCCCCTGTCCGACAGACTTTCAACTCACACCTCCGGCGGAGCTTTTCGTGCATCCCTGTGGAGGCTGGGGGCATTGAACCCGAGTGGACAATGTTCAAAGTTTCCAAGAGCTGTGGTCTTAGGTGCCTCAAGGGGCGGTAACCCACGAACACCGTGGTGGACACCGGTGGTCAGGGAAGCCGTCCGACTGAAGAAGGAGTCTTTCCGGGATATGTTATCCCAGAGGACTCCGGAGGCAGTTGCAAGGTACCGAAGGGCCCGAAGGGCTGCAGCCTCTGCCGTGAAAGAGGCAAAGCAGCGGGTGTGGGAGAAGTTCGGAGAAGACATGGAGAAGGACTTTCGGTCGGCACCAAGGTGCTTCTGGAAAACCGTTCACCACCTCAGGAGGGGAAAGCGGGGAACCATCCAAGCTGTGTACAGTAAGGATGGGACGCTGTTGACCTCAACTGAGGAGGTAATAGGGCGGTGGAAGGAGCACTTTGAGGAACTCCTAAATCCGACTAATACGCCCTCTATGGTAGAGGCAGAGCTGGAGGATGATGGGGGATTGTCGTCAATTTCCCTGGTGGAAGTTGCTGAGGTAGTTAAACAACTCCACAGTGGCAAAGCCCCAGGGATTGATGAGATCCGTCCAGAAATGCTTAAAGCTCTGGGTGTGGAGGGGTTGTCTTGGTTGACACGCCTCTTCAACATTGCGTGGAAGTCGGGGACGGTGCCTAAGGAGTGGCAGACCGGGGTGGTGGTTCCCCTTTTCAAAAAGGGGGACCAGAGGGTGTGTGCCAATTACAGGGGTATCACACTTCTCAGCCTCCCCGGTAAAGTCTACTCCAAGGTGCTGGAAAGGAGGGTTCGGTCGATAGTCGAACCTCAGGTTGAAGAGGAACAATGTGGATTCCGTCCTGGTCGTGGAACAACGGACCAGATCTTTACTCTCGCAAGGATCCTGGAGGGAGCCTGGGAGTATGCCCAACCGGTCTACGTGTGTTTCGTGGATCTGGAGAAGGCGTATGACCGGGTCCCCCGGGAGATACTGTGGGAGGTGCTGCGGGAGTATGGGGTGAGGGGGTCCCTACTCAGGGCCATCCAATCTCTGTACGACCAAAGCGAGAGCTGTGTCCGGGTTCTCGGCAGTAAGTCGGACTCGTTTCAGGTGAGAGTTGGCCTCCGCCAGGGCTGCGCTTTGTCACCAATCCTGTTTGTAGTATTTATGGACAGGATATCGAGGCGTAGTCGGGGTGGAGAGGGGTTGCAGTTTGATGAGCTGGGGATCTCGTCGCTGCTTTTTGCGGATGATGTGGTCCTGATGGCATCATCGGCCTGTGACCTTCAGCACTCACTGGATCGGTTCGCAGCCGAGTGTGAAGCGGCTGGGATGAGGATCAGCACCTCTAAATCTGAGGCCATGGTTCTCAGCAGGAAACCGATGGGGTGCCTTCTCCAGGTAGGGAATGAGTCTTTACCCCAAGTGAAGGAGTTAAAGTACCTTGGGGTATTGTTCGCGAGTGAGGGGACAATGGAGCGGGAGATTGGTCGGAGAATCGGCGCAGCGGGTGCGGTATTACACTCAATGTATCGCACCGTTGTGACGAAAAGAGAGCTGAGCCAGAAGGCAAAGCTCTCAATCTACCGGTCAGTTTTCGTTCCTACCCTCACCTATGGTCATGAAGGCTGGGTCATGACCGAAAGAACGAGATCCAGGGTACAAGCGGCCGAAATGGGTTTCCTCAGGAGGGTGGCTGGCGTCTCCCTTAGAGATAGGGTGAGAAGCTCAGTCATCCGTGAGGAGCTCGGAGTAGAGCCGCTGCTCCTTCGCGTCGAAAGGAGCCAGTTGAGGTGGTTCGGGCATCTGGTAAGGATGCCCCCTGGGCGCCTCCCTAGGGAGGTGTTCCAGGCACGTCCAGCTGGGAGGAGGCCTCGGGGAAGACCCAGGACTAGGTGGAGAGATTATATCTCCAACCTGGCCTGGGAACGCCTCGGGATCCCCCAGTCGGAGCTGGTTAATGTGGCTCGGGAAAGGGAAGTTTGGGGTCCCCTGCTGGAGCTGCTACCCCCGCGACCCGTTACCGGATAAGCGGAAGAAGATGGATGGAGGTCTGGTGAATTCTTATGTTAAACATGAACAATATTATAAACACCTTAAAGATAGACTAGATCTCAATCAGCTGTTAAGTTCTGAAGTAGGTTATGTAAGAAACAATTTCTGGAATAAGCTGTGTGTAAAACACACCAATCTAGTTGGAGCAATAAGCAGACTATGAGCTGAACAGACACATCCCGTATGCTCCCTCAGTCCAGCCAAATGTCAACAAACACAGACTGTAAACTGACCAGCCAGCATTCATCATGTATTTTCAGTCTGGTTAAGTGTCCCTTTAAAGCCCGGCTCCGAAACTTACACACCGTGTCCTCAGGACTTATGATCTTCTCAGCCCGATTAAATGTCCACAAAAGCATAGACCGTAGACTGAATAGCCAGCATTCATCATTTCCTACAGTCTAGTTAGATGTCCCTTCAAAGGTTGGTTCCAAAACTCACACACAGCGTCCTCCAGTCAAACTCGGTACAGCAGCCCAAATACTGCTAGTCCACCAGTGCTGAGTCCTCCAGTTGCGGCCCCAGCATAGAACGCAAAGTCCCACCGCCGCCCTCCGGTTCCTCTGTTGGCAACGGTCCGTGGCGCGGGGGCGACCCGTGCATGTAGCGCGTCTACCTCCACTTCCAATTCCAGCCAGAAAACACCCGGCTCCGCGGCTGCAGCGAAGGCGAACTCTCTCCCTCCGTGGATCACTCCCAGGGCAGGCAGGTGGTTAAACGAGTCCAAGTTGCGTTCAGTGTGTAATTCGTGTTCAGTCCCTTCAGGCACCCGAAGCCGCTGGGTCGCGAATGTGACGCAGTCAGATTGCACTGGCTCACACACCATAACTTCCTGCATCTCAGGCTCTGCCTCGATGTGTTGCTGCGAGGCACTAATCTCTGCCAACACTCCCCTCACTGCGCTGTAGATCACCAATTCAAGCACACTCAGCTGCCTCTCCAAAACCCGAGTGATTAAGTCCTCCATGTTAGAGAACGCGGTTCACGTCAGTTGCTTCATTAGCTAACGTTCCATTAGCCGCTGCCATGCCAACAAATTTCTCTGAACGAGTAAATAGTTTAGGTGACAGTGAGACCCGCTTTCTCGTGCCTGCAGGCGCTTCACTGAGTCACCGTGACAACAGACAAAACAGTTTGGTGTCGAAGAAAAAGCAATAGACCTGGTTATTCAATGAAATACGGAGGTGAGTGTGGGAGCCTCAGTCTCTAGCAACCATAGCGGTGGCTGGTCACGTCATAATCTGAGCCTTTATATGGCAAAACAGCACTTTTAGTGGACATACAGTACATTGATGGAGCGCAATTTGTTCTATAGGGTTACATCGCAGCCCGGAGTGTGGCTGCTAGCTGTGGGGCTCTCACTCAATACTGGACCAATTTCAAAAAATGTTGTTCCCATTATTTACTTAGACACAAATACATGGGAAAATAGGGTCCAGGTTGAAAGATACTGAAGTTCCCTTTGTTGCTAAGTGGAGAAAAAAGCATTGCTTATCACTCAGCTAATCTGATTCATCAGGACTGTGTGAGTAGTTTAAAATAAGCCAACAAACCCACAATTGTCATCAGATTTGATTCAGTTTTTATGTCAAATACTAAACTTTGAATTGGTACAACATTCTTCCAACTGAGCCCCACCCACCTCAAACTAGTGGGTGGAGCTCAGATGAAAACACAAATACAGATATCTAAAGAGAAATACCAAAAACTGTTCAAACTTTGACAAAACAAATTTGTTCATTAAGTGAGGTAAAAACCAAATGAGTTTTCAAGCAATTTCACTGCTGCTAAAAATTTTCCAATATCGGAATGAAATCATAAGTCTTGCTAGAGTTGCGTGCGCCTGTTGTCTTCGTTTGGTGTAATGTGGTCAGTCTTTTTCCCGTCTCGACGTTCCGACAAAATCAAACGTGTTTGATATTATTATTATTTTTATATAAGTTTTAAGTCTTGGTAATGAAGTTAAATCATGTGAACAATCAATGGGTGTGCTCCCTCCAGCACCAAGCAGCAGACCAGCTAGAGCCAGTGTTGTTTATGGTTGCACTGGCGCAGCACTAAGCTAAACGCTAAAGAGGGAACAAAAATGTAAAGATTTTTTGGGCATTTTAGGGATTTATTTTGACAGGACAGCTGAGGACATGAAAGGGTGGAGAGAGGGGGAACGACATGCAAAGAGAGAGACAGTGACGGTGATTAGCTTCGGAGCGAGTACTGACTCTAGAGTCATAGTGAGAGAAACAAAGTGTCTCCCCTGTGCTTTCTGACCATGGTGGGAAATGTTTAGCAGGAAAAGTTAACCCTCTCCTTGATTTCATGTTGTTTATGGAGAAGGAAATGAGTCGGGGGAAATGCAACACTACCAAGCCACGGCCAGTCGTGTGCCACTGCGACGTGTAGTTACATTTTTCGAGAGGTGCACGTCAGGCTACGGCGTAGGGTCCGGTGTAGTTTTGTGTCTTCACGTACCTACGTGCGTAGCAACGGCGTTGATTTTACGCATAACTATAAATCAGCCTTAAGCGAGTCATCCAAGGGAGTTTTACTGACGAGTCTTCCAACAGAGTTTTATTGACGTGTAAACGCGGACCTCCAGGTACTGTCGCCATTCATCCGCATGTATGGCGCTAAGCTAAACGCTAAAGAGGCAAAGTTGCCAATTTTCAACCATTCTGAACAAGTCTTTCACAGGGGTTTTACCAGCTGATGAACGCGGTCCTCCATAGAACTGCCGCCATTCTTCTGCATGTACGGAAGAACAGAAAATGTATTTCCTTTAAGTTAGCAGCTAACGCTAGTGGTAGCTAGCTAGCCCAAAGTCGCCAATTTTCAACCCTTCTTAAGCAAGTCATCCAAGGGAGTTTTACTGACGAGTCTTCCAACAGAGTTTTATTGACGTGTAAACGCAGACCTCCAGGTACTGTCGGCATTCATCTGCATGGATGGCGCTAAGCTAAACGCTAAAGAGGCAAAGTTGCCAATTTTCAATCCCTCTGAAGTGAGTCATTCACAGGGGTTTTACCAGCTGATGAATGCGGTCCTCCATGGAACTGCCGCCATTCTTCTGCATTTACGGAAGAACAGAAAATGTATTTCCCTTAAGTTACCAGCTAACGCTAGCGGTAGCTAGCTAGCTTGCTTAAATTTTTCAAAACGAATCTAGTTGTAGTCTTGCAACGTGTGACCCTGCAAGATCTCCAGTCTTTACATATAATGATAGTCTTTAACGTTAGATGTGAGATTGTGTCAGACTTTAGTGTTTTAAAAGACTTTTCAGAGTCTTCTAGTGTATAGTAGGCATAAGAAAGTAGGTTTTAAGCTATAACTGTAACAGTGAAATGCTTAGAAAAACACTTCCAGTTTACAAAAAACTCAAGGTCAGTTTGTTTTGTAACCAGCAAAGAAATGGACATAATTCTAATTTTTTTTTTTTTTTGTCACTTGTAACACCTCATGTCAGCTCTAGCTAGACTGATGACTGTCAATCACACTTTAAAGGAGACCTGCAGGTGGATCTGTTTTTCCCTGTAAGGGACTGTTTGTTATTTAATTAAGGGGCCATCGGAGGAGTTTTGTGGCCTCTAACCTAAAAAGACGTGACCCTCCCCTTGTCAGTAATAATTTTCCTATGACCCTCCAAAATGGTTTGAAAAAGAGGAATGACCCTCCCCTTGCGTGCAAGTTTGCACTTAGCAAAGAAGTACAGATACCATTTAATTTTTACAACCATGATGTACAGGAGTTAACCTCTGCATTCTCATCTTACACATCACACTCCTCTGTTATGGTGTGGTGGCCATTGCAGTAGATTTACTCACTAACATTGTTGTGGAAACACAATAAGCATGGAAACTAAATGCGCACTTCATGCATTACTGCATTACTTAAAATACTAAGTTACTCCTCTAGTAAACTAGTATTCATATGAAATAAAACAATAAAACATTGAGAACATTCAGCAAAGGACGCTGGGATATAACCAATTCAACACTGGTTGCTATGGACTTGTTACTATCGTCATTGTATATTTTAGCACATAGGTAAAGCTGCCGAAGCTGAACATTATATTCCAAAACACATATGTTTATTTTTAAAGTTTTTAAGTTACATTGTAACAATTTAACAATTCGCCCTTATGAAATCCAATCGCGGCACGGCTGTTTTGGAACGCAATAGACAGACGCTTAAATTCAACTAAAATGTAACAGTGAACAATCAGTGTTGGACCTACAGTCTGTTGAGATGCCTCTCCAAACGCAGAAACCAAGCGCAGTCACACCATAAAACGTTAAGACACGTTGAGAAAAAAGATCCGCATTTTGTCGTAATCCAATGACACAAAAAAAAAGTAATCCACAGCGATCAGTAGATCCACAAAAAGGTAAATGACATGGTGTATCCAGCAAGGCCGATATGAGCGTCACATACGAGGCCTCTCCACTTCGCTGTTTAAACAAAGTGGAATAAACGTATAAAAGTCCAAATCTACACAAAACCCGCAATCAATTAGTAAGCTGACATCACATTTATATACATGGCATTTAGAAAACCTTTATTGCAAGGTTGGCACGGCAAGATGTCCAGACTAGTGCAACAGTAACTTTCGTTTTTTTGCGTCCTGCTGCTCCCATCGTCAGCCAGGTAATATTTTTTTTTACCAAAGCAGTATATGAAATCAGATGTATTACCTATCACCATTTAGTTGTTTTGTGTTATTTAAATTTATTTAATATCTGGTCATGCCAGATGTAATTATTCCACTAATTTTTTAAACAATGCAGTTACCTGTTTGAGCCACCAGGGGGGCAGTGCTCTTCCTGCCCCCCCAGCAAACTCCGCGTATGGGGTCAGAACCATCTGCTAGGGGGCCGAGACTGAGAGCTACATGGATAAATATGCACCAAACAAGCCACTTTGAACTTTGAAACACTTTTGCTCTTTTCATGAATAAAAAAGTTGGATGACCCCCCCGCCCAGACTAAAAAATGTTGGATGACCCTCCCCTCAGCAAAATATAAAAAGACATGACCCTCCCCTATTTTCCTCCGGTGGACCATTCCATAAATACCGAACGGTCCCTAATGAAACAGAGCCAAATGGGCTTACAACCTCAGGTCTGAACAAGGCAACTGGTCCATCGACACAATTAACAAATATTTAAAGTTTTCAATTTCCTCTGCATTTGATGTGAAATAGGTAACATAGGTTACTTTTTACTGAAAGGCTTGGACTTAATCATGCACACAAAGTTGGCTCTTAAAGACAGAGGGAGTTCAGATGATCTCTCCTCAACATTAAATCACACCTGCAAACTCAGAAGGGCTGAAAAAGGGGACACATTTTATATACTTCCACACCGTTTAGCTGTCAGCATTTTAACCATGTTTAATCTAGCTGTTAGCTAACGGTAGGCTAACGTTACCTGCTGCCAAGTGTAGTGTTAACTAGCGTGACATGCGGTGATGTTTCAGTTGCCTCTAACGTCCGTTTCGGAGCATCAGAGAGAAGTGCAGGCATTTAAGTGGCACCAAAATGAGGCACCAAAATCCACGTTGCTATTCGGTCCGGTAGATAACGGTTGTTAAGGCACCGGTGCCGTATTAGCACCGGGTCTCAGTACCCAACCCTACTCATTAACGTTAAACCAGACACCAATGGGTCTTGTTTCATTACGTGTTCGTTTTCATTTCGCTCATATCTTACGACAAGATATACATAAAAAAATCTGATAACAATACTAACACAGTGGAGGATATAGCCTTGCCAAAATCCTTCACATTGAACTAACATTGTAGGCTAACAACACAATTCACTGACAAGCCGACAAGCCAACAAGCTTGCTTTCCATTATAACGTTAACATTACACATGTTAACAACAATGTTAGAGAAAACAATTATATTGTTGGCAGATAACAGCACTTACCTCAAAACTAATGTCAGTGATTGTGATTGGCCAAATGACTTGCAAATGTAGCACCAAAGATGTTTTATTGTGAAGAAGACCGCAGTAGGTTTTTGAAAGTCCCATTTATGGGAAATTGTACACCCCCCCAAATTAAAACTCTTTGGATCTACACGATTCACGTGGATGACATTTTCCCATTCAAAACGGCGATTTTTGCCGAAAAGCGACTAGTTTGCAGGTATGTTAAATCAGGATATCTTTGCCTTCTGAGACCAGACGATTGAAGAGTCAGTCAGAGTTTGTTTGTCTGAAACATAGACTGTAAAAATACTGAACATAGCATTGGTGACGTCACCAACTGGTTTGTGGATTGCTGTTTTGGAGCCTCGAGTTTGCATGTTGGTCAAGTTGTGAATGGTTTCAATGGTGTTTCGCTAAGCTAAATGCTAGAGAGGGAAAGTTGCTGATTTTCAACCTTTTTGACTTGAGTCATCCAGTGGAGATTTACCGTTCATCTGCATGTACGGCACACTTTCTTTAAAGTTACCAGTTAATACTAGCTACTAGCTACAAATCATGCGTTAGCAGCGCACTAAACAAGACATTTCAAGGCGACCAAAATGTTCCAGTTAACTTTGCTGCAGCTAAAACACACAGTGAGAGGGTCAAAGCATAAGATGAAAACACACACACACAGCCCAAAACAAGTTGAGGTGTATTTTAATTTAATGTTTTAATTGAATTTAATATTTAATTTCCACAGTGTTATGGTTAGCATTGCTAACCCTCTGTCCCGATTGACTGGTCCTAAAGCATCCCCTGCTTTATCGTCTATTTTAAAATAAATGGGACCATTATTTACTAAAAGAACATCATGCTGTATTAATGAAGACTTAAAACTAGAGCTTGAGACCATAAACTCATTATGAAAATGTTTACTGAGGTATATAAATCAAGTGAGAAGTAGGCTCATTTTCTCGTAGACTTCTATAAAAAGAGACTTCTGGGTGCTTGGGTAGCTCCCCTGTTAGAGCAGGCGCCCATATATAGCATGCATGTCGTTTCCCCCCTCTCTCTCCCACCGTCTAAAATGCCCAAAAAGAAAAAAAACAACTTCTTTTTGGAGCCAGAGGAGTCGCCCCCTGCTGGAAGTTAGTGAGAATGCAGCTTTAAGGAGCTTCAGCGTTGGCTTCACTTTTCAGGCCCGAAAGTTGCTGCTTGGTCTGAAACAGTGTTTCAGGTGGGAGATGAATTAATGTGTGATGGAGAGTCAGCTGAGGTTAAACTCACAGCATCTGCTGCGCTGGATCAGATCGGTCCAAGTGCCGTTGGGCAAACACTTCCTGACCTTGGGTCCCACAATCACCCTGTTGCCCCTGCAGATGTACTCTATCTCATAGTCTACCGGGAGCACCTGCACACTGCGGATCTACACACACACACACACACACACACACACACACACACACACACACACACACACACACACACAATATTAAATATGTCACAACAGATTTGGTTATATTGTTTGTACAAGCAAAGAAAGGATTTGGATGGTTAAGCGTAGAGTGTGTGTTTCTGGATGAGGGCTGTATTTGTGACTATATGTAACTTTTTAATGTTTCTAAAGCTCGGTCATTTTTCATACAATGGTCTTAAATGACCTTAACAGCAAATGAAACTAACAGTGAAAAGAACGCTATTTTTATATAGTTTTTAGTAAGGCATCTGCCTTTCCCGCAAAGTCAAAGAATGATATGTATATATAGATATGTATATATCTATATATATATATTTTTTTTTTTGTTGGCTCACTTTTACTCACGACATGCTAACCGGCAACAAAGGATTGAAAGTTAACAGTGAAAAATGAAAATGTCTTAACATGAATCCAACATCTTATTAGCAAATATAAATCAGCCTATTTGTAAAAAATAAAAAGACATTAATGATAGGCTTACTGGCGTATAGGTAAGGTAGTCACTAAGATCCACAGATACAGTTAATCCGATTCACTGTTCCACATGTATGTTTAACATTAAACATGATTTATAAAATCCTAACAGCAATTCTTTTAAAAGCTTAGTATTCTATGCACTAAAAAGGTATGTATAAAGGCTTTAGGCTTTTATTGTAGGCCCAGTTAAATCTCAGCAGTGTGGTGAGTATGACATGGCCCTGTTGTATACAGTGCACATTTCAGGGTATAATGACCAGCCTTAGTTCAACACACGCACAATTTTAAGGCTGATACAAATATTTTGAAATTGAAGCCTTTGATACGATGATCTTTAGTATGGATCAATTTAACTGTTTCATGACAAAACTTTGACATATTCTAGGCCAAAGGACAATACAAATAAAAACATAAAATACAAAGAAGAGGAACGTTCATGAAAGCAAATATTTTAAACTCTGATCATGTAGGATTTGGAATATAAAAAGTAAAGTTGATATATAATTGTAATGACATTAATCTGTGTTGTGAATACCAGACTAGTGAATCTGAACTGATCTCTGTGCAGCTATTATAACTGTGTTCCAGCAGCCCTTCTCACCTGCTCTTGTGTCAGACCTCTGTACCTTATCCCTCCATCTCTGGGAGGACGGATGATAGCACAACCTGAAAGAGAGACACACGGTCAGGTGGAGCAGAGAGAGACCCAGCAATCCTTCAGGCTCCTATCTGTTCCGATCTGCTGGCTGCGAGACAGACAGACTGTTATTCAACACTGATGTTGCATTCTGACAGCCAATCAGATTTCAGACTAAAAACCAAACCAATAGTTTTAAAAACACATTTTTAAAAATAACTAAGGGTTATTTTTCTTATGGCCATCAAAAACCATGAAAACATCAAACCAACGATGCATCCATCTTTTTGTTGGATCCCCTTGAGGCTATCCTTCAATAAACTTTCACACTTATAAGCATTGTGTGTGTATCACAGCCTGATATATCTTCTCCCTGTGTGCCATAAACTCACGTCACTAAGCCTCACTGCTGACATGTTCCTTCATCACTGTGAACACACACACACTACTTTTGACTCAATCCCACACACATCGTCCTGCTGCCACAAATACTCACTAGAGCACCAAATGTGGATTCATCCACCGCTGAAAATAGTCCCCAACTAAATTAGCATTTCCTGTTTGTTTGATAGAAACTACAGTGAGCAGCTTTTTTAGGGAATTACTAAAGTTTACGAAACTATATATTTTGAGACATTTTTACAGATTTACATCTCCAGTAGGCAAAAAGGCATCTTAAGAGAAGCCAATTGACGTAACCTGCATGTTTTTGGACTGTGGGAGGAAACCGGAACATACCCAAGCAGGCTTGGAGAGAACTTAGAAACTGCACACAGAAAGGCCGTAGCCAGCCTGGTTGAACCTGCTGTGATGTGGCATGCTAACCCATGCAACACCGTGCAACACTTCTCTCTCAAGCTCTCTTTTTATATTCTTCACACACCTACTTCTGTCACTTCTCAATACAACACTATAGATGCCTTTGAGGAGAGACGTGATGCCCTGTTATGGCTGTTGTGTGATTCGATGAGTTTCGCCTCTCCCTATGACAGAAGCCTTTTCGGAAAAGGTTTAAACACTTTTGCCCTTACTGTTGGCTGTCTTTATCCTTTAAAATTACCTTCAATTTATGACAGAATTTTACAATGGAATTAAGAAGTAAATAGCAACCCCTAACCCTGACATTGGCACTATAATATTCTATCTGCTATATATATACAAAATATAATATTCCAAATAATACTTAATGACAGGATGAAGGACATGACAATATGTACAGACAAATACAAAATGATTCAACCAAAAAGCCAGAGATGAAACACAAAGAGTAGAAATAGAGAGAAACGTGTTTGGCAGGTTTCAGAAGGTACTTTTTCTAACTGTCAGAAAAGCTTTTTCTTTTAGATAGAAAAAGGCTTTTCTGATTGTTTCATGACCTCACCACTAGATGGAGACCTCTGTTATGTTTTCAGCAGCCATATAAAGTTTGGCCTTGTTGCTGCCAGCAGAGCTTATTTTTCAACTGTAATGGTTTCACATGGAAACATTGTGCTGGCAGTGGGATGGCGAGGGTTTAATGGGGCCAGCTCTGGCACGACTAGTGGCCAGGAAACAAATTTGCATGTTCAGACTGTCTAACACTGATGTACTCAGGCTACAGCAAAAAGATTTGGAAGGTGACAATGGGACAGAAATAAAATTCTGCCACCACAATTATTTCTTTCTAAAAGTAATGTATTTTCACATGCTTTGTGTTTTTCAAAGCAGTTTTATCAGAGGATTTTCAGTGATTAGCTGAGATGGGGACTCGAGTCTGAGACTCGGACTCGAGTCACACTTAAGTCGCACAAACAGCTGACTTCAGCCTTGACTCGGACTCGACCCAAAAGACTTCAGACTTGACTTGCGACTCGACCCAAAAGACTTCAGACTCGAGCTTCGAGACTTGTCAACATGTTTTCATGCAATTATTGCTTTTTAAATCTAAATTTATTCATGTATTTCTATTTTCTTTTATTGGCGCATATACGTTGGGGAAACATATGACGAGCCTCATGTCCCCTGCCCTTTGCCATAATGTGCAACGTAACGCATGCGTTATGCCTTATGTGCTTGCACTCACATAAAAAAAATATATATATATTGACATGGCAACACCAAGTCCTCCCGGAGTTGTGCCTTTTGTCATTAGTTTTGCTTTCAATAACTTGGTAAACAGTGGCAGTAAGCCAACAGCTACATGCAAGGTAAATGATGCCGGATCAACAACGTCGAACTTCATCAGGCATCTCAAAACGCACCCAAATAGGTCAGTCAACTCACACGCTAATGTGAAAGAGACATTACATTTAGCGTATATCGTCACAGGTAACAAGCTAATGTAGTATCCAGTGGTTTATCTATATGAATTATGATTATGTTTCTGGTATAAAGGTTTCATGTAAGACACTGTAATATAAGCTTAGTTTTCAGAAGAGAGTATAGCAGTGCAGTGGTTTAATGATTAACCTCTTAGTGGCGTGATCTTGCTGGGATGCTCAATAGAAGGTCTGGGGTTGGATGCTGAGGGGTTAACAAACTATAGGAAGCCTCTGAAGAGGACACTAACCTATGCTATGTCAACTTGAATGTTCCATATGTTATCTAACATGTTACCTAAGCTACCCAATATATGCTGTGGGTTTTAGAGTCAGATTTAGGATGCATATTGGCGGTGTATTCTCCAGACTTTCCATGGAGTCTGTAAATGGATGCTGATCTTTGATGTAATAAACATTTTATAATCAAGAACAGTATCCAGCGAATCTCTCTTGCACACATCGGCAACGCAGCACTGCAACTAAGACACAACACTAACCATCGCAAAGTGTTGTGCTAATGCTGGGAACAGGCACATTGTATCGTTATAGTTAGTGGTTGCTGAGGCTCAGACATCCATGGCGCACAGGAGTCGGGACGCACGGATCCATCTCCCCAGGAATAAACGCTGTGTCAGGTGGGCAAACTCATGTGATGCGTAATTGAGCCCGTGGATGATTTGTAGGCTAGTAAGTGAACAAGGTGTACCCGGTCCACCAAACACTGGGCCGTCTTGACTGTCTTAATTCTGCACATAATTCTGTTGCTGTAGTCATATTTACTATTTCATTATTTCATCCATGCGTGGCGCAGCAGATCCGTACGCACTGTCACCTGCCGTGGAGACGCTCGCCTCACTAACCTCTCCTCCTCTGAGTCGGGTCTCCCTCGCGCTGGACTCAGTTTCACTGAGCGTACTAACACTTAGAAAATAAATGGCATTACATCAGTGAGTTCAAACTGCTTATTGTGCGTAATTTGGACTGACACTGAGATGCATGTTGTTCTGTAACTGGTGTGGCGCTGCCACTATTCTCTTGATTTCCACTTCGACATTAGACATTTTTTTTTGAGTGAAAGAGACGTTACATTTAAGATATATCACCACAGGTAACAAGTTAACCATCGCAAAGTGTTGTGCTAATGCTGGGAACAGGCGCATTGTATCTTTATAGTTGTATCCATATGATGTGACAGCCTTAGGTTAATATTTCACCAGGTCCAAGGGCTAGAGGGATGTGTTAAGTAGACCCCATAAAGTTATCCCACAACTGATTTTGATACTGTACTGTATGGATGGTAGCTACAGGACATGTTTTGAATTCATAAGATTTAACAATACAGTGTTAGGGACAGATCAGATGACCAGAGACTTGAGACTTGACTTGGACTCGTGGCAAAAGACTTGAGACTTGACTTGAACTTGCCCCTCAAAGACTTGAGACTTGACTTGGACTTGAGCTCAAAGACTTGAGACTCGACTTGGACTTCCAAAAAATGACTTGTGAACATCTCTGGTGATTAGTGATGGCCACAAGCCCAACCTCTCTCTGTTCTCCGAAGCTGTGTTGATGCAGGACTAGTCTATATCCACGACGTTCCACTTCCGGAATTGTTCATGTGCCGCCGGAGTTACCTTCCTCTTTCTTTGTGTTGTACACAAACTCCGGTGGATTTCTGAGGACTATGGTTAACTGCTCCTCAGATCTCCGCAGGGTAAATCCAGACAGCTAGCTAGACTATCTGTCCAATCTGAGTTTTCTGTTGCACAACTAAAACAACCTTTGAACGTACACATGTTCCACCAAAACAAGTTCCTTCCCGAGGCTATTTAGCAGAGGCACCGTGGCTCTGTCATCAATCTGCAGAAAGAAGTCTGGTTAATGTATCAAATGTGGCAAAATAAAGTCAGAAAACAACAGGGATTGTTTTAGTATTTATTTTAATATATTTGGAGAAAGGGATGTCCCGATCGGCTTTTTTGTCCCCCTGATCCAATCAGATTTTTTTCAAATATTTAATATAAGTAAACAAAGTAACTAAAATATGTCTTAAGCTTAATACATTTAACTAAGCGGAGCAAATTAGTCTTTTCTCTCAACCCCAAAACTGTTCTCTTAAGGATCCCACCCCCAACCAAAAAATAAACAGGCAAGCTGATTGAGAAGCTCACAGACCTTGGCGTCCCGACTCCCACCTGTAACTGGATCCTAGACTCCTGACTGAAAGACCACAGGTTGTGAGGATGGGACGATGAGTCTCTGCTGAGCTCACAGTCAGCACAGGATCACCACAGGGCTGCTGCCTCAGCCCCAAACTCTTCACCCTGTACACCTCTGACTGTGTCTCCAACCAGGACAACACTATCATCATAAAATATGCTGATGACAGCCCCATCCTGGGCCTCATTAAGTGTGTGTGTGGGGGGGGACTGTCTGATTATTGGGACTAAGCTTCCTTCAAAAAGCGAGGCAGGAAAAGAGCAGAGAGCCTCATTAGAGACCCACTCCACCCAGCTCACTCTCTGCTCAGACCCAAACACTGCACACACAGACACAGCAGAGCAGACAGTATCACTACACATAAAACAGTTCTATAACAGTTCTTTCCCTGCCACAGTCAAACTAATGGGGGGACAACTACTAAGTTTCTGGGCCTGCATGTAACAACTGACCTGAGCTGGACCTTGAACACAAATGTCCCAGTGAAAAAGGCCCAGACGTGGCTGTACTTCATCAGGCTGCTCAGGAAAGCAGGACTGAGTCGTCGCCCTCTCACCCAGGCCTGCAGAGGACTGATAGAGAGCATTCTCACTATAGGCATCACAGTCTGGTATGGGAACACCAAACAGACAGAGAGGAAGGCTCTCCAAAGAGTCATTAAGACTACAAAAAGGATTATTGGCAGAGGTGGGACAAAGTCATTGTTATGCAAGTCACAAGTAAGTCTCAAGTCTTTGCCCTCGAGTCCCGAGTCAAGTCGAGTCAAAGATGAGGCAAGTCCCGAGTCGAGTCACAAGTCAAAGCCAACAAGTCTCAAGTCGAGTCCAAAGTCCTACCATTTTCGTTTCGAGTCATTTCAAGTCATTTCAGTTTCAGTGTATGCAATATTAAGAATATTTTCACTGCTTCAAAAGTCATAAGAAAGCCCTTTCTCTCAAGAAACTGAAGTCATATGCTTTATAGCAGTGGTTTTCAAAGTGGGGACGGGGACCCCTGGGTGCTGCGAGGGGGTGCTAGGGGGGCCATGGCAAGTTGGCATGAAAAGTATAGCAAAACAAAATAATTGAATAAATTAAATAACTAAAGTAAACCAAATTAAACCAAAAATAAGCTAAACAATATTCCCATTAGTTAAGAACTGCACTATAATAATCTATTGCATCTCTGAACATTACTACTGTAATCGTTATTATTTTAATGGCTTGGTTGAATTCCAATGTAGAATGCGACCTGTTATTTCTTGATAACAGACCGTTGCCATGAAAAACAGAGCGTTGCTATGGACGCAGTTCGGTTTAGCGGAAGCAATACAATCGCTTTTAAATCAATAAACTCCTTTTTAAATCAATATTTTGTGTCAAAGTAATGATTTATTTGATAGGTAGTCATGTAATAAGCGGGATAATGTATAGCGAGGCGGTAGTTATAGCGAATACAACCCCTGATATGAAAAGGGAAGGCTAATGGTGGATCTACTGTGACTGTGTTATGGTAACGTTACTTTAAAACGGACGTTGACATGATGTTGGCGAGGTTTTCCATCTGAGTGTGCTACACTCATGTACCTCATATAATCAGGGTTCAAAAATCCCTATTTTTGTAAGCATGAACCAGCAAGGGAGACGTGCGTTTACTGTTTCGTTGATACAGTAAATATGCAGCAGCTAGTATGTTACGGTACATACATCCGATAAGGTGCTTAGCATTCATTCAAAACTTACCTTTCTTTGTGCAACTTCAGGTGTCGAACAAAGTTGGACGTTGTGGCAGCTCCGTCTGTAATCTTCGACCCGCATGTTTTGCAAATTGCAACTCTTTTTTTGTCGACTAACTCGTAATTGTTATAACCAAACGAAACTATCTTCGGTATCATTTTGCCAACTGGCGCGTTGTTGCTTGTGCTTCATTGGTTGTCTTGCAATGTGCCTGCTTAGATGCTGTCGAATCAAAACAACGTGGGACTACAGTGATTGGATGTCGTGCAGGCAGCGCGCGTGCTCTCTGCATGCATACAGGTGGTGCATTTTTTTCACAGATGCAGATAAACTGAGAGCGGCGCGGCCGTGTGAACATTTTCTTCCCCAGTTTTCATGGGAAGTAGCAAGTCTTCGAGTCAAAAGGTGCAAGTCCAAGTGAAGTCACGAGTCATTGATGTTAAAGTCCAAGTCGAGTTGCAAGTCTTTGTACATTTTGTCGAGTCGAGTCTGAAGTCATCAAATTCATGACTCGAGTCTGACTCGAGTCCAAGTCACATGACTCGAGTCCACACCTCTGATTATTGGGACTAAGCTTCCTTCAAAAAGCGAGGCAGGAAAAGAGCAGAGAGCCTCATTAGAGACCCACTCCACCCAGCTCACTCTCTGCTCAGACCCAAACACTGCACACACAGACACAGCAGAGCAGACAGTATCACTACACATAAAACAGTTCTATAACAGTTCTTTCCCTGCCACAGTCAAACTAATGGCAAAAACATGATAAAACACTGAACAATTCACTGTAATAAAATGTGCAATAATCCTTAATACTTCACTCTACTGTGAACTACTGCTGTGCAGTATTTGCAATATTTATTCTTGCGACAAATGCAATATCCCCCATAGTTGTATCCTCCAGTTACAGTATTACAGTAGTATTTTTTGCAATCTTTTGTACAGTAAGTTTTTTTGTCTCCTATTTTAATTTATTTACCTTGTATAATCTTTTTCTATTTTAGTCGGTGTGCTTTTTCTTTCTTGCCCTTAACTCTTTTTACTTTTTACTTGAGTCAAAAAGCCTGCACAAGAATTCCTATGTGCCTGGACTGTTTGGTGAATGCACAAATGGCAAATAAAAATCTTGAATCTTGAAACAGTTTCAAGTTCCCCACTGGCCAATGAAAACTTAGTGATGCCCTCTTAATAGTCAATCTTTGATTTTCTTCTTGTGTTTACTGATGTCAGCTCCAGGGAATAATGGCCTGAAAGCAAGGTTTCCTGGTGGAATTACTGAAAAAGTGTGGAGAATTAGAGTAATCCGCTTCTGTAAAAAAATGGATGAATAAGAAAGACAGACTTTCACACGGAAAAGCACTACAAGCTGATGTACATGCTCAGAGTAGGTAAACGGGGTAAATGCCAATCCCCGATCAGTAAAAAAAAAAAAAAAAAGCCAAAATCAGCTGCGATCTGATACTGTGATCGGGACATCCCTATAACGAAACGTTGGATTTGTGGGTAATGGCTGTACAGTCCCCAGTAAAGAAACGAAAAGAAGAACAAGAAAACAGCACAGACGAAGCAAGAGAGGTTAAAAGACACAAAGAGCTGGATGACACAGAAAGGGACAACATTGAAGAAGACAGACATGTAGGAAACATGGAGTACGGTACAGGCTCTGGCAGTGTTTAAAGACTGGTTCATCCAGAAGAATATGTCAACAGACTTTCACAGGTCAAGACAGAAAACCTCAATCAGATCCTACGATCATTTTATGCATCTGTAAGAAACGGCAATGTGGAAACGTACTCGATTTCCAGTTACATAGCAGTTAGGGACTTGTGCTACCTTCAAATCCAGTCACGGGGTATTTAAATCTGTATGTTCAGAGGTGCTGTCCCCTAAGACAGCGAGTGGACTCGTCCGAAAAGTGTGGTTCAACGTCCAGGTGCATCTGGCAAGACGAGGCAGAGAGGGCAATTGAGACTTGACAAGAGACTCTTTTAAAACAGGATGAGAATGGCAATGAGTACATTTCTCTCACTCACAACGCCGAGACCAAGAACCACAACGATGCCAAAGATCTGTGTAAAGAAAATTACTGTGGGTGCATCTTTGCTAAGTCTGACAATCCAAACTGCCCCGTTGCTAGTTTAAAAAAAGTATGTATCTCTTTGTCCTGCTGACGCTTATGCTTTCTACCTTCAACCACTAAAAAAAGACCAACAGCTACTGAACAGTCAAGTAGTGAGGTGCTGTCATGAGCCCATGGGAAACAATGTCCCTGGGCAAATGTTACCCCAATTCAGCCAGGCTTTCAAGGAGATACACCAATCTGCCTGTCCAGACCTTCCTCTGGTTTATTGGCATTTCTTTAAACCAATCACTATCGTCTTGGACGGGGCTAAGCGGTGGACGGAGCAACCACGTCTATGCAAAATAGCCTCAGGAACTTGTTTGGGTGGAACATGCGTATGTTCAAAAGTTGTTTTAGTCGTGCAACAGAAAACTCAGATTGGACAGATAGTCTAGCTAGCTGTCTGAATTTACCCTGCAGAGATCTGAGGAGCAATTAACCATAATCCTCATAAATCCACAGCACTTGAACAATCCCGGAAGTGGAACGTCGTGGATATAGCCTACTACAGATCCTGTCCTCCAATCCAGGCAACAGCAGCACATGTGGTGAGCACCTATCACTACATTTCTATATAGACCCTTTGCACGTGACATCACGCTCCACTCGTGCGAATTATGAACTCCATGACGGACGGCGGAAGAGCTATGCTGTAGACGGACGGCAAGCTAAACGCGTACATTTTCGTTAGTCTTTGTGTTCTCACATTCACAATCTGCAGAGTAATCCTCACCAACACAAGCATGCAGAGTAATCCTCACCAACACAAGCATGTGTATGTATTGCCTTTCTGTTTTAAATGAGTGATAAATAAAATTATCCTCAACCAGCTAGCTAGTTGCCGTGCTAACCAGCTGTTCCTGCTAACAGGTCCAACCCGATGATGACTATATAACTGTGAGTCACTTACGTGAGAATGGGGGTGCTTGGGTTCGGTGTAGTTCAGGTGGATACCACGAAGGTGCATCTAATAAGTGACTAATGAGTTGTAAAACCTTTTAACAATAAGATAGTTAAAAATAATGAGACCCAGAGATGGTTTTCGTTCTAGCAAAGAAAATAGAATAAAATAGGGTAACGCCCTAGTTTATTTGAATACAAGAATTTGGCAAATGGAATACAAAAGCTTTCCCCAAAAGTAATATTAACGAACATACAAAAGTGAATAACCAAAAGATTTCCCCAACACTTAAATAATAGTTGTTTTTTTAGCTGGGAACCCCAATAGTGTCAATCACAATTGTTACCCCAGAATAAATGGGCTAAAAGTTCCCCTCCCTTAGCCCTTTCTTAACAATCAAGAATACACAGAGAACTCTAACAATAAACAAAAAAAACCCCGCAAAGTGTCCTGAAACAAGTCTTAGAAAATGCAGTGACGGGCCCAATCACACACACATTCACACACGTTCCAGTTTACTCACGGTGACGATTTGAACGCAGAAAAAAAAAAACACGTTGCAGGCCTGTTTGGTCTTGCAAAACATTGAGTGCGCTGAACAGACACTTGCAAAAAATTGAGAGCGTGGAAAAACTTTGGTCCGGATCCTCAGGTGCGGTGTGATTAACCGACAGTTCCGCCCAGCATACGCCCACACTAGCTAGCTATCTCGGCTTCCTCCGATCAAGGCCTCCGCTCCTTCTCTTCCGCTCTGTCAGACAGGTCTCCGGCTTCGTTTTACTCAGTCTCTCGACTCACCACCATCCCCAGTCCGCAGTCCTCTCCTCCGAGCCTCCCGCTCAGTTTCATCGGCTTTTCTCGCTCTTTCTAGCGTTTTTTTTTCCTCCTCAACGCACCAGCGTCTCGTGCTCCACCCGGATCCAGCGAGGAGAGAAAAAAGAACCCGAAAAAAAACTTCCAGCACTCTCTCCCACGTGTCTTATCCGATCACGTGTATATCCACGTTTTTATACCTGAAGCCAATCACTATTGACTATACAGCGTGAATGCCCAAATGACCAATAAAATAGTAACATAAAAACAGTAAGAATAAAGTAATAAAAAGGCTAACTGCATAGAACCTCTGGAAATATTATTTAGCTAAATAATATAAACTTTAAACGTTAGTCTTAATCACTGTCATGAAATAAAATTACAAATATTGAACCCCTTTTAATTATGCAAAATACATTAATATTTCCTTGTTTAGCAATCAGGTGTCCTCTATTAATTATTTAAAGTAAATAAGCATTTACTTTTTTTTTTTTTTATAATCATGAGACTCGTTTTTTGAGAGTAAGAAAGATTAATCATACCCACCCCATTCCCATTACGCTATAATACCCAAGTTTACCACTGGGTTACATAACTAACATTGGTTATTCACTGACCTAGCTACATATCCAAAAAAAGAAAGCCGTTCCCATGATCATTTAACTTAACACACATACAAAAAACTAGCTTCAAAAAGGCCAAAAAAACGAGTTAAATGCGGGTCTGCGGAGCTCCTACCCCGGCTAGCTGACGAGTGTTGTGATATGTTATTTGGAACTAGGTTACCACCCTAGGCGGAGTGATATGCACCACAGGAGTTCTATAGTTGTAACTGCATGTATGTAAGGGGTCCTAAGGTGGAAGTAAAGTTACGTTGGATTTATCATCAAGTCCTCATCATTGACTCCTCAATAACACTTCATGGTGGCAGCGGCGGGATTTCCGCTCTATGCCTGACGTGAGTCTCGGGCGAAATTGTCCAAGGATAATATTGCTATCGCCAGACTGGTGAGTGAGAACTAGGCAGGCCAAGCAGCTAGCGGGAGCAACCTAGCTAGGTGGCTAAGGGGAGCAACACAAGTGTGTGCAGACGCTGATTCACGGACAAAATTGCATCACATTTACCGACGATGAACTGGTCCGATCCGGATCTGAGTGAGGCTATCTCACTATTTAGACAGAAAATGTGTCTTTACCTAGACGATGAGGAAATAGAGGACGAAGCTAAACAAGCTAGGAAGATCTGCAGAGGCATCGGAGATGAAGGACTAAAAAGGCTGAATGCTAGCGGACTCAGTGATGACGACAAGAAAAAGCCTGACGTTCTGTGGAATTTTTTTGAGGGTCAGTTGAAGCTTAACGTGAACTTTAGAATACACAGACTCCACCTAATGCAATACAGACAGAAACAGGATGAAAGCATCGATGATTTTGTGACCAGAGCCAGAACTTTGGCGCTGAAATGCCAATTTACCGATGAGGAGTTGAACGAACGTCTGATTGAGCTTATCATTGCTAGCACGCCACATGATGCTCTGAGGAATGACCTGTATAGCAAACCTCAAGGCCATTCCTTGGCTGATGTGTTAGAAGAAGGAAGGAAATATGAAGCTTTATCGGCAGGGAATGAACAGCTAAACCAGCTTGGTCTATATACCTCAGAAAAAATTCATGCAATACACAGAGGACGGGTATGCCAGAACTGTGGCACAAACCACAAACAGCGGCAGTGCCCTGCATACAACGACGAATGCTCTGTGTGTAGTGTGAAAGGACACTGGGCGAGATGCTGCAGAAAAAACAGACGGCAACAAAGGCAAAACTCGAATGCAAGGAAAAGAAGTAAGTCTCGTCCACCACAAAACAAACACCGGGCCAATAAGACTGGACACAGGCTACAGCACAAATCTAAAATTGATATTGTTGATAGTCAAGAGCCAGAGGAAGAATACATGTACCAGAGACAATTCCATTCAATCACAATCAGTGAAAAATGCATGTACAGCATCAACAGTAACTCGCCTAGAGAAGAGGCCTACACAACACTGAAAGTGAGACCACCTGACGTACCCGGTTATGGACATACACTTCGGTTAAAAATCGACACAGGAGCATCAGGGAACACTCTTCCACTGCGCACATTCAGACAGATGTACGGAAGTGACGCACGTGCATATAAAAGACTGAAGAAAAATAACCTGAAACTATCTGCTTACAGTGGTCATGAGATCCCTTGTTTTGGAACCATCAACATTCAATGTCGTCACAAGGAGTCCAGATGGATAAGTACCAAGTTCTATGTCGTGGATGTACCAGGACCAGCTGTAGTTGGTCTACCCACGAGTGAATTATTGAATCTTGTGACTGTGAATGTGGATACAGTTAAAAGAAAAATGGATGACAACAAGGAAAACAAGCAACAAGCAAAACTACTGAAAATAACTACCTGTGATGATCTCAAAAGAGCATATCCAAATCAGTTTGATAAAGTAGGAAACTTTAAAGGAACTGCAAAACTCATCCTGAAGGATGACGCCGAGCCATTCATAGACCCACCACGGAAATGCAGCATCCACATCAAAGACAAGCTCCAAGGTGAGCTGAACAAACTCGTGGAGCAAGATGTTATACGGAAAGTCGAACACCACACTGTCTGGTGCTCCAGCCTGGCGTACAGCACAAAGAAGGACGGATCCTTACGGATATGCCTAGACCCACAAAAACTGAATGCCAGCCTGAAAAGATGCCCACATAAGATACCTACGGTCGAGGAACTGAATCCAAAATTCGCAAATGCAGAGGTTTTCAGCAAGCTTGATGCGAAAGCAGGATACTAGTCAATACATCTTGATGAAGACTCGCAAGTCTTGACAACGTTTCGCACTCCATTTGGTAGATACTGCTGGAAACGTCTGCCATTTGGACTGAGTGTATCTCAAGATTTCTTCCAGGCCAAGATGGACCAGATCCTGGAGGGGCTTGATGGTGTGGTCAGTATAGCTGACGACATAGCCGTATGCGGACAAAATGAAGAAGAGCACGACCTGATTAACCTAATGGAACGGGCTGCAGAAGCAGGTATGGTGTTCAACAGCGACAAATGCATGATAAAGAAGAACAGTATCTCATTCTTTGGCAACCTGTACACAGAGAGTGGCATTAAACCAGACCCCACAAAAATAAGAGACATACAGAATATGCCAACCCCACAAAACAAAGATGAACTACACAGATTCATGGGAATGCTAACTTACCTCGCAACTTACATACCAAAGTTCGCAGAGAAAGCGCACACCTTGAGAGGACTGCTAAAAAATGATGCTTTGTGGATATGGGAGCAGACCATCAGAAATGCTTCGATGACTTAAAATCAGCAATCACAGAGGATGCATGTCTGAAATACTATGACGCCAGCACACCCCTGACACTCAAAGTAGATGCATCACAGAAGGGCCTAGGTATAGCACTGGTGCAGAACAATAGGCCCATCGCGTTCGGGTCAAAGACTCTGACGGACTGCCAGTCAAGATACAGCAACATAGAACGTGAAATTCTTGCAATAGTTTATGGAATGCAGCGTTACCACACCTACCTGTATGGAAAGTCATTCACCGTGATAACAGATCACAAACCACTTGTCACTATCTGCTCAAAACAATTGCATGCAGCACCACCCCGACTCCAGCGTATGCTGATTAAGACCCAAGGGTACAACTATGAAGTCAAATACCGACCCGGAGCAGAAATGGTCCTGGCAGACATTCTTAGCCGGTTACCAAACCCCGAAAACAGCGGCGACATTGAGCTGGATGAACGCATAGATGGGATTGAAACGGAGTTTGAGGACCCAGAGAGGCACACCATCGCCATAATAAACTTCTCACCTGGGAAACAAGACGTTCTACGTAGCCAAACTGCTGATGATCCAAGGCTCCGTGCGCTGAAGGTATTCATTCATCAGGGATGGCCTGAAAGCATAAAAGACCTACCTAAAGACCTGCGTCCATACTGGTCTTTCAGAGATGAACTTGCTATAGAGTCAGGAGTCATCTGCAAGGGCAGACAGGTACTCATTCCAGACTCCATGACTGAAGACATACTAACACAACTACACGTGGGCCACCAAGGCATAGAAAAGACACGCCGGCTGGCAAGAGAAAGTATCTATTGGACAAAGATGAATGACGACGTAGAAAGAATTTGCAGATCATGCAGTGTGTGTGCAGAGCGTCAAGATGCAAACCCAAAAGAGCCTCTCAAACCACACGAAATACCATCCAAACCATGGAAGTCAATAGCCTCTGACCTTTTTGAAGTCAATGGCCGCCATTACATGTTGACTGTAGACAGATACTCAAAATATCCACTTGTAGATGAAATGCCCACTCCAGTATCCAGCCATGCAGTCACACAAAAAATGCAGAGATACATGTCCTTGTTCGGACGACCGGACGAAATCCTGACCGATAATGGACCACAGTACACAGGACACACCTTCAAGGGACTTGTGAAAGAATGGGGAGTAAGACACATCACCAGTTCACCCCACTATCCCAAAAGCAATGGATTTATTGAAAGACATGTCCGACACATCAAAGCCATTGTGAAGAAAACACAGCAAAACAAAGGTGACCTTCACATAGCTTTGCTACAAGTAAGAGCGACACCTATTGACAGCAAACTGCCTTCACCTGCAGAACTGCTTTTTGGCAGGCCTGTCACCACCCTACTGCCAAGCCGAGCAGAAGTAGGTAAAGAGGGACACCGACAGCACCTGGCTCGCAGAGCAGCTGTGATGAAGCAACACCATGACCGCAGCTGCCGCAGAGAACTTCCTCCGTCCTGGACAGCATGTGACCGTGTGGAACAAAGAGAGAAGGACATGGCACCCAGCAGTTGTCCAGCAAAAGTGCAATGAGCCACGGAGCTACATTGTTCAAACGCCTAATGGAAATATGATTAGGCGTTGCAGGAGTCACCTACGTGGGCCGTACAACACACAGATGCAACAGACTGTGAAGAGAAGTTGCTTTGCGGGGCCACAAGCACTGGGTGAAGGCCAGGAGGGTCACAGTGATCAGACACAGCCCGCATCATCCTGTGGATCTGAATCAGAAGCATCGGACCCCAAGAGCCCTCAGCCAATCCGTACACGATTTGGAAGGGCTGTGGTCAAACCAGCTCACTACAGAGACTATGTTTAGCAGTGAGCGTAATGTTTATTGGCGGGAAGAAACAAGAAAACATTTATCTATCGCCATGTTCAAGAGGGATATGTTATGCTTTAAATGAGTTGGTTGATAGAAAAAAAGGTATGGTTTGCCAATAGAAGCACAAGTTATGGTAATTGAGTGAAATGTTTTGAAATATGTGTAGTGACAGTTGATGCTAATCTTTGGAAACAAAGAACTGAATTCAGTTATTCTTGTATGGTTGACACACAGCTAGACATATATTTGTAATGTTTTTTTCTGATTATCTAGGAAGGTCTAAGTTAAACAGGGGGGATGTTGTGATATGTTATTTGGAACTAGGTTACCACCCTAGGCGGAGTGATATGCACCACAGGAGTTCTATAGTTGTAACTGCATGTATGTAAGGGGTCCTAAGGTGGAAGTAAAGTTACGTTGGATTTATCATCAAGTCCTCATCATTGACTCCTCAATAACACTTCAACGAGCTAGCTGCAGCTAGCTTTGGACTGCTCGCTAGCTGCTGCCCATCGTGTCGTAATATCAACCGGTCAAATCTTAACATAAGCTACAGCGAATATAATCACAGATAAGAAGATGGCTAGATGTTACAATTATGTGTGGTTACTACTGATCATAGACACTTCCATTTTGACTCGTGATTTACTGCATGGATTAACGAATTTATGACTGCACTTCCCAGAGGTGGGATGCGTTCAGGCATCCATTAGGAAGTTGCATTGGCACACACAGTGAACGGCGGTATGTGGGTAGCCACGACCGAACATGTCCTCTAAAAACATGGGCTACGTGTTATATAAAGTAAAGAATAGATGTTAATACAAAACAAACCCTAGATTGATGTCTTATCTTTGCCATTATGAGGTACCTCCCCCCGCCATTAGCGTAGCATCGCGTACCTGTAACCCAGCCAGCTACAAAGAACTGGTAAGCATCCAGACTTTTAAAAGCTTTGAGATCAGCACCAAATATGGGGATACCCCGTTTACCACATAGTAGAACGTGTGGACTGAAGTCGGGCAGACTCTGCGATTTAATGAGGTCCATGAAAACAGAGGGAGGAAGAATTAAGGGTCGGTATCCAATCCTGCTATCTCCAACTTCTCCAAATACTGCTCTTTGTGAGCACCTACCAGATGCTCTACCTCGACCGATAACGGCACGACAACTTGTTGTTCAATAGAAGAAGCCATAAAGCCATAAATACAGTTTATTTAGTGTTATTTATTTCAAACTGATTGAAACTATGAAACTTTCCCCTCGTCTACTACACTGTTTAGGTTGTTATTGCCGGTGAGTTTGCCGTCCACCATCACGTGGCCGTGGTCACGTGTTTGCAAAGGGTCTATACACAGTAACTTCAGCGGTAGTGCCAATGTTTACATTGTAACATTGTGTTTCCAGGTGTGTCAACTGCAGCGCCTGAGCAAGAAGGAAACGAGATGAGTGAGGACAGAACTGTCAACATAAATATTCCCAAAGAAGTCCCATTCACTTTGTCTCACTTCACCATCAACAGAAATGTTCATTTTAATGTGAATTATAACGCTAGGGAGGCTACAGAGTTTGGGTTGCTATGGACACAGTGTTCCAACCGCAGAGACGTAATGGACTATTTTCTTTAGCGGAAGCAATAACATTGTTTTTACATCAATAAAATCCTTTTTAAATCAATATTTTGTGTCATATTATTGATTTATTTGGTGAGTAGCCGTGTAATAAGTGGGATAATGTAGAGCGAGCCCGTTAAAAGACTAAACTAATAAATAGATATAGGCAGATTAGACCTACACTGCTAACAACAGGAGGTATCAGCCCTTCAGCATTCTCAACCTGAGCAGTTAATAAAAACAGGACGGTGTGGGAGAAATGGGCCGAAAAAAGCCAACGCACAGAGAGGGGGAGAAATAAGCCCCAAGAATGGTAATAGACTCTTTGATGAAGATGTCAGCCTAGCTTTGATGTAGATGGGAGGTGACCTCGATACACACTACCCACCACCTTACTTCACGCTCTGGCCATCAGTAATCCATTAAAGCACATGACATCAATCAGTCCTGGGAGGAAACCAGCTCCTCCAGAGCCTCATCTGTGTGCTGGCATTCCTTATTTCCTGCCAGTTCACTGCAAAGCTCTCTTTCACTGAAGCAACACAACAAGTATTTTCTGTGTATCTGAATCCCCTCAGTCTCCCCATCTATTACAGCCTTGCCTTGCCTTCCCTGGGGATAATACATTTAGAGCCAGCCATTCCATTAATGTTCGCCCAATGTGTAAAACCCTAACTACTAAACAGTCCCTGCATTTCTCACTAGAGGCCAGGAAAGACCACTAGACGTGACTACCATAGCAAATAACCCCACCCACCGCTCAGCAAAAAGAGGAAATGACAGCTCCCTCATCTGACGGCAGGTTTATGTCTGTATTATAGAGATCTGACATCTGCCTCTGAGCATTAGTGTCAAAGCATGAGCTTGAATATAAAAGTCACATAATAAGCACTACGACGTTACTGCAAATATTCATTAGTGGTTTCAGCTGCTATTGGGTGCAGATTGCTTTTTGAATGTGGAGCTAGGCCTGGCTGCCGAGCTGGGCTGTTAGAGGGTGGAAATGGTGCTTGTCTGAGCAGCAATTTCATGCTCAGAGGCTGACTGATATGACAGAGGGAAAAGGGCATAGACACGACTTTAGAAAGATGAATAAATACAGAGGCATGCAGATCCAACACCTACACAGAAACATCCACATCCAGTGGTCCATTGCTGTTACTGCACAGTTCTGTGAACCCAGGATGTATTACTGCTGTATCAGTTTAACAATAATAGTCAGGTATTGATACATCTTACCAAAACCACATAAAAAAGTTTCTCGGTGCAAAATGACCCATATGAACAAAAAGTGTCTGTTTCCTACATTGGTTTCTTTTCTTTTCCTGGCCTCAACCAAGTAATTATTCTGGTAACCATGACGATGAGTGTTCTCTAACCCCCTTATAACAAAGCAATTGTTTTAAATCCAAATCAAGATCTTTCTCCAATGCTGGCTAGTAGTAGTTTTTGAGCGTATACCACTTCACCAGACCTTTTCCAACCTTGCCATTGGGCCCCTTATGTGAGGCTGATATCCCAATGGGTTGCAGGAAGGAACTTGTTTTGGTGGAACATTTGCACCCCGCAAAAGAAAGTTATCTGTTGAACACAGTAACGTGAGCTATTTATAATAGCTGGATACATGGTTAAACCTCATTAGCTCTTACCAGTGTATCTCCGTGTGTACTTTGTCCATAGCAAAGTGTGTGTGTGTGTGTGTGTGTGTGTGTGTGTGTGTGTGTGTGTGTGTGTTTACCAGCAGATGTATTATAGGATGCAGACACTCTGATTAAGGGCAACACAGCAGAGAAGAAGAGAAGAAAAGACAGCGCCATCCCTCGACCTGAAAAACAAGACACAGAGAGAGAATCCATTCAGAAGAGGAAGCTGACAGGGAAAGAGACAGGCCCATCTGCTCTAATAGAGAGCATGGAAACCCCAAAATGAAAAATCCACCCTAACACACTGTTTCTAAGCCCATTTTGATGTTAGTTATATTTAGTTTTTTTTTTTTTTTTTTTACTTTAATTGACAATTGGCTACGTGTAGATGATGTGATGTTGCATCCCTTGTTACATTTGATCAATGATTCAATGCTGACACAGATCAAAAACCGGGCTGCACAAAATGTTAATTGGTCTGTCAGGATTTGTATGCATTACGCCTATTTAATATGTGAATTGATTCTTTTGTATTAAAAGTGCTTAATAGATAAAACTAATGTCTAATTTTTGCAAAGTTTTGTTTTTTCAAAATCCTATATTTCTACCCCTGACTTTTAAGTTTTTCATTTGATATATAATTTGATATATTCTGAATAGACTATGCGTACAGTCCAGCTGCCAGAAGAGGCGAGAAGAAAGAAGTTGATAAAAATGTTGGTGCTTTCAAGTATTACCATGAGTTCACAGTAATTAAAGCTTTAGTGCGTAACTTTTTGATATTAATGAACGTCCGTTAGGGGGCGGTGCACGATCAAGGAAGGCTGTATCATGTGGACGCACCCACAGTGTTGTTGTCATTACTTAGAAGTTCCTAATGGGAGTAACAGAAACTACGCACTATAGCTTTAATTGAAAAAAAAGCACATGTAGGTCACAGGCTGTTAGACTTCAGCCTGAGCGCGGAACGGACATGCATGAAAAGGTAACGTTAACGCCAATATGTCATTTTGAGCTGGAACTGTTATTTAGGAAATAAATAATATTTTGCTATAGTGTCAGTGATTTTATGGAGTGGAAACAAACGTTCTGGGTGAAAACAGGCCTGATTGCAAGTGCTATCATTTATTTATTCACCAGGAGCAGTGTGCTTCATCCACATTTGAGTTTCCAATGGGAAATGGGGGTTACAGTAACACATTTCAAACTAGAAATGAGTCTGAAAAGTTATTGGTTGCATTTGAAGCAGGAAGTTTTACCTCCAATCACAGTAATCATGTCAACACCTAAATCAGACGATACACTGGCAGTTTAGTGATATCCCTGCAGTTGTGATCTTGAAATAAAATCCTGAGTCCTCTTTATCCAAGACCGAGTCAAAATGTGGTCGATTCCGAGACGAGACCTTCAAAAAGTGGTCTTGAGACCAAGACCAGTCTCGAGTACTACACTGCTTTGATTGCCTCCACACGCTCTCACAGACTAGGTACTATATTTACTGTCATGGCCTTACATTTATGTCATCTTAATGACAAGTCCAAATGGTTCTACTTTCCTTGAGGTCAAGGGAATTACTCATGACACCGTTCTAAAGAGCGCTGACAAAGGAGAGGGGAGGGGGCGGCGTGGTCATTTGGGGAAGAACTCAGTAAGTCCAAGAAGCACACAGACAACTGAATGACACACATTATTATTCTCCGATCAATCAAATCCTTCAGAAAACCTGCAATGTCATCTGGAGGAAATGTTGATTAAGGAAAAAACAGAACACTGGATTACAGAGTTTGCATTTCTACTAGAAAGAAATCCCAGACTGCCTTGTTTCTATATGTTGCCAAAGATTCACAAAAATATGTCCTGGCAGACCTATCATCAGTGGAAATGGCTCAATTCTGAAACCAATTTCAAAATGTTCATCATATTAAATCTTTTCATCCAAATTTACATTTTTGTCTTTATATTCAAGACACCACCCAAGTTTTAAACAAAATTGAAGATATAAAAAATATTGGAGATGCATACATGATTACAATGGACATGGAGTCATTATACACAAACATTGATCAAGTGGGCTTAGAAGCTATGCAACATTTCCTAGAGAAGATGAGTCAGTACCCCCAACAGATTTTATCACTGAACTCACGAGATGGATATTGGAAAATATAAAATATATTTCTTTTTCAGGAACAGCTGCATAGACAGATAGGGGGCACAGCGATGGCCGTGACCTATGCACCCTCCTATGTCAACCTGTTTCTAGGAATGTGGGAAGAGAAATTAATTTGGAGCTCACTCAACCCCCACTTGGACAAAATAAAATGGTTTGATAGATAGATGACCTGATATTCTTTATGCAATGTGAAGAACATGAAGTAATTCCACAAATATTTGACCGAAATACAATCCTATGGGCGAGTTTACTTCCAGAGACTCTTATTAACAATATTACATTTGGGCAGTTTCGAAAGCGCAGCCAATCAGATAACAGTATGTCGTTACCTGGATAGCTTCCTTGCCACCCTTGATGACGAATACTTGCGATGTGCAGAGAGCAAATCACTTATCATGTGTAGGCGGCTGAAAGAGGGAAAGTAAATGCGGACCTCCGTGTACTGTTGCCATTCATCTGCATGTACGGCAGAACAGAAAATCCAGACAGTTACCAGCTAATGCTAGTGGTAGCTATCCAGCTTGGTTACATTTTTCAAAACAAATCTAGTTGTAGTCTTGCAATTTGTGAGTTCAAGATCTCCAGTCTTTATATATTATGACGGTCTTTAACATAACTTGTGAAATGATTTTCTTTGTTCTTTCTGTGTTTTTGTTTATTTGATAAGGAAAGAGAAAACTGAAATATTAATAGAAAAAAGGCACAACAGAAATTCTGTTTGACAATAACCTATGTAGGGATGACCCCAAATAGTGGAATATTCGATGCTTCAATCTAAGGAGACTGATTTGACTGCCAATCTCACAATCCAATTTTCGCAGAGGCGTTACGAAACAAGGATAATTCCATTTTGGCTACATGGGGGTGCTCAATGTCGGATTTTACATACTACTACTACTACTACTACTACAACTACTTCTTTTCTCCCAATAAGTTAATGTAAAGCCTATTATGATATAAATATCAACATATAATGCTGTAAATAAAAATGTGAAAAGAAAGAAGCTTTTAATTAATCTTTTTAAAGTGTGTGAATAAATCTAACCACTCTATGACAGATTTTAGTTTCACTTTCCATGATCCATGACCGATGAAGGAGCATCTTGGTGGGAGGGATTTAAATCTTCATCTGAAAATGTCGGGGAAAAGAAAATTGTCGATGCACTTTGAAAAAGTAAAAGATGATCCAAACTAAGATGCAAGTTGTGTCGACGATAGGCAAGACTTGACGATTCTGATTCGACAATGTAAATTCTAGGGGTGCACGATTCAGAAAATGTCACGATTCGATTCGATATCAATTTTCAGGCTCAAGATTCGATTCAAAATTGATTTTCGATTCAAAAACGATTCTCGATTTAAAAAACGCTTCACAGTATGTAAATGCAGTTACTTTTCCCATGTGATTGCAGTAGACATACAATTAAAAAAAAAAAGAATAGATTTTTGGAATTCTATGAATCGATATTGAATCGGTAGAGCTTGAATCGTGATTCAAATGTGAATCGATTTTTTTGCACACCCCTAGTAAATTCTTAGTCGGGGACAGGCCTAAGCCTATGTATGTGTGTGTTTTGACCATTAGTTTCAGCTTTTCTTTATATAATAACCTTGACACACACTTTTTTAAACTCTTTTACACAAAACTGTGTACTGTGAAAACTGTGAACGGTATGGTGCTGGAGTATGGTCTGGCTACACTGCTAATCAATTCTAAGATAGGGGGGGACACTCTGGCTTGTTTGCATTTCTTTACAACCAATCACAACCGTCCTGGACAGAGCTAAGCCCCTAATGCAGCAATGGTAACCTTATAGAATAGATAGCGGAGAGAGTAACCCTTTTGAACAAATGTTTACCGTCAATGTCTGTCCACTAAAAGTGCTGCTTTTGCCACTGACAGCAGGGTTTTTCCTGCCATTATACGGCTTAAGGCTGATAAATAGCCTCTACGCAAAGCCTTCACCGTAGCCTACGTCAGTGGCCTACGTCGTCATGAGGATTTATACTTGTGCGCTAGTGTGTCTGTGTCATTCTTGCCTATCCTTTAAAGAGAATAGCAGAGCCGTTGTGTGTAGTAGAGTGAGTGAGAGAATGGCGGGGTTAGCTTCGGAGCGAATACCAACTCCGGCGGTGGAGACGGAGAAACAAAGTGTCTCCCCTGTGCTTTCCGACAGCTGTAGCAGAAAAAGTTAACCCTCTGCTTAATTTCATGTTGTCGAAGAAGCAAAACCCGGAAATGAGTAGGAGGAAATGTGACACTACCAAGCCACAGCCAAACGGACGAACCACAGTTGTTGCAGTCTGCGTTGCAGCGACTTGTAGTTACATTTCTGTCGAGGTGCACGTCAGGCCACAGAGTAGGGGTCCATATCTACACGTACCTACGTGCGCGCCTATGGCTTAGATTCAACGCAGAACCATTAACTAAGCTTTAGGCCCGGCGTCTAAGCCTTTTTTCACACCGCCTAATTGTATAAACGTAAAAACAATGTGGAGAGCATCTTGACGATGAGCCAAAAAACGGGACGGGCATCCGCTCGTTGTCTTCTGCACACGTGCTGCATGATGGTTCATGTACACAGTGGGACAAACATGGTCAAAGTCACACACACCATGCATGTTGCACACACAGCAGCAGCTGCAGCCCACACGTTAGCGAGTGTGAGGTGGAGAGAGAGAGGGAAAAAGAGAGAGAGGGATGTGTGTGTGTTGGTGAATATGAAATTAGCAGTAAAGCTATAGCTGTGAACGTAGCAGCGCAGTCTGTGTACAGTTTATCTGTCGGTGAATAACCCAAGACCCAAGCCAAGTTCCTGTGTCTTGCTTGCTACCTGCTGGTTAAAGAAAGTGAAGGGGGTTAGCAACGGCGCTAGCGACAACTTTAGCACAGGCTCACTAACTTAAGGTGGGCTGGCGCACACACACACACACACACACACACGTCACTGACAGGTGACAACAGAGGGCAGCCTCTCACTCTGACTGAAAAAGGAAGCTAGATGCTGGCTAATTGTGTTGCCTGGCAACCATTGACACACTCTCTCCTGTGTGTGGATGTCTCTCCACATTTATCCGCCGATGATGGTTTGTCTCGTCTAGTTACATCACAGCATCTTCTCCCTACACTGACAGGCTGAAACAACAGCACACCCCACTTTCTCTCTGCTGGTGTGATAACACATGACTCTCTCTCACACACACACACACACACACACACACACACACACACACACACAGAAGACTGTTTTCCACCTTTTCAAGGCATGGGATGGTAAAGAATGTTCTTATTTCCAGTATTTTATTCTAAAATTGTCTGTGTGGTAGGGGGTTTAGGGAAGGGGCTGTTCGCTGCTTTTTATCGTTGGTAGGACGATACAAAGGTGACATTTATGCTTTATTGGGCATATTCTGTCAGTTGGTCCACTACTGTGGCCCAGACATCTAATGGACAGAGATATAATTATACCCTAACAAGACTCAATACAATTGTTAGGGCTCCTGCACACTGCCTGCGTGGCGTGAGCATGTCAGCTGGCGTGTCCGTTTTTCTCACGCACTACACCTGTTTTGCCCGCTTGTCTGACTTTTAGTTTTTTGTCGTCTCAAGCCCTGCCACCTTTCACCTGCCCATCTGCCTCGGCCAGCCTTGGCCCTGGACAGCTCTGTCTTCACTTGGATCCCCGCTCTCAAGCCCTGAACACCGGCTTCCTGCTCCCACAACCAGCTCCCCAGTTATTCCTCTTTTGTAGTTTTGTAGGTCCATTTCTTTTTTTGTAAATTAATTCTGCATTGTGGGTGTTTTTTTTCAAGCACGTGCTTAACAATGTCTCCCTTGTGAAGGACTGTTCTGGAATACATGAGCAAATGGTTAGAATGCAAACTGCCCAGATCACCAAGACTGTGGTTACATTTACATTGCTGTGTTTTGGTTTAAAAAGGAATATCTTCTGCTATGTTCCCCTCTCTCATTCCCCCTGCTCTGGTGTTTCCCCCTCTCATTCCCCCTGCTCTGGCGTTTCCGAGCCCCTAAACCGGAGACATTTGGAAACACTTCTGACCTGTTTTGGTTTGGAATCTGTAGGGTTGTGTTGCAGTCTCAACGGCCGCAAACGGAGACCTTTGGCAACGCTGACACTGACCCCAACGTTTCTGATTGGGTCTTCTCGGTCACAACGTCTCGTTCTGAGACTAAGCTACTAATGTTACCATGGCAACACACAGCAGCAGGCGGAGTCTACACGCTGCCTCCTCTTTATACCCAGTATACCAGAATGTTGATGAGATATGAGGTTTGGGCGTGTTAGTTTAAACAGAGATTAGCTCTTCTACTGGAAATAAAAACACTACACGGAGATCACTTTTGGATCAAAACTCAGCTTAAAAACCAAAACGTAGCGATGTAAATGTAGCCTGTGTCTCCACAGAGACAAAACTACAGTGCCGCATTTAAGCTAATCTGCATTTCGAATATTAAAAACTGGCCTAATAACCTGATGATTCTAAAGCCCAGTTCAGACCAAATATTCGCGACGAGACAAGTTGAAACTTGCAACTGCTTGCAACTGCTTGCAACGCACTGGTCTGCATCATTCTAAATATAATTTATATATATATAACAAAAACGAATTGACTTGTGAATGGAGTTCTGTGTTGACTCCCCTCTCAATAAGCAGCCACATGACTGCCGTGCATACAGAGTTCTGGACAGCAGCTTTAAATATTCAGAGCCAGGCAACACCTCGCCTTCCTTATCAACACGGCTTTTATCTAGATCCCTGCTGGAACAGCTTCCATCCTTTCTCCCTGAAGATAAATCCCTGGATTCTAAGGAAAAAAACCAAATGCCAATTCTCATTCTGCCAAAATCACCAGGGACGTCTGAGTTTGGAGGGAAGGAGCAGCTCCAGGACGTGACTAGACATGAGGCATTGGAGGGAAGTGGCCTCAACGTGAGTCCAATAAGACTTTGCACATTAGCCAGATGATAATGTGTTCACACAGAATCAGCTTTCACTGTCCACCCACACCAGACACTGCATTCTGAACCACACACACACAAGCACTTTTAAAAAAAGACAGGCCAAAATCCATGCTCCTACTCATTCAAAATTGCATTACAGCTTATAAATGTGACTAAATAGGTTATCGTGACCCTTGACTTTTCTACAATTTACTGCCCGTGTTTTGAAAGGTTTCCAAATCCCCTGTCTCTGCTGTTTCAGCACCCAGCGCTCTTGATCCACTGAACTCTGAGAGAGAGCACTTTGTCACACGACAGGAAAGGTAATGTAATTTTCCCTCCTTTCAATCTGATACTGAAAAGATGAAAGACATCTTCTGCAACAATGTTATGCAAATGAGAGCAAGTGAAAGAGAGAGAGAGAGGGTTGCTGGAGAGAGAGAGAGAGAGAGAGAGAGAGAGAGAGAGTAGTAGAGATAGGAAATGATGGAGACAGAGTAATAACACTGAGCGGTATGGAAAATAAATGAGTGCTTGTCCCACTGCATAGAAGAAAAGAAGTGGAGTGCAGGTTGAGGTTCGGTGGAGGTTAGTCAATTATGACTGGTAGCAGGAGATCACACACTGAGGCTGCAGCCATCAACTCGAGTATAAATCAGAGGATGGCAGAGAGACAGGGAAACAGCAAGAGTTAAGATGGGAAATGCAAAGATAAAGGGCAGAGAGAAATTAAAAAGCTGTCTTACATTGACTGGAGGAGAGAAGAGGAATACAACCGATGGGCTGGAAGCTATTCTGATGCCAATTAATTCCCCTTACTGATGAACAATATGAATACAGTGACCAGAGCCTCTTTCTCTTTCTGCAGCAGGCCGACACGCAGGACATTTTGTCACACTGTTGGAAAAGTCCGTAGAAATACGGGCTGTGTTAATATGAAGGAATTTTATGTAATGATTTTTCACAGGTGTTTATCCGTATTTTGTTTTTTGGATTAACAGAAATGTCCGTTTAAAAGGTACAGAGCATATACTGTAAATCTACAGAATTTTCCGTTTTTAGATTAACAGAAATGTCTGTAAACTCAACGGAAAAAAGGTACTGGTAATTTTCTGCCAGGACATTATCCGTTTTTCTATGGATTTCTTTCTTACACTGCAGAACTGTCAGTGACAGAGGGGAGAGAGACATAATCCAGCCAGAGAAAAAAACAGGCAAACTCTCCAGCCTTATTAATATTTTCTTTGCTCACTTCTTTTACGATACGATACAACTTGATTATCAGTGTACACTGAAATTCATTTTGTGTTCCCAAGCAGCTCGAAACTGCACCATCCACCATAAGCTACTGTTTGAGGCTTGAGTCACTTTCTGTACTTATGCGGTGAGTGCTGTAAACTGACTCTACTTGCAAGTAAACAAACTTTGATATAACTTCAGTGGTCCTGTCTATTATTTGATAATATAAATTATTCTAACAAATACACAGAGCAACAAACTTAATTTAAACACCGTAGACCTCTCCCTCTACACCGTGGTTGGTGCTAAACCCCTAGCATGCTGCTGCTGGCCCGCCAGCCACTAAATTAGTAACATTTTATCAACTTAATTTTTTATTCACACACTCTTGTCACAGCGGAAAGCACAATGCTAAATGAGTGACAACTTTGTTCCCTCCGCTCGGTTCCTCTGCTAGTTTCCTCCACTCGGTTCATCCGCTCGTTTCCTCAGTTCATCCACTCGTTTCCTCCTTAGTTCCTCCGCTCATTTCCTCCGCTCATTTCCTCCGCTCGTTTCCTCCGCTCGTTTCCTTCACTCGTTTCCTCCTCAGAAGGTGGTGAGTGAGGCACACACCTATTCCATTTTTTGTTTAATATAGTATAGTCTTGCATTGCCAGCTCTATCTTCGCAGTGCTGTGGAGTAAGGTCTGGCTACACAACAGATGCATTCTGGGATAGGAGAAAAAAAACGCTCTGGATTGTTTGCATCTCTTTAAACTAATCCCAATTGCCTTAATGGTGGAACTGCAACGTCTGACAACCCTCTGGCCCAGAAAGACTTTTCCCATAGACTTTACTTTACTTTTAACAAGCACTAATAGCCGTATCCAGAATTATTTAACTAGGCATAATGAACAGGAGCCGACCCACAGGACTGCGTCCATGTTGCCCTGCACTGCAGGCTCATATGACGGTTCTCCTGAGTTCCTGTAGCTGTAAAAATGGATATAATGTCTGTAGTTCATCATGTGTATTATCTTATGATACATCCGAGCGCGTATGCTGTAAAACCTGTAACATAGATGTTACGTTATTAACAACCGTATTGGGGCTATCGGATAGTAGCTAACGTTAGCACTAGCTAGTAGCACGACATAATAATTGAACGTGAGCCAACCCGTGGGACTGCGCCCAGCAGAGCCGTCCTGCACTGCAGGCTCATATGACGGTTCTCCTAAATTCATGTATGTATTCATGAAATAATGGCTATATGACTGTAATTCATCATGTGTATTATCTTATAATACATCCGAGGGTTGTATGCTGTAAAGCCTGAAACATTATTAACATCTCTGTTCACAAACTACCGGGGCTACCGCTAACCTAGCGTATATATATATATATATCTTTGTAATAAAGATATCTTTGTAAATCTTTACAATCATTCCCTGAAAGAACCAAGCAGGCCTGCCTTGTTGCACCATCCAAACCTTCTTCTAAACTTGACATTTTCAGCGTGAAGCTCGCCAGCTCAAAGTTTGTTGTTGCTTCCCAGAGCGAACAGAGTTTGAGAACAAGTGAAGTGGAATCACTTGACTACAGTCATGTTTTGTCACTAAACCTTAAATGGAAGTTGAACTGACATGCTGTGTAGAGTATTTTCATTTTGAAGGAAATGCTCCTTTAGAGGCAGCCCTCTTGGCCGCTGAGTGCTGGCCTGAGGCCGGACTAGAGACTTTAAAGCCATCACAGTCTCCACAGGTCCCTGAGCCAGAGCAGAGCCAGGACCAGCGATAAGGACCCTCAGAGAGAGAAAACACCACTCTGTGTCTGTGTGTGCTGCTGGCCACAACCTTGATCTTCACTGGCTGAATGCAGCAGGAAGAAATGGCTCTTTGTGTGCTCTCTCAAGAGAGAAGCCCTGCTTAAGAGAGCTTGATAGGTTTAGATGGTGCTTACACTCATGCCTCTCTGGGGGTGTGGGTTAGGATTTGAAGTAGTGGATGCAGAAAATGTTCAAACTGCTGCTGGGCTCTACAGAGACAGAATGGAAGGTGTGGGCTGGGGGGGAGATAAGAGACTCATTCAGTCATTGTGAATCATATTAGTTCAACGTCTCTGGTAGCCATATACCGTAGCTGAAACAAGGTAGAAAAAATAGGCAGAAAAACATGTATTCATTGAAAAGGTGCTTTTAAGAGCCTTCCACTACACAAAGACACAAACAGCCAGCCCATTTATAATTCAGTCCAAACACTCCTGCAAGGCAATCAGCCCCATTGTAGGACTACAGAAATGGAAACAGCAGGCTTGGCCAGTTACTATGCAAACAAACCACGGACAGCCAGGCACAGGAATGTCACTTCATTATAATAAAATATTAGCTAAATAACACATTATTGATGGGTATGGGCGAATCCAATCTATGCAGCAGCAGTAGGAGGTACAGTATAAAAGAATAGCACAAGTTAGTAGATGTAAAGTGTAGCATTATTTAGCTAAACTGCAGAGAACCATATTTGAAACGATAAGAGGCATCTCATATAAAGGGGAACACCACCTGAATGAAGAATTCCAATATGTTATTTCCATGGCCTAGGAAAGTTTAATCAATATTTGTGAACATGAGCTACTCTCTCTTTTTTATACCCAAATGAGCTTTATTCTATTGTAGTGTTCTTAGTTGTGAAACAGAAAATGTTTGCACTCAGAACATTCCCCTGGGTGCTCTCAGTGTCATCTAAAACATCTTTCTTAATTCAACGTCTATGGAGCAGTAGCAAGTTTCTGGATTTGGGAGAGTTTGTGTTACTTATATTTGCACGGGACAAGTGAGGACCTCTGGTAATTTGTAATAATGTGCGAAGGTCGTTTATGATCTCAATCTTGTGCGAGTCTGCCATGTCTGTAAAACATTCCACCGTGAATGACCTACCACATTTCGCCAAACACAGAGGTCAAGTGATAATATTGCTTTATTTGTATACAGATCTCTACAACAATAACTACAACCTCAGTAATGACAACAAAACTGTCGGCGCGTCCGCATGATGCAAGCCTTATGTGACCAGATTTTTTAAATCTAACACTTTAGTTTCTTTCTATGTTAATTGAAGTATGCATTGGAGAGTGCCCAGATTAAGCCCCTCGGAGGGTTTTTTGCATCTCTCCATTACGTGTTTTATTAATTATTTATATAGTATTTGTATATGTGTAAACCAGTAAACGAAACTAAATGAATAAACAGGAGGCAGTGTGTAGACTCCACCCGCTGCTGGAAGTTGCCATGGTAACATGGTAGCTTTAGTTTCAGAGAACGAGACGTCGTGACTGATAAGCAGGGGCGTCGGACTGGGGGGAAAAAGGGTACTGAGTACCCAGGGCCCTCATGTGAGGAGGGCCCAAAAAGATGCTAGAATGAATAGCTGTGGATGCGGGGAGGGGCCCATAGAAAATGGTGGCTTGGTGCGTTTCACGAAGGCCAAGCCAGGCTGAGGAGGTGCGACTAGGTCGAGCCAGGATGAAGTAATTTGGATAGATGCGCGTTCACGGCTTTCCTTAACAGACCGCGAGGCCGATAATAGATTTACATTAACTGACCACTGCTCTGAATTGAAACAGTCATAATCATACCATTTGAGGATTAGGCTTTATGCACAAATGAACTGTTGCATTAAAAGTAAGCAGAAGATACTCAGGAAATTTACCATGAAGATCAATTTTCTACAATGCTAGAATATGATGCATAAATATCTCTTTCACTCTTTCTCCCTCTCTCTCATGGGCTAAAATATAAATTACCTAAGTCATATTAACTTCCACTGCTTGCTTTTAATGCAAAGTGTAAAACTGTTCGATATATCATTCAGTCGGTCCGCTATTACCGTTTTTTTACAGAGGCCGAGTTTCCTTCTTTACATATTATATGCCTTGCTCCCTTGTATATATGGACATAGAAAAGAAAGACACTGAAGAAATTGGACTCTAAAATCTAGAAACTATAAAGATAATTAAGTGATAAATTCCACGCACACTGTAAACATGAATGTAACAGAGTGATATTTATCAATTATTTCCCCCCAGCAAAATATAAGGTCAAAAACCATTGGGGTGTCCTCTCCCTGTTGTTACCTGAATGTACAGTAGCCTACAACACTACATAGTTAATGGTCCAGTGAACTAAGTCTATATTTTGGGAGGATTGTACAATTACGATATGTTCTTAAAATTGTACAATCCTCCCAAATTATAGTCCCAGTTTACTGGACAACACAAATTGTGTGCTAAGAATGCCAAATACAATGTACATGGAAGAGGAACAAACATGATCCTTTATTGTATAAAAATTAATCAACTAAAATAATTCAAGGTGCATTGGTCCACTATAGAAACACACATGTACAGCATTTTATGTATTGCCTTTAGTAACAGACTTCATTTAAAACGCATTTGAAATTTTATTAGCCTTTTCTAATTATCTCAACAACTGCCATAATATATACATCAAACTTCTAACAACAATATGAGCAGCAGTCTTCATTCAGCAATATAACAGTAACAATGTCACATGAATAATTATAAAAAATAATGGTCACAACTTTAAATAATAACAGTAGTTAACTGAACAGCAATATGCATATGTTGTATATTAATGCAGGCTGATAATAAGGTAAAAGCACTGCTGAGTGAACAGAAAAGGCTCCAGGATTAATAAATCCTGGCTGTTAGCCTGGTCTGGACTAGAGTTTGCTGTTTTTTTCTGTGATGCGTCACAAATGTATTTATTATTCAGGGTTGGTTCACTGAGAGCCTCTCTTTTGCAGGATCCTGATCACATTCACTAGTTACACAATCCCCTGGAAGCTGCACAGTCAAACCGCAGTCTGATCTGATCTGCTGCCACTGAGCAGTGGGGGAGTTAAGGGCCTTGCTCAAAGGCACCTCACTGGTGGTAAAGAGGAACGGACAAGTGCTGCTCTTTCACTTTCCTACCCAGATATATCCTGTCGGTCTGGGGATTGAACCGACGACTGCCTCTCTACCTTTAGTCCACCACTGCCTACCACCACCAATATATCTAAATCTAAATCTAAAGCTAATGAGGGCCAACAGGGGAACTTGTTTAGGACGCGTGTTCTGGGCTAAAAATAAATGTCCAGAGCGCTGTGTAACTTTGGATTCAGCCATCCATTTATTCACATGTTCCCTGTGATGTTCCACTTACAAGTCGGAGACAAGAAGAAAGTTCTCACGTTGACCGGTTTGTTAAAGCTTTAGTGCCTAACTTTTTAATATTAATGAACGTCTGTTTCATTCAAGCCATTGCCAAATGAGTTGCTACAAAGCTAATTAAGACTATCAGCTCCACAAAACACTCTCTGTATTTCTCAGTATGGCTGTGTTCAGAAGATTGTGTCATCTGGTGGCATTTGGCGTTACTTACAATTCCTCATGGGGGAGACAGACGCTATGCACTATAGCTTTAAAACACACTATATTATTACAAGACGCGTCGCTGTGTCTCACAGAAAAGCAAGTATGCTCAGTGCGTACAGGACAATGACTGCCGGACCAGCCTGCGCTGGCAAATGCTGTGGCATAATGGCTTATGAACTTTATTTGACAGTCTCAATCATATCCAGAGAATAATGTCAGTTAATTTCAGTAAAATACAGACTTTGCTTATCCCGTGTAAATGTGCTGCACAAAACACAGAGGTGGGGGGGGGGTAATTTCTAAATCACATGACCCTGGTCATACTAGTCCCATGTGAATAGGGCTTTAGACCATAGGAATAACAAGTATACATTTTGAAAATGGGCTTAGTTCCACTTTAAGTACATGTTTATATTAATATTTAAGTTAAATTTGGAAGAAGGGGTGCATGCGCACGCAGCGACCGGCAGCAGAGACCGGCAGCATGGATGTCTGTTTGATTTTGATTTGTTTGATAAAGTTATTTATCGTTTAAACGTTTCTTTTTTGCCATCGATTATCATCGTTGGCTGACCTGCACTGCTGTAAAACAGGGCTCCAGACTGTGACCAAATGCATTTGCAAATTTGATGACTTTTTTATTTCAAGTTAAAAAGGAGGAGAGAGCGAGTCTGCCAGAGTTGGCCAATGTGTATGAGAGGGGGAGGGTCCGTGAGTGATTAGATAATGCGTGGATAACGTCATCTACAGCCATGTGTCTCGCTTTTGTAGCGTCACACTCATCGTCCCCACATGCTGTTGCACAGCGCTGTTGTTACCATGTTTCCATGAAAATCATGATGTTGCAGTCCATAATACATTTAGGAGTAGTGATCCGCAGCCGAACATTGTCCATTTTGTTTGCTAAAGACCGTTTTCTGTTGCACAACTAAAACAACTTTTGAACGTACACGTTCCACCAAAACATGTTCTTCTCCGCCTGGTGCTTAGCACCGCCCAAGATGATTGTGATTGGTTTAAAGAAATGCCAATAAATCAGCAGTGCTGTAGTACTCGGTCACGTCACAAAATCAATCGCATTTTTACTCAGTGTTGTCTCTGTCTCAGACAAAAAGGACGAGATTTTATTTCAACACCACAACTGCTGGATATTACTTAATGCATTCACTGATTTATTTTCATTTTTACATCAATGCTAATGTCAGCTCCGACATTTGCCACACGCTGCTCCCTCACGTTAGAGACGAGAAGATAATTTTTGCATAATATTCGTCTTGAGAGGCCAATAAAACATAATATAAGAACATGCCTTTCAAAAAAAATACATATAAGCTGCTAAATATATAACTATTTACCTCGTAAAAACAAATAGTGGTTGTGTGAGTGTCGTGAGCTCATCTGTCTCTGGCTCCCTCATCACTCAATATTTCCACACTGGGTGTTAAATAGTTAGATACTCCCCTTTCCATGGAAGTAAATCACCTAGATATGATTGTCATTTCAGTGTTAATAAAAAAAAAAAGACTAAAGGAGTGAGGGAGAACCTGTATGAGGCTGAGGCAATAACACAGTACATTAACAAAAATAATACTTTGTTTACATTTCTGAATGTGCATTTGTTAAGCACCATTCAATTAAAATGCGACAAGAACTAAAATATAACAGCAGATTGTAGTTTCTGTATTTATCCCCAAAGCATTATCAGTAAAAACAGGTAAAATGGGGGAAATGTGAAAAATTGCACTGCAGGTCGATTTACCCCAAATTTTCTGCCTGTGCCCCTAACATTTTTTAGATAGGAACTACAGTGCTCCTAGTTAAAAAAAGTTAGTCTGGAGCCCTGTAAAATCATGTTATGGAGTGGACTGCTGTAGGGATGCACAATATTGGATTTTGGCCGATATTCGATATGCCAATATTTTTAAACTCATATTGGCTTATGACGATGCCAATGACGATATCTATATACGCATCTTTTTCATTTCAATTGTGGTAGATACAGACATTAAGCAAGACAAATATTTGATTCTACCATAAATGTATCATTATCACAAATGTAGACAGACATTCACCCCTGAAAAATAAGTTAATTGTTTTACACAAGGAAGAATAAATGATACGCCAGTTCCACATATTGTATGTTTTTAGAGCTGCAAAGTTGAAGTAACTAACAATGTTAGTTTTAGGCTTCTTTTATAATTTTTAGCAAGCGGATAAGTTCATGAAAGTCCAGTTTAACTCATCTGTGAAAAAGTTGAAATCATAAATCAATAACTAAGAAACATAAAACAAAACATCCTGTTTAGGTTTCATGACTAATCATGGTTTCCCCTGGGTCGACGAGGGAGAGATCACTAAAGCAGAACTTGGAGGAGCAGTTTGTCACTAAAATGAGAATAGCTGGTCCACCTTAAAGCTAGTCCACCTTAAGTTAGAGAGCTATTGCTGGAGTTGTCGCTAGCTCCGTGGCTAACCCCTTCACTTTAACCAGCAGCTAGCAAGCAAGACACGGGAACTTGGCTTGGGTTTTACGGAGTTGTAGCATTGATTCACCGCCATGTTCACAGCTATAATGTTTCTGCGAATGTGAGAAAATCAGGTAAAAATACCATTATGGTACTATATTACAATATAAACTGTGTGGTATTGCAATATATTCAGTGTAACTCTACATAACAAGCTATATAACTCTTAAAGTTTATGAGAAAGTGTTTTTTGCATAAGTGGAAGATGTCTCTCTCTTTAAATCTCCTGAAGCACTCAGCACTGATATCAGAATATCAAGGCCACTCATACAGAGGCAAAAAGGCGAGTAGTAGAGGGGCCCTGAAGTTGTGGTCGCAGGTGTGTGTGTGTGCGTGTGTGTCTGTGGAGCACGAGAGGCCAGCTGAAGAGACTGAAGTCGTTTGGCATGAGTATGGGTCCATCCCATGTCCCTTATTTGATAGCTCCTCGACTCCTCGGCCCTCGGCTGAACCGGAAGTTGTTCTGTCCCTCCTCGGTGAAGGCCGTCTCAAGCTCTTATTTCTGCCCCGAGGACTGAGGAGCGAGGAGGGATCATCAAGGAGCTATAGGAGAGGATACAGAGGGCAGCCTTCCTGGAAGCCGTGCAGCTGAAGGAGTTGCTAACCCCACCCATACAGCTGACGAACGGATCAGCCCCAGCTGGATGTATATCCAGGACATGGTCAAACCCTATACCCCAACCTGCCCACTCCACTCTGCATCAGCCAACCTGCTTGCTGCCCCCTCACAGCGAGGGACAACTATTCACTCAACGAAATCCTGACTGTTTGCTGTCCTGTCTCCCAAATGGTGGAATGAGCTCCCTATTGACATCAGGATGGCCGAAAGCCTACGCATCTTCCGCCGAAGACTAAAAACACATCTCTTCCGACTACACCATGGATAAACATGGAAAAAAAATATATATATATATATATATATTTCTTGAAGCTGCACTTTCATATGGCTCTTTGTAGTTTTGCTTATTTAAAGCTAATATACTTGCACTTACTACTTGTTGTCTGGAGTTTGCACCTTCAGGGTTGAAAGCACTTAATTGGCAGTCGCTTTGGATAAAAGTGTCAGGCTAAATGACATGTAATGTAATGTAATGTAATGTATTCATGTGACGCTTTAGAGGAAAGGATGTCTTATCCCTATAAAACACATTTGCTTGTTGTCTCTCTCCTCCTATGATTATCTCACGTCTCTCCTGTGACTCCTCAGTGGGAGGGACTAAATGCGAGGAAGGGAGGCAAGTGGAGGACTCGGGTATGCAATTTAAGCGACATGAGATGCAGCTATCGTGAATGCGTGAGGAGGCCTGGAGAGGAGGCTGACGGTGTTTACACGTGTGTGTGTGTGTGTGTATGTGAGTAAGGGTCAAATTGCAGCCTGAGAGCATCTTCATAGGTACATAAGAGTAAGAAAAAACTGCAGACGTTGCAGAAAAACATCAAAGGGTGCAGTGTCAGCAGAAATTGGTTTCTCAAAAAAGGTAATATGAACAGAAGGAGATATGAACAGGGACAAAAGGGGCTCATTTCTTTAGTAGGTCTCCGGAGCTTGCTCCGGTTTAAGCTGTGTCAAACTTTTTTAAGCACATTAAACTCTTTTCACATCAGATCCTGCCTGACTCCTGTGGAATTTGGAAAGACTTTTGGGACTTTATGAAACTTTAGACTTAGAGCAAAAAGTGTGTGATAGAGGAAAAGTTGTTTTGGAGGATCCGAGCGATCAACCTGGACCTTGGCGTCGGATCTTGTCCAAAAAACAACTATGCGTTCAGGGTTCTGCTAGAAGTTTTCTCCTGATATTGTTTGTGAACTTCTGCATGGCGGTTCTTTATATGAGGGATAAAATTGGTGGAGTTAAGGATTTGATTACTTCAACCTTGCAAGTATTGCATGCTGCACTCGCGTGTCTTCTTTTTCACCTTAAAAACAACGATCAGACACACAGACATTACTCCCCGCCTCTTCAGCATGTAAATCCTGACCTGTGTCACTTGGTTACAAACTCCACGTGGCCAAAAGAACACACACAAACACCAGCACCACACACCGGCAGCTAGAGGGAAATAATTACGGTTATTGACATCAGGCCAGTTTTGCCGATACCGATATGATTGTCGATATATCGTGCATCCCTAGACTGCTGTGCTTACACTGGTGGGGTTTGTGGTTTTACCCGAAGGCAAACGAGAGCATCGCCTCCGAACTGATCCTACAGAAACTACAGTCGCTGTCTCCTGATACTCCTAATCCAATTCTTGGTGACCACTGCTCGCTGGACCAAACTCTCAGGAGCTCTTACAAATTTGTGTCTTGCACCACCAGAAATAGCAAGATATTGGACCAGTGTTATGGCTCAATTAAAGGAGCTTACAAATCGACCCCACTCCCCCCTACTGGGCACAGCTGATCAGAACTGTGTGGAACACATTCCAGCATATGGCACATGCCTACAGAAGGGTAGGCTAAAGTGTAACTAGAAAGATAGTCTCGCTTTGCCAGACCATCCTCCAAGACGCTGCGGAGGAGGTTCTGGCTAGTCCACACAGCATTCCGGGATGGGAGAAAAACGTGCTCTGGTTTATTGGCATTTCTTTATACCAATGACAATCGTCTTGGGCGGTGCTAAGCGCCGGATGGAGCCGCTGCAAAATAGCCTCAGGAAGGAACTTGTTTTGGTGGAACATGTACGTTCAAAGGTTGTTTTAGTCATGCAACAGAAAACTGGACAGATAGTCTAGCTAGCTGTCTGGATTTACCCTGCAGAGATCTGAGGAGCAGTTAACCATAGTCCTCTCTGAGCTAAATGTTCTACAAAAGTCACTTCAACCCTGTCAACACTGAAGCTGGCTAAGTTCGAGGTTGACAGATCCCTGATGACTTTGTTTGATAGATCTCTTATTGAGTCGATTTTTACTTTTCCTTCATCTATCTATTGGTATGCTTCTCTCGATATAAAATCAAAGGTCTGCAGCAGGATCACAGGTACTCAACAGAAAGGGCTGTTTGATTTAACAACATACAGTTGTTAAAGAAAGCAGAGTCCATCCTGTCTGACAGCACCCACCCCCTGCACCTAGAGTTTTAGACCTTGCCTTCTGATTCCTGCTTTAAAGGCATACTATGTAACTTTTCCCTCTTTGGTCCCCCTACAGGTTGTCTCATTGGAACTACAGCTCACGCGTCCCGCCGCTTCGGTCCCCCTACAGGTTGTCTCACTGGAACTACAGCCGCACGAGGTGTAGTTCCAATGAGACAACCTGTAGGGGGACCAAAGAGGGAAAAGTTACATAGTATGCCTTTAAATACCCGCTCGCCACAACCAACAGATCCAAACTAGAGTTGGGCGATATGGAAAAAAAATGTGTCACTGCTGCACAATCTATTGCCCTCTGGGGACAGACAAAGCTCTACTTGACTTGACTAGTGTAGATGTCTCCCTGTTTCTTGATCCACTGTCATTTCAATTTGCTGCTGGTGAGGCTGTTCATTATAAGATAGAATTGCCATTTTATTTCACTTCACTTCATCCATTCAGGCAGCCATATTTGAGCTTTTCCAATTATTATGAAACAATCCAATCACGATTGTTCTGTGGTTTGCATCCCATCATCTACTGGCTTGACTTCTGTGAGTTTATTCTGAAAGCAGTTAGGAGATCTCGGAGAACAACGTGACAGGAAGCAGGGTTCAGTTCACAATGTTCTAAAGGTAATGAGACACACAAGAATATATACATTTTCTAAAAATCGCTCCAGTCACTTAGATGACGTGAGAGTAGATAAATAAGAATGTTTGGAATTGTCCAAGCTCAGGGTCTGAAATTCCGTGACATATGCATTTCTGAAGGCCAGAAAATAAACTAACCAACAATCTACAATAAATCAGCACTGCTCTGTGGAACCATAAGTCAGAAAGAATAAAGATTACCACTGCCAGAAGGGCTGTAGCCACTGTGAACATGCATCCTTCCTGCAGCAGCACAGCAAATCTTAACAAAGCTGACCAATGCTGTGAGCAGAAACAAACCGATGTGATAAAAACTGATCTCAATGCTTTACACTCCAAAGCTGATGGAGGAGGGGAGCTTATAGCCGGCGTGGGAAAAGCACAAAGGTCAGAGCCAAGGCCAAAGTTTATCTCCTGAAATACCTGCAGGCATCTGAGGCTTACAGCCGAAGAGAAATGAGAAAACACCATGGCCCTTTCTTCTTCTGAGAGAGACAGTCTGATTTTAGTCTTATCTGCCATGCCAGAAATAGTACCATCACGTACAATTAAACCTGTCAACAAAATCCAATCAATTCTTATTATCAATTCAAGTGTTTTTGTTCTTGAATGCTGGTAGATTTAATTTCTTTCCCCAGTCTCCTTAGACTTTAACTTTGGACTAGAAAGGTTCCGGTGTTTCTCTTATAATTGTACTGGCCGCTGGGCCAAAGGAAACCCCCGCCGGGCCAAATATCCATTGTGTTTCCCCTATATTCATTCTGTGCACTGCCATGAACTGTCTGCGGGTAGTTCACGTCTGTAACAGCCGGACAGTTGAGTGTGTTATCTAAACTGCTAAAGTCAGTTGAAACGTAGGTAGTCTAACTGGGTTTCAATTCTGGAAATTATTTCTCTAAAATAATTAGCACAGCAAAGGCAACTTTATTCACATAAAAATATGAAGCATTTACATTATAAATTACTGACAGCAGGACTAGCAGTTTGAATAGGAAATTCAAAGAAACTATGCAATTTCATAAGATTTTTAAACCATTATTATTACCAGGGTGCGATTTGCCAGGGGGGATGCGTGGGATTTCCCCCTTTCTGGTTGACATATACCTGTCTCTGCTCAATTATTTTAATCCCCGGTGGGGACAAAATGTATCCCCCCCTCAAAGTGATCAATGCTACTTCACCAATAGCCTAGACCATATATTAATTATATACCTAAAATAAAAGTAAAGCGCTGTAATGTGAACAGTCTTTAGTGCCATAGGACGATAAAATCCGAGCAGCAGTTGCTGGTTGTATTTAGCCGCTACAGAGCTCCGGGACGCCAGCTACCAGCGGCATTGTTTAGCTGCCAATAGTTGACTGTGAGCCGGGTACAGGCACCGCCAGACGACGGTCCTTTCAGGAGCCATAGTAGTGGAGTTAAGCCAGAAAAAGTGAGCGTCATGCCGCGATGACAGTTAAGTTTAGGCACCAAAACGACTCGTAAAGTTTAGGAAAAAATTAAAACACTCCCGAGGAACGAACCATCGTTTCCTGGGTGAAAGTATTTCGTTTTCACCGCATAGTAAACTCAGCTCCCCGGCTTGAAAGCGCTGTGTTTTATGTTGACACCACATTGTGCTATTTCATTTTGAGATTATTTTCCACAGCTGAGTGGCACTATATCCATGGTATTGGAAGGGGGATGTGCATGATCCAAAAGATTCCCCCCTCTGCTTTTTTCACAAATCACACCCTGATTATAACTATAACACCTACAAAGCGTAGAGACAAAACTTGCTATAGTTAGGTAATTATTTTATTATTTAAACATATCACAGCCTTGTCTAAACATTTAGTTCTTCTGGATTACCCTGGATCTCGTTCTTTCAGCCATGACCCAACCTGCATGACCATAGGTGAGGGTAGGAACGACAATTGACCAGTAGATCGAGAGCATTGCCTTCTGGCTCAGCTCTCTTTTTGTCACAGCGGTGCGATAAAGTGAATGTAATACCGCCCCCGCTGCACCGATTCTCCGGCCAATCTTCTGCTCCATTGTCCACTCACTCACAAACAAGACCCTGAGGTACTTGAACTCCTTCACTTGGGGTGAGTCTGCCTTTAAATCTAAATTGAATCTCTAATCAGTTAGATATAATCCCAGCACTCACATTCACCATTAGAGAGCCACTCAAGGACCATTTGCTGTTATCACTGCCCTCTTCTATTGAAAAGGTACACCAAAGTGCTGCACGTTTGACAGTGTCACACCGCAGTTACCTAGATGAATATAAAACCTGATGTATTACTTCACCTTGTTTTCACTTATTTACTTCCATTTCTGAGTTCTCTTCTTGTTGATTGACATGTATATTGTTGTTTTGTGGTAAGCTCCTGAACATTGCACACACCCGACTTCTCGTTTCTAATGAAGCTCAGCGTAAGTTCATTCAGGAAGACTTTCTATGCTTCACATTTCTCTCTCTCTCTCTCTCTCTCTCTCTCGCTACCTAATCAGCTGCAATGGCATCAGCTGACTCTGGGCGTACTCTCTTTCAGTTTAACCAAACCAATTTTGAACCCGAATCCCAGTCAACAATGCAGCGAATCCCCTTGTTAAAGTTGGAACATGCTTGACCAAAGGGACAATATATGGCAGTTGGGACATAAGGTATTACCACACAGATGTCATGATGTTTCACTGAGGATTCACTGTCAACTGTAGAGAAACCTAGCCACATAGTAATCCAAACATCATCAAGATTACACTCAGAACTGAATTTCAGTGCAGGATTGTGGGCATTGCGCATACTTTCTCTGATTTCTGCAGATCCAGTACTTATAATGCTTACGTACTTATAACTTCCATACAAATTCTCATCTCATCGTCTCATAATGTTCATCCAACGTTTTGTGGACGACAGCTTACATAAATGCACTGCTTGCTGGAACGTTTACATCCAGGTGTGGAACCCACTCCGAAAAAAACAATAGACCCCAAAATGACTAGCGCAAATGGCAGGACATCAACAACACTTATCAGATCCCACCAAAACTGAGACCAAGTCATCACCAAGACCAGAATGTAATGAGACAGAGACAAGACCAAGACTTTGAGGGTTTGAGACCAAGTCAAGACCAAGGCCAAGGCAGGGCAAGACCGAGTCAAGACCAAGACCAGATTTGTGTCAGACAGCCAGAGCTTCTTTTCCTGTCCCCCGCATTCACTTTCTTGGGCGTGCGTGTAAAGGGGGCAGGAAGAGGGGGGTTTACGGTAACAAATTTCAAATTAGATATGAGTCAAGTTATTGGTTGCATTTGCAAGTTTTAAAACATAGGCCTAAATCAGACAATGCACAGGCAATTTAGCCAAATCTCTGCAGTTCAATCAGGAGAGACTTCATTAGCAAATATGAACATATTTATTGTATCGACAAACATGAAATGGGAATTGTATAATCTCTGGAGATTGAACTCCATCGAAAACATAGGCTATGTCATAAAGGGTATATGAACCCAAACATATCCCCCGATGGAGTCCAGATACTGGTGGTGGTGATGAAAATGCACAGGAACCAATCAAGAGCCAAGCGCTGACGATACCCGAAGATGTGGGCGAGACTTCCGGTGGTTGAAGGGGAGGAGGCGGGACGCACGCTATTCCTGAAACGACAACTGACAACTGCAAAAGAGAGAGCAGATTTAAAACAGGATGTCATGCTGTGATAGGCTCGTGACAAATGCCCACTCTGATTGGTTTAATTAACGACACAGCTGAATCTGATTGACTACTGACAAGTGACATGCCGAGAAACAGCTGATCAACTAGGAGTGATGAAAAAGGAATATGAAGTCTTCCTGTAAGAACTTACGCTGAGCTACATTTGTGGTCTTGACTGGTCTTGAAATAAAATCCAGAGTCCTCTTTATCCAAAACCAAGACTTGACCGAGTAAAAATGCAGTCGATTCCGAGACTTGACCTTCAAAAATTGAGACCAAGACCGATCTTGAGTAAACACTGGGTAACGCTAAGAAGCTGCATTAAAAAGACAAGTCTCACATGAACTTAACTACGGTGAAATGAGCCGCTCAATTTATAAAATGTCTTTTACCAGCCGACAGTGTTGTGCAAGTTACTTCCAAAATGTAATACATTATAGATTACTAGTTACTGTCATTTGAGAGTAATTAGTTATATTACAATATTACTGTCTCTGAATTGTAATGCGTTACACTACTTTTGCATTACTTTTGAGTTACTTTCACCAAAATAACAGCGTAAAGTTTGACTTGGCAGCTAGCTTGTGAATTTCACCACCAGATGATAAAGTCTCCTCTTTATCCACTTTAATACATCATAGATTATTCATAATATGTTGTATAATTAATATGAATATGCAAAGTAACTAAAGCTATAAAAATAGATAAGTAAAACGTACAATAGACAGGTAGGAGAAAATGAAAATACTCAATTAAAAGTACCTTACAGTTGTATTGTAGTACAGCAGTTTAAAACAGTCGAAAGGAAATGGTCAATTATAGTGTAATTAAAACTCACTATTTACATTATTTAAAGTACTTGATTTACAGCTGATATGTGAAAAGGTACACAACCTTATTTGTTTAACAGTAATTTAGTTTTACTGCGAACCATCACAGGAAGTGCTTTTATTTTTAAGTAGCCTACACGGAAGTTGTCTGTTGTGTACTCTTGCTAGCTTACTGAGATGAACGTGAAACGCTAGATGCAAAACATGTCAGTCAAGCTTAAGTTGCTCACTTTCTTGTTTGTAAAACTCAAACTGCAACATATTGAACAGTAAATGGTCACAGTAAAAGACAAGCTTTTGGTCGTCATTCGAAGCCATTCCACTACAGCATAGTCCATAGCATAGTTACTCTCCACACGATAAAATGCAATGATATTACATGTAGCAAGCCTAAACATTAATTACATATTTCCTTTATTTCAGCTTACATGTTAGCTACTGCATTACAGTGTCATGTAGTTATATTGTTTTTACAATTATCATTGTATAATGTTTGTGACTCATCAATATGTAAGCAACTGGTCATTGTGTTTCATTTCCCAGTTTCACCCTTTCTAAGTCAAATAAACTGAGTTACGACGATCCCAGTCTCCAGTGCTTGATGGTGGAAGGTGTTTAACTGCTGGTCAGATTGCACAGGGTTACGTGCATGCAGGCAAAGACACTTCATGGTAATATTAGAATAACAGAGTTGTAGAGATTACCTGGAAACTACCAGAAGCATTTCCAGGTAATTTCTGCACCTCTGTTATTCTAATATTACATGTAATAAAAAATAGAAACAGGCAGTTTTGCATGTTGCACCACTGATTCATGGTTGTTACACAGAAACTACCAAAAGCATTTCCAGGTAATCTCTACACCTCTGTTATTCTAATATTACCATGTAATATAATAGCAACAGGCAGTTTTGCATTTTGCAGCACTGATTCATGGAAATTACACAGAAACTACCAGATGCATTTCCATGTAATCTCTACACCTCTGTTATTCTAATATTACCATGTAATACAATAGAAACAGGCAGTTTTGCATTTTGCGGCACTGATTCATGGTTGTTACACAGAAACTACCAGATGTGTTTCCATGTAATCTCTACACCTCTGTTATTCTAATATTACCATGTAATACAATAGAAACGGGCTGATTTGCATTTTGCAGCACTGATTCATGGTTATTACACATAAACTACCAGATGTGTTTCCAGGTAAGAAGTCACAAGATTAAACATATAATTTGTAAAGTATTACCTTGAAACAAACGCGAAATGTTTGGAACATAAAGGGTGGATAAATTTCAGCATTATAATATGGCAATTACCAATTTTAAATTCCAAGAAGTTTTATCTAATTTGGAAGGTATTACGCTGATAGTAGCCTATAATACTGTGAAAACATCAACATATATTACCCCATTATTACCATGTTATTACAATATTAATATAACTATATTACCATTTATATATATATATATATATATATATATAGATATATATATATATATATATATATATATATATAGATATATATATAGGTTTTTTTTTTTGGTTTTTTTTTCGGGTTATTAGTGCTGTTGTTGTTGCTGCTCTCTTCTTTCTTCTCTTTTGTTCTCTCTTTCTTCTCTACCTTTTTCTACATCTATGTTTGTTTATATAAAAAAAATTGATTGTTGATCAATTGTTGGCAAGATTTATGTCATTTGATGTGATGTGTTCCAATAAATAAATTTATAAAAAAAAAAAAAAAAAAACTATATTACCATTACCCAGATATACATATGGTTATTATTGAACCCTTTCCTACTTATTACATTGGTATTTGCATGTTATTACATCTGTTACCTTCTTATCACCTTATTACCCCAGTATTACAGCTTATTACTGTGATGTATTACCCAGTTATTACTTTGGTAATTACATGTTATTACCTATATATTACCTCTTTATTATCACATTGTTACCCCACTATTACCATCTTATTACCGAGCCGTAATTTGAAGTGCTACCATTAAACTTAAACAGCTAATGTAAGTCGAAACTGCCTGCAAGCTTCTCCTGTACTATACGGTAATTCCTGTACTATGCGACAGTAAGTCCCGTGGTTATGACACAATCGTTAGCCTATTTTTACAAAAACGTCTGCTACAGAGCCATAACGTGAGAAACAAGGTAATGGAGCCTTTTATACATTGTCATGTTTCTTTAGAAATAAACAATGGACAAATAAAATCTTTAAACGCTTCAGATGTAAAGTTATTCGCTGTCAAAGTGACGTCAAAATGAATGGCAGTCAATGGGATGCTAACAGGGGGTGAGTGCTTGTTAGCGTCAAAATGGCGCCATAGGATCTACACGTTGTGAGGAGAAGCTTACCCCCTTGGTTCTGGCTCTGACCACGGGAACAGAGACGGGACAGCTCACTTCACCGCAGCGTAGGCTAATAACTCCTGAAAATAATGTCCATCTCGCAAATGTATCTGTCTCTGCAGTCATCTCAACCATCGGATACAGCAACAGGAAATAACACTCACAGCTTTTTTTTTCCTCTGAAGAAATGTGTCGCAGTGTGGGGAATTCTTAAAGTGCCCATATTATGAAAAAATCACTTTTTCTGGGATTTGGGGTGTTATGTTGTGTCTCTGGTGCTTCCACACACATACAAACTTTGAAAAAAATCCATCCATGCTGTTTAGAGTGAGATATGGTTTCTGAATGTGTCCTGCCTTCAGTCTCTGGGTGAGCTGTTCAAAATCGGCACGGCTTGTGACGTCACAAGCCGAAACGAGCAGGCTAACCGCAACCATTAGCTCGTAGCGTTAGCATGCTAACGCTAATGCTAACGCTAGCATGCTAACGCTAGCATGCTACCTCGTTCTCAGTAGCAAAGCACTGCTACAACACACACAAGTTCACCATAATCTACAAAAGAACTACTTACATGTGCGCCCTCATTTAGAAGTCTCCCAGCTAATCCTGCCTTGTAACTGACCGAAGTCATCCTTTCTTTTACTGTCTATGGAGCTAGCTAGCTGACATGATCTACATCTGAGCTACTGGGCATGTGCAGTGCAATCAAAGATAGTACAGAAGAAGAAGAAGAAGAAAAGAGGTCTCACTCTGTAGCTAAAACAGAGACCAGCTGAAAAGAGGATCTGCAGCAGTGAGAGAGAGCGGTGCAGTACAACAAAAATATGGTGTTTTTTGAAAATTAAACCATGTAAACCTATTCTGGTACAACCTTAAAATACAATTATGAACCTGAAAATGAGCATAATATGGCTGCTTTAAAAAAACAAAACACCACTAAATGTTGCGTTAAAATGCGTTATAACTTGTGTTACTGAGATTGTAACGGGTATTATCAACATTTAATTAGTAATGCGTTATATTACTGCGTTAGAGCAAAAAGGAATACATTACTGTAATTGCGTTACTTTTGTAACGCATTACTCCCAACACTGCCAGCCGATGTTACAAAATGTCATGACGTGAACGTGGATTCAGCACACAATAAGGAATTAAAACTAAATTCAAAAATGTACTGAGAAATACAAACCTCATCAATCTAATGCTCTTTTAAAAATGTGCCCTCCCGAGAAAAAGTTTGATTTTTTATTTATTTTTAACAAAGTTGTTATTAGGTGGAAAGAGATGAAGTGGGGGAGACGGAGGACAGGGAAAGAACAGAGCATGGAACAAGAGCGAAGAGGGAGCCATCAAAAGAAGAGAGAAAGAGACAACACATCCCAGATGTCTACTGATATATCAGACGTGGCATTAAACCTGCAATAACAGATTTTTTTGGCCCCTTGGGGGCAGCGTGAACAAGTTGTGAACACAACATTAACATATCACCTTTTATCTTGTTATGGCAAGCATGAGCAAACAGTTGCTTATTAACACATCCAGCCGTTACAGAGTGACATCATCATTCATTCATCATGTGTGTATATTCACTCTCTTAGCTCTGTTTTTTACGGAAGCGCATAGCATTCACAAAAGAAAAAAGAATTAGACAAATTATCTCATGATTACAAGAAACAATCTCATAATTACGAGAAAAAAATCTTGTGATTATGACAAAAGTTAAGGTCTTAACTAATTAATTAACTTAATTCTCAATCGTTGCTAATCTAAACTACAGGATAAGACAGTGAGCAATGCAGATCACATTTAATCTTTTTATTGCCTTGTTACTTAATGTAAATTACATTAATATTAGTAATTAGTAATATTAGTATGTCAATACTGTACAGGCAAGCCCAGTCTGACATGCTGGAAGATGTTCTTCCTGCAGGAACAGTTCCCATATAAGGAAATATAAGCAGATTAAATATAGGCCTAATTGATAACTACACCTAACTGGTGGCACTTTGTGTTACGGTACCAAGACCTAATAAGCTGTACTTGGTATCACAAGAAATAATGTGGTCTTTATTAGACAGTACACAAATACAGTTATAGACACACCTAAATTATGCTGTAATTAGAAACTGCATATATTGCTGTATTAAATCCAAACTTAGACACGATTATACCAAATTTTACTCGTAAAAGAAACCAAACGTTGATTCTAATTCACAATTGGACACCATTTTTACAAGATCATAGTCTATGAAATCAAAAACAATGCCATACCAAATCAAAAATATGCTAGGAGGTTATTATACCCTTACTACCAAATGATGCTTTTATTAGACACCACATTTAAAGCTTTAGTGCGTAACTTTTTGATATTAATGAACGTCCGTTACATTCAAGCCATCGCCAAATGAGTTGCTACAAAGCTAATTAAGACTATCAGCTCCACACAACTCTCTCTGTATTTCTCAGTATGACTATGTTCAGAAGATTGCGTTGTCCGGCGACTTTCGCTCGTAGAAACTCAAGTGAAGATAATTATCTCTTCTGAAGAGTCTATCATGTTTTTTTAATCCTCCGTGTCCTCCTTGACTACTAGCAACTAACTAACCTACCCCCGCCGCCCTTAAAGAATGACAAAATTATATAATTATGCTACATATTCCACAAAAAATGGATGCGCAAGATAGAGCTGTTCACACATACAGGCAATTCGCTTTTCGTTCCACGCCTTAAAAGTTTAATTCATTTTAACTAGTGCTGTCAAACGATTTAAATATTTGATCGCGATTAATCGCATTAATGACATAGTTAACTCGCAATTAATCGCAATTAATCGCACATTTTTCTCTATTCTAAATGTCCCCCTAAATGTCTTTTTGTCCTATTATTTTTTCTCATTTTAATGCTCTTATCAACATGATACAACGATACTTTTAAAACTGTGCCTGAACTGAAAGATATATATATATATATTTAAAAAACGAGCACCTTGTTCAATTGTATTTGTCTGTTCTGTATGTTCAAAAATATAAAACAATAAAAAATTGATCTAAAAAAAAAAAGGAGCACAAAACGGTGAAAACAACCACTGGATGGGAAAAGGGTATTTTACAACAACTTTGAAGAGACCCGGTGCTAATATGGCACGTATTAGCACCCCCCCCAAATAAAAACTCTTCGGATCTACACGATTCACATGGATGACATTTTCTCATTCAAAACGGCGATTTTCGCTGAAAAGCGATTAGTTTGCAGGTATGTACTACTCTTTGGCCGGCTCGCAAGCCCAAACAAGTGTGTCTGTTGTTTTGTTTCTGGTCTAGCTAGATCCCGTGTGGTGTTGTAGTTTTTCTAACGTTACTAGTTGTTGCAACAGCATGTGAAAAAAACTACAAAGTTTGCTAGGCCAAAAAGAACGTTAATCTCGCGATAAAAAAATTGACAGCGTTAAAATGGGTTTGCGTTAACGCCGTTAATAACGCGTTTAACTGACAGCACTAATTTTAACTTTACGGGCTGGCTACATTGCACGCATAAAGTATGCAGAGCGGACCATCCAACAATACGCTTTCACTTTAATAAATAAAACTGGCTACACCGGGCAGAGAGTAGCGCGTAGTGGTGCGTATGCTCCGCGGAGATCTCCTCTACAAGCGTAAACATAGGACAGTCTTCTATTTATATTTTTTACACAAGGTGTGTTCTACACAGAAATGGATCAAGTGTCATTATTTCTTTTAAATTAAACTACCGATATACAGGAAACAACTTAATGACTGTGAATGAGGGTAATGGCAGTTTCATTTTGAGAGATTCTGTTTTTATTTCTTGTTTTCCTCACCTGCGTCCTCTGATAACGGCTGACAGTAGATTGATGTTTCACAGCACTGCGTCAGCTCCAAAAACTGAAGAAACAACAACAATCCCAAAGCAAAAGCTCTCTGTCTCGCCGCGGGCCGCATACATTACACATTATACATACATTATACATTCAATGTAACCAAGTTACTAAGTGTCACTAAATAGTTTTTGGGGGAAGAGTCACCACCCCCCCTGGAAAAAATCCTAGGGGAAACACTGAATGAGATGCAATTTGTGAGCATTGGAGGTGTTGGTAGTTTTTTTTTTTACTTTGGACAGAGCCAGGCTAGCTTTGTCCCTGTGTGTCCAGTTTAAGCTTGGCTAACCTAGTCCTGAATCCAGGTCTTTTAGCTTTAGAACCCCACTTTTACCAACACAATACTGCAGTAGGCATCATGGTCATGTCTGGCTGACATTGAAACATTGACAACCACTGATGATAGCGGTCACATAATAGAGGCTGCTTCAGCCTGTAGAAGATAATGAGCCTACTTGATACAGATGAGCTATAATTAACGACAGAATGAATAGAATGAAGATGGACAAGTGGCTAACATGGGGGAATTATTTCTTCAATACTACGTGATGAGCCAGCTCTATTCAAGCTAATGGAGGGTTAGAGCCTGTCCCAGCATGCAATGGGATACCCTGGTCCCCACACATCGGAGGGCTGACCCCCATATACACACACCTCGCACATGTCAGTCTGCTGTCTATCAAGTCAGCCAGATTTATATTGATATACAGTACATATGAATATATATTATATATCAGTATATATATTTTGGCATCCCCAAATCTAAATGACTGGATGTGAACACCACCCTCCTTCTGATACATCTGATACTGATCATTATAACACATTTGTGAACACAGTTGTGAACAGAGGCTCAAATATCTTTGGCATTCATTTTTCTCTTTCTCCCTATTATGCTTTTTTTTTTATTTTGCCTGTGTGTTATATTTTTGTGTATGTAATAGATGTATAAAGTACAAAAAAACACACACAATTTCACTCCAAATGGAGCTTTCTCTTCCAAAGACAGCACTTTTTCTCTATTATGTCTATTATCTATTGAACTAGAGCAATAAATCGAGTCATTCATGGACTGATGTTATCTGTCAAAGATATATTTGATATATAATTTAAAACTGTGTAACTGTTGCATAGTTTTTTCGTCAGAGAGCACTGACGACGTTTCTTTTTACACCAGCAAAATGTCCAGCTGAGGACAATGCACATTAATCAACATGCAAACTCCACACAGAAAGGCCGTGCCTGGACCAGGGTTAGAACTATGCAGTGCCTACTTGCTGTGAGGCAGCAGTGCTAACTTTAAAAAATTAACTGAAGGGAAATGTTTGTATGTTATGTGCTAATGTAAAAAAAATCATTCATCAGGCATCATCAGTCATCGGATTTTTAAACTTTCAAATATCCATATCCTCCCAAAAAGACAGACCATACATGCACACACATCCCCACACACACACACACACACAGATATCACTGATATCAGTTGACTTTCAGTGTCAATTCAGAATTAAAGCAGTTTCTGACAGTGGTGGATGAAAATAGAAGTTTATCTAAATGAATGACTGGAATGCAGCACACTGCTCTTGTTCAGCATCACAATATATTGATCTTACTAATGTTTCGGTCCCTCTGGACCTTTGTCAGTGTTTGGTTAAGATTCAAAAATAAAAACGACCTCAAAGCTCAGACATACAGCAATGCAGTTTCTGTGTGAGTGTATGAACACAATTAGGCTATTCTTTAACATTTAACATCTGTCCTGAGTGATCGGATCTCAAGTGGACAGCTCTAAGTGCGTGTGTTTTCACCTGTGTGTAGAATATGTCTCAAAATGTGATCAGATCTCACTTTCCCGCTCTATATGCAAATAAACACGTACATCATTTCTGTTTGTGTATAGGCTGGTTGTGTGTTATAATGTCAGTTGTTACTTTCACGTAAATCAAGTGAAACATGAAAAAGCGCTGCGCACAGTTTGTCTGTGTGCCGACCATAGACTGTAGCCTATATAAAGGGTGCCGACCATAGACTGTAGCCTATATAAACGGTGCCGATCATAGACTGTAGGCTATGTAAAAGGGTGCGGACCATAGACTGCAGCCTATATAAAGGGTGCGGACCATAGACTGTAACCTATGTAAAAGGGTGCCAACCATAGACTGTAGCCTATATAAAGGTTGCCGACCATAGACTGTAGCCTATGTAAAAGGATGCCGACCATATACTGTGGCCTATGTAAAAGGGTGCCGACCATAGACTGTAGCCTATGTAAAAGGGTGCCGACCATAGACTGTAGCCTATGTAAAAGGGTGCCGACCATATACTGTGGCCTATGTAAAAGGGTGCCAACCATAGACTGTGGCCTATGTAAAAGGGTGCCGACCATAGACTGTAGCCTATGTAAAAGGGTGCCAACCATAGACTGTAGCCTATATAAAGGGTGCGGACCATAGACTTTAACCTATTTAAAAGGGTGCCGACCATAGACTGTAGCCTATGTAAAAGGGTGCTGACCATAGACTGTAACCTATTTAAAAGGTTGCCGACCATAGACTGTGCAGGAGAGACAGACATTTTTAAAAGTCTCAGTGTGTTCAGCTCTCAGTACGTTTGTAGCTTCTAACTGAATTTCTGTGGTTTGAAGTTTAGTTTATATTATTAACTGCTTTATTTTACGTTTCATGTTAGCTTAGGATTCGCGTTACGTTACTGCTGATAAAGCCCCAACATTTCCTGATTTTGCTGCTTCATAATAAAAGCATTCAAATACCAACATAACGGGGGACTTGGAAATGAAACCGTTTCACAGCCGGTCATTTCACCGTCAACTCCAGAAAGCGCTGTAGCTCTGGTAATGCAAGAAAAACACAGACACACTACTACCAGAATATGATAATAACATCCAAAACACATGATTCACTCTCAGTGGTTTCTGTGACATGAGAAATACTTTGAATGATTGGCTAGCTTATGTATTTCAGCTCACAGTTGAGTAGTTAATTAATGTGAACACAGGACACATTCCCGTTATTAGAACCACCTCCAGATGTAGTTTTTGCTGACCGATCTCAATGCGTCCTGAGAGTTTTCACCTGTACTTAGAGCTGTCCACTTGTGATCCGATCACTCAGAACTATCCAGAAGACATGACAGTGAAGATGACAAGAGTGGGAAAATGTCCAGTGTAATCTCCATACAGGACTCACACTGTTATAGCTCTGAGTCTTCAGTGGAAAGAAAGATGAGAACTGACTGAGTCAAACTCAGAATCAAATGAAAACCTTGTTTACATTTTGAATATGTGTGCATAACAGAAGGTTGTCATGAAGATTTGATTTCACATTGACAATGTTTCACTAAAGTTTAAAAGCTGTGTGATTGTTTAAGTCAAAGAGTATTAATAAACTATGAATCATTGTTTAGTAATGCTTATTCAGCACTCTTACTCTCACTTATGTATTTATCAAGTGTTAGTTAAGGTGCATATGTTCTCAACTTTACAATAAGATACCAGAGCATTAATACCAGTTTAGTTATGGTTTAGTAATGCTTATTCAGTATTATTATACATTAATCAAGTGACCAGTTATAGTTAAGTAATGATTATATAGCATGGGCAATTATTTATATAAGTTGGGCTTTAAGTTAATGTCTACATAAAGACAAAGGAACAAGCAAACCTCTGCATGGAGACAATGGAGTCTTTTTACTGATCTCACCCTCAACCAAAAGTAAGTCATATGTTGGAGGATGGACAAATATAGTGGACAAAAGTATGTGGACAACCATAACCCATAAGTAAACAATAAAAAAAGTTTTCTCAGAATGAGATGCTGTGAACCTTAAGACATACATGCTATCAAACATCTTTATCAACCACCTAGTAATATTAGGAAATACCTTAACATCAACTAATGGTTAACTTAGACACTTTAGTTAGCTGTTATTTCCAGTTTAGGCTTTTTAGTACATTACCTAATGTTAAAATATACACCTTAGTTAACTGTGATTAATAGTTAGTCAAGGCTTGTTACTGCATTAACTAATGGTAAAATAGACACCTTAGTTAACTGTTATAAACAGTTAGTCAAGGCTTGTTACTGCATTAACTAATGGTAAAATAGACACATTATTTAACTGTTACTAACAGTTTGTCCAGGTTTTTTTTCTATATTAACTAATAGTAATATAGACACCTCAGTTAACTGTGATTAACAGTTAGTCAAGGCTTCTTACTGCATTAACTAATGGTAAAATAGACACCTTAGTTAACTGTGATTAACAGTTAGTCAAGGCTTCTTACTGCATTTACTAATGGTAAATAATGCATCAATTAATACCTTATGAGCATTGAGCATTGTTAATAAATGTTTATTACACAACTTATTAAACTGTTAATAACGGTTACTTAATGCTTATTAATGCATTAACTAATGCTAATTAATGTATCCTTCTTATAAAGTGTTACCGAAATAGCAGACGAACAATGTATAACATTTCTGAGATCTGCGCGACCTAGATTAAGAAGACTAGCTGATCTCAGGTCAGTGGTGTATGTAAATTTTGGGGCGTGACAAAGGTAGAGACTAGAGCCAAATAAGGTACAGCCACAGAGTTGATGTCAACTATGAGCTTTGTTGAGATTCGCTCGTTTTCAGAGCAATTTCAAATTGTGAGATTTGCATAGGAAAGGGATGTCAATGGGACTTTGAGGTACTATGTATGCCTATTTTACCCACCGAACTGTCGTAATTCAATTATGACAAGGTAAACTCAGTTTTGCATTCTATCACCCCTTTAAGCGGAGCGAGTACTGACTCGAAGACGGAGAAACAAAGTGTCTCCCCTGTGCTTTCTGACCATGGTGTTAAAGCTTTAGCAAGAAAAGGTAACCGTCTGCTTGATTTCATGTTGTTCACGGAGAATTAGAACCAGGAAATATGACGCTACCAAGCCAATGCTGAGCGGACTAATCACATTTGTTGCAGTATGGTCGCCGCGGCGTGTAGTTACATGTCTGGGGAGGTGCACGTTAGACTACGTACCTCCCTACATCGTAGATTCAAAGCAGAACCATAAATCAGACTTAACACTGTGTTAAAGACAGAGAAGCACATCCAGTTGATAGCCGAGTCCAGACCCCCTGTATGAGCCCAAATCCCTACACAGACTCAATCTATCATCCAGCACAGAAATAATCAGGCAGCTTGTTAGTTTGGTGGAGAAGTGCTGTAACGGTGTTTGATTTCTATTGCCGAGACCTTTCTGGAGGCCTCCCATAACCACACAGTGTCAGATTGGATCCCAGCGAAATCCATGTGTCCTTGGGCAAGACATGGACACCCCCTACCTGTTCTCTCACAAGTCTCTGTGACAGAGAGAGCCCAATGTCTCCACAGGAAATGGAAATGAAAGGGAAATATATGCAAACTAAAAATGTTCCACCAACACACACACACACACACACACACACACACACACACACACACACACACACACACACACACACACACAGCTTGACACCCTATTTTAGCTTGAACAAATCCCCTACAGAAATTGAAAAATGAATTTAGACCAAAACCACTGTACTAATATTTCCCTGCAACCTTCATAAACAGAATATTGAATAATCGTTTTTGATTGTTCAATGGTCTTAAAAAGTCAGATGATGAGCCACAGAAAGACTTTTTTAAAGTCATATTTTCAGGCCCCTTTAACATAGATGTATTTTTAGAATTTCACTCAGACATCCTGAAATAGATATTTTCAGCAGCTTGTGTCTGTAACATGCTAATGCGACTAGCATCACAACATCTACAAACTTTATAAAATTGATACAGTGTTAAAAATGCACACACGTGTATTTACAGTGTAGATGGCAGGCTGTGGGAGGATTTCAGACTGGTGTGTGTGTGTGTGTGTGTGTGTGTGTGTGTGTGTGTGTGTGTGTGTGTGTGTGTGTGTGTGTGTGTGTGTGTGTGTGTGTGTGTGTGCGTGCGTGCGTGCGTGTGTGTTATGGAGGTATGTTTCTTTTGCGGCTTTACATGTTTCTTTTGTCTATTTCTATGATATGTAGCCTTATCAGGGGAAAATAGGGTGGGTCCCCTGGATACATTGGTAGTGAGTTTACTGCATCCTTTGAGATTTGAACGCTTAGGACTCATACCTAGCAACATCACTGCTGTAGCTACTATTTGCAGGTTCAAATGGGATGTCAGCTTTGCATATAACAGAACAAGTATATGATTTAAGCACAGTGTCAGGTATTTGATTTCCCCCCCCTCCCCCCCCAATCTCCCTCTCTCTCCCCCCTGTCTGGGGATGTACCTGGGTATCAATACTCCTGCCAGTATTAAGCGACTAATTCTAGTTTGGTTATATGTGATAGCAAACTTTACAATTGTGTAAAGGAATATTAATGATAATAAAAATGCAAAGGAAATAAAAATCCCTTACAAAAATGACTCCATATGTCACTGTAGTATATACAGTTTCTTTTTTTTTTTTTTTTTTTCAAGCTGCTAGTTGTTCTTGAACGTGATGCTCTAATATCTGATAGTATCTGATAGTGGATCAATGGATAAGTGCCTGACATCCGGCACTTGGCTCACACGCCGGATGTCCTTCCCCTTCTTCTCTCTGTGTTGCCATCCTCAAACTCTGTTTGCTTCAGGAAACGACATCAGACTTCGAGCTAGCAAGCTAGACGCTGAAAATGTCAAGTTTTGAAGAAAGTTTGCATCGTGCAACAAGGCCGGCCGGCTTGGTTCTTTTAGGGAATGATTGTAAAGATTTACAAAGAATATGTTTACGCCATTTCCTCTCTAACTGGGACATTGCGGGGTGCAAATGTTCCACCAAAACAAGTTCCTTCCTGAGACTACTTAGCAGAGCCACCGTCGCTGCGTCCGGAGCTTAGCGCCACCCAAGACGATTGTGATTGGTTTAAAGAAATGCAACCAACCCAGAGTGTTTTTCTCCAATCCCAGAATGCATCTGTGGTGTAGCCAGACCTTACTCCACAGCGCTGTGGCGAACAATCTGCTAATGCTAACAATTAACAGAACGCTAGTAACAAGTGTAAAACAGCTACTCAACTTGCATGGGCATGGAAAAAGAATCAGAATACTTTATTGATCCCCTCAGGGAAATTGTTAAGTTGCAGTAGCTCACAGTTCAATTTAAGGTGAACAAAAAAACGTATCCCTGTGGGATAAATGTAAGCGTGATTAAATGGTAACATATTATGCTGAAGAAGACTGGTTTTAAATAAGAAATAAGAAAACTGCATTGAAAGTAAAAGTTCTTTTTTGGTCAAATGAAAAGGGCAACAGGTATTAGGACTCAACAATATGAGGTAAATCTGCCATGTGTGATAATACTGCAATGAAAATGTGACGTACCATAAATGAATCAATATTAAAGTGTGCATATTAGCTATACATTTCCTATGTCATACTGGTTGTCTCTAAATTCAGAACCGGATTAAAATTGAATATTGTAAATATAACTAAATGTTGTTTGTAATAGCAAAGTCACTATACACAGGGTGCGATTTCCCCCTTCTCCAGATCCAGGAATTTGCCAAAAAAGTTGAACATCAACAACTTCTCAGTCCCTCCCCCCTTTCAGCTAAAGCCCAAAACGGTCTCCTAAGCCCCTCCCCCCACAAGGGAGAATGAATGTGTGTGCATGAGCAGTGATTGACACGCAGTTAGACACCCCCCCTGGCCCTAATTGGTGCATCTGAACAGGGAGCTGTGGATTTTTGCAAATTGCACTACAGGCTGTAGGTGGTGCCAGAGGAGCCAGATTTTTTTTAAATTACCTGTTTCATGTAGTTCTAATGGAACATAGGGTCAGTTTCAGCAAATATGACAGAGAGTTAGTTTTATAAGTCTTACCTACTGCACCTTTAAGATAATTCTAACAGATTTCTGTAGTTCAAACAACTCGGAATTGTAGTTGAGAACGTCAGTTATAACGGCCCACGTATTTAAAAAAAGGGTTTAAATCGGGCTCGGGCTCATAATTATAGTTAATGTGTCGGGCCGGGCTTGGACGCAATGTGCACAAGCTTGATTTTTTGGGCCCGATCTAAGCTCTACTTCTGACCTGTTCAGGTGCGTCTGTTTAACCATAAATTGACCTCAAACTTTATCGCAATTCATTATTTATTCGGCAAATAACGTTTCCATCAGCGTTTACCGCATAAGCCGTATATCGATCAAGAGGAAAATCCGGTGAGACAGAACACATAAACTTTGAGTCGATATCCATGAAATTCAATTGAATTTTACTGTTTCCAAAAGCCATTTTTCATTTGATATCACTTAATTCGCATAAAAACGTGTGGATGGAAACATAGCTACTGTCTCAACCCCAGCCTCTCTGATCTGCTGTCCATCAATCAGGACTTTTTTTACTGAGTTGTATAGCATCAAATAACTAATAAAGACCTAGTCTTGATCAATGGATAATCTCCGGGATGTCCCTCAAAACAAACTTCGAGCTGAAATTGGCAATTTTTTAAGAAAATTTGGTTCCTTTACAAAGAATATGTTTAGGGAATTTCCTCTCTAACTGGGACGTTTTGGGACCGATTGGTGGGATTGCTGTGGACCAAGTACACACGGAGATACACTGGTAAGAGCCAATGAAGTTTAACCATGTATCAGCTAATTTAAATAGCTCACGTTACTGTATTGTGTCAACAGATAACTTAATATTGTATGTGCCGTTTTATTTTGCGGGGTGCAAATGTTCCACCAAAACAAGTTCCTTCCTGAGACTATTTAGCAGAGCCACTGTCGCTGCGTCCAGAGCTTAGCGCCGCCCAAGACCATTGTGACTGGTTTAAAGAAATGCAAACAACCCAGAGCGTTTTTCTCCAATCCCAGAATGTATAAGTGGTGCAGCCAGACCTTATGCCACAGAGCTGTGGAGATAGAGCTGGCAAGGCGAGCGAGATGTGAACTAACCACAGACAGTTGCCTCCTTCATGGACTCACGGTGGTGCGTCGCTGCAGTTCATGGTGGTGCGCAGAATTATTATAGGGGAAACACAATGGATATGGATATTATATCACAGATACTGTCAGTACTGTAGAAGTGGAATATCTGTTAATAACATCAGTAAAATGATAATCAGTCTTCTAAAAGGTAATATCAATCTATACTGCTAACAGTGAATCATTAGGTTACCCTGGAAGTCAAACTGTCACACTATGTGATTGTAATATAATTTCCCCTTGTGAGATCAATAAAGTATGTCTTCTTCTTCTTTAGCTGACTGGTTGTCTATCACTGCCAAATTGTAATTTCCCACCCTGACCGAATGATACCTTGGCAGTCATTGCTTTACTTCATCCGTACAAGCTGTTGGCATCAGAGCCTTTAGCTGCAGACCACCAGCCTGTGTGTGTGTGTGTGTGTGTGTGTGTGTGTGTGTGTGTGTGTGTGTGTGTGTGTGTGTGTGTGTGTGTGTGTGTGCTGATGAGAGATAGATCAATGGACCACAGCATCACTGTGAAGAGAGCAACCGCGGTGTCTAGGCTACACCTACTGTACTGTGGAGACACACACACACACACACACACACACACACATATACACACACACACACACACACACACACTGAGAGTGCCGCGTGCGTGACAGCGCGTCGAAGTCTCTTTATACAGTCTATGGTCGGAGTTCGCGTGCGCGGTTGATGAGAGCGCACGTGCAAGCGCAGAATTATGCCCACGAGCAATTGCTACAAGGCAAAGACTACCTTGCTAGCCAGTGTGATACGTTAAAATAAATAAATCCCATCAACAGCATTATGGAAGCATTATGGAAGCATTATGGAAGCATGGAAACATGGCAGCCTGGAAAAGTCCTATATGATTAGTAAACAGTGTAGCATTACATTCAAACTATAACTGTCTGAAATCAACTGTGAATTAATAATGCTCACGTGTGCAGTTGTTGTGTTTTTGAAGCCCGTATGGTGCCACAATACCGTTGTCAAGTCAGTAACGTTACATTTCAACTACAGCACTGAAACCAAAGTTGATCATGTCATACATGAAGCCCACTGGATTAGAGTCCTACTCACACATAGTAGACGTCAGCTGGATGAGCAGGTTCCCATCGACTGCTGCTAGTAGCCTTGGATCAGAAGAAGCGCCAGTGTGTGTCTGCAGCAGCAGCTGGAAGTGCTTTCTGTCCACAGTTAGTCCAGAGAGCGTTCAGCGGAGCCCATGACACGTCTGTTCCATGGCCCCACATTAGGCTACATCCTGCTGCTGCTGAGAGAAAAGCACGGCACTGTGTGTGTATACACACACACACACACACACACACACACACACACACACACACACACACACACACACACACACTGACGGCGTTTCATGGTGGAGCTCCCTCCCACTTTGCTTTCACCCCACGCCCTCACTCTCTAGTGACGTCACTGAGAGATGCAGCCTTAGATGCTGCATTCACTATGCTTTATTTTAACTCAATCAATCAATTTATTCATTTATTTGTCATGTGAAGTCATATCTAAATAAAATGTCAGGGAAATGTAATCTGTCAGTTCACTTTAATGTATGCAAAAAAAAACTGTTGTTAGACATCGCAACGAGGAGCGAGCTGGCCGCAGAGCGGAGTAGGATGGGTTGCCCAGAGTCTACGACAAAGTTAAGCCTCTAATCCTTAACTCCAGTCTGGCAGTTTAGCGTTAGCTTCTGCAGTTTTCAAATGCACGTGCATTGCAAACCAATTCTTATCTTACCATTTTGTCAGTAACCCTTATTAGTCAATACAAATAAAACCATAAAAGCTATTCTGGTGCTCCAAAAAATAAATTCTGCCTTGTGCTAGTACAAAAAATCCAACCCGTTATCACTCCCAACTCGTAAAATACGGACGCTTGGGCAGTGGCTGTCAGTGTCAGATACAACACAAAAAGCACCCTTCAGCGCGTGTATGGAACGCACCGGGTAGAGCAGAAGCTACGCAGCGCTTGAAGATGACGTAGTATTAAGAGAGACAACGGTAGAGAGTAGTATGAAAGCCTGAAATTCTGTGTAGGGAGGCTGGTTGGGTCAAACAACACAAGACTTTTACCCAGGAGCCCGGGATTTTTGTGCCGTGTGTCACGGAGACGTAGCTTTTATAAGCCCACTCACCATCTTTTCCTAAACCTAACTGCGTCAAAAGTGACACCAATAGTCCCGACCCAGCCCGTTTAGATTTGACGCTAAAGGAGACTTTTAGCGTCAATAACAAAGGCACCTGACCAAGCGTCCATATTTTACGCGATGGGAGTGAGAATGTGTTGCAACATCTGTCTGAGTACAGAGTTCTCCTGTCTGGAGATGATCAGTATCCAGTTCTAACCTGCTGCAGCCAGTAAGGGAGGGCTTGAGACTCCCAGTGCAGACCGGTAGACCTGTGTGAGCTCTCCAGACACTTCACAGCATCACAGCCTCTGTCTCCTGCTCATCTCCTGCTTCATCATGCGTCGGAGGACTCCACACTCACACTAACAGATTTGGATGAACTGCCTCGTTCATAAACGTGCAATGGGACATGGAACAGGTGCAGGTGCACTCAGGCCTGACTCAAACAATGCATGTTAATACTGGCTTTTATTAGGAATTGGATATTGACCACAGAAATGTTGCTGATATATGACAGAGGTTCATCCCTTATTAATGGGAAAGTCTGCAGTGAAACCTGCCTCACCATGATCCGTAAAGTCTCTCAGAGCCAGCCCTGTGGAATAAGGTTTGGCTCCACCACAGATGCTTTCTGGGTTAAGAGAAAAAAACACTCTGGGTTGTTTGCATCTCTTTAAACCAATCCTGATCGTCTTGGCTCTGCCTAATAGTCACAGGTAGGAACTTGTTTTGGTGGAACATTTTCACCACGCAAAAGAAAACGCCACATACAATATTAAATGAAGTTAACTGTTGACATAATACAGTAACGTGAGCTATTTAAATTAGCTGATATATGGTTAAACCTCATTAGCTCTTACCAGTATATCTCCGTGTGTACTTCATCCACAGCAATCCCACCAATTGGTCCCAAAACGTCAGCTTGGACAGATAGTCTAGATTTACCCTGCAGAGATCTGAGGAGCAATTAACAATAGCCCTCATAAATCCACCGGAGTTTAGAACGCCAACACATAGAAAGAGGAAGGTTAGGGACATCCGGCTGAAAAGAGGAACATCAGGCGGTATTTCCGGCAGCAACAGAACAATCCCGGAAGTGGAACATTGTGGATATAGACTAGTTGGAGTGTAATCACTGAAAGCAGTTCAAGTTCAAGTCTCAGCAGTTGAATTGTCATTTTATAAGTAAGAGATGAAAGCAGTTGAAATGTGAGTGGAAGAGTAAACAATGAATCCATTCTGAGTGTCAGTTGATATGTAAGAGTAAAAGTACCTAGCCTGGGTAATTCCTGACGATCTTCCGGCAAATTTGAGATTTGCTCTGCAAGTCAGTCTGGCGAAGAGCCCATTCAAACCCATTTCCAAATGTCCCCGAAATCGAGGCACCAATCACAACCGTTGAGGCGGGCTTTACACCAATCACAACCGTTGAGGCAGGCTTTACGCGACGACGATAGCTCAGCGACGACGAGCAGCTTTTTGTTTACATTCAACATGACGGCTACCGAAGCACAGCGTCACCCGGATCATTGGTCTGATTGGTTGGACTATCCAATGCGCCCAGAGGCATTTGAGCGGGTCTGGTGTCAACCAGGCTAAAAAGTACCGGTAGTTTAGTTTAATTTAGTTGAAGTGGAAGTGCTGAAGATAGTTACCGTGTGCAGTGTAAGCAGTTGGTTTAAAAGCTCTGATAGCTGAAAATGTTGAGCCCAAAGTTTAAAATGGGCAAAAGAAATTGTTAAATATTTTATATTATTATATTATATTTATTATTATTATATATTATATAGTATAGTTTGACAGACACGTACTGACAAACAACTTTCCACCCTCCTAGTCCAGCTGCTGTGTCTCTTTCCTCAGCATGTTTCACCATCTCGCCTGTTCTCCATTTTCTTGCTGCAATTATTAACAGATTATAAATGGATCAGCTTCATTCATCGCACTGATAAAAGTTGCTTTTGCGCCTTGTTGAAGTGGGAAATGATTGAGGGGCTGAGCTTGACAGAGGACATTGTGGCTGGTGTCCGTCTTCAGAGCTGTCATCTGTCTCCTTCCCTGTGTCCCATCACTTCCTTTTATGACTCCCCCCGTCCTCCATCATGTGTCACCTTCACCCACTACAGATCTTAAATTACAGTCTGTGGCCAATTCTTCCCGTCTTGACTTGCCCCCAATCTATCCCTCTTCAACTCGTTTATTATCACAATGAATTATCACATTCTCCATCCCCTTTCCCTCCTCAGCTCTCCAGCTCATCTCTCCATCTCTCTCTGGGCTGTCTGGGTGTATTTATATCACTGCTGAATAATTTAAGCTCAAAAGAAGATCATTGTTTGTTATCTATTTTCTGACCATTCAACTCTCCCCTGTGCACAAAACTCCACTGATATAGTGGCTATGCAGTTCAATTACAACTCTCTCAGGAGCCACTTCTGAGTCCTCTCCACAACTTTTATCTGGGATGTGTAATGGGACATTTGTAGCTGGAGAAGACTCATCTCAGTTAGAAATAGTGTCACATTTTGGGCAATATGCTTATTCATTTATTTTCTTCCTGCTTTCAGTTTTTTTCAGTTTTTCTGCTAAGCTAGACTAACGGCAATGCTAAACTTAGCTACATTTTTTATTTTTTTTCCCCCCTTCATTACCGAAGCACCAGGCGTGTAGCCAGTAATGGGCCTGGCCTGCACTGGCCCACCCAGCCAAGTTTGATCAGAATACATTTTTATTTTTAATATTCAAATGTAATTAAGGAAAAAAAGAATATAAACTTAATTTATTGTTGACTTGTGTTGTGGTATTGAAAATAAAAGTTGGCATTGAAACAACAAATATTGGCACTGAAAAATGTTGAACTGAACTATAAAACACAAACATCATCATCATCATCCTGTCAGGATTTTTACAATGTCACTGGTTTTCAGTTTCAACTTTCTGTCACCGTTTTGGCGTAGAGAGGAGGGGCTTGAGGGGAGGGACAAAGAGGGCGCGGTTTACAGATAATTTGCATACTGGCGAGAGACCGCACCTCCACAGGAATCCTCACAGATGTGTTATTACTAGGACTGTCAAACGATACATTTTTTTAATCGTGATTAATCGCTGAATTTCTGTAGTTAATCACGATTAATCGCATGTTTTATCACATGATTAAAATTCTATTATTTTGCATTTCAGAACTGTTTTTAAGTACATATTAACAATGGAAAGCAATTCTTACCAGTGTATCTTGACTGGGAATCAAATTAATGCAAAGAAAGTGACTTTATGAACTTGACTTTAAGATTTGTATTTGTTTATTATTTATTTACTGTAAACAAAAGAAAAATGTGTGAATCTGTCATTATTGCACAATTCCTCCAAGTACCTAACTAAAAAACCCTATCCTTATCAGAGTCAATATAGTGTGCAGTACCTTCTAAATAATGTTGATTACTCACTGACGTCCAGTGATCACCGGTTAATGAGACAGCGTTTGCAGCACTTTGCAGCAGTTCCAGTTGGGCTGCTTTCTCCGTGTCGTACATGCTGTGTATGCGTGAAACTACTGTCCCCCTCGACGGCAATGTATAAGACAGGTCAGAACATGCCAACCGTAGTACGTGTTTAAGACCCGAGTCTTCTACGATGCTGAGAGGTCTGCCACCCATTTCGCAAGAGCTGTAGACATTTTTTTGGATTTGGTTTCATCAACAGGCCGGTGAGTAGCACTCTCCAAAATAGTGCTTTGCCTGAGCTCACTAGCATCAACCTGAGTTGGTAGCTCAAGCTTGACGCGCTTCGGTGATATTTTAATTTGGCTTTACACAATGTGCATGTGGCTTTCGACATGTCTAATGAGCTGTCCAGGAGTTTTGGAAAATAAAAAGCGCCATTCAGAATTGTGTTTTCTGCTGTCTTTCTCCATCATGCCTGCAGCCTGCAGCAGCAGGATGTGTTATGAGGAAGTATGGTAGCCTGTTAGGTACGACGCAAAGCCGAGTGAAGTGTAAAATAAATTAGTAAATGGCGGCATTAATGCGATTAAAAAAAATGAACGCGTTATGCTCGGCCCTTAATCGCATCGCGACCACACCAATGACTGCACCTCAGGAGACCCATCTGTTAAACTCCTGAAGTTCGCTGACTACACAATGGTCATCGGCCTCATCCAGGACGATGATGAGTCAGCCTACAGACAGGAGGTTGATCAGCTGGCTCTCTGGTGCGGTCAGAACAACCTTGAGCTTAACACGCTCAAAACTGTGGAGATGATCGTGGACTTCAGGAGCCCCACTCTTCCCCCCATCACTATACTCAACAGCCCTATGTCTGCTGTGGAATCCTTCAGGATTCTGGGATCCACCAGGACCTAAAGTGGGAACCCAACACTGACACCATCATCAAGAAGGCCCAGCAGAGGATGTACTTCCTGCGCCAGCTCAGGAAGCTCAACATGCCTAAGGAGCTGCTGATCCACTTCTACACAGCCATCATCCAGTCTGTTCTCTGCACATCCATCACTGTCTGGTTTGGATCTGCCACCAAAAAGGACAGGAGCAGACTACAACGGACAGGTAGGACTGCAGAAAAGATCATCGGTTCCAACCTGCCCTCCATTCATGACTTATACACTTCCAGAGTCAGGAAACAGGCAGGAACCATCACTGCAGACCCATCTCACCCCGGACACAACCTGTTCCAGCTTCTCCCCTCTGGTCAAAACCAACAGACTCAGGAATAGTTTCTTTCCACAAGCCATCACTCTGATGAACAGCTGACTTCAGCTCAATTCCTGTGCAATAACCCAGCAACACTGGCTCTAATCAGCACCTGTTAACTGGTTCCACTTATTATTTATTCAGAATCAGAATCAGAAAGGGCTTTATTGCCAAGTACGTTGCACATACGAGGAATTTGTCATTTGTTGTTGGAGCATGTCACACATTCAAATATAAGAAGGATAAAAAGAATATAAACAATATAAGTATAAACATATACACACAGTATGTATTAATTACGATAAAATAAATTTAAATAAATAGTAAAATAAGTTAAATAGTAGTAAAAAGGAACGCTACAGCAGAGTAGGTACAGTGGCATGAGGAGCCAGAGGTGTAGTTTGGAGAGAGTCAGGGTGGTTTCCGGGCCTTGTTTGGAAGGCTAGTGGCGGAGGGGAAAAAACTGTTTATGTGGCGTGAGGTTTTGGTCCTGATGGACCTCATCCTCCTGCCAGAGGGAAGTGGCTCAAAGAGCTTGTGTCTGGGGTGGGAGGGGTCAGCCACAATCTTTCCAGCACGCTTCAGAGTCCTGGTGGCGTATAGGTCCTGGAGCGGCGGCAGATTGCAGCCAATCACCTTCTCAGCTGACCGAATGACATGCTGCAGCCTGCCCTTGTCCTTGGCAGTGGCAGCAGCGTACCAGATGGTGATGGAGGATGTGAGGATGGACTCAATGATGGCTGTGTAGAAGTGCACCATCATTGTCTTTGGCAGGTTGAATTTCTTCAGCTGCCGCAGGAAGTACATCCTCTGTTGTGCTTTCTTGACGAGGGAGCTGATGTTCAGCTCCCACTTGAGGTCCTGGGAGATGGTAGTTCCCAGGAAGCGGAAAGACTCCACAGTGTCAATTGTGGAGCCACAGAGGGTGATGGGGGCAGGTGGGGCTGGGTTCTTTCTGAAGTCCACAACCATCTCCACTGTCTTTAGAGCGTTGAGCTCTAGATTGTTTTGGTTGCCTCCCTTGCTTGGTCAGCCTCCCACCTGTAGGCGGACTCATCTCCATCAGAGATGAGACCGATGAGGGAGGTGTCGTCCGCAAACTTCAGAAGCTTGACGGACTGGTGACTGGAGATGCAGCTGTTGGTGTACAGGGAGAAGACCAGAGGAGAGAGAACGCAGCCCTGGGGGGATCCGGTGCTGATGGTCTGTGAGTCGGAGACGTGTTTCCCCAGAACCCACCTGTCTATATTGTTTCTGTTTATAGTGTGTATATATTGTTTGTTTTTGTTGTTTGTTTTGTATGAGTAAGCACATTTTGAGCAATGTATAATCCAAAGCAAAATTCCTCGTATGTGTCCTCATACCTGGCAAATAAAGCTGATTCTGATTCTGATTCTGATTAACACGTTAATGCTGACAGCCCTAGTTATTACCCATATCTGGGTAAGTTCACCTGGAACCTAAGTCTGTTTATCTCTGCCATTTTTTCCCCGTATAGAAGCGAGCTGGTATAGTGTTAACTTTTAATGTAAGCTGTGCTGTTTTGGCAGAGGTTAGCACACATCAGCTAACTTGTGGCTAATTGTAGCTAAGTCTACCGCTGGGGATGTCAATCTGTCTTCTATAATCTAGTATTTATAGTAACAGTACTTCCTGTCCTTTAGGAGTCCTAAGGCCAGTGTTATTGCTAGCGCACAAAGCTTGACTCGCTTGCGTCTCTCATTTGCTCCGTCATAGATGTATTAAGAGAATGAGCTCCGCTCTCTCTACCTGGCTAACACTGGCACGGAACCTTAACGCCTCTCCCCCATAACTCTCCTCCAATCACAACTATACTGTAGCTGCTGACTGACAGGTTTCTAGGCAAATCATACACTCACTAACAGGCATAACATGTTCACTGACATCTCCTAAAACCAGCCTGCTTCTATGTGAAAAAAAATGGCAGAGATAAATAGGCTTACTTGAGATTTGGAGGTTCCAGGTGAACTTGTGGAAGCCATTGCAGATATGGGTAATAACACATCTGTGAGGATTCCTGTGGATGTGCGGAAACCGCATCCCTCCCCGCCAAAACGGTGACAGAAAGTTGAAACTGAAAACCAGTGACATTGTAAAAATCCTGACAGGGTAAAAAAAAACTGTCAATGAAAAAAGACATCAAGAAAAAATGTAGATCATCAGATCATAATGCAAAAAAATGTCAAATTGAAATAATATAATGGGATTGTGAGATTATAACTTTTTGATGTTTGTGTTTTATATTTCAGTTCAACATTTTTCAGCCGTGAAAGAGGCAAAGCAGCGGGTGTGGGAGAAGTTTGGAGAAGACATGGAGAAGGACTTTCGGTCGGCACCAAGGTGTTTCTGGAAAACCGTTCGCTACCTCAGGAGGGGGAAGCGGGGAACCATCCAAGCTGTGTACAGTAAGGATGGGACGCTGTTGACCTCAACTGAGGAGGTAATAGGGCGGTGGAAGGAGCACTTTGAGGAACTCCTGAATCTGACTAATACGCCCTCTATGTTAGAGGCAGACCTGAAGAATGATGGGGGATTGTTGTCAATTTCCCAGGCGGAAGTCACTGATGTAGTCAAACAACTTTTGGCCATCCAAAAGGGGGACCAGAGGGTGTCTACGGTAAAGTCTACTCCAAGGTGCTGGAAAGGAGGGTTCGGCCGATAGTCGAACCTCAGATTGAAGAGGGACAATGTGGATTCCATCCTGGTCGTGGAACAATGGACCAGATCTTCACTCTCGCAAGGATCCTGGAGGGAGCCTGTGAGTATGCCCAACCGGTCTACGTGTGTTTTGTGGATATGGAGAAGGCGTATGACCGGGTCCCCCGGGAGATACTGTGGGAGGTGTAGGAGTATGGGGTGAGGGGGTCCCTTCTCAGGGCCATCCAATCTCTGTACGACCAAAGTGAGAGCTGTGTCCGGGTTCTCGGCAGTAAGTCGGACTCGTTTCAGGTGAGGGTTGGCCTCCACCAGGGCTGTGCTTTGTCCCCAATCCTGTTTGTAATATTTATGGACAGGATATCGAGGCGTAGTCGGGGTGGAGAGGGGTTGCAGTTCGGTGGGCTGGGGATCTCATCACTGCTCTTTGCAGATGATGTGGTCCTGATGGATCATCGGCCTGTGACCTTCAGCACTCACTGGATCGGTTCGCAGCCGAGTGTGAAGCGCCTGGGATGAGGATCAGCACCTCTAAATCTGAGGCCATGGTTCTCAGCAGGAAACCGATGGAGTGCCTTCTTCAGGTAGGGAATGAGTCCTTACCCCAAGTGAAGGAGTTCAAATACCATGGGGTCTTGTTTGCGAGTGAGGGGACAATGGAGCGGGAGATTGGTTGGAGAATCGGCGCACCGGGTGCGGTATTACATTCAATTTATCGCATCGTTGTGACGAAAAGAGAGCTGAGCCAGAAGGCAAAGCTCTCGATCTACCGGTCAGTTTTCGTTCCTACCCTCACCTATGGTCATGAAGGCTGGGTCATGACCGAAAGAACGAGATCCAGGGTACAAGCGACCGAAATGGGTTTCCTCAGGAGAGTGGCTGGCGTCTCCCTTAGAGATAGGGTGAGAAGCTCAGTCATCCGTGAGGAGCTCGGAGTAGAGCCACTGCTCCGTTGCGTCGAACAGAGCCAGTTGAGGTGGTTCGGGCATCCGGTAAGGATGCCCCCTGGGTGCCTCCCTAGGGAGGTGTTCCAGGCACATCCAGCTGGGAGGAGGCCTCGGGGAGGGATTATATCTCCAACCTGGCCTGGGAACGCCTCGGGATCCCCCAGTCGGAGCTGGTTAATGTGGCTCGGGAAAGGGAAGTTTGGGGTCCCCTGCTGGAGCTGCTACCCCCGCGACCTGACACCGGATAAGCGGACGAAGATGGATGGATGGATTTTTCAGTGCCAATATTTGTTGTTTCAATGCCAATTTTTATTTTCAATACCACAGGTTACTGTCACTGTTCTAGCTCCATATAAAGGGTATCGTTTTTTTTTTTTTACCCGGACCCCATTTTTCAATGTTTTTGTGTCTAAGTGTCTGATGAGAGCAACAATCTTTGAAATTTGTCTAGTATTGAGAGAGAACTCTGTAAGCGACAGCCGTGAATCAGGCTGCAATGTAACCCTACAGTACAAATGTTCAGTGTCAGTTAGTGTCCACTAAAGGTTCTGCTTTTGCCGCTGACAGGCTCAGATTATTATTCTAAGTGTCTGACAACATTATGGAAAGGATCCCTACAGAGATAGATCTTTTTGTTAAAGAGTAAGATCCTTTTTGTTTAACATGAAACAGCCCCGAAATCACCATCACTAAACCCACCAGACTACATGTAAATAATCACTACTTTTAGCGTGTATAGAGCCAGCATATTTTCACATGTAAACCGGTAAACTATGTGTTTATTTCCACCAAAACTAGAGTTCAGACTGTTGGAAAAGTGGAAAGATTAACCAAAACGGCCTTTCATAGTTTTATTTTGTTTCTGTTGAATGTAATTTAATGAAAGTATATTTTACAATGCTAAAATTACTGTTTATTTACATGGAGTCTGGTGGCTTTAGTGATGTTTTTATGTTAAAAAGAAGGATCTTACTCTTTAACAGAAAGGTCGACCTCCTTAGAAATCCTTTCCATAATGTTGTCAGACACTTAGAATGTTAACTGAGCCTGTCAGTGGCAAAACAAGCACTTTTGTAGATGTAAATTGAAGGTGTGCAATTGCCCAATAACTTTGTAGATTGTAGCTTGTTTCGCTGACTGCCAACTGCAGTGATCTTGCTTAATACTGGACCAATTTCGCTTACTACCTAACTATTACTGACAGCCTATTTGCAAGAGAGAGGTTTAAAAAACATAGAGTAAGCCCCACTCTGTTTCACTGGATAAGTTTCAAGGCTACAGGGCCAACCAAACTGTAGGCCGGGGAAAGGTGGACTATTCATTTATTGAGAGGAATCGGGACCATCTAAAAGTAATCTTCAACATTGTGCTGTTTTGTGTCAAGCACGATATCCCCCTACGTGGGCAGGGAAAAATGCAAAGGAAACTTTTTCGAACTGTTCAAGTTCATGTGCAAATATGATCCACAGATCTAAAATCGGAGAATGAATGAATGTATTCATGCATCAGACCATGTGGTATCCACATGCCAAACTAGTATTTTCAACTAAAATAAATTTACGTACTCAATAGAAGTGATGTTGGCATACTACACAAAACTCAATACCCCCCCTACTAATTGACAATTAAACAAGTTAAATAATGTAACTTTTAAATAATGAAGTTCCATAAAATAACATCAGCATGTTAAATACGGGTACATGTTTGATGCCCAGCAGTATTATACTTCTGTTATTCTTGAAACTGTACTCTCAATAAACAGTTATTAGAATGTTTTCTCCAGCTATGTTGTAAACCATGCTTTAGAATGAAGGCACTGTAACAAAGAAGTCAAGTGCAAACACGCAACAATTGTGCGCACCCGCTGTTTTAAAAATGAAATTACAGAGTATAGTATACAAGTATACATACAATACTGTTTAGATCATAAGTTCAAGTCCTCCTGTTGGAGCTTCCACTGCCTCTGCATGTAAATGTTTGAAGTCAGATGAGCGTCAAATAAGAGTTTTGGGATACAACAAATATAATGTTACTACAACAAATTATCTACATTTTAAAATTACATTTCACAGTACAAATTAAATGAAATTAGGTCACACTGACACAACAGTTCCCCAACATGTCAGGCTGATACTGAAAGTCAGATGTTGGCCAGTCAGTTCATTTACATATACATTTGTACATATTAAATAGTTCAACATCATGGGAATGACACTGACCCTTCAGATGGATATTAGTCTCATGTCTGTGTGGTAGATACAGAGCTGGAGTCAGGGCGTGGTTAGCCTAGCTTAGCATAAACACTGGAAGCAGGGGGAACCAAATGTATGTAGTTTGTTTAAACCGGAGATCTTCAACAGGGGGTCCGGGACCCCGAGGGGGTCCTCAGAGTCACCGCAGGAGGGGCCTCCAAATTATTGTTAATATTTGAAAATGTTTTTCAAAAATTAAAATGTCTTAACATGAATCCTACATATTATTAGCAAATATAAATCCCCACTGATGATAGGCTTACTGGCCTATGGGTAAGGTGCTCACTAAGACCATCCACATACAGTTCATCCTGAGGATTCACTGTGTCCCATGTATGTTTAACATTAAAACATGATTTATAAAATCATGCTGACAATTATTTTAATAGATTAGTATTCTATGCACTATGGGGGGGGTGGTGGTGGTGGTGATCGCATGTTTACTTCCCCCGCCAGAAACCGCTTGATTACATTAGACTCGAGCGGTTAAAGGTTACATTCGGTCTCGAAATACTCATACTGACCGACACTAGACTCACACACTGGCCACGGTTACATTCGGTAGCCTTGTGCAAGGTCTCCTCGTGACAGTCTAACTACCATGTAGCAACATTCACTTCGAACATTTAACTTAACATAACAACCAAGATAACATTATGTGTATTTGTATGTGATATAATACTTTCCCCTTGGTAATGTAGCCTATGAATTTCCATGAACACAATTCTAAAATGCACGAGACATAAATACTTAATACTATTCTGGGATCGGTTGATAACTCAAACTTGCCGAGAACCTAGACACCCGTTTGATTACATAGACTCATGCACTAGGCACGGTTACGGTCTCGTTCAGTAGCCTGGTGCGTAGTCTCCTCGTGACAGCCTACCTACCATGTAACAAACATTTAACTTAACATAACTACCAAGATAACATGACATGTATTTGTATGTGATGTACTTCCCCATCGATAATGTGTGAATTACCATGAACACAATCATCTAAGATGCACCAGAAACAAGGCTTGGTTAATAACTCAAACTTGCCGAGAACCAAGACATGATTAGATTAGACTCAAGCGGCCGGTTGCACGGTTACGTTCGGTCTCGTTCAGTAGCCTGGTGCGCGGTCTAGGCCATTTCCTGATTGATTCTACCACCACTCCAGTGGAGGCGCTAATGAGCTAGATTACTACACACACACAGTAGCAGTCTAGCAGAAGAATACCAGCTACACACAACGGCACAAATGCATGGATGTATTAAGAGAACAGGAGTGAGTCAGTTCATTGACGTATGGCACTCGATTCTTCCGGCTCAGTGACACGAGTCGGGTTAATTAACCGGCTCTTCGGTCAGTTCGTCAACACTTACACACTGCACGCAGAAGCGCCGCAAATAGCTGGAATTGTAGATTTGTGCCTGATCGCACGCCTGGCTGTTCGGTCACAAAGCGATCCTTCTTCTCTCGGCTCTCTCTCTCGCTCTCTCTTTCTCTATCTCTCTGTGTGTGTGTGTGTGTCGGTCGGTCGGTCGCTCTCTGTGTGCCTGACCCTGTGTCTGGCTGTAGACAGCTGAGAAGTCAAGACAGCCCAAATCACCATGAACCTAGGTGTTTTACTTTGAAATTTGTTTTATTTTGTAAAGTATCCGGCTGCACTGTGGCGAAGAAATGATCACTGCAGCGCACAGCCGCAGATTGAATAACATGGGCGCCGAAATGAAAATAGCTCCGCTTCGCGGCTATTCGCAGCGCTTCAGTGTGCAGTGTGTTTCTGGCGTTAAGTGATGAAAATACTTCAGAAATGAAATTGATATCAATCTTCAAGTAGAAACACTGAACTCTTGGAATCTCCTGAATAAACATGACTAACCTGAGGACAATAAACACTCATACAATCTATCATTAGTGTCAAACATTGGTTTTTAAGTCATACAGCTGGAATCTACCTTAAACAATTCAAAATACTTTGAAAAGACTATTAACTCTGCAGTTGAAGTAGACGATCCGTTGACTAATACTAGTTATATTTTCACTCCATTAAATTCTTCGGATATGGCTATCTGTGCAGTACCCATGTAGAGGTACCTCCATCGTCTCTTTCCAACCTGTAGAAGATGACACCCACTGATGTCGTCTCGGTTGCATTATAGGTAAATACAAACCTGCTATTTTTTGGTTCCAACTGGAAACCAACTTTTGGGATTCCGAACCAATTTATTTTTGTTAGAAATATTCCGAACGGTTTAAAATTACGTGTGCAAACCTCAACTGAACCCGTTTCATGTTGGTGGAAAAGAGTATGTCAGTGGTGAACTGACGTTTGACAGATACACTCCGTAAACTGTGAGGACGTTCATATCAGTGACTTAATAACAGCTTAATATTTTGAATTAGCCCAGCCTTCCCAGTGTCCTTACCGACAGCTTTGCACTAGAGCCCAACCGATATATCAGCAGGCCGATATTATTGGCCGATATTAGGCATTTTCCAAACTATCGGTATCAGCATTTATAATGGCTTATAACTTATGAGTGTTGGCGTTGCATAGTTTGTCCACCAGAGGGCTCTCTACAACGTCCCTGTTGGCAACACTGATTTTTGTTGTTGTTATTGTGTTTTTGTTCGAAGGACTTTAAGTTTCATATCTTAAAAGGAGAATTCCGTCTGTGAAAGGACAGGCTGGGCGGAGACGCAGCAACCCAGGCAGCACCGGCCGCAGTCACGTTAGCCTGCGGAGCTACTGAACTCCGACACACAGTTGGACAAAATTTGCAATTAGCCATCAATTTTTGTAAAACGGTCCATATTTGACCTCTACATAGTTGATTTCTCTCATAAAAAAGTCTCAGAAGTGAATTTAGTAATGAAATAGCAGAAGAACAATGTATAACATTGCAGTGTCTGAAATATGAGACCTGCTGTCTTGTCTCCACTATATGTGTATGTGCTTCGCTCAACCAATCATCTAAATATTCATGAGCATACCATATTTGGAAGAAAAGCTCTCGTTTGAAATAGAGCCATTCCACAGGGATGCATTAGGCAGCATAGATCAGCACGCGGGCCATTTTCAGCCCAACCAATGTTACATACCCTATTAGGAGACCGTAAGGAACAGTGTGAAATACCCTATATAATCATTCTATCACCCCTTTAAGTTTTGGCACCAAAACGGCTCGTTAAGTTTAGGAAAAAGATTGTGGTTGGGATTAAAACACTCCAGAGGAACGAACGAGCGTTTCCTGGGTGAAAGTATTTTGTCGCCTCGGGTGAACTCCGCTTTCCGGCTTGAAAGCGCTGTGTTTTATGTTGACACCAGGGGCGGAGTGGGACCAAAAAATCTACCAGGAAATTTCGTAGACCACCGGCCCTTACAAAAGTAACGTAATTACAGTAATGTATTCTTTTTTGCTATAACACAGTAATATAACGCATTACTAATAAAATTTCGGTAATATTATACCCGTTACTGTTAAATATCATTTTTGTATAACGCACTTATCAATACACTACGGTAATAGTGTTGGTTGCTATATTTGAGACATTACGGTTTTACGCTTACGTAAGGTATTACGTTCTCTCATATACCTGCGTGTATGCCAGTTGAGTTGAGTTCACTTGTATACAATGATGAAGACGGATGAATATAGCCGTGCACATATATGGAATAAATAAATAACTATATGGAACAAACGCTCCGCTTGTACTTTCACGTCAAGTTAAGCCTGCGCAAACCAGCTAACTTAACAGGTTATGGGCCCAGGGTTGAAGATAAGCGAGCGTGAAGTTCAACGCGACGTATTACACGGTAGCTAGCTAGCAGAAGAAGCTATGCTAGGAAATCGGCGGCATGACAAGATGACCCACCGAGCAACAGGAGTTCCAGCACCACAGCTTTTATTCGACGGGTCCGAGGAGAAATATGACCTTTGGGAAACGCGGTTCCTAGGCTGCCTACACATTCTGAAGTTAAAAGACACTATTTTAAAAGAGCCCACTGATGCAAACGAAGATCAGCTAGCTGAAGACAGACGGAAAAATGCTGACTGCTATGCCGAGCTGGTAAGGTTGATAGACGATAAGAGCCTATCGCTAATTAGACATGAAGCCGCTGACGATGGCAGGAAAGCCCTGAGTATTAAAGAACATTATTCGGGAAAAAGCAAGCCGCGGATTATAAATATGTACACTTCATTGACAAAGTTACGCATGGCAGACAACGAGACGGTTACAGACTACTTAATAAGGGCAGAAAACATCATTACAGCATTAAGAGATGCAGGAGAGACCATGAGTGATGGGCTAATCGTAGCCATGATGCTAGGCGGGCTACCAGACTCGTTCAAACCGCTAGCTGTCCATGTAACGCAAACTGAAGATAACGTTACGTTTGCGGACTTCAAAAGAAGACTACGGGTCTATGAAGAATCAGAGAAAATGAAAATGACAGAACCGACTACAGATAATGTGATGAAAACACATACAAGACAGGGCGGAGGCCACAGTAAGCCACACAGTAACAGAAAAGAAGAAGATGCCAACATTACTTGCTACAAGTGTGGAATAAAGGGACACAGGGCGAGAAAGTGTTTCAGAAAAGTGTGGTGTAATTACTGCAAGAACAACACACATGCAGAATCACTATGTAAGAAAAAAGGAGGACAAGATGGCGTCAGGAAAGTTGCCGAGGAACAAGGTGGTGACCAAGACCACCTCTTCAAGGCCAAGTACGTCAAAAGTGAAAGACCACCAGATAACATGAAAATGAAAGGCATCATGGTGGACGCAGGGGCAACCTCACACATTGTGAATGACATCAACAAGTTTGAGAACTTCGACAGCTCGTTCCAGCCAGAGACCCACTCAGTGGAATTAGCTGATGGAAGCAAGTGCAGTGGAATGGCGCAACAGAGAGGAACGGCGGTGAACGGCGGTGATTCATGAAAATGACAATTTGTATTACTTGCCAACTGTTGAAAAGAATGTTGATCAATGTAAAGCATGCCATGATACGCAGACGTGGCATGAAATTTTGGGTCATTGCAATTATGAAGATGTGAAAAAGTTGCAAGGTGTTGTGAAGGGCATGGAGATTAAAGGAGGTGTAGTTGGGTTGGATCAGTTATGTGAGGTGTGTACACAGGGAAAGTTCACTCAGACAAGAAATAAGGAGCCAGATAGGAAGGCAAAGAAGCCCCTAGAACTAGTCCACACTGACTTAGCCGGTCCCATGCCAGTACTAAGCATGGAAGGACACAGATATGTCATTTACAGATGACTACTCTGGTACTATGCTTGTATACTTTCTAAAGTCCAAGAGTGATACAGTGCAGGCCACAGAAAGATTCTTAGCAGACATAGCACCTTATGGAGAAATCAAGTGTATCCGTTCAGATAACGGCACTGAGTTTACAAGTCGAGACTTCCAGACACTGTTAACAAAAAATAAGATCAGACATGAGACGTCTGCACCTTATTCACCCCACAAAAATGGCACTGCGGAGAGAGGTTGGAGAACACTTTATGATATGAGATGATGCCTACTGATAGAGAGCGGGTTACCAGATAAGTTATGGAACTACGCTATGCAGACCTCAGCTTATGTGAGGAACAGGTGCTATAGCAGACGCACAAAGAAAACGCCATACGAGCTTTTCACAGGCAAGGTACCAAACATATCCAAATTACAAAAATTTGGATCCGTGTGTTTTGCTTACAGGCAAGAGAAAGGCAAATTTGATTCTAGGTGTGAGCAAGGTGTTTTCATTGGCTATGACAAGAACAGTCCAGCCAATCTAGTTTACTATCCAGACACAGAGAGGGTCCAAAAACACAGGTTGGTGAAATTCACCACCAAAACAACCAAAGAAAGGGAAACACAAACATTTGAGTCACACATAGAGTATGGGGATGTACACCCTAAGGTTGACAACAGTGAAGAGAATGTTCACGAAAATGTGGAAAACGTACCAGATCAGGGTGTCCAAAGTGGTGTTACTGAGACTTTACCTGAAAAGTCAGAGTACACACAGCCAGGTGAAGTCACAGAGACTGTGATCAGAAGAAACCCACCAAGAACTAAAAAGAGACCAGCTCATCTACAGGATTTTGAGACAGAGGATACAGAGGACAAACTGCACACGTGCATGGACTCTTGTTACAGAGCAGTGTGTGATATTCCTCACACTTACCAGGACGCCATTGCATCAACCAAAGCAACGCAGTGGAGGAATGCCATGAAAGAGGAGATGCAATCTCTGGAGGAGAATGAAACCTTCACCCTTACTCAACTGCCACCAGGCAAACAGACAGTGGGGGGCAGATGGGTTTATGCACTTAAGACAGAAATTGATGGATCTGACAAATACAAGGCGAGATTCGTAGCAAAAGGCTACAGTCAGAAACCAGGCACTGATTATGAGGAGACTTTCTCACCCACAGCCGATATGACAAGTGTGAGAGTAGTCATGCAAAAGGCAGTGCAGGATAATCTAGTCTTACACCAGATGGACGTTTAAACTGCTTATTTGCACGCTCCAATAGACTGTGAAATTTATATGGAGCAACCTGAGGGTTATGAGAAAAAGTCAAACACAGGTGAAAAACTAGTGTGCAAGTTACACAAATCTCTCTATGGTCTAAAACAGTCAGGGAGAAATTGGAATGCTATGTTGCATACATGCTTAATTGAGAATGATTTTGTACAGAACCCAGCTGATACCTGTGTGTATACAAGGGAAAAGCACAATGAGAAAGTAATCCTAATAATATGGGTTGATGATCTGATCATAGCAGCTAATAATGAGAGTGTTTTGAAAAATGTGAAGAGGATGCTTACTGAAAGGTTCAAAATGAAAGACATGGGAAAGCTGAGACATTTCTTGGGGATAGATTTTGAACAAACAGATGGTGTAGTCAAAATGTCTCAGGAGAGATATGTGAGAAAAATTCTAGATCGATTTGGAATGCAGGATTGCAGGTCTAGAGAAACTCCATGTGAACCAAAACTTGAATACACAGAAGATGCTGAAAAAATGAATGAGCCAAGAAGGTACAGGGAGGCAGTAGGGAGTTTAATTTACTTGTCCACATGTACCCGACCAGACATAAGTTTTGTGGTCAGTAAACTCTCCCAGCACTTTGCTGAACCAACAGTAGAACACTGGAACACAGTAAAACATGTGTTCAGGTACCTCAAAGGTACAACAGAACAGGGGTTGTACTTCAGGAGAAATGACACAGAAAAACTAGGTCTAAGGGTCTACAGCAATGCTGACTGAGCATCAGATGCAGCAGATAGAAGTACATCAGGGTATTGTGTCAGTCTAAGTGAAGGAAGCTGATATCCTGGAAAACAAGAAAACAACCGACAGTAGCATTGTCAACTTGTGAGGCTGAGTACATGTCCTTAGCATCAGCCATACAGGAATGCATTTACTTAGAACAACTGCTCAGGGGTGTAGACACATACCAATATGCACAAACAAAGGTGTATGAAGACAACCAAGGTGCCATAGCACTAGCCAAAAACCCAGTTCACAAACAGCGATGCAAGCACATTGATATTAAATATCACTTCATTAGAGAAAATGTGAACAATGGAAAGTTTATTTTGGAATATTGTCCTACTGAGCAAATGATTGCTGATGTTCTGACAAAGCCAGCTACTAAGTTAAGTTAAAAAGATTTGCACAAGACATCTTTTGTCTTCTCTTTGGCACTTAGGGATGCAAAGAGTGTTTATTGTTTTAAGGCAGTGAGGGAGCCTCATTCTGTTATTTTGTTTTCATGTAACTCAATAAGATAAGAGCGAGTGGGGGTGTTAAATATCATTTTTGTATAACGCTCTTATCAATACACTACGGTAATAGTGTTGGTTGCTATATTTGAGACATTACGGTTTTACGCTTACGTAAGGTATTACGTTCTCTCATATACCTGCGTGTATGCCAGTTGAGTTGAGTTCACTTGTATACAATGATGAAGACGGATGAATATAGCCGTGCACAACAGGTAACGGTACGGCAGCGCGGACAGCAGTGTGTCCAAGCGGCTGACAGATAGAAACATGCCGGGAATTAATGTTTAGGCTTGCTACACGTAAATATCATTGTATTTTATCAGCCGTGGAAAATAACTATGCCGTACTTCAATACAACCGTAAGGTACTTTTAATTGAGTATTTTCATTTTTTCCTACTTCCCTATTGTACGTTTTACTTCTCTATTTGTATAGCTTTAGTTACTTTGCATATTCATATTAATTACACAAAATATTATGAATAATCTATGATGTATTGAAGTGGATAAAGAGGAGACTTTATTGATCTGGTGGTGAAATTCACAAGCTACCTGCCAAGTCAAACTCCCGCTGTTATTTTGGTGAAAGAATGTAATGCAAAAGTAGAGTAGTAAAGTAGTAAAGCATTACAATTCAGAGACAGTAATATTGCAATATAACTAATTACTCTCAAATGACAGCAACTAGTAATCTATAATGTATTACTTTTTGGAAGTAACTTGCACAACACTGCTCACTGATCTCCCTATATTTCTAAAAAAATCCTAGACATGGTTGTGACCTGCACTTCCTTAGTGCTTTCTGATTAGCCTGTGTTTGTACGGGTTGACCAGCGGGAAGCGGCCGTACACCAGGCCGCCGGATGGTGTTGCTAAGAACTTGCAATGTATAACTATTATCAGACCGGCCCTCGCAGCCTCGAAACACTACCGGCCCACCGGGAAATGTCCCGACTCTCCCGATTGCCACTCCGCTACTGGTTGACACCACGTTGTACCATTTCATTCTGAGATTAGATTGGATATTGAAGTTCATAAATAAGTGTTTTGGCATGGCTGGCTAAGTGGCACCATATCCATGGTATTGGAAGGGAGATTGAATTATTGCATGTTTTGTTTTGTTGTGCATGATCAACCCCCCCCATTCCCCCTGCTTTCTTTCATAAATCACACCCTTGTTACATCCTTAGCTATGTAAAATATTTATGCAATTGCTCTGACAAAATCAGATGAATCAGGACTAACAAAGGAGCTTTGTGTGTATTTTAAGGCCAAACAACAACCAGTCAGTAAAGTCCTTTTTCTTTTAGTTGATGATCTTATCAATACATATTTACATATCAATATATACAGCCATATGGCTACAGTCACTTTATAAGGCAATGGAAAAGTAGTATTTGGCCATGTTATTTTAAATTAAAATAGTAGTAATATTGCATTTTAGTGTTTACCAAGAGGATACTACTATATCATATTGTTTTGCCAATCATTACTTATTGCTGAGATTTGGGAACATCACTAAAAAGTCTTACGGGTCAAGAAACAAGAGGTGGTCAGACAGGATGGAAACAAATGCCCACACTAGCTAAACTTATTTAGAAGAGAAGGCAAAGATGAACAGTAACATGCAGACCTGCAAACTCAAGTGGGATGAAAAAGTAGTGCGATATTGAAAAAATATCATGTTACAATTTTTTCAGGCAGGATCACGATCCATAATCTTATCATAATTCCTTTTCATGTTAGTATTTGGACCGTTATCAAGTTACTGATTTCAATATTTAAAACAATATAACCCTACAAGGTAACAGAACACCAGACCAAATTCCATTCTCAAATATAACACTTTAAAGCCTCTTTGGGTTCTGTGCACAGCATTGAGAACATTAATATAGCAGCAAACTGATATTTGCTCTATTAAGATATATAGCCAGTGCAGTAACAGTGTTCTGAGCAGAGAATGAATCACCCTCCCTCTGTGTGTGTTGTAATCTGAGCTTCTCCGTTTTTGGTTTTGGTCAATATTAACAAACTGGGAATGAAAACGGGTTGTTAAACTGTTGGCCCCTCCCTTTGTGTTCATGTATCGCTGGCTGGCTGATTGCCAGTGTCGTGCCAAAAAGTGGTCATCCACCAAAAACTGGTTGCCATCCGTGGGAGCGTGCGCAGCTCGTTTAAGCTGTATCGCCCAGTTTATATATGTCAGCTCACTTGGAAAACTGCATGTTACTGGATGTATTGGCCCTTTACAAAGGCATTTCAACAGGTAAAAAGTACTGGGTGGGTATAATCTGTCAGATATAAACCACAATTATTACATTAAGTCATTTATAGGCAGAAACAACCTTTCAAACACATGGTAGGAGTGGCAATCACTTTTTGGCAAGTGCAAAAGTGCATTTTATGGGTTGTACTGCTCCTTTAAAAAGGTATTTCAACAGGTAAAAAGTACTAAGTGGTACAGATATATAACTCATGAATGAAATCAATTAATTTTGAGGCATAAATTACCTTTCATTTACACGGGTAGAAGTTGAAAAAATGAATTTCACTACATTGTGTAGTACGATTGTATGTGACGAAATTTAAAAAGGTCAATGTGTGGTTAAGCAGGCTCCTGCATTAAGGGGTGGCGTGTCTGGGATTCGTTATGGCAGAGCGTGGAGAGAGATGTCCCAGAAAAATCATCCATGCGGATAGCAATTTCCTTTATTAAAATTACCAAAAAGCCACACGTGCAGTTCTAAAAATGTTTGCCGAAATCTTTGTCATAGTTTACAGTGACTTGCTGGCTTAACTTGACCCACCACTACATACGTAGTCGTGTGCACACAGTTTTACTGTGTAATGAGGGATTATTAGCGACATTTCAGGTGAACTCACTTTTGACTGCCAATTAAGGTGGTGTATAGACTGGGTAAACCCAGCCCGATCTGCTGGCGATTTGATTTCGCCCTGCAGCTCAGGCTGGAAACCTGTACATTTTTCTATTCTGCTTCCATTACAAATCTGCGGGGACCAATCAAAAACTGGCTTATCCACCTGCCGCGCTATTGGCGGGTTTAACACGATGACCGTAGAGAAGCGACGGCAAGCAGCTTTTTGTTTATATTCAACATGGCAGCCACCGAAGCGCAGCAACCAGTTGATGCCGCTGTCGCTGCTACGTCACCCGGATAGTTGGTCTGATTGGTTGAAGGGCTGTCCAATTGCGTACAGAGTCATTTGAACTATGCCTCTTGTGCAGTAGAAAATACAGAGCAGATTACCCAGACTAATGTTCAATCTTAAAAGATTGAACTTGGTCTGGTGATAGCCAGACTAGGTGGTTTAGGTAATCTGGATAAACTGTACAACCCATTTAACTGCTTGTGTTTCCGTGTTCCCAGATCTCAACAGTTACTTCAGTAAATCCAGTGTAGAAATGATGGCCAAAGCTATAATAAAAACTAAAGTTATAACAAACCGGAGAGACCCATTTGTCCATCCCAAAAACACAAGTGGTACCAACTTTTTTAAATTGTCTGTGGAGACATGAAATAAATGAGACGTGTTTGCATTCCTTCTAAACTGCCTGTTTGTACTTGTTTCATGCACTTTTGTTTACGTTTTAGCATGTGGAGCAGCAGAGTGGAGAGTGAGGGGAGGTCAGTGCTCTCTGCAGGACTGCTCTCTCATATTATTGCTGTCATGTAGAGATTCATTAGTGTGTGGCCCATGTACCTGCCAACGCTTCCTGCTATTCCTAACTGCAGTGTCAGGCGGTGCTGTGTCACTATCAGCTTCTCCATTTCACATTTCATTCAGGGTTCTTTGTCTCTCTGTTCCCTCATCATAAGCTCGCCATAATCCTTACGGTACGTGTCCACTGTGGCGTCGTTTGACGGCAGGCATCGCCCCGCTTCCCACCATTGGACTCGACCATTGATGGTCTCTCCACTCGCAGTTGTCAGTTTCTCTTCACTGACCACTGACAAGCAAAGAAAACAGGCTCAGCCTTCTACAACCTCGATGGCTGCACCTGATTGGACGAACGCTTCACTCGTGATTTCAAAAGAAACCAACATGACGGCTCGTTTGGGAACGTTTGCTTATTTTACGAAAATAGTTCACCGAAATGTGTTCCTGAAAACATGTTATGAGAAAAATAATCTGCAGCTGCTGAATCTGGTCTTCATTTTAGATCGCCAACGGTCACTTTAAAAGATTTTCAGGAGTTTTTGAGAGGCGGCGAGCTGAGCTGGACGCCTCTGATTTACATAAAGTAGCCTGGATTCAACTTTATGCAAATATGGAGCGGGCAACTCAACGCTCAGCTTCTCAAAGTCGCCGCGACGCTCCCAGAATGCATTGCCCGGCTGCTTACAGAGACAATGACTGGGAAGTGTGGAAATGACGCTGCCAGTGGACACGCACCATTACTCCTCCTCTCTCCTCAGCTTGGTCCTCCGGCTGACTATCATAGACTAACACTTCTGTGGTGCTGCTTGTTGAAGCTCTCTTGCGTCTCCTTGGTAACCCCTCCCTTCTCCTGTGGGGGCCCCTCGGCCCCTGTTGCCCTGCTGCCTGGCCTCTCATTAGGCTTTCTGTCGCGCTCCCACTCCTCCGCCAGCGCACTCCCAGCATCGCTCAGGTCACCCAGGTGCTCCACCGAGTCACACTTCTCCAGGTCAGAGGCAATGGTCTGCAGGCTGATGACTGACATGCAGTCTGAGGTGGCGTGCTCCGCCTCCAGCCGCTCCCTCTGGCCCCAGCCGCTTTCCCTGTGCCTCTCCACCCACAGCCTGGTCTTCTCACCGTCCGCCCAGTTGCTCTCTATTCCGCCAAATCCCACACTGCTGCTCCCGATGGGAATCCCAGTGGCGGCTTGGACCTCAGCCTCAGCACCCACAGGGGAGCTCCGCCCCCCGCAGACTGCAGGACGCCCCCTGCTGGCCCTGATTCGCCCCCTCTGTGCGTGGATCTGCTCGCTGATCTGCTCCAGGTTCCGCAGGGCCACAGAGTAACGTGTTTTCACTTTCGCCACCCGCTCCTCCAGCTGTACTACTCTAGCCTTATGTTCCTGAAAAAAAGTTAACAGGAAGTTAGCAAGGCTCAGAGTGACACATTCAAATATCTCTGGACACTAGGGTTGGGCACCGAGAACTAGTTCCAAAATTCCACTTCCAAAGTAACCATTAAGAAATTATAATTTCGGTTCTGCTTTTGGTTCCTAAACAACTACATATTGACTCTCTTTCTGGACTGTGGAAAGCGCTACATTTTGTATTTGTTCAGCCATTATGGGAAGATTAATAAGAGCAAACCATACCTAGTCTCGCATTGGCAGATAGCGCAGATGCATTCTGGGATAGGAGAAAAAAAAATTCTCTGGGTTTCTTTAACCCAATCCCAATGGTCTTGGGCGGCGCTAAACTCCAGACGCAGTGACAGTGGCTCTGCTAAATAGTCTCAGGAAGGAACTTGTTTTGGTGGAACATTTGCACCCCGCAAAAGACACATACAATATTAAATGAAGTTCTCTGTTGACACAATACAGTAACGTGAGCTATTTAAATTAGCTGATACATGGTTAAACCTCATTGGTTCTTACCAGTCTATCTCCATGTGTACTTCGTCCACAGCAATTCCACCAATCGGTCCCAAAACATCACAGTTAGAGAGGAAATGCCCTAAACATATTCTTTGTAAATCATTACAATCATTCCCTGAAAGAAGCAAGCAGGCCTGCCTTGTTGCACGATTCCAAATTTCTTCAAAACTTGACATTTTCAGCGTGTGCGTCTAGCTCGAAATTTGATGTTGTTTCCCGAAGAGAACAGAGTTTAAGCACAGTAACACTCAGGAATGGGAGGGATAAAGCCTGACATGCGCCGAATGTATGCAGATGATACTGTGCCGTACACTCATGGGAAGAATGCTACAGAGGTTGCTTTAAAATTAACGAATGTAATGCATAAGGTTGTTGAATGGTTACATAACTCATGTCTCACTTTGAATACTGAAAAGATGGTAACCATGTTTTTTAAAAATAGATGCAAACTTAAGGAATGTCCTGAGGTCTTAGTAAATGGGCATACAATTAAAAATGTGGACGAATTCAAATATTTGGGTGTTACCCTGGACCCAACTCTTACCTTTAAAAAACATGTTTAAAAACTGAGTAGTACACTGAAATTTAACCTTATAAATTTCAGACATATAAGAAACTCTCTTACCATTGAGGCATCAAATACCTACTTAAGTGCAATGATTGTTCCACACTTTTTGTATTGCATGACAAGTTGGTCTCAAGCAGGTAAGATAGCCTTAAGACCACTTGAATCATTATATAAAACAGCCCTTAAGATCCATGACAAAAAAACACGTCAATATCACCACTGCAAAATAATCACTAAGTACAATATTTTAAATTTAGCAAATTTGATAATGCATTTGAATGTTTGCTTATTTTTAAAATCATTCATAATGCTGTCCTCCTAAAAAAATGTATTACACTCAACTCAGAAAAAAAAGAGCTACTCGGTCAGCCACTAGAGGAGAATGCAATATTCCCAATCGCAAAACTTTTCTTTTGTGGCCATAACTCAGTGGAATACTCTCCCCACACACCTTATTACATGTACAAATCCTCAAACCTTTTCGAGTTTGACAAAAGCATGGTTACTGTCACAACAAAATTGTACACAATTATGAAGTGTGTGTGTGTGTGTGTGTGTGTGTGTGTGTGTGTGTGTGTGTGTGTGTGTGTGTGTGTATGTGTGTGTTTGTAATGGGAGAGGTAAGGATTTTGATTGCATAGCTTTGTTGGTGTGGGGTGGGGGGAGCGGGTTTAGGAAGGGGGAACAATTGAGCACATGATAGTTTTAATTGTAAAATAGGTGTGACTATGGTTGTAAAATTGTATATTTTAATGTTTTGTATTTCACTTGCATGGAATTTTTATTGTGTTATTGACCTGCCAAGGGACTACGGACGGAAAATAGCACTTGTGCTACAACCTGGCACAATGCATCTCTCCTTGTTCTTATACAAGGTTAATGTTAACTTGTGCATTGTCCCTGTTTAAATAAAATGAATCAAAAAAAGCTAAAAATCCAACATTGTGATAGCTGTAGTAACATACAGTAATAAGCACTTCTCTGTCTGACTGCTCAAGGACTGTCTCATTTGTGTCTCACTTAATCAGTCGTACATGCAGCGCTGTCCATATTCTATCTGTGGACAATGTTGTTACGCTGTTTGTATGCACAAAAACAGCGTAATGCTGTTATCAACTGGCATTGCTAACAATGGCTAACCTGGCTAGATCTAATGAAAACAATGAAAATCAGATGTGTAAATGGAACGCATTCAACTCGGGTGTGACGTCATTCCCATATATCTCGGACTGTGGCTTGATGAGAAACTCTCATTTAAGACTCATATTGACTGCCTCGCCTCCAAGCTCCGACAGAAGGTGGGCTTTCTATACAGAAACCGGTCTAGCTTTCCTTTGCTTAGTAGGAAGAGAGTTGTAGAGGCAGTATTTTTATCAGTATTAGACTATGGTGATGTAATCTATAGGCATGCAGCTACATTGAAATAATTAGACTGTGTTTATCATTCCGTCCTTAGATTTATCACCGATGATAGTTATAATACACACCACTGCGTTCTCTAAAGTAAGATTGGCTCGTCCTCTCTTTCCTTGAGGTGCAGTTACCACTGACATTTTAAACATTTGGTGTTTAATCTCTGCTCTTTAAATTGCAACTGTTTTTAGTTTTGCTTATGTTTATTTGTCATTGCAACTGTTTTTTCTGTATGACTCTTGATGTAAACTTGTCGTCATTGAAAATGAGGGAAACTTCAATGCCCTTCGAGTATAAATAAAGGTTAAATAAAAAAATAAAAAATGCCTGAATGAGCAGCTGTTAGTTTGTTAAGTAACCAGAATACGTTTTTGTGCTACTTTGGTGTTTTGTTGCCATGGTTGACAGTGTTTAAGGGTTATTTAGAGACTTTGTTTGTTCTCAATGATATTTCTGTGAGTAGATTTATAACCGTTTTCATATCACTGCTAATAAGCTAATGCTAAGGCACTAATACTAATCTGTGAGTGTAGCATACTAATGCTACAGGCCAAGTGTGAGATTTTCAAAATTCAAACTGACGTTCCTGAAGGTTGAATGATTTGACTAGCAGATTGTAATGCCTCATTGCAGATGAAACTAGCCACAGGTGAAGCTCTGCTAAATCATGTGGCATATCATGCAGAGCCTGTGTCCCTGCTCACTCATGATAAGAAAAGTGTCTGTCAGCATGAACACATGGTGTGTATTTGCTTATATTGTAAAAAAACAAAAAAAAACAAACAGGATTTCTGCTGGTACAAACCTCCAGAATGTGATTGAATTGAGCCTTGAGTTCAAAGTAAGGTTTGGATTTGAGGATGACCTTCTTCAGGGCTTTCTGGAGGGTCTGGACTCGAGCTTCGGCTTCCTGGCAGAGCTGTGTGACGCGCTGGTGCTCCTGCTCACTGCGCAGGCGCTCCTCCTCCGCCTCGTTCACCTGACCAGCACAGGAAATATGACTGAGACAAGAACACTGCATGATCCCACAAATCACACATAACCTTCTGTGTCTCTATACCCCACCATGGATGTCACAGTTCAAACGACATGGACCACAGCCATCTTCCAACTTGACCTTCATTATTTGTTTTTATTTTATTTAAAGATTTTTTTTTAAAGGCATTTTGGTCTTTAGTGACAGGACAGCTGTAGACAGGAAAGGGGAGAGAGAGGGGGTTATGACATGCAGCAAAGGGCCACAGGTCAGAATTGAACCCTGGGCTGCTGCGGTAAGGACTGAGCCTCTGTACATGGGGCACACGCTCTACCAGGTGAGCTACCAGGGCGCTCCACTCGGCCTTCATTTTGATTTCAACTACTCACCTGGAAAGTTTTGTGACTGCATCTAATACAGTTGTGATGCTATCGTGGTGACAAACTGGCGGTAGAAATATAAACACCTGGCAAAGTACTCCAAACCACCTCTGTGGTAGTTCAGTACAGAGACTGTAACAAAATATGGACGACGCGTCTCCACTTCCTCCTGCTGTACAAAGTGAAGCCAAAGTCTCCCGGATTTGGGCGCTGCCATCTTGTAATTTTGGAGCCAGAGAGCTTAAATGTGACATTACTGCACGGTTGGAAACGTTTACAAGCACCCTCTCTAATGATTAAAGTAAATGGTTAATGAAAACACTCACACATCATTCCAATACATAATTAAAAAAGCAACGTAGCCTGCAGGGACTGTAGAGGGGTAGGGATATGTGAGTGCGGGTCTCTAAATCAGAGAAAAGAATTCATTCAGATGAGTGGAGGGTGGATGGATGATTATAAGCCTACACATGGATTTGGATTTTTATTTAACCTTTATTTATTCAGGGAAGGTTCACTGAGAGGCAGCCTCTCTTTTGCAGGAACGCCCTGATCACATTCACACAGTTCCACATTCATACCTGGAAGGTGCCCAGTACAACCACAGTCAATCACAGTTTATCACAGGATAAAGAGCCAATTTGTGCATCACTAAAAGATAGAGAGTGTGTGTGTGTGTGTGTGTGTGTGTGTGTGTGTGTGTGTGTGTGTGTGTGTGTGTGTGTGTAGTATAGGGTTTAAAGTCACCACCTATTGGAAAAGATAGGTTAATATAAAAAAATGAAAAGACATTCTCCTCCTTTTAGGTAGACCTGTGGATCAGAAGTTCTCCAAGGCTGTGTGTACCTTAGCGGTGGCGTGGTTAAGCATCTCCTGCCAGGTTGGGTCCATGGTGTTCCTGTCAGCCAGGAGGCCCTGCTCCGCCACATACACCATCTCTCTGGCAGCAGCGTGCATGGAAACAGCCCTCTCATATCTGAGAGCGGCCTTCTGGGTCTCCTGTTGGGCCTGGGGGAGCAGACAGATAGCCTGTCATATTATCAGCTTTAACAATAAAAAGGCTGCACTCATTTAAAGGCTGCAAACTAGGGCTGTTGGAACGAATATCGAAAATCGAATATAATTCGAATAGTAAAAAAATCAATACTATTTGAATGCTGAAATCACTATTCAAATGTAATTTTTTTATAAGCGTTATAGGGGCTTAGCTAGCTGGAAGCTTCATGGAGACAGCTAAAGTTCCATGGTAGCAGTCCTACAGCTGTCAGAGTTAGCTTTGATTTCATATATTACCTTCTAATAGCTGTATTCTCAGTAACGTGACATTACAGAGTTCTCTATTGATTTGCGTTTGTCGTTGTGTGCTCGTGGTGGGAAATTAATGTAAACAAAGTTGCGTGCAATGCGCCATGACGTATGCTTATAGTGCCATTGACAATAAATAAGTCTGAGTAGTGTAGTACATATTAATAAATAAAAAAAGGCTGCATTTGAGCATTAAATATTAGAATAATATTCGAATATTTAAAAAATAACAAATGAAATTCGAATGGTATTATAGAGGAAGATTGACAGCTCTGCTGCAAACTGAGTGGAGCTGGTTCTTTCAGCATCAGGCTGCCAGTCTGAGCTGCTACCCACACTATCCAAACATTTTGTTGAAGAATGTTTTCAAAATGTCAAAATTAGGGATGTCGAAATGAAAACCATAATAACGAGTTGACGCAAATCATTTAAACGGCACTCTTTTTTTTTATGTGCTATTAACACACGTTCTGTGATTTGTGCCTCGGGCCGCTCCGTAGTTTGGGAAATCAGGAAGCAAAGCAGTAGTAACATTAGCAGAAAGCGTAAACTGCTCCGTGATAACATCCAGGGGATCACCAAACTCGCCACCCGCCACCTGGCTCGCCCCGGCGCAGTGAAGCGTATCTCTGGTCTGATCTACGAGGAGACCCGCGGTGCAGGTGCGGTGCAGGTGTGGAGAACTGAACTAGTACATTTCTGGTGTTCCTGGAGAACTCACCTAACACCGAGCTACCAATGGATACACATACTTCATCTAAAGAGAGACTTCCTGTTCTGAGTAACAGGCTATTGCTTACATTTTTTAATAAATCAATCATCACTTAAAAGCAGCTCAAGATTCCAAAAAGGAAACAAAGCTCCTTGAGCAGAAATGGACAAAGAAAAGGGTCTTTAGAATGGCAGGTTGAGTTTCAAAGCTCTTCCTGATTGGTTGAGATGATTGAGATGGTTCTCTCCTCAAGACTAAAGTTATCTGCATGTACTGTCCATGTGAACTGAGTTACCCCCCCGGAGTACTGCCAGTCTCCAATACCACACACCAAATGTGCAAGTTAACTATTAGCAATCATGCGATTAATGACAATTAAATATTGATTGATCAGATTGACAGCCCTAAGAAAAATATCAAAATTTTAAAGACATAATTTGAATTCACCCATTGGGTCACTACTGTAGACAGGTTCAAGACGCTTCACTAATTGGATTTCTCTAGTTACACTTTTAAAATGTATCCCCTGTGTGTGACTGGTGCACATTTCTGCCTTGTTAATATTTTTGCAACTCTATTTTAAAAATAAAACCTCAATATATTTGAACACAGCCCATACAACCAGATCCACACAAAAAGCTACATAACCTGAGCCAGATAACAGATACGACCTTTGTAGCAGTACAAACACATCGGTTCATTTATTGAAGTGGAAAAGTCATACTCTGCAAGTAAGGGAAGTAATGAAGAACCTCAAAGCTTCAAATTAGAGAAGCTCAGGTATGTACAGTCATGTGAAAAAATTAGGACACCCATGCTAAAGTTGACTAAAAAGAGAAATAAAATCAAATGCCTTAATTAAAAAAATGAGGAAAAATCCAACCTTTAAGGACACCAATTTTGTTTGTGAATGAATAATGTTTCGTAAATAAATAAATGTTCTTCCTTAAAATACAGGGAGCATAACTAAGTAGTATTAGTATATAGTATTTCATGGATCCAGGATACTATGCATCCTGATAAAGTTTCCTTGGCCTTTGGAATTAAAATAGCCCCACATCATCACATACCCTTCACCATACCTAGAGATTGGCATGGTTTTATTTCAGTTAGCCTAATAGCTGGTTTGATTTGCATTGAGAGATGATTTTATGGAAAGTACCCCATGACAATCTCTAGGTATGGTGAAGGGTATGTGATGATGTGGGGTTATTTTAATTCCAAAGGCCAAGGGAACTTTATCAGGATGCATAGTATCCTGGATCCATGAAATAACTGGTCTTTAAAAATAAAAATCTGCCTGCCTCTATGGGAATTTAACATAGAGGTGTACTTACTTATGCTCCCTGTATTTTAAGGAAGAACATTTATTTATTTACGATACATTATTCATTCACAAAGATAATTGGTGTCCTTAAAGATTGGATTTGTCCTCATTTTTTAATTAAGGCATTAAGATCAATTTACAAAAGATGATTTTTTTAATTCCTCTTTTGAGTCAACTTGAGTTGACTTGAGCATGAGTGTCCTAATTTTTTCACATGACTGTATGTGCTTTGTGGATCCCTTGTAAATAAAAGTCTTTCTGCAAAATTACTCAGTTTAGAACTTTGTCCATAAAACATAGACCCTAATAACCATTATATGTACAGTACACACTGAGCACATCACACTGTAAAGCTGCACACTGTTTACTGCTTCCAGATGGTCCAATCACTTCAGAAGCCCCACCCCCAACATCTTACCATTTCTGTAACTTTATAAGACCAACCTTCCGACATTCACGCCATGATTGGTCAGCTGTGTGGAGGTTAAAAAAGAGCCAAGGTTTGAACTTCTTTCTCCAGCTCTCTTTTTTTCAACAAACCAGTGCAACAGCAGTAATCGGGTTAGTGAATAACCAGGTTATGCCAGTTCTCGCCATATGCAAATTTACGAATCCTACTATGGCCATGCCATACGAAGCAGCTTGATTGGTTGGGGTTAGGCATTAGGATAGCCGATTGGTCAGGGGATAGGACCTGTACAAAGTTATGAGAACTGTTTTGAGAAATCAGGGATATTTCAATGAGGGGGAATTAAACCACATCCATTCAGATAGATACTTTGTAAAGTAAAACATTTCAATGCTGCAAATTCAGGGGTATTTAATTACAGCATAAAGCAGTGTTTCCTCTATGTTGATTTTGCCGTGGCGGCCCACCACAGCAAAATGTCTGCCGCCACGGTATCAGAAATAGGGCAGACGCACAACAGAGTTTCCACTATGTACATGTAGGGCGCACCGCCGCTCCTACAGCTGTTTATGAAAAGTCATAAAGTCGTAATTAGATAGATAGATAGATAGATAGATAGATAGATAGATTTTTATTGATCCCAAAAAAATGGGAAATTTCAGTGTTGCAGCAGCAAAATATCAGACACACAGCACACATACAGAATATACATGAAATAATAATAGGATAGAATATAAGAACAAATAATTTAAAATATATACAAGTTGGGAATAAAAATGTACAACTGTTTAACTAGTATTGATGAATTACACGACTCTGCAGAGTTGTCTGCTCTACTGAACTCAAACTGTCATCCACTCTCTCTCCCCTTTAGGGTGAGCAACTGGAACATTGACAGGACGTCATCACTCGCGAAGTCATGGCAACCAAATAAACAACAGGGCGAGTACACTTGTCACTCAATCTTAGGCAAAGTGACAAACAGCGACGAAAGCCGCAACATGAAATCTGCACTCACACGGGTCCTGTGAAATATGACAGCTACAGTTTATTGGAAAATAGCATTGTGGACACTGAATTTGATGAATTTACTGTTTATCAGACCCCAGATGAGACAAGAAGCTAACGTTAGTGAACGCTGCGGTCCCTCTGCCTTTGACTCCCCGCTGCAGGAGACGCTGTATTCCTCCGACACGCTGTATTAACGTTACTGTTTTAAAACCGTTTTCCAGGTTAGTGGGGGTGCATACCACTCAAAACCAACAGGGTGCATACTGCTCAAAACCAACATGAAAAACATAGCTAGTAATGTTCACTCAGCGTTTTGTTTTGTTGTTAAACTGTGTGTAAAATGAGCGGTGACGTTAAATCACCGGTTTCAGGTAACGGCACCCTATGGTACCGTCTATTTGCTGGATGGTTTCAAGGTAACAGTCAGTAGCTACATTAGCAGATAAGCCCGTTGACAAACGACGTTATTGTTCTTATTTTGGCACAATGTTTCTGACCGTAGTAGTGGTCATAGTGACTGAAAGTGTGATGTGAGATGCTAAAAAGAAACTATATGCTCTTTTCAGGTAACGTTACTTTTTGATGTTCAACACACCTCCACGCCTCTGCTGAAAAAAATTGTAGAGGAAACACTGTAAAGTATTGAGTAGTGGTTCATTTTCACGGTTTAGTATTCAATTGCTTGTATTTATCAGCATAACCTCTGAGTGTATTGAATTGAGATACATTTTATTGCCAACGAATTCAACTTTTTTTTTATTTGTAAGACAAAGTTGTGTTATTTCTTCTTTCAAAAGTTACCTAATCTCACTGAAAAAGTTAGTTATCATATTTGTATGTACTTTAGGCCATATTTAAAAATAATAATGTCACTGGGGTTCATCCTGAATAAATAATTCCAGACATGCAGCTCAGTGAGCTCTGTCAAAGCCTGGAGGGAGGGGCATCTGTGTTAATTTGGGGAAATCTTGTTAAAGTCAAGGTTGTTTTAATCACATGGGAAGGTCTGGTGGACATCTCTGCATGAGAACGCAGCAGGAAGGCCCGCCGGGAGGAAGGTTTCAAAGAATGTACGGCCGCTGCTGAGAGATGAATGACTGCATCACTGTTGGTGATAATGCTTTTTATCGTATGGAGTCTTTGCATGAACGGCCTGTCAAACATGTTGTGGTTTAACCATCAGAGAACGGAGCTTCAGAGAACATCGTTCTTTACATCATCCTGTTTAATCCATCTTAAATAAAAACCAGAACAGCTAGAACATTCATTCCTTTTACAGCAGAAAGCTAAGGCTTCCGTCTTTCGTGTCATCACGTTGTACGCTCGTGATGTTATCACATTCCGTGACCAAACCGCGTGACCTCAGTCTACTGCAGATAAAACAAAACAAAACGCCTTCACACTGTGAATGTACTATGTTCAACTGTTCAAATAACTTATGGAGTGTTCAGAAATATTCTGTTCATGTTTCTACATTTAGAAATCTTTTGGATCAATATGTTTTGTGTGTTTATTTAGTAAAATCTGATAAAAAAAATTTTTTTATTTATCACACAATTTCAATACTTTTATTAACTATTATGGTTTATTTACGTACATAACCTTTTAGCTAAGGTTGTACTGATTTTAGGAATATAAAGCATTTGAAGATACTCCAAGAAATTACATCACAATAAGCAAAAATAGCAATGTAGGGACTGTCGGACCATTGTATTGCACAAACACCACTGATATCATTATAATTAAAAATGACAGTGAAAATAAGGTTCAGATTAATAATCAATTATTTGCTTTATTGCTTCCAATTAGACTTCTGCCCTTTGTGCAATTTTCATTAGTTCAATTCCAGTTTGGAATGAGTGCTCAGCATGTTGATGAACAGACTGTCACACAGGCCCCACTCCTTCAAGGGTTAAACCTCCTCCCTAATCAATTAGGTCTCATTACGGCCATATTACGGTCAATATAAGTATCATCATTTAGGTCTGTGTGGCGTTCACTGCCTCGTCCTCTGAACACCACAGGAATGGCGCTAACACACAAGCTGCAGGTAGCAAGTTACACCGCCCCTCTAAACTGACTCTGTTTCAGCGAATAACGTTATCTCACATCCCGTTCACTGTTCAGGTCTCTACTTCAGGCTGCGGCCGACAGTACACATCGTGTATAATTTGTTCGTGAAAATCTTTATATTTTTTTGGTAGCTAGCTAGCTTGTCTTGATTAAACATACTGTCAAATTATATTTACTGATTGCCAACTGTACACAATGTCAAAGAATTTCTAATAAGGGAAGAAGTTCCACTCTCTCGATACTTCCGGCTTCTGAACTGGTTGCAGTTCCACTCTGGTTCCACTATAGGGCGCACAGGCGAGTGCAGAATGAATGGTGGTCTATGGAGCTATACCCCTCAAAATCCATTTTGCCAGAGATACTGCTTTACGGCAAGCTCTGAGTCACATCGACATCGACAACACAGCTGACAGGTTAGGCTCTCCCTGTCAATACACGTGCTAGAAAGAGGTTTGCTAATGTTTTAAAGACCACGCTTCTCAACGACAGTCAGGCGAAAGAGACACATTTAGCTGTCTAGCTCCATGGAGTCCCATTCATTTTGCACTTGCCTGCGATCACCCCCAGTGGAACTCTGGTGGAACTGTAACCAAATTTGGTACAATGGGGCTAAATAGGGAAAAAAATGCTTTCCGTACACGGGCCTTGACAATGTTATTGACTTTGAATCTTGCTAGCATAGCGTTAGTTTTCTGACTTGTAGCTGTCTGAGCTGAAGGGTTCTCTGAGCTGAGCGGACTATAAATATCTCCCGTTGCTAAGGGTGGCAAGTCATATCTAAGGTCCGTTCTGTTGCATAAGAAGATTATGGGATGGGAATGATTGTTCTAGGTATTAGTCAAGGATGGTGGAATTTCCAGCTTACGAACTCATGCTATGTAATTCAGTCCCTCCAGGATTTGCAGCCTTTTTTTGAGATTGTTGCGGCCCAAAATGCCTGATTTCGCAGGAGCTTTTGTAAAGAATTGTGATAAAAGTTGTGATGTCTTTTGTATTTTTGTTGCAATGAAGTTGCGAGAGACAGTGAAAGTTGTAAAAAAAAGTTGTGATTTTATTTTTTTGTATAGTTCTTTAAAAATACTTGTTTTTGGGGAGAATAAAACTACTCTGGGCTGAGTTTTCCTAGTAACCTTACCAAAAAGGCTCAGGATGCTGCAAATGTTGGTATAATATGAAAATGGCTGGTGGATTTAAGACAAAAAATAATAATTTATTGAATGAATCAAATTTGAACATATGTGTCAATGGCTTATTGATCGTTAGCCTACATTGTTAGTTAATTTCCTATCCTGGCCTGGGACACACATTTATACGGTTTGATAAAGTACTTATTGAAAAATATCGTTACAGCGTACATTGATGTTAAAATGTATACAGGTTGGCAGGACGGTCTGAAATGTATTGAACTTGTCTTTCACTGTATGTTTTGTTGGTAAATGTGAGATGTTCGAGTCACACACGTCTCGTCCTCATATCAGAAACAAGGAAATGAATTTGGCGATGTACGTGTGTATGTCAACCCGTTCTCACTCCCGCTTGGTCAGTGGCTCTCAGAGTCACATACTGACGCAAAGTCTGGCACGTGGGACTGCTGGGATTGGTTGAAGTCACGGGTTATTGGTCAAATTTGCAGAAAAGTTGCGGTGATTGGTCAAAATTGCGAGTCGCACCAAATTCACGGTGATTGGTTGAATTTGCGTGAATTGTTGCGATCGCGACATCGCGAAATCCTGGAGGGACTGACTAACCACTGCATCATCATTGCTAGTGGCAGACGGGGGTGTCATGAACAAACCCGCCATTTTTAAATAGTTTAGCCAGCGGTGTTCTTTTTACTGCCTTCAGCTTCTTTTGAAACAAAACAACAAAAACAAACAAAAAACCCGTGTGGGTGTAGCGCGGACCTCCACACCCAACTCCAGGCAAGAAACGCCCGCCTCCGTGGCTGTAGTGAAGGTGAACTCACTCACTCTGTGGATCGCCCACAGGGCGGCCGGGCAGACAAGCAAGTCTAGGTTGCCTTCAGCATGTAGCTCGTGTCACGTTGCTTCACGCTCCCGAGGCCGCTGGACCGCGAATGCAACGCAGTCAGCCGCTCCGGATCTCGTTCTGTAATTTCCTGCATCTCTGGCTCTGCTGTGTGAGGCCTTGATTTCCGTTAACACACTCTTCACTGCATTGTAGATCACTGATTCAAGCATACTTTGTTGCTTTTCCAAGACCCGAGAGATTAGGTCCTCCATGTTGGTGATCGTGCTAACATCAGTTGCTATGTTAGCTAACGCTCCATTAGCCGCTGCCATGCTAGCAGATTTCTCCGTAGGAGTAGACAGTTTAGGCGACAACGAGACCTGCTTTTTCACACCTGCGGGCATGTCACTGAGTCACCGTGATAACAGACAAAACGATTTGGCGTCGAAGAAAAAGTAATAGACCTGGTTATTTAATTAAATGTGGAGGTGAAAGTGAGAGCTTAGTCTCCTGCAGCCATCACGGTTGCTGGTCACGTGATCTCCCCTGTACAGTACCTTTTGAAAAGATGCCTGGAAGTCTGGAATGTGTCTGGGGACACTAGTTGTTGCACTATGACCATTCATTGCACTTTATTATGTTGTTCTATGCTCTATTGCACTTGTTTTGTATGTCTTGTTATGCCATTTTTTACCAACATTCTTTTTATTGTTTTCACAACATAACAAAGAAATACAATTACATGTCTTGAACAAACATGTCTACCCCCCACCCCCACCCTCTCAAGTGGTTCCAAATCTTGGTTGGGAATCAGGTCAATGAATTAGTCCATTCTGGTCCATTATATAGAAAAAAGAATTAAACAAATATATTTCTGTAATCTTAGGTACTGCAAAGTGCCACTGTTTACATGTCCCCAGGCTCTTCCATCACATGTGACAAATCTGTTCTCAATACATAGAAAATGAAGGGGTATAAAATACAAAATAGATCATCTGGTGAAAATGATGTTGTTGATGTTTTATTGTATATGTAATTTTCCCCAAGGGGTTGTTATGCCATTTTAATATTTTTCAAATATTTTAATAAAGAAGTTCATGTTTCAAGTTAAAGTACATGGAATCTTAAAAAATCCTTTTTTTTTTACCGTGGTATCAAAATCGGCATCGAGAATCGTGTTATTTTACTGGTATTGGCACCGACTACTGAAATTTTGGTATCGTGACACCCCTATTTCATACTGCATCTCTGAGTGGTTTGCTGCGTGTTCTGCTGCAAAAAAAGGCTCTGCAAAGAATTATTAAGATTGCAGAAAAAATCATTGGTTGCCCCCTCCCCTCCCAGGCAAATATTGCACTCAGCCGCACTCTCTCCAGAGCCAAGAACATCATCAAGGACAATACTCATCCTGGCCACCACCTGTTTCAATTGTTACCCTCTGGTAGGCGTTATAGGTCTATACAATCCAGCACCACCAGATTTAAAAATAGCTTCTTCCCAAATGCAATAGTTTTCCTAAACAAATGTAGTTAGACAAACCCAGTCACTCACTGTCACCTCCTGCACACTTCGATACTTGCACTTATCTGATCATTGCTCTTACTGTTTTTATTCTGCTTTATATGTCCTGTAAGGATTATTTATTGTATTTAATGTATTCACCCAGTGATGTAGCGCTCCTAATTTCGCTGTATTGTAAAGTACAATGACAATAAAGACATTCAAATTCAAATTTATTGCACTCATGTGCAGCTACAAAACGTACCTCTTTGGCGAGTCTGCGGGCTTCATAGTAGGGCCTTGCTTTCTCAATGCAGGTGCCAAGCTGGGAGCCCTGAGCGTTGAGCTTCCTGGCAGAATCAGTAAGGATCCTCCTGTAGCTGGACCGGGCATCCTGCGCACGCACACACACACATGCACGCGCACACACACACACACAAGACAGAACATCCAGTGAGCCATGCTCTGACACTGTGGAAGCTGAGGCTGTGATAGCAGATCTACAGGTGAACAGGCAGCCAGAGACTGGCACGCACACGCACGCACGCACGCGCGCGCACACACACACACACACACACACACACACACACACACAAAACGCTCTCACATCCAGCTGCAGCTCCAGCTGGTTGATCTCATCACTGGCCTGGTTCAGCTGCTCCAGCTCCTCCTGCAAACACATGACAAACATGGTATACATTAAAAGGATAATACGGACAGAAAGGCTGGAAAAATGCTGGAAATAAAGCAATGTTTTCAGTGGGGGGACATTAGCAGTCCAGATATGCAGCCTTGAGGCTGCCCATCCCAGGTACCAGTCTGTGATAGGAGCAGTGTATGATCATGCTTACTACGCTTCGCTTAGTAAATATGCCCTATGTACAAATGTAGCCTACTAATGATTATTGGATGATTTTTTTTATTTGACTACGTCGGTAATAACGATAATTTTATAACATTCCTGAATCCTTGGGTCCAATTCCTCCTCGTGTTTGCCGGCTTCTTCTTCTCCTCCGGTTTGAATCCGTTTCCCCGGTTCATCCTCCTCACATTGCGCTGTAAGCTCCTCCGCGGTGTCTGCGTCCGCTCCTCTTCGCCTCGCCATCACGGTGCTCGCTTCTCCGCCTTTCGCCTCTTCCCCCGGGGTCTCTTCCCGAAGACCGCTCGGTCTAGGCAACCCCGCGCCGTTGGTAATTTCACTCGATGTCCCTGGCTCCATTTACGGCCTGTCGTTCGGCTGCCGTGTTGCAGCCACACGCCCCCCGGCAAAATACGTTGTCCCAGTCAACGCCGCAACAAAGTTGCTATTGGAACACTAATATTACTTAAATTGTTAAAATGTCCCGCTGTGCCTGCAATACAAACACTGTGTGGCTAATGCTAGCCACTCTACGTAGCCAGGCTGCTTTAGTCATTTAGGCTGCACATGACACTAATTTAGTGGCACAGCAATACTCTTCCCTACTCTTGTTCTGTTATCCTCTTACAAATATTGTAATTCATTTATTTCGTTATGTCCTAGTATTATTATGTAGGCTACGTTATTTCTATGATATCCATAATAAATGTGGTGTGGCCAGGGCTGCTCCAAGGCTTTTGGGGGTCACTACCCCCCCCACACACACCCCCTCCCAACAAGATTGTGACAACATTATCCCAGTATTTAAATTATATTTTTTATAATAAAGGTGTTAACAACTGTTTCCAACAGATATTTGCTATAACATGACCATATTCTTTGTTATCTAACTTGCACATGTCAGAAAAAAACGCCCGACGTCGCCCTACTTGGACGAGACTGTAGTCTTCCGGTTACAGCTTTTTTTTAATGCTTCTGATTGGCTGACTGATCTTCTTCTTCTTCTTTGCGCGCCTGGGTTATATCGCCGCCTGTTGGCCACGCGTGCTCTTTACAGCGCTTCAGTCACGTTTTTGCGTCTCCATGTGGATGGAGATTTTTTTTAAACAGCACATGGGTGATGTATGGCTAGCAGGCCTTATATTATCAGACGATCCCCTCAGAGCAAGTCTATATCCACGACGTTCCTCTTCTGGGATCGCTCCGCTGCCGCCGAAAATTCCGCCCTCATTTTGGCCGGATGTCCGTCACCTTCCATTATAAAATAGATCAGTCGTGTTTTCTGGTTTAATCAAAATGTAATGTATGTATGTATATGACACAGATCCATATCAGTGCCGACACTGACCTTATTAAGTGGATCAGGTATCGGCCATAACATATTCTATATCCACGACGTTCCACTTCCGGGATTGCTCCGTTGCCGACGGAAATACCGCTGGATTTCACTCATTTAGGCCGGATGTCCGTTGCTTTGGGCTTACTTTGTGTTGGCATTCTAAACTCCGGTGGATTTATGAGGACTATGGTATGGTGGGTTTTTTTTTTTAAGTCCGGTGTTCTGACGATTTCTGTGGTCATGTCAAAAAATGCTTCCTTATGGGTTACGTATTCCTGCCAGTATTGTGACATCTTTATGTTTTTGAATACCAACAGGGGTACTTGTACAGTAATAATATGAGGAGCATATTTTAATTCTCTATTATATTTTTATGAAAGATTACAGAAGTAGTGTATTTCAATTCAAGACTAAATCCCTTATCAAATAATGCTCCTACTTCAGAATAATTTTATATTACAACACTACTCACGCCATGTATACTGTAAGAATGTGTTTATATTGATACTCTTTTATAATATGTTATATATATTTTATGCAGGTATAATATTCCCTGGTAGCTTATTTCAACCCATACCCCCCTATGAAATAATGCTTCCAAGCATGTGCAGAACTGCTAAGTAGCACAGCTCATGAACATAGCTAAAAAAGGCTTAAGGGTCCCTGTAGGGTTTTCTTGTAAAACAATTTTTACAAGCAAAGTAAACATTTACTTTGCTTGTTGCAAACAAACCTGTTGAATGTATTTCCTTCCTCATACACCATATGATAAGCTGCTTTTTCAATATTTTAAATCCTACATTGTTTAAAACCATATTTACTAGCTGCAAGTCTTCTCCTTCACTCCCTTTGTTGGTGCATTGGAGTTTCTTGGTGCGTAATTGCCACCACCAACTATCGTCGTCCCCATTCTCACGCACATGCACATCCTGGTCCAGGTGCACAATTCTAACTAACTGTAAAGAACTAGTGCTACTAGTAGGGTACCTTTAAATGAGATTGGCAGAATATTAAAATCTACATCCATATTTAGACAGAATATTAAAATCCACATTCATAGTTAGACATTGTTTTATGTACAGTATAGAAGACAGGTGCACATTTTCTTCTTATAACCATTTAATCCACAAAACATAGTAGTCAACATTTTATGAAACATACAAAATAAGTATAATATCTCCACTTTCTTACAGCAACTGTGGCTGGGGCTGGAAGGTCTGCAGCTGGTTTCTCTTCCTGCAGTTACGTACTGGACTTCTGTCGTTTCCAGAACCTCTTGACCTCGCTGTGTCCCTGTGGCGACACCACCATCACCCTGTGAGCCGCGTCCTGCCACACCAGACAGCCCAGACCCTGCAGCACAGCACGCCATTAAACAGCAGCAGGCACAACGGTGGTCTAACAGGAACTACTGGGGCTGCAACCAGTTAGTGTAGCAGCAGAAGTGCCAAAGGTTGGTGGATCATTTTCTGCTAGCAAGCGTCTCAGAGACTGATATTAACTTCTAAGTTATACTCATATGATTTTGACAACTAATCGATTAGTTGATTTAATACAGGGGTCTTCAACGTTTTTTAAACCAAGGACCCCTTAACAGAGAGATGGAGCAGGGACCCCCTACTACATATTGTATAAAATTAAGTTGCATATTAAACTGGGCCTACAATAACATTGGCGGCCTAAAGCCTTTGTACATACCTTTTTTTTTTATTTAATTTTATTTTACCTTTATTTTACCAGTGAAAAAAAAAAAAAAAAAATCACATTGAGATTAAAATCTCTTTTACAAGTGAGCCCTGGCCAAGAAGGCAGCACATACATTTTAGTGCATAGAATACTAAGCTATTAAAATAATTGTTGGCATGATTTTATAAATGACGTTTTACTGTTAACAACAAACAATGTACATCATGTATACATCTAAATGGATTATTAAATACATAAAATAATGATTATAAGGTATTATCTTATTTAGTCATGGAGATAGGAAACAAAATCTGACCTGAGCTCTGTCTCGCAGCACCTCGAAGTCGACCTGGGAGAGGAACTGGTTGTAGAGCACTCCTGGAGAGAGAGAGAGAGAGCGAGAGAGAGAGAGACACACACACACACACACACACACACACACACACACACACACACACACACACAGACACACAGATCAGTCACAACCTTCCATTGGCAGCTTCGCCACACACACTCTCCCTTAACTACGTTTTTGGGAAAACTCTGGCCAGGGTGAAGACTTTTAGAAACAATGTTTGTGTTGCCATGTAGACAGAGAGAGTTTGGGCTTGTAACGCCACAAGTGTGCAATTTTCGCAGGGTTGTGTGGGAGTGTCACTGAAATGGCCCAATCATTTTTCACAATTATTGTTGTTACATTTCCGAGTGTGGCTTCATTTCCCAAAGAAAGAGAGAAAGAAAAGAGACGGAGCGACTGAGGAAACATTCAGCTGTTCCCCAAACTTCCGGGCAGTTCAGTGCTTGTGTTTGGTGTTTTAAAACTTTCTTGTGGCAGCGATAGAGGGCAGTGATGTTTCCCGTTTCCTGTATGGGACTCTCACACCGCCTCAAAACACTGACAAGTCTGATCCCCGCGCACATGACTGGCCACCGTAGCGGGACACAGGGTGGAGTTTCTACAAAAGTTGAATCGTTCTCAACTTTTCACCGTAGGCCCACTGAGGATTTTTTTCTGCAGCCCGCACAGCCACAGCCTAATCTTATTACCCACATTCAAAATAAATGGGCAGACCTGCGTTTTGCATCTGCCTTATCTCTTTTGTGAGGCGCCAAAATAGTGCTGTAACAGGCTTGCTAGCAGGACTTACTTATGTTTACACATAGATGTACATTTACTCTTGTGTTGTGTTAGGGAGCGGAGGTGTCAGAATGCTACGGAGGTTACTGCTAAATAATCCCACAATGCAACGACACAGCGCCCGCCGACGTCGCCCGCCGACGTCGGCGGGCGACGTCGGCGGGCGACTTGGACGAGACTGTAGTCTTCCGGTTACAGCTTTTTTTTAATGCTTCTGATTGGCTGACTGATCTTCTTCTTCTTCTTTGCGCGCCTGGGTTATATCGCCGCCTGTTGGCCACGCGTGCTCTTTACAGCGCTTCAGTCACGTTTTTGCGTCTCCATGTGGACGGAGATTTTTTTTAAACAGCGCATGTGTGAAAAGGATTTGTTTTGGGAACCAACAAAGGAAAAACCCTGTTTAAAAAAAAATACCCATGTACGTGGGAATTAGGCCTTAGATCATAGCAATAACTAATATATAACATAATATGTATGAATTTTTAAAATGGGTTCAATGCGATCAAAAAAAAAGAGCTGAACTGAAAACTGACCCTCTGAGAAACGCAGTCGATCTCTCTCTAGCTCCCACAGGCGGATCTGATCTGTGATGGTCGGAGGCAGCACGGGAGTCTGAAGAACACAGAGGGAGGATGAAGCCGCTGTGCAGAGCCGTTACAGGACAACCACGCATTACTATTAGAGGGAAGGAAGGATGGATGGGTTTGATGTACCTGTTTGAGCATGACAGGGTGGGCTCTGGTCCTCAGGAAGTGGATAATCTGGAGGGGAGGAGAAAGACTTTTCATATTCAGGTGGATGTTTTTAAGGAAAATCTGATCTACGCACACTGTTGGGTGAGAAAAATGCCCATTACATATCATACAGACATGAAGCCCAATGTGTACAGTTTCTGTTTAACACATACCTCCCTGGTACATACAGTACATTGGTACCACCAGTTTACAAAACTTTGGAGTGCTGAGGTACTTTTTTAACACTTTTGGTTAAATCTTAAGAAAAGCTCAATGTAAGTAATGTACATTCAAAATATAAGAAGAAAACTGTATTAACTGAGATATGTTTTGGACGTTTTTGAAGGAGAACATGTTGGTATTTGGGGGCCAACTGGGCACTATTATGGCAGCATATATATATTACTCTATGAAAACGAATTCTAATCTTTATGAAAAATGTATGAATATTTCTCATAGTATTGCCGGTTAATGACAAAAGTTATTAAAGGGTATTTACAATGCCCCCTCCACCCATAGTAGTACATTGTGTGTGCAGTAGTTGAGTACCTGCTGTGCTGTGATGCCGTTGGCGATGGCCTGCTGCACCGACTCCCTGGTTACCTGGGCAACCACTACGTTGGGGAAGCGGTAGAGCATTTCACTGAAGAGAGCCACCAGAGCAATCTGAAGCTCCGAGTCTGGGAGGGACACACAAACACGTCAGTACAGCTTCTGGAGGCTGACGCCAACTTCTTCATCCTTTTGTTTTGTATGTTTATTTGTATAGGGACAAAGGAAAGGAAAGTATGTAGCATAGACATATGTCACACACCACAGCATTTATAGCCTAAGCTATTTTGCAATGCAAGTCCCTAGATGGACCCTTTTTTAAAATACAACAACTCATCAATTACATAAAAGACAGTAGAGAACACAAAGGTATCAATATATACACACCTTAAAATGCAAAACTCAAATACAGACAAAACAATACAAAACACAGACTAATACAATAAATCACCATAAAACAGGATCACCAGATCATCCATGACTGATGATCATCAACAAGACTGCTCCCTCTTCACTACAGATGAAGTTTAAAATGATCCCAGACAGGACCACATATGACCCCGGAACAGAAAAGGCTGTTTGTCCTAATGATGCTGCAATGTGAAGCATTTTAAACACTATGAACACACGATCAAATGAACTGAAGGAATCATTGGAATAAATTGTGGTAAGCTTTAGAGGAGTTGCTTGGTGTTATTTTTGAACACATGCAGGGCCAGGCTACCTGTTTGCCCCTGCATCCAGTCTTTATGCTAAGCTAACCACGTCCTGAACACATAAACATGAGATTGGTATCCATCTGAACGTCTCACTCTCAGTAAGAACGTGAATAAGCATTTTCCCAAAAATGTCGAAGTCTTGTCACTGACTGCTGTATACATGTGGGCAGCGTAGTGCCGTACTCACTGGTCGGATTGATTTCACTGTAGTGCCGTTCAGAGTTCACAGCCAGCTGCTGTGGCCCAAACCCAATCTCTAAGTCTACCAGCCTTCTCCAGCATGGATTCATATCAATGGGGACTTAAAGGAACACGGCGACTTATTGGGATTTTGTCTTAATCACCGTATCTCCCAGAGTTAGATAAGTCCATACATACCCTTCTCATCTTCGTGCGTGTCGTAACTCTGTCTGACGCCCCCACCGCTAGCCTAGCTTAGCACAGATCCTGGAGGTAACCGGCTCTAGCCTACTGCTCCCAATAAGTGACAAAATAACGCCAACATTTTGCTACTTCTGCTACTTGGGCTATGATTAGCGCAACACCTGAAAAGCACCGTTGTTACTCTCTGCTCCTGACAACGGGGGTTTTCAGGTGCTGCGAGCAAATCACTCCGCAGTGCTTCACCTTCTGAGAATATAGTTCCCAGTATGTATACAGTTAGAAGATGGCTGTGTCTCATGTGATCTTGTTATCTGTACACACTGTGACTATACAAATCACAACATGTAAATAGGAAAATGTTGGCGTTATTTTGTCACTTATTGGGAGCAGTAGGCTAGATGGAGCCGGTTACCTCCAGGATCTGTGCTAAGCTAGGCTAGCGGTGGGGGCGTCAGACTCTGGGGGTTACGGTGAAAAAGCTAAAGTCCCAATAAGTCGGCGTGTTCCTTTGCACATTGGGTCAAATCGATTTATTAGTGTTAACATGCAGCACAAAAAGCTTCTCGTGTTCGGACATACCTGTGTAGGCGTAGATACGATAATTGGTTTCTACCACAATGAAGCCGGTGTCTCCAGTACCAGGGGGGGAGGCCAGAGTAGAGGAGGAGGACGAGGACGAGCTGGTAGTGACTCCTGCAGCCAGAGTGATGGCTAGCCTGGTCGGGTAATACCGCCGCGACTTCCTCTGAGGACAACACACACAGAACATATTACAACTATATATACTTATCATGACTATATGCAGGATATCTAAACCAATTTCACTCCTTTCTAAATGGTTAGTTTTCATCTTTCACTTTTACTTTTACATCTTTTCTTTGCTCCGCTAATTCTGCCTTCATAAGACAGGTTGGTTTTTGGTCATTCATCAGTCACATGATGGTTGCTGCAAAAAGTGACACTGACTTGCTGTAAAAATGTAGTTTTGTGTTTTGACAGGCTATTTTTCTCTCACTTTTCTGACCTATTAGTGCCAAAATCTAAAGACACCAACCAGAGGATTAGCTGCATTTTTAGTGCATACTGCGTGCTGCAAGTTCACCAAATCCCAGCTAAATCCCTAAAAATGCTTCAACTATTTTTACTGGTCACTATACTGTACATTTCTGTAGAAATGTAATCCCATTCAGAACCAGGATTAGTTCTCCAAGTGAAAATAAAATCAAACCCCAAGCACAACTAGAAAACTTCATTACAAACACATCTGGTTCAGCTGTCAACAATCATATCTCTGCTGCTGCTTGTTGAATGTTTGTATTAATCTGTTTCCTGCTAATCTGTCATGGAAAAACAATACTAAACCACTGGAGTACCCCTTTAAAATGTATGTACATGTTTTTTAGTTTTATTTATTATTCATGGTACTTTTCTTTTGTTATCTATTGCCTCAGTCATTCCTGCTGTGACTGTGATGTGTGAGCTGTTATTGCTATTATCTACGTGAATACTAGCTCATCTTTCTGAATGTCGCTTGCATGTAAGCATATAAACCATTTGCTCTCTTTTTATTTCAATTGTCTGTATCTTTTGGGATTAATTTTCTAGTTGAAGTACAGGTATATACCCTGATGACGGAGGATCATTACAATTTCTCCTCATGTGAAGGAGATGGGAGAAGAACTGCTGACAGTATGCTAGGTTGTTAGTGGATCTCAGAGTCTCACCTTCCTCTGGAACACCAGCCCAAACTCCCGCAGGTGCTGCAGGAAGGTGAGTAATGACTCGCTCATGCCCTCCACCGAGTAATCCTGGGGCACACAGGCAACGCATGATCAGTAAGACAGACAGACACACAGACAGACACACACAAACTGCTGTGCACTCACTCTGCCAAGAGTGGAGAAGCTGAGTTGGAATAAGAATGACAGGATCTCCACCAGTTCCATCCCTCTGGACTGCAAGACACAGATTATCAACAGTATATAAGTCAACATTCTCAAATAAAGGCAGCTATTCAAATAATAGCCGGCATGAACAAATAAATGCAGGCCTCTAACAAAAAACATTGACGATGATTGGAATTGCCCACACTCTAATTGCTCACATAGTAAGTTATGGAGCCATTATTCTAGGAAAACTATTTGCAATAATTATGTTTGTGGAGAGTTGTGCAACTGTATCTCATTCCGTGTGCGCGTAATCAGATTTGTAAATGTGTAAAAGAATCTCCAAACTATATTCTGGCTTACAAGTGCACTGAGTTTCGTAAATGTGTAGACAAATCTGTAAGTGCGTGCATAGATATTATTCTAAGTATTTTGCTCCAAAAGCTGGAAAAACATTCACACATTCACAGATCTATAAACACGTAGTCTCGCATATCCAGACCTTCCCCCGCAGCGCTGCGAAGGAAGGTCTGGCTAGTCCACACAGCCATTCTGGGATGGGAGAAGAACGTGCTCTGGTTTATTGGCATTTCTTTAAACCAATCACAATCGTCTTGGGCGGACCACGGTGCCTCTGCAAAATAGCCTCTGGAAGGAACTTGTTTTGGTGGAACGTGTGTACGTTCAAAAGTTGTTTTAGTCGTGCAACAGAAAAGTCAGATTGGACAGATAGTCTAGCTAGCTGTCTGGATTTACCCTGCAGAGATCTGAGGAGCAGTTAACCATAGTCCTCAGAAATCTACCCGAGTTTAGAACGCCAACACAAAGAAAGCAGAAGGTAATGGACATCCGGCCGAAAAGTGGGACATCTGGCGGAATTTCTGGCGGCACCGGAGCAATCCCGGAAATTAAACGCCGCCAATATAGACTATAAACACATTTACAGATGTGTCTACACAGTTACACATCTTAATACACTGAGATGTCCGACTAAAGATTTAGAGATTCTTTACTAAATTTACAAATCTGATTACACACGCAGATTAAGATACAGTTGCACAACAAACACAAAATACTTTTACTACAATAACAGCCCCATAGTTCATTCAGTATAATGTACATTTCCACAATTCAGCTCATGTGACACTCACCACTATGCTGAAAATGATTTCTCCTTTTAACACAAATACAGTTTTCATTTACTGATTATTGTCCATTATTGTTTTTTTTCTGTTAAACTACTATCAAATCTGAAATGAAGAGCCTCAAAGGAAGAATAATCTTTTTCATCCTTAACAATCCATATATTCACTCAACTGTTCACTTACATTGTCCACACTGCTAGAAATACAATTGTGATGGGAAAGTAATAAAACCTTTATTTATCAATTAATTAGCCTAAAAGATTCAGATTTGAAACACTGTTCCTGTTCCTGTATAAGGCCTGTTTCCTTTTCTATTTTACTGGCAAATGACTGATTATTCAGAATGGACAGAACAAACGGGACCGAGTTGAATTAACCTGCTGCTGTATAAAGGTTTCTCAGTCAGAATGACTTTGTCACTGCACTGCATCCCTTTATGCTGCACTTTCATGGGTGAACTGCCATGACATGGTTAGTTAGGCTTACTTTGTCCTCCTTTATTTTGTATTCATTCCATTCCCAGCAATGGACGTTCTTTTTCAGCAGGGCATTGATCAGGGTTCTACAGGCCGTTAGTCTGAGTCTAGCAGAAACAGTCTGCACCTTTTAATTCCAGTCAATCAGTGGAGCAGCTCCAGTCACTGATTACAGCCCTCTCTGCTGAAGATGAACTAATCAGAGTAATGACAGGCTATAGAGACTCTAGAGCCTTAATGCTACATGGATGACAACCACTGGTCCAACTTCTTTAAAGCTGATCAGGTGAGAGTAGCAGATGATTAGGGCTGGGGCGATATGCTTCTGTCCCGATTCAATTCTTTCCTGATACATGGGTGCCGATTGGATTTGTACTGGGATTTTCACTTATTGTGATTCTAGAAGTATTGTGATTAGATTTATTGAGTATTGGGATTTTCTTTTCCTTCTTTAACCAAAACTCAAGTTGAATAAAACCCTTCTAGAGACAATATATCATGAGACATTTCTAAAAACTAATAGTTGTCTAAGAAGAATGAACATCACATGTCAGTCAGTCAGTCAGTCTGACATTTATTTACTTTGTAAATAAGAACATAACATGTTAATGCTTTCGCTCTGTTTCCCTGGAAACGGATATGATGTAGTCGCCGTTAGCAGAACCGTATAAACAGAAAATATTTAGGTCAATTATTGGTAAAGAAAATAAATAAAACCTCACGATACATAAGAATTTCGATTTTATTCCCCACGCCTACAGATGATCCAGCGGTACCTGAGCCGTTTTGAGGTACTGCAGGGTGAAGTACCACAGCTGAGAGGCTGTGTCCAGCAGCAGGAACTGGAAACCAGCCGAGGTGATGTAGGGTGCCTCTCCTGCCTCACTGACAAACAGAGCACAAGACAGGACAACATGGGCTACATGCATTCTGTAGCACTAACACAGCTAGAATTCAACCTAGAGCTAAACTTCTATGGAGTCAACGCTCTTTTCTTTATTCATTCTTTGACGATGGATTCTGCTCATGCACAGACTATCTCGTTGTCTGGGCATCGAGAACCGGTTCCAACTTGGAATCGTTTCAAAAATTACGATTTCCATGGAATGTTTTTTATTGGAATCGTTTCGAATCCGATCATCAGTTCCAAATTTAACACGTGGAAGTTTTGGTTTCCGTAGCGGCCGCCGTCCTTCCAGGCGCTTGTGTTGCAGCCATGGAGCGCAGTAAGCGGCGCTCTAGTGTGGCTTTATTTTACATTGAAAAAAGCCTGGTAAAACTGAAAACCACCACTGAATCAAAATTTTAGTTTTCCTCTGATCTGTGAAATAAGCATGTGACCCGTTTCAACTCTACCCCTCAAAGAATCGGAATCGAGAATCGATAAGAACCGGAATTGAAAGCAAGGATCGGGATTGTAATCACAATTGTTAAAATCCAAACAATGCCCAACCCTAGTTATGGAACAGTCTGCTCTTTGGGTGGAGTCTGTCATTACATATGGAAGTCAAGTCAAGTGTGAGTATAGGCATAAAGCTGGCGCTCATCCATGTTTAAACTGGCTTTTTCATGGGACCAAGTAGCACCTTTCCAAAGGCCTGTATAATAATAATAATAATAATAATAATATTCACCACATATTTCCTCTGATTTAGGTTTGCACAGAGAGGAGGGTGGGGCATCCATGTACCCAACTGTTTAAAGAACTGACCATTCACTAAACCCCTCCCCCAATGTGTGACTGTCCAATCATAGCTTAGTTACTAGACGCGGCCGGTCTGTAAACCTTGGACCGGGACTGTCCACATGGCAGAGCGCTGTGCATTGAGCTGTCAAGAAAGAGTTTAGAGCAGGGGTGTCAGACATACGGCCCTTGGGCCAGAACCGGCCCGCCAAAGGGTCCAATCATGCCCACTGGATGACTTTGCAAAGTGTGAAAATTGCAGGGAATTTACGAGTTCTTTTTCCGTAAATGTATGACTTTAATCTTAAAAATTCAGAGTTTTTTCTCGGAATATTACCACTCTCTCCCGGGTCTGTAACATTATTATTTTTAACCAGCAATGGCCTTAGAACGCTGTCATAGCAGAAGCAACTTGCGTTTGCCAACATCAAGCTGACAAGAAACGCTGTGGCAGATAAAGTTTCTGATCTTTCTGGAGAGGTTTACTGGTCTGGCCCACTTGAGATCAGATTAGCGGGAAGTGGCCCATGAACTGAAATTAATTTGACACCCCTGGTTTAGAGTGTTCCGTCTGTTTTATCCCTTCCCAAAATAAAAGAGCAAGAGTGTTTATCTGCTCAATCTTAGCTTCTAATGCTAGTAAGCCTCGCTAACTAGCCTATTGCTTCCAAAGCCAAGAGTTAGCATTCTAGCTTCTTTTTTTTTTTTTTGGAAGGGTTACTGGTTATGTTAGAAAACGCCCCTTTCAGTATTAGACTATCCAGTGTGTCCAGTTTAGGGTATCATTAGAAGCTCTGTCCTGCTTTTTATTGTAATTGGCAAAGTTTGCAGAGATTGCCAAATTAATCCATTTGTCCTCACCCTTAAAGCATTTTCTCACATAAAAGTGACACATATTGTTTGAAAATACTTACAATAAATCATCAATCTAACCATGTCTCCTACATGGATCATCACTTTTTGCCTGGGCCTTGTTGGCGCTAGCCTCAGTCTTTATTGCATCGTTACACAGCGCTGAGTCAGCATTGTATCAAGTGAGTTGGTCATCAAAAGCATATTCAGCGGGGGGTCAGCGAAGGATACGTTTTCGGAGGCCAACACTAACATCAATATTTAAGTTTAACGAAATCTGATAATTATATGTTATGGACAATGATATATTTTCAAATAGCATAGACAAACATTTTTGATGATTTAAATTTGGTTCTTCAAGAACTGATCCAGGTATGTACTGAGCGGGAGATTTTACAGCGTAGAAACAAACTTCGGCGGGTTATTACTGCTGCGGCGTACCTTTTCATGAGGCCTGCTTGGACTAGCAGCTGAGCCAGGTCCTGACTGACCGCAGCACAGGGAGAACCCACCATGAAATGCAGGATGACCTCCCAGCGCTCGATGGCGTATCGGTCCAGGCTCTCAATGTCCCGCGCGTGGCGGTCGGGACCCAGAGAGCTGCCCTCATCCGCCCACGCTTTGCCCCTGTGTGTCCACACAGCAGGGGACAACTGTAGCTACAGTACTGCACTCACAGCTTAAATGTGTCAAAACTATTAGAAATCAAACTTGAAAACTTGGTTTATCCTGTGAGAGTGAGATATTATGAACAGTTTGGATCAGGGGTCGGCAACCTTTTTAATATGAAGTGCCATTTTGAAATGTTCTTGTTAATCAGTGTGCTGGATCAGCTAAGACTGCCATCATATGCAGAGCCCGCGCAGGCAGTGTTCTTTTTTTTCCCCTTCGCGCCGCATTCTGTGAAGAAGGCAAAGAGTACTAGCCAATCAGAGGCAGTGTAAGGCGGGTCTTCATTAAATGTGGAATGGTGGGAAAGTCAATCAAACTACCGTAAATAATAGGTTGTGCTTATGCCAATGGCTGTGAAAGAGGTCATTTGGTGTGCAGTTAAGAGAGGACACTAACATTTCCAAAAAACTCTCTTGCACACTTGTTGCTAGTGTGCCACTGGTTAAGATGCTGCTAAGGTTGCTGACCCCTGGTTTGGATCATTGTCTGTAACTCTAACCAACCACATCCTGGCATGTAGCTGGTGTGTTTTGAACAAACATTTAACAACTACATTTCCATTGACACGCAGGTGTGTTCACAATAGCTGAATTTTCATCGTGGAGTGATCAGTTTGTAAAAACAGAATGAGAGAGAGGATGATCGAAGGCTGTGTTGCCAGGGAGCAGACCTACCCGCCGAGCAGAGCTATCCTCAGGTTGTCTTTGAACACTGGATTTAAAATGTAGCCCTGCAGACCTCCCTGCAGCTGCTGACTGTGCCAAAGGCGGAGTCCTGTCAACACCGAGACACACTCGTCATGATCCCTGCAAGCAGACAAAGAAACTCATAATGAACACAACTGGTTTTTATCTGAAATGTGAAGTCACAGTTTCTCTCCAGCTGAATCGGTAATAACAGAGCTGCTAACCCTGTAGTTCCTTTCACCTTAATGATGTTTAAGAGGGGGTTTCACCTGGTAAGACTACAATCCTGGGGGTGACATTATCCCTCAAATGGACAGATCCCATTATACTATGTGACATCGTCTGGGCAATAGGGATTAGGTTATTGGTTATTGGTGTGAAAGAGGTATCGGATGCAAATGATGTAAGATGAAAATCAGTTTAGATGAGAACCCATTGAGATCTCTTAGCGCAATTATCATATTTGTTTCACTGCAAAGAGTTAAATACCAATAGATGATTAAAAATATAACAACCAATGAAATAGAAAAATTTAATGGGATACTGTAAGCAAAAAGACAACATGGCATGTATGACATGGTGGGAATTTGTATTTGAACAAAATGTTATTTGTATCATACGTATGTAATGTAATTATATACATGGACTGTAATTCTAATTTACTTTATTGTAATGCAGCCTTTAAAACCAGGAAAAGACAACACTTATGCCATTATAGGATACAAAACAATATCCAAAATCTAACACCATATCAAGTCTCATATCAAGATATTGATATAATGTTGATATATTGCCCAGCCCCTTCAAGTAAATCTGCGCCATGAGAGAAACAAAGAAACTGTATTTAATGTGGATCGTCATTCATCACAGAGGTTTTTAGAAAACCAATGTGGATGTAAATAATAAAAAAAAGAATAAATAAAACCACTCACCAACAGGACGGTGGGAGAAATGTTACAAAGTGGTACAAGAGCGTAATCAAAATGGTTCACCCTACTGACAATGCTGCTACAGGTGTAATGAAGACATGACTTACTTCTGACTGTCTATTTTCACCCATAATGCCAGTGCTGCCTGCGGGAGAGGTTGGTCCAGGAACAGCATACGCATCACATAGTTCTTGGCCAGAGAGGGGAGGTCCCTGTAGAAGGTCGAACACAATATAATCTGACACACCACAGTCCACGGGAGTCATATGTCACAGCAACAACATGAGCATCAGTACAGTAATGTTCCAGCCAACATACCTGTAGACAGCCAGACATGTTGCTGGGTGGTTGTACAGTCGGTCCAAAATCTCAGGACTCAGCTCTCGCAGGTATTCATGCAGATTCTTACACTGCAGATGGACACGTAGCTTCATTATCTACCAAAATAAAGAGGAATGTCAATGAACGCACGCCCACTGTAAACACGAGCATTCGGTCCAACTGAACCAAATTCCCTTTAAAAATCTAGCACTTTATTTTGGTTTTGGTCAGCCCTAAATGCACATCATGATCTAATTACATAAAACTGGGGAGCTTTTATTCTTTGCATTAACACTTTATAGTGTACGTTTAACTTGTATTTAAGCGTGACAGTATGCTAACAGCTTTTTCCAAAATGATGTGTAACGTTGACTCACAACAGTCAGTCACTGACAACAAACCAACTACAGGGGACAAAGCTCTTGATATTAGTGTATTAGCTTGTATGTAAAAACCATTATTTACCGTGAAGACGGATATAAAATGTCGACGAATTCCTGACAGTAAAGGTATTTTATAGTATAAACTAACTCATTGCATTGTTGTCACTCGGCAGCTCGCTTTCGCTGTGCAGCCATGTCTGAAGGGCACGTGACCTCCACACCAGCGTCCTTATTGGTCACGTTCTTCTTCAGCTATTTTCAATGGCGGTGGTCTGCACAAGTTGAAAGGCGCCGTACCGCCACATGCTGGACTGAGTCAGAGCGCGTGGATTGGGATTCTGAATTATAATAACTAAAAACTGTCTTTCTCTCAGACCATTCATCATTTCAGACTCCATCACGGGTTCGACTCCGACCTGCGGCCCTTTGCTGCATGTCACCCCTCTCTCTCTCTCTCTCTCTCTCTCTCTCTCTCTCCCATTTCATGTCTCATGGCTTAAAATGCCCAAAAAAATAATCTTTAAAAAAAAGGGTCCTAAATCGATACTAGAGCAGCTACTTCCTTGTTAACCTCTTCAACTGCAATGAATGAAATGCAGAGGAGAAATATATATTTTAATATATATATATATTTTAATATATATATATATATATATATATATATATATATATATATATATATATATATATATTTTAATATATATATATATATATATATATATATATATATATATATTTTAATATATATATATATATATATATATATATATATATATATATATATATATATATATATTACATGTATTTAACATACTCCACATCAATCAAATATTGATACATTGTCTTCTATAAAAATCTGTGGCATGATTTAGATTTAGAGATAACTGCAGCGTGACAAACATTTCAAATGCTACACATTGTATTTAGCCCCTTTTAGCTTGTGTTGGTTTACTGGATCCCAAACTCAGCTCTCACCAACTCCATTTCCAGACAAACAGCTCTGATAAAGCAGACACAGTTAGAGACTTGCTGGTAAACATAGCGCAGCATTTAGCAGCCAAAGAGACATATCTATCAGAGGTTGGTTGAGACCAATACAAAGCTGAAAGAGAGTAATACAGTGCACATTCATCAGGCGGACACAAACGACTCCAAATAATGTCGCTCTGGTTATGCTGGATTTGCTAAGAGGCAACAGTTTGTTACACATTCCCCATAACTTTACAAGTTGAAAATATGTCAGTGTTGTGTTTACAGCCTGTTTGATACCCCTAGAGGCCAAATGGATTTATGCAGCTTTAAAAACATTATTACAAACAACTTCAGTTGTATAAATGTCATATCTTGTTCAGCTGTTTAAGTTCATTTTTGATCCTGGAAACTGTAGTTTAACAAAAAAAAAATCTAAATTTAAGGTCCTCTCACAAGCTTTTTTCTGCAGCCTTGCACTGTTTCTCCCAGCATCCGTCAGTAGCCTCTTTCCCACAGAGACTCAGCGTGTTGCCCTGAAGAAGATCCGCCATTACGTCCGCTTTACTTTTTTTTAACACTGAACCAAACAATGGTGGCATAATGCTGCCCCAGCATGTGGTTTTAGTTACTACCTGTTTTACTGTTACTACCTTGGCTGCCGGCTTAACATCTCTGTCCCCACATTCCGTGTCTGTGCCTTTTATGCAGAGCGGCGAGGCGGAAGAACTGCGCAACATTCCCGCCTTGAACAGGCTGTGGAAAAGGGGCTAATGAGAACTGAGCTACAGTATTTCCATTAAACCTGAGTGCACTTTATCCACTGACGAAGACCGCAAGATGCAACTGAAAGCTCTGGCGGAAAAAGATAGCAAGTGGACCCAAAGTTAAGATTAATTTATCAAACTTTATTCAAAGTGTGAATGCTAATAATTCCAGAACAGTAAGATAAACCACCACTGTTATATTTACAATCCATGTGTTGGGAAAGCATCCAACTATCTGACAGCAACATGAGAGCACAAGCATGGAGAGGAATGGAGAAGGTGAGCTGGACTTGTTCTCAGGAGTCCTCCTTCTCTTGATACCTGTAACACCAAAATCAAAAAGATCACACAGCAGCACACACTGTTTGAATACAGTTTCCACAACCCACAGCATGTTCAGATGGATTACCTGCAGTGTATACAGGTGAAGAAGACAGTCTGTCCTTCATCTGCTGATCTCATCTGCCTGGTGTGGTAAACCATCCCCTCTTTATTGCATCGAGAGCAGCGCCGGTCAATCTAGAGGGAGCAGGTCACCGCGTTAATACAGCTGGTAGCGTCACACACAGCTAGGCCTGTAACAATTCTGACATAATTGTCAATTTATTTTCTTTTTTTTCAAGGCATATGACTGGTAATTGTTGATTTTGTTTAGATATGCCAAATTGTAATTATATAAGTGATTATTGGACTATATATTTTTATTATTTCAATTGTTAGTTGTTGGCACTTGACCCTATACACGTTCATAGCAACAAAAATGACGGGGGGGGGGGTACAGTTAGAAACTTCATAGGCTGTGTACCCATGTTACTCCATTATCTGGGTCACATAACAGGGATATAACCAAAAGATGTATCCTGAGATTCATTCAAAACTTTAATTTGTAATAACGAAATATGTTTTAATTTTGATGAAAGAGACAATTAGATTATTAAAAACAATTATTTCTGAGACAATTAATAGTACAGAAAACTTTGGAATAGTTCCAGCTCTCCGCGCAGCAGTCAGAGAGTCTCTTCTTACCACAGCACCCTTCAGCTCAGAGTTGTCCTCGTCCTCCAGAGCCACCGACGACTGCTCCACAGGGTTGAAGATGACCGTCGAGCAGATCTCCTGGCCCGAGAACTCTGGGGGACAACATATTAGAAATAAGGTATCATATCAGCAGTTTACATATGGGCTATTCTCTTGAAACCGTTCACAGTGATGTGTGTGGATTACTGAGTGTACCAGGGCCATTGTTTCTGGAAAAGCACTTTGCAGTTGAATCTTGTAAAAGAATGAGCCAAATATAAAACGACCCCGATAATAGGACGACCCCCCCTCCCTTCAGTTTCAAAAATTATCTTTTGGAAAAAGATTTTATGAGGACCACATTTTGTTTCAATAAAGAAAATATTTCTTATTTAAAATCGTATTATAATTATATATATTTGGTTTTTCAATCCTATATTTACACCCTCCGGTCACTCTAGGGGCACTCTTGGGGACCGCGGTACGCTTTACTTTGACTCGTTGTTTTAAGACACTTGTTGTTTTAAGACACTATTGTTGTTTTAAGACGCTCTTTTTGGGCTCTCCATCTCTGTACATCACATTCTGTGACTCCATATTCCTCTGCTGACTGGCAGTTGTTTGACGACTCTGCTGCGTTTATCACCATCATATTAAAAGTTAGCATCACAGTTTTGTTGGGGGAGCTCAGCGTGTCTCTGCGTCTCTCAGCCCCCGGGCTCTGTGGACAGTTTGGATGGACGGCTCCGGTCATGAGCGACACATCCAGGTTACTGATATTTGGCGCCACCTGTTATTGTAGATGTATAGTGGGGTTTAAAAGTGTAGACCCCGAATATAGGACCACGTCACTTTTTCAGATATATTCATAGGGAAAACAAACAAACCTGTTTTATATTTCGGTCAATACAGTAATAGATACTGTGAGAAAATATGTATAGAATATGTTTAATTTAACAGAAGGCCCCTGGGAGGCAGATCAGCCGTATTTTTGGTGACATGTCCAAGGTGACAAAGAAAATCAGAATCAGAAAAAAGATTTATTGCCAGGTGAGTAGCACTTCCTCGGAATTTGTCTTGGTTGATGGTGCATACATAAAAACATATTTAAACAATAATATGAAATAAACAAACAATAAATACAGAAACAAATATAATGTGCAGAGGACAGGATGTAAGATTAGAGTCAATGTCAGTGGGGGTGCGGGGCCTTGGTAAACACTGAATCGGAGTGTATCACTATCGGGCGACCCCTAGTTTCTGTGCCCTCTCGTCCAGGGTGTACATGCTTAGAAGTGAGCGGGACACAGAGCGGAGAGTCGGTACCTGCTACAGGGATGCAGAAGGAGCAGCGGGGGCAGCGGACTGTGTCCTGTAGGCCTACTCCTGGGAGAGGAAGAACATTCCCACATTCTGGGCAAAAGTTAGGGTCACCACCAAAACATGACATGTCTGTGGAAAGGAAAGGAGCATCTGTACTGTACTTTAAAAGGGAAGATAGACTGATAGAAATCCCATTAACCACATTTACACTAACTGTTGGTTTTTATCATGCAAATTAGCATGATTAACATAAATCAAGGTACATTTATTTATACTCGTAGGTACATTTGGTACACAGACAGACACACAGAGAGAGAGAGAGAGAGAGAGAGAGAGAGAGAGAGAGAGAGAGAGAGAGAGAGATACACACACACACACACACACACACGTTGGACTTATGTTCAAAATACAATTAGAACACTACCATGGCGTGTAAGAATTTAAAGCACAAAACCAGCACATTAGAGGCAGCACGTCACTTTAGTACGTGAGAAGAACTGGACCTAACGTTAATCTGCAACCGTTAGCTAACGTTATATTCAACTTTAGCCACATTGTCAAATTAGTTTTCACAGCAGAATGTACTTAACTTACTTAACGTTACCTGTTTAATATGTGACTAACGCGTTGCTACCCACAGATAATACGCGGTTATCAGCGAAAAGACCAAAACGTCTCGTTACCGTAAGTCTAGCATGCGCATGCGCATGGTTACCATACTGCGGGGTCCTTCCATACTGTCTATGGGTCCTTCTACTCCTCCCTGTCGCACGCTGATACGTTATCGTGTACCGACACTCTCAATATAATTTTGTTTTTATTCAGTGTGTCGGTACACGATCCGTTCTGCACATGCGCAAGATAATACTGTTTTACGTATCCATACGACCTGCACGATCTGTTCCACGCTAGCCTATGGCTAGCCTCCACCGGGAAGCTAACGTTAGTTTAGCTAACAGCTAATTCGGCTAACCGCTAGCTGACAGCTAGATTCAGTCTAAAATAACGTTAACTCAAACGTAATGGGAAAAGCAGGCTACAGCTAAATTAAGACTTCACAGTAATAACAATAAAGACAAGTATTGAGTGATTGTATTTTAAATGAGCACAAGTAAAGTAGAACTGACGTAACAGCTGTTATATATGTCAACGTTTATTTTCAAGTTTTATTTTGAGGGTCTTTTAAAGTTATTACATGCTGTCTCAGCTAGCAGTTAGCCGAATTAGCTGTTAGCTAAACTAACGTTAGCTTGGCTGTCGACCGGAAGCGTGGAACAGATCGTGCAGTGTCGTAAATCCTCGTACAACCGCGCATGCGCGAACATTTTGCGCATGTGCAGAACGGATCGTGTACCGACACAGTGCATTCTTCAAATACAAAACAGGCATTTTTATACCTCTTAACAATTTCACAAATAATTCTAAGCAGCATACAAATAAAATAGAGGAAATAACAAAATAAATAAATAAAACAATAAGAAAACCATATGAAGCAATAACAAACAATAAGAATATCAAATAGATCAATAAATCAAAATAACCTTATAAATTAACTCAAATTTAATAAAGGGGGGCTTTAATTAATTTATACTTCAAGTAATTCAACAAGTCTCAAGGCACTTATTTTTTCCTCCTTTTTTAAAAGTTAAAAAATTTGGGATAACCTTAAAAAACGACATTTGTGAATATAAAATGTACTAATAATATAAATGTTATTGCACAAAAATTCAATTTCTTTGTTTTGAAGAAAAATACCAAACTTCACCATCTGATACTCAAGTAGAGGTAATACATGGGCCACGTTCAGCACGTTCTTTTAAACTGAAATGGGGGTGCGTTGAACACCCTGTTCTGTTCTGAGACTCACTTTAAAATCATTTATAAGATCTATCCGGTCACTGACTTTCTCAGAAAAAGATTCAAATTTGAAGTAGACCCTTGTAGAGGTGTAACGATGAATCAATTAATCGATTAGTTGTCAACTATTAAATTAATCGCCAACTATTTTGATAATCAATTAATCGTAATAATAAAAAAAATAAGATTTCTCTGATTCCAGCTTGTTAAATGTGAATATCTTCTAGTGTCTTCTCTCCTCTGTGACAGTAAACTGAATATCTTTGAGTTTTGGACAAAACAAGACATTTGAGGACGTCATCTTAGGCTTTGGGAAACACTGATCCACATTTTTCACCATGTTTTGACATTTTTATAGATCAAACAACTAATCGATTAATCGAGAAAATAATCGACAGATTAATCGACTATGAAAATAATCGTTAGTTGCAGCCCTAGACCCTTGTGTATTTTGAGAGATGGCTGATGAGACTCTGGAACACATCTTCTTTTGCCCTGTGTCCAACAGCTTCTGGTCCGAGCTACATGATTGGCTGTCACTTAAGATTGATAATGTCCCTACTCTCAATTTACCACACATCCTCTTTTATATGATAATATAGATTTTTAATATAGATTCATCAGTATCTGATTTAGTCAAATATGATTATTCTTATGGGTAAATATCATATTCATTGCAGTACATGGAGATGTTCTAAGCCTTCCTTTGTTTGGTTTATAAATTATTTTAAATAGTTTTTTTCCTCACTGAAAAAGATCAAATCTAGTAAAATTGCAAAAGAAAATGTTTAGTGACATATCTTGGAAACTACTGTTTTGATTAGTCTCCCATTGTGTGCCGCTCTAACTATTAATTTTATTTTCTCTAGCCTTTTTGCGTTTGACTTGTATATTTTTAAGTAGTTAAAAGTAGTTCTTTTATTTGTCAAGCTTACATTCCCTATTTGACTAGAAAGACCCCCAGTATCTTTATTTTTCTCTATTTGTTATGTTTTGTTGTATATATTGTCTCTACCTCAAAGCTGTCAACACTTTTTTGGCAACTATTGTAGCCTACAAATTTTTTTTTTTAAAAACACCGTTTTGAGATTGAACGTGCCCCATGCTGTGTAACTACCACTCATGGATTCTGTCCCACAAAACTCACAATATTCCAACTACAGAAAAGATGTTCTTGGGATTCAATATCTACATGACAAGAATTACAATTGGTTACACTCTAAATTAAATCTCACTCTTAAGAACTCATTACATGGATAAATATAGTAAATTGTTCTGAAATTAACTTTTTTCATTTTGGTAACAGGGGAAAAGAGAAATACTTAGTTCTAACTTTGATAACTTTCACCTTTGAAAACCTATTAAATAAAACATTTTCTTTTAAGGTAAAGAAATGTTGTAATTGATGATCTCAATATGTTGTTGTTACATTTATTATCTAATTAGTTATGGTTACCTATAAACCTAGTATTGGAAGTAGATATTACAGGAGGATATCTTAATATTTCCCTGATCAGGTTGTCATAGCCACCGGAATGGCCTTGACAACAACAGAGTATTGTTTATGAGAGCAATCCATATTTGATTTTAAGATCAGAACAACTTAATATATCTCCTCCATCATCCATTAAATGAACTATGGCACAAACTCCTTTTTCCATCCAATCTTAATAATAGAGATTTCCTTTTGTGTAGAATGTACCTGGTGTTCCAAATTGTAGCTTTATGTGGACTAAAGTTATGTTAATGAAGCATTCTCCAATAAAATAATACCTGCATATGATAATCCGACATTTTCAAGGGTAATATAAAGGGGTCAAAATCATATCTGAGAAGAAATAAATCAATCTATGTAACGTTACCTACTATAAGATCTTCATGAACTGATTTATTTGTTATGCAAATGCAATCCCCCCCAGCATAATGTATGTTTGTGTTTTGTTTTGATGTTCTGACTATGCTTTTTGAATAATGTATAAATAAAGATTTGGTTGTCCTGACAGACAAGGAAGTAAAATATTTTATTATAAATCTTGTATTTCTGCTCGCTAAATTTCACATCCCTGAATGTAAGTCCAGGGGCTCTAAACCTTTCTCTCCTGTGTTTACGATTGAAATCAATGAGTATTTGGACTCCATAAGATACTCAAAGAACTGTAAAGCTCTGAAAATGTTCAGTGCTGCCTCTAATATACCTATGTGCATTGTTTTTGTAAATAGTTTGTGTTCCTTCAAGAATTGTTCTTGTTTAATTAGTAAGTTCCAGTTCTCTTTCTATTCAGTAGGGTCAGGTTCCACTGTTTCTGTAATCACTTACCAAGTTAATATTTTAACAGGAAAGCTAAAGGACAATATGTGACTGACTTCATGGACACTGACTCTTAACCCCCCCCACCCCTAGTCACTACACGTTACATTAACCTTCATCCTGGACTCTACACCTGCCCATTGCACATACATTTTTTTTTTTGCACATTCTGCACTATTCAGCCTCTTTTTTCCTATGTTAAACAGCTATTTTGTAAATTGTATTATTGTATACTTGTTTCGGTATTTCTTGTTTGTTTCATATGTATGTTCAATATGTTTGTTTATGTTTATGCATGCACCAACCAGCAAGACAAATTCCTCGTAAGTGTTAATCACTTGGCAATAAATCATGTTCTGATTCAGACACTAGAAGGTACACACGTGAACCTTTTCTCTCCCTTAGGTCTTCAAAAGCTGTGACCCGTCACTCCCCCTACCTACTGTTCCATAAAGTTGCTTGTTCACATAATACTAGAGATATCATTTGCTCTCCTGCATCCATGTGTTACTGTAAGCATAGTCTGGATCCACATAAGTACATTTCCAGGATAATTGACATCCGGCGCATGAGTCCCTCCCCTTCCTCTCTCTGTGTGTTGCCGTTGTCTTGGTTTGCTTCAAGAAACAACAAACTTCAAACTAGCAAGCTACATGCTGAAAATGTCAAGTTTTGAAGAAAATGTGGATGTTGCAACAAGGCAGGACTGCTTGGTTCTTTCAGGGAATGATTTACAAATAATATGTTTAGGGCATTTCCTCTCTAACTGGGACGCTTTGGGACCGATTGGTGGGATTGCTGTAGACCAAGTACACACGGTGATACACTGGTAAGAGCCAATGAGGTTTAACCATGTATTAGCTAATTTAAATAGCTCACGTTACTGTGTTGTATCAACAGTTAACTTCATTTAATATTGTACGTGGCGTTTTCTTTTGCGGGGTGCAAATGCACCACCAAAACAAGTTCCTTTCTGAGACTATGTAGCAGAGCCACCGTCACTGCGTCTGGAGCTTAGCACTGCCCAAGACCATTGGGATTGGTTTAAAGAAATGCAAACAACCCAGAGCGTTCTTTTTCTCCTATCCCAGAATGCATCTGTGGAAGGGACCTTACTCTGCAGCACTGCGAAGGAAGCTCTGGTTTATTGGCGTTTCGACGGTGCCTCTGCTAAATAGCCTCATGAAGGAACTTGTTTTGGTGGAACGTATACGTTCAAAAGTTGTTTTAGTCGTGAAACAGAAAACTCAGATTGGACAGATAGTCTAGCTAGCTGTCTGGATTTACCCTGCAGAGATCTGAGGAGCAATTAACCATAGTCATCATTAATCCACTGGAGTTTAGAACGCCAACACAAAGAAAGAGGAAGGTGAAGGACATCCGGCCGAAATGAGGGACATCTGGCAGGACCGGAACAAAATCCCGGAAATGAATGGTCGTCGATATAGACTACATCAGGGTAAACCACCACAGTAAATTTGGAGTCGTTGGTAGAAGTCGTGCCACTGGATCAGGACGAGATTGTTCTCTGAACAGCAGATTGTCAGTCAAGCAGAGTCCTTCAGCATGTGGTCACATATCAAAATAGTTGATTTTATTTATACTGTATTAAAGTTATAAACACATCAGGCAGTGGTTTTACACATCACCATAAAGACATGAATCAGTCAATCTTGTGGATCATCTCCCAAAGCTAATTACAGTACAATGATTAATCATTTCTCGAGCCACTCCGCAGCCTTCATGTTGCAGAAACTAAGAAACGAAAAAAAAAAAAAACTGGCAGACAAACAATCAGTGGTTTTTCAACAAACCTAAGCTGACCAAATCATGGCTTGATGTCATTTAAATACATGTGGCCCTGTGTCAGGGCTTCAGAGTGATCATCAGGGAAATGATAGAATCAATGACTAGACAACTCCTTTGCAGCTTGGCAAACATCGTTAAAACTTCAAGTTCAAGACAGTTAAATCATTTCAAAAAAGCCTTACCATTATTATTTCATCCTTCATATTAACAACTTCCTTCTACAAATTTAGACACACACAAGTTAACTCAGCTGGAGAAAGTGTCTGAACCCATCACATTGATGGGAGTTTAAACTGGGCTACGCACAAACATTCAATGCATTACTTTACAAAAAAAAAAAAACTAAAACAAATAGGACTTCTGAGAGCAGCTTGAGCAGGAGATGGAGCACAAAGGCCTCGTTATGCTTCTAGCAGTGCTGTCAGTTTTAGGGCGTAGCGTCCTTCAGGCGTGACCAATCAGAACACGTAGCAACACTGGGCCTTTAAAGCTTTAGTGCGTAACTTTTTGACATTCAAGCCATTGCCAAATGAGTTGCTACAAAGCTAATTAAGACTATCAGCTCCACACAACTCTCTCTGTATTTCTCAGTATGGCTATGTTTAGAAGATTGTGTCGTCCGGCGACTTTCCCTCGCAGAAGCTCGAGTGAAGATAATTATCTCTTCTGAAGAGTCCATCATGTTCTTTTAAACCTCCGTGTCCTCCTTGGCTACTAGCAACTGTGTGGAGGAGGGGTGGGGGTGGTGCACGATCACGGAAGGCTTGTATCATGTGGATGCGCAGACAGTGTTGTCATTACTTAGAATTCCTCATGGGGGCGACAGAAACTACGCACTGTAGCTTTAACTGTGCTCTGACTGACTGCATTGGAAGCATACAGAGGTCGAAGTGGAGACACTAAAAATAAATATTTGAAGCAACGGATATCAGCATGAAATTATTTTTTACATTACGTTTTCTGAAATGTTATGTTGTTAAATGCAAATAAGACATCTTGTTAAATATGTGCTAATTTGCATACATTTTCAGAACAGAAATGAAACATAAAGCCAGGTTCAAAATGTTCGTTTCATTTTGTTAACCTATTAGAGTCAAAGGTTTTTACAGAGGGGATTTTGGATATCTTTTTATCACACAAATCACATACTGTCAACAGCCATAAAAAAAAATCAAATTATTAGGAATAAAACGTTGTATAATTGATATGTGAACAAACCCTTCTGTTAAAACCTTCAGAATACAGACAGGAATACATGTGGAAAGCTTGTATGGGAGTGCTACTGAAGTGAGAAAAACGGCTTTTAAAAGATATGGATTGTCAAATTCTGAATATATCAGCATGAAAGCTGCCCCAGTTGATTACTTGCATTAAGACAGTCATTTTTTTTGCATTACAAGTTCTCTGAAATGTTATGTTTAAATATGCAAATGAGGCATTGTCTAATGCTAACTTTTGGTGAATGTGTATTTTGGATGTTCTCCCCCACTAGTCTGACAGAAGACATGTTAGTAGTTTAGCCTGTAGTGTCTCCCCCTAACACTGTGAGATCATCTCTCTGCTTTGATTTAGCATCGTGCACGGTCATCACACCGCTTTCAAGGCTATGTTCGTGAACTGATCTAAGGACAGCAGTGCTTATCGGTCAGGAACAACTCCATTGTCAGGGGTGTCAGGGGGTTTTAGTGGTTTTACTTTGTGGCTATTATATCCTAAGTTCCCAACACAAACGTAGTCCGTTGTGGAAGTCCAGCAGTTCTCCTGTGAGTTCTGATCTAGTGAAGCTGTAGCTGGGATTCAGGACTGTCATGTCATCACGACATCACATGTCATGGTTCTGCTGTTATCTCCCGGAACATGGACAAGTCAATGAACTTGGTCTATGAGTTTTCACCTACTTGTATAACAGTTCTGTTTATTTGTGCCTCTCTTTGTTCAGCCTTGTTTCTAACTTTATGTCTAGGTCTAGTACATTGAAAGCAACTCAAAGCAATTCAAATGTCCTTATATGTGTACACATACTTGGCCAATAAAGATGATTCTGATGAGCAGCTCATGAAATGTGTTATAGTATTCTAAGTGATCTGTAAGCTAGGGAAAAAACGTGGGCAGGTGATTTACTTAGAAAGGTCTCCTCTACTACAGTCCAAAGTATGGACGAGGCTGGAGACAGAGGGTGGAGGCCTAGACAAGCTACCTCAGTGTCCGCTTTTAAAAACTTCATTCATAAAATAAGAATAAATACATGAAAAGCATAAAACAAAAGATTTGTATTCATTGTCTTTTATCTAGGTTTCTATTTCATGGCTGCATTGAACATGTGACTTGAACATTCTAATTTGTGTTTTTTTTCTGTTTATGTCTGTAAAGCACTTCATAAACTTGTTTTTGGAAATGTGCTATGTAAATTAAAATGATTATTATGCAGCCACCTGGCATCGATTGTCCCCACCTTATAGGCGTCTTATGATCTAGTATTTTCATCATTCCCAGAACAGATTTGATGAGTTGCTCAGAGCTCCGGGAGACAGCACGGCAGGACAGTGACACAGAGTTAGCTGGCCCTGGATCAGTTCACTGTCATTTGGAAAGTTGATGTCTCTTCCATCTTTAATGTTAACTACCATGGCTAGGACTCTGTTTACCACCAAAAACATCGTATAAACCAAGCATTTTCCTGCTTCTGATTAGTGTATAGACTTAAACAGTAACATGATCTGGCGAGTTGGATCAATTTCCAAAACTTTGCAAAATTACCGAAGAGGTTATACATAACACTGTTTTTCTGCTTGTGTTTGGCCTCCAGTGTATTATCCCAGACACTGAAACAATCCCTTTCTGTTGACAATTCAAATGATTTTATGCTACCAAACTCCATTTACCGCTGTTACAAACTTCTGAATGAGATGTTAAGTCTACATTTGGCCACTTATTTAAAGCAATAAAAAAATACACCAAACAAAATGGGCCCAGAAAGCAAGGCACATTGCCAATAGCTGTTTTGAAACAGTGTTTAAGGGTGGAACTTTCTTTTCCTAACAATTTTGTACTCTGTAAATTCTGTGTGGCCATTGAACTTGCTGATCCTGAATGACCACCTTTTAAAAGCTTCCCTAACAAAGCAGCCTGGCTCAACACTCCATGCTCCATGGATGTGCAGCTCCATCTGTGCTGCTTTCATTCCTTCATGAACCATTGCGTCTGCTGATATTCTTTGGTCTGAGAGGGTGTCCCTCTTAGTAAGGCTGTGTCCCCTCTCCAACACCATTCCCATAGTACAGTGTGGACCAGTGTCTCAGCTCCAGCTGACGTCATACTGCGTCCAGCCCTCTGGTGGAGCCAGGACCACCCTCCGACCCCGGAACAGGAAACCCACTACGCCCCTGTAACCTGTACGAGGAACTCCAGATTTCAAGTCGTCCATCACCCCCAGATTTCGAGCAAAGACTTTAAAACTGTCCCGGCTTGAGTACTGCACCCGGTATGGTCCAGGCCCTTTTAAGCTGCCCGCTTGTTGCAGGTCCTCAATCTTCACCAGCGGGGCGCTGTACATCTCTTTTATAAACTTTTCATCATAATTCTCTTTTAGCAAATAAGACAAATCCTGTTTGGTAAAAGGCACAAATTCAGTGTTTAGCTTAATATAGCGAAGGTACTGGTCAAAGAATTGACCTAAACTGACGCCTTTGCGGCCAAAGGTGATAGTCCGGGAGATCTCGGGCCGGATGCAGGAGCGCTCCTTACGTTGCTCCGGTTGACGCATCCAGTCGTCCCAGAATGCCGAGGGCCATTTGGGCTCCAGTTCATCCCATAACTCCTTCAGCAGCATCCAGCCTAGACCGGGGAAGAAGTCTGTTCTGTAGAGGAGCTGGGCTTTGGAGGGATCCACCAAGGCCTCTCTGCCGTTATCATTCCAGGCTGAAGCACACCACAGGGTGGGGTCAGCGCGCAGGATCGGGTACAGGGCTCGGAAATACTCAAAGAAGTCTGGGGCCACCTGAGGGGACAGAGATACACAGTAGTGAGCTGCAGCTTCAGAGATACAGTTCCAACTGATCAAAAGAATCATTCAAAATAAAATATTATAATATATATATATATATAAAAAATGTATCATTTTTTTCTCCAGGCAGGATCACGATCCAATCATGATTCTTTTTCATGTTAGTTTTTAAAGACTATTTCCATACTACAGAACAACCAAACTAATTTCCATTTAAAAAAAATATATAGCCCTACAAGGTAACACAACACCAAGTTTCGTCATTTTTTAAATTTAATTTATTAGTTACTTTTTCAAATATTTATCAGTTACTCAGTCAGGGGCTCATTGCATGGGTAGAATCTGGTCTCAAATCCAAGTCTCCTTAAAAAACAATCCAAGGCACACTGTAGGGTTTGTGACAAATTAAACCGAATACTCTCTGGTCCAGAGATGTTCACAAGTCATTTTTTGGAAGTCCAAGTCAAGTCTCAAGTCTTTGAGGGGCAAGTTCAAGTCAAGTCTCAAGTCTTTTGCCACGAGTCCAAGTCAAGTCTCAAGTCTCTGGCCATCTGATCTGTCCCTAACACTGTATTGTTAAATCTTATTGTAAACCTGTAGATGGACATTTGAAATTATTTTGCTTGCCACTAATTAAATCTGCATAAAACTGACATGTGTAGTGTTCTGTGGGGTAAATAGCTAAAGTAATACTAAACGTTTCTATCATGTTTTTTTTTTTCTGAAATAAAATGTGGGCACTGCAGCCAAGAGTGGATGTGAACTTGTGATGGGAAAAATATCACGTATGCTTTAATGGAGCTAGCTTAATTTTGTTACATCCAGAACTTACATTGGGTCTCCAACTTAGGACATTGTATAGTCTAATCTTCTGCTACTTAACAGCCCTCTAGCCCTCGGACCTGGTGCAATATTAACCTAAGTCTGTCACATCATATGGATACAAATATAAAGATACAATTTGCCTGTTCCCAGCATTAGCACAAACTTTGCGATGGTTAGCTTGCTACCTGTGACGATATATGCTAAATGTAACGTCTCTTTCACATTAGCGAGTGACTGACCTATCTGGGTGCGTTTTGAGATGCCTGATGAAGTTCAACGTTGTTGATCCGGCATCATTTATCTTGGTGCCACACACCTTGCGTGTAGCTGTTGGCTTACTGCCACTGTTTACCAAGTTATTGAAAGCAAAACTAATGACAAAAGGCACAACTCCAGGAGGACTTGATGCCATCGTCAGTGCATTTTTTTATATGTGAGTACGCGCACATTATGGCAAAGGGCAGGGGACATGCAGCTCGTCATATGTTTCCCCAACGTATATGCGCCAATAAAAGAAAATAGAAATACATGAATGAATTAAAAAAAAAAAAAAAAAAAGATTTAAAAAGCAATAATTGCATGAAAACAGGTTGTTGACGAGTCTCAAAGCTCGAGTCCGAGTCAAGTCTGAAGTCTTTTGGGTCGAGTCGCAAGTCAAGTCTGAAGTAAGCTGTTTGTGCGACTCGAGTCCGAGTCTCAGACTCGAGTCCCCATCTCTGCTCTGGTCTAGCTCAGCCACAATCCGTCAGCACATTATGTTTAAAGACATGCCAATAAACCAGAAGCACGTTTTTCTCCATTCCAGGAATGCTGTGTGCACTAGTCAGACCCTCCAAACGCAGCGCTGTGGAGGAGGGTCTGGCAATGCGAGACTAGCATGTTCCTAGCAATTAACTTACAATACAGAGTACAATGTTATTATTAGGCTACTGATAGAAATTATGGACAAAACTTCAGAAACAAAACCCAAGCTGTGATAAACTGGAATTACCCTTTAAAAATTTGTTGTATTCAAAGAACAGAAAAATTATTTTTGGAGAAGTAAACAGCGGCAGTTTTTATTTAGGACCTAGGACAAATACTGTTCCAAAGGGAAAAATCTCAACTGCGGTTTCTACTCTTTTCTGTCATTCTTTTTTTGTTTTGCTGTCTGAACAGATCTTGCTAACCTGAATCCTGTTATTCTTACTAGCATCAGCACTCTTGTTTATCTATGGTTCCAGGATCATCTATTCTGATAAAAATACAAGTCAAGTCAGTTTTATTGTTATAGCCCAAAATCACTAATTTGCTTTCTTTGAAAAAAACTCTGATCCTTTACTTAAGTAAAAGTGCCAATAGACCGAATCCCTGTGACATCATGCTAACACAATAATCACTTCCTGATTTAAACTGCGGAGATAGGTGAAATAGGCAAACCAGTTTATTTCTGTTTTTCAGCCACAACTGTTTAAAAATAGCTTTGCTAGTGTCTTTAATAAACCAAATCTAGCATTAGGAACAGCAACATGCCACCACCGGTCAAACTGACTGCTAGTTTGAGTGGTGTCATTTCTTTAGTCTGTGGCCCAACAGGTATATTAGCTCTCCAAGCTAACGTTAGTCAAAGTGTTGACATATGAAAGCATCAAACATGCCTTTTAAATGAAGGAGATGAGAGTATATCCAGTTGTTCATCGTCCCTGTTTGCTCAGCACCCTTAAACTGTATGAGTTTTCTACCCAAAGTTATTGTAAAAATAATGTAAAAACACTCCACGAACCGGGCTCTCCCATTTTCAACATCTGTTAAGATTTGAAAATCTTTTAGTGTGGGCCAGGCATAGTGTGTAGGATTTAGTGGCATCTAGCGGCGAGGTTGCAAATTGCAATCAACTGAAACATGTTCCAAGGGCGGAGGAGAACTAAGGTGGCCGACGCAAAACCGCTCCGAAGAGCCAGTGTTTGGTTTGTCCGTTCTGGGCTACTGTAGAAATAAGGCGGTGCAACGTGGCGCACTCCATGGAAGAGAAGCCATGTATGAAGATTTAAATGGCACATTTTAAGGTAACCAAAACATGATTCTTATTTCCAGGTGAATATACACTGATGAAAACAGTTATTAATATTATTACTGCCCCAGGAAGAGTAGCTGTGCTTAAGGGCACAGCTAATGGGGATCCTATGAGAAACTAAACTACTGCCAACAGATCGCCCTAAAACCTACACACTACACCTTTAAGTAGAAGTACAGCAGAATGATCAGCTAAATGTACTAAAAGTATCATAAGTAAAATGATTCACTCTGCAGAAAAATATTCCTGTGACTAATATATTATTATATGTATAACATTATTAGATTAACACTGATGTATTGCTAACACCAACTGTGGAGCTGCTCAAGGTGGAGCTACTTTAGTTTACTCCAGTAGTTCCCAACCTAGGGGCCAGGCCCCTCCAAAAGGTCACAAGATAAACCTGAGGGGTCGTGACATGATTAATGGAGCAGGAGAGAAGGTAAAACTAAGTTTTGCTACATACATTTTTATGCCTTTTTTGTTTTATGAAATATAAGGGTACCTTCTCAGGGCTTGAAACGGTTATTAAAATAGAACCATGTGAGAAGTTTAAAAGGGGAAATGCCTCTTTAGTGGAGCTGCTAAGAATTCATAGACACCAGAAATGTGACAAATGGCATCAACTAGACACTAGTTGTGAGGAGTCACAATGCTGCTTTTACCACTTCTACTCTCATGCTTGGAAAGGGAGGGCTGAAGTACAGTATCCTTGTAATATCCTTGACCTCAAGTAAAGTTGAACCATTTGGACTTGTCATTAAGATGTCTTAAAAGTTATGAGACCAGTTTGATGACAGTGAATGCAGTACCTAGGTGATTTAATGAATTTTTAACAGATAACGTTAGCTTTAGGCTAACATTTCTTGTTGCTAAAACTAGCTTATGGTAGCTTACTAAAGTAATCGCTAACTGTAGTTTGCTGCAGTTAGCTAGTGAATTCAGTTAGCTGTACAGCTGTTAAATTAGCTGACTCAGCCCAGGGCTGCTAAGAGCCAGACCCGGAAAGAAAACCCTCTCGGTAGTGTATTCTCAGTCGAAAAACTGATCCCCGCTGTGTTTGGTTCCATCCATCTAGCCGTAGTCACCGACACCAAAAGCTCCGTTAATGGCTAATGCAGAGCAAATTTGATGGTGAAGACGTGTCACGCCCTACTCTGCATCTGATTGTCCAGCCCTGGTATTATTACCCTAACCAATCACATTCCTAATGCCTAAACCTAACACATCAAACCAACGAGTAGGAAGGAGTTGTCGCATCGCAGATATTGATTAGCGGTTACAGTTGCCAATAGTGCTGAATGTGCGTAAAGCTGGGTTTCCACCAGGCAGCTTCAGAGCGATTCAATCGGATTCAATTAATTCCGCCATGCTAGCGCTTTAGCTGAGTCGGTGTCTACAGACCTGGACTAAAAACAGCCTCCGAGACTTACGGAGGAGGCCAGTTTACGTCAGGAATGCACTAACGTTACCGAGATGGTTTTCTTTCTGGGTTTAGCTCTTTGCAGCCCAGCGCTGAGTCAGCTAGCTAATTGGACAGCTGTAACATTACAGCTAACCAAGCTAATGGCAGCTAACTATAGTTAACAACAAGTCCAAAACTCAATAAATCACCTCAGTACTGCATTCATTCACGGTCATCAACTGGTCTTATAACTTTTAAGACATCTTAATGACAAGTCCAAATGGTTCCACTTTACTTGAGGTCAGGGATATTAATCATGACACCGTCATATAAGCATTTGATGATGAAATCAAACTTCATGACAAGTCCAAATTGTTTCACCTTACTTGAGGTCAAGAAATAATATTCATGACACAATTATATGCTCTCATGACAGCAAAAAAACAACCTCTTAATGACAGTTTAATGTAATGTTAACATGTAAAGCTAAATAGTTTATTAAAGTTTGATAATTGGGACTGTCATGACATTTATGACAATGTCAAGTTGTCATTACAAAGACATTGACGGTTGTATTGTCTTGTTTAATGACACGTCATAACAGAGATTGTTGTCTTTGTTAATGTCAAGTTGTCATGACAAAGACATCTCTGACAATGCTAACTTTGTATAAAAGTGTCATAATTTACCGAATGACCCTTATTGACCTCTCATGAACACTCAAAATTACTCCTTCATGTTCATGACAGGTGTCGTGTCATAATAATGACGTGTCATGTCAGTCTTATGCACACCCAGTGTTTCCCACACATAGACTAATGTGCGGCGGTGCGCCTCACTATCAACACCGACCGCTGCACATTGCGTTTCGTTATTAACGGGTTTTTTTTTTTAAACGCTATTTAAAACACGTTCTTCTGCATTTCCTTTCCCTACTCTCCTCCGTCTCTCTGTCACTTGTGTCTCGCTCACATACACACACAGCGCCTCCCACCGTGCAGTGTTTGGTGTTTTAGCCCCCAACGTCGCCTTCCAGGCAACGCGGCAATGGTTACGTCAAAGAAGTTATGTTAGTGTTAAGGTGAGGGTTAGGTGCCTGTAAGGCGACATTGAAGGCTTAAAAAAACATCGAGCCCACCGTGTACACAGCGTCTGTCTCCATAAAGAAGACAAGACGGCTGGCGAAATTCACAAGTTCACTAAAGGTTGGTATCCATCTCGTGAACACCTTCATACAATCAAACATTCACAATCACCGACCGAAAGTTAACTAGTCGCAAGTTTGCGGTAAAATGCAGTTGGGTTGTCGAGGTCAAAACACTATATAGCAGCTGTGAATCAAATAAATGTATAATAAATAATGTTACGTCATTTTTTTACTCTTACACATTACAAATCCATCCAGGGAACTTTGTTGCAATAGGTTAAATCAACTTTAACTGTCAATTTAAAGAGAGATTAGCCAAAACAAACAGGGAGAGTTGGTGCCTGAGTTGTCTAAGTAAACCCAGATTTTCCCTGCTCATTGGCAAAATAATTGCTGATTTACAGGGAAGTTTCTCCCTCAAACTGCGGGTTGAGGTCAAAGTTACTTTGAATTTCCTGTAACTTTTTTCCTGCTGCTGAGGCACTTTTTACCAGCCAAATGTTCACCCAATGTTTTTTTATCCGCTACTAGCAGTTTTACCAATCCAATGTCAACCTCTCTGTTCAGTGCCAGCCCATACAGTATAATCCAATCATCATATACAGTAAATGTGCTAATCTCAACAGCTGTCCATTCAGAAGAACGGATATTCTTTGCTCTCTTTCTCTCCAAAAAGGCCTATCAGTAATTGTTTCTGCTGTGATCCAACACACACACACACACACACACACACACACACACACACACACACACACACACACACACACACACACACACACACACACACACACACACACACACACACACACACACACTATATGCTGTGCAATGGCTCTGTCTGGATCCACCCTGGGCTTTGTGACACACTAACAAGGGTACTGGTAGGGGGCAAATGTATCACAAAGTCTTAATAAGCTGCTGTGGTACATTTTGAACAGACCGTCTTCAGTGATGAATACGTGAGACAAATGTGGGACCAGCTCCAGCCATCATTAACCCACATTTGAATGGAAGCCACATGTAATTACACTTTTACTATAGACAGGCTATCTAACCTCTTCAATCCTGCCAGACCTACCAGTGGGAGCATAATTACAAACTCATGCTGTGTCTCCAGGCACTGTTTAACCCTCAGACTTTTACTTTGTTTTAATTATGCTGAAGATCCCAAAGTTACCAAATATACCTGGATTCTGTGCACAAATGAATGCATGTGCAATTAGTACTCTTTCCATCTGATGGAATGGTGCAGTCATAAAAGCAAGGGGTCTTGTTTTAATCTTTCACTTAATATAAAACATCAAACTGCTGCAATGATCTAATGGAATGGAACAAACAGAATTAAATATTATACTGTCAGTGTGTGGATACAGATGTTTCTACTAACTTTTAAAGGCTTTTCAGACCAAACATGCAAAATTATGCAAATAAATAAATAAGTCAATTTCAAAATTCGAACCCATCTAACTTTAAGAGAGCACAGACCAACAGAAAGACTCAGCCCATGTTAACCACAGCATTCGAGAAGATGAATAAATTATCCGCAGACAGCTTAGCTTACCGGCTGGCAGCATGCAGCTAAAAACACAGGGTAACGTTGGCTCACCGGCTGGCAGCATGCAGCTAAAGACACAGGGTAACGCTGGCTGACCGGCTGGCAGCATGCAGCTAAAGACACAGGGTAACGTTAGCTTACCGGCTGGCAGCATGCAGCTAAAGATACAGGGTAACGTAAGCTTACCGGCTGGCAGTATGCAGCTAAAGACACAGGGTAATGTAAGCTTACCGGCTGGTAGCATACAGCTAAAGACACAGGGTAACGTTAGCTTACCGGCTGGAAGCATGCAGCTAAAGACACAGGGTAATGTTAGCTTACCGGCTGGAAGCATGCAGCTAAAGACACCGGGTAATGTTAGCTTACCGGCTGGTAGTATGCAGCTAATGGTGCGCAAACTGTTTGATTGAATTTCTGCTCATATATAATATTTTTTTATAATGAGATTCATTTGTTTAACTGCCGCAAAAGAAAACAAACATCGGCATCGGTATTGCCATCGGCCAAATAGAAATTTCTACACATCAGTATTGGCTAAGAAATTTGCAATCCCTGCATCCCCAGTGTGTGTCGGTGAGTATGAAGTTAGCAGTAAAGCTATAGCCGTTCCCTGCCCTGAGCTGAAGGTCTGAGTGTCTGAGAGAGAGAGAGAGAGAGAGAGAGAGAGAGAGAGAGAGAGAGAGAGAGAGAGAGAGAGAGAGACAGACAGACAGACAGAGAGACAGAGAGAGAGAGAGAGAGAGAGATTTAAAAATAAACTTTTTGCCTTGGCTTTGAGAACTCTTGGTCTAGTCGTATAAATCAGCGGGGACTGGGAATGGGTGGAATTTATTGGTTCAGTGGGTGCAAGTGAGTGATTGACTGGATGGCTTGATACTCAGCTCTTCAACTCGATTTGAGCAGCTCTGAAACAGGTTGAGTGCCTCTGAGCACACCCCCAGGAACAGTGGGCTCTGAAGTCAATTTGACATAGTGGTAATTGACAACTTCCTGCTCCGACAGGGGCCCACAAAGCATTTTTCTAACGGCACACAAGCATGGGGAAAGGAGCAGCTGGAAAACTGAGCGTCACAACCACAGACTATTAATATTAATGGACAACGCATCCGGTTCGGTGAAGTGCTGCAAATGCGGAAGTGCCTTAAACCTGCATTCTATCTGAATTCCAGCAGGGGGCAACACGTGCGGTTGCAAAAGGAAGTCGGTTTCTGTAAAAGTCTATGAGAAAGTGATCCACTTCTCACTTGATTTATTACCTCAGTAAACATTTTCATGAGTTTATGGTCTCAATCGCTAGTTTTAAGTCTTCTGCAACACAGAATGATGTTCATTTTTATAATTATGGTCTTGTTGATTTTAAAATCGCCAATAAAGCAGGGGGTGTTTTAGGGCGTGGCTATGATGTGATTGCCAGTGAAAGTGTGTAACGTAACATAGAGTGTAAGCAGCTCCTCCCTCACTCCTCCCTCTCGTCTAAAATCGTCACACCCGCAACCAGGATGGCTGCGCTCGTAACGGCAAACTCTCTGTCAAAAGCTCTGTCCACTAATTTACAGTCTATGGTCACAATCAGTGTTGGGAAGGATACTTTCAAAACCTATTCAGTTACAGAATACAGAATACATGCCCAAAAATGTAATTTGTCACGTATACTGTTACGTTACTCAATCTGAGTAACGTATTCTGAATACTTGGATTATTTCCACATTAAATAGCATTTTATAAGTGTAGGAATGCGGCCATCAAATCCTGCTTACTAAACAAGCCTATTCTGGTGTGTTCTTCTGTTCCAACTGGCTGAATGTGTACCTAAACAAGCAGATAGATTTTTGTATTTGTAGTCCCGAACTGCATACTACAAAAATCTAACCGCAGTCTAAGCTACCACGAGCTAATTTTAGCTAACATTAGCTAGCATGTCAAACGGGGCTAGTCAGTCTTTCAGCACATAGGAGAATGTAAAGTCGCACGTCAACTATAAAATAGCAAGGTGACCAGTAAAACTACAGCAAACGACTACCCTTGGCTAATTAAAAAAAAACAACTTTAAAATCCTTCTTCAGGTTGGAGGTGGAGTAATTTGGACACGGAAAAGAGGTTGGTTGCTGGCAAGCAGAGGTTGCACTGCACAGTTATACCTTCTCTTTCTTTAATGTGAAATGCTTTTTGAATTTCCAAGATAGAAACGCATTCCTGCCCTGGCTCTATTGTGCCGGTTCCGGCTCCATCTCTACCTCTATCAGTGATCACGCAAATAGCTCATTTTTTCGTTTTCATAGTGGGGCTTCTGGGAAATGCATGGAGTTGCCTTAATTTATTCAGAGATTGAATAAACTCGTGAAACAGAGAAGTATCGTCATGTAATCCATTGATTTCAACAATGTAACTGTATTCTAAATACCAACTATTTAAATTGTAACTGTAACGGAATACTTACTCATAATTTGTATTCTGAATACGTAACGCCGGTACATGTATTCCGTTACTCCCCAACACTGGTCACAATCCTTTCAAAATGACTCGTTTCACTAACAGAATTGAATCCATTGTGTCCGATAACATTTGAAAAGTCTTAAAAGGTTGCATGATTCAATTATTTTCATCCCATTCAAGTTAGAGAAGGGCTAAACTGGAAGATAGCCGGCTCAATGCGCATGCTCTATGGGTGCTGGGGCCCGGTGGAGGCTTCACCAAGCTTGGGGTGAATGCCTTGAGTCAGTAAATGGAGTCGAACGTCCCATCTCTACTGGCTACACCAGCGTGAGAGCAGTGACATCCGCTCTACAAACTGGATTCCCCCATCTCCGCAGAGACCAGCGGTGTAGGTGTGTGGGGAAAAGAAAACTGAAGCGAGGGTGAGCAGATGAAAGTAGTTTGTAAGTAAACACTAAAACGAGGTGGAGAATTAAGTAGAATTGACAGTTACTCTGTCATTCCATGGGAAAGAGGTCTGAGAGGACACTGGAAAAATATTGTTATAATTCAGGGCAGTGGTTTCAAATGCTTCTAGACATTAATATCACCATGAGGGAGGCACTCAACGTACCATCTAACAATCTCTTTAAGCTAAGATGAATAGGAGGTGTGGATGTGGGTCAGCTTGCAACAATATCTTCAACATTGTCAGCAGCTCTCTGCCCAAGACTCCAACATAAAAGGCCTGATGCCCGGGATGTGACAAGGTGAGTGATACTCTCCTGTGGCCGGAAGTGCCTATTCATTGCAGTCCTTGCCCCATTTACTTCTGAAATCAACACCCTCCTAATTTTGGGAAATGATACAAGCTTTGCACCAACAAAAATGTATCTAAAAGGTAGGTTTAGCAAGCGAATATTTATATATTTATGATGTGGAAACTACAGCTGTCTTACCACCAGGGTCCAAAATTAGTACACCAAATCTCATCTCATCTCAATCAAATCTATATTAGCAAATAAAATACATTATGTCAGCCGCCATTGGCGGTTTGCTGAAATAGACCTACTTCACTACTAGGGATCGACCGATACCGATTTTTTTTTCATCAGCCTTATCCGATGACCGATACGGGCTGCCGATTTTCTTGAGCCGATATTTGGAGCCGATACTGCTTTTGGTCCCTCAATTTACATCATAAAAATGTAAACCCTGCCATAGCGAGACGAAACTTGGCTTGGGTCTGAGGAGTAGTAGCATTTATTCAATGACAGAAACTGTACAAAGACTGCACTGCTACATTCACAGCTATAGCCTATGCCTGTATCAACCACTGGACACACTATACAGACCTCTCCTGTGTCTTTACCCTCAAACGACCCAATAAAAGCAAAATGCCACAATGACAATGCCTACTGTAATGCATGGTTATGTTATGAGAGCACTCACCTCCAGGTCATCCTCCACTATGACCACAGTAGACTGGGAGAACGTGTAGAACACTTGGTTGAGTGCCCAGTGGTAATGTCGGGCAATTTTGTAGTAGCCCTGGAACTTCCTGTGCTCTGGCCGAACTCTGATGTCCGACAGGTCCGGTTGTCTTATATGCCTCACTTGATCGCCATAAGAGCTGATCACACGAGCTGTCTCTGCATGGCCGCAGTCTTGGCTGACAATGATTGGATATTGTTCTGGAGAAGGGCGGTATTGTATCAGTCTGTCGAGGCTCCGTTTTACCGTCACTCTGTCGCAAGCAATAACTAGGATGGGAATGATGACATCTGGGCTGGCAACCGAAGTCGCCAGTTTATTGTTCTCACCAATCTCTTCCTTTTTTTCAATGTCCTGGTGCTGTTCTAACTTGGAGTCTGAGGCTACTGTATGAACAGGCTTCTGTGTAGGTTTTATTTGAGTTTGGTCCCGATCATCCACACTGTCTTTTGGAGGAAGCGAAGGCTTCTGTGGCTGGAGGACAACCTCTTGTTTGACATCTTTTGTATCCTCCGTTTCTCTTTTCCCGATGTCTTTCTGCCGAGCCCACACTGCCCTGTGACTTTCAATCTGCTTCAGTAGCTTTTTCTGGGTCTCAAGCTGAACTTCGACCTCCTCTGCCAGCCGGATCACCTCCCCAGCCAGGTTGACCTGGCCCCCTTTCCCTCTGCCCACACCCCACTCCTCCTGTCCTCCTGGTTCCGCTCCACCACCTTCTCCGAGGCGGCCAATGGGAGGACGACCCCAAAGATAAAGTAGAAGCAAAGCATTCCAGGCGACAAATAGGAAAGCACCGCATAGTATAAGAGAACCTTTCTTGCGAACCATGGCCCAATGACACTAGAAAAGGGATGGGGTCGTGGAAAAGGCTGCAGGTAGGGAACAAGTGTTGGAACCAGAGGGAGAATCCTACAGACTGAGGTGGCAATCTCAGATGGGCAGGAAGTTGATATCCGATCACATTGCAATTTCTTCAAATTTGACTCATCCTATCTTTTAGTCAGGAGGGTGTCAGGAGGAGGATTGTCCAATTTAAAATTAATTCACATGATCCTACTGTGAAATGCATGCATTCCATGAAATCCCATACAGAAAGGACCTAAGACAGGTCACACAAAGTCAAGCAAGGGGAAGTTACAAAAGTGCAGATAGTAGTAAAAAAAGGGAGGGGGGTCACTTTGGGTTGAGGGAATGTGACTCCTTGGATATTACCCTTCAGCAAACATCCTGAAAACAGAGCAGGAGAACACATTGTCAGCAGAATGAATGCAGCTCATTTGAACTTTAAATAAGCAGAAACAGAAGCCCCATTCAGACATGCACTGTACATTTCTGAAAATTGAAGAAAAAATTCACTGTCCTCAAAAGCACCCACGATATTATTACATTCTTATGTATGACATATTGAAGTCGTTAAATTGTGTGCAAGGTTGAAACTTTAGCCTAGAAAATGCTGTTTTTGGGTTACTTCCTGTATTTGGGTTGAATCATGTTCTCACCTAAGTTAAGTTAACCGAACTTTAAAGCACTTGGAAGCGAACGGAGGCCCCCGTTTTCACCCTGACCAGAGTTCAGTTGTTTGGAGTTCAAATGAGCTTTCACCCTTTCCCAAACCAAGCGGACTATCCGACCAGACGCTCCAGGGTTCGGTTAAAACGGACCAAACTGCTCAGGTATGAAAGCAACCTTAGAGAGCTGACACACCAACCCGATCATCGGCCATCGGACCGTCTGGCGAGGTCGGTGACTCGAGTCTGCTCGGTGTGTTCCGTGCCGTCGTCCGTCGGAGGAGCTGTCGGCCTTCATTTTGCCCGACCCGACATGTTCAGTCAGAGACAGGACAGTCAGGACTCACCCGGAAATGGCGAGCGGATGAGCCTCTCAAAATCTGACGAAAATCTTTTAAACTAACCTTTGTCGATCTGAAATGAAGACAGATTCAGCAACTGCATGGCCTATTTCTCGCTTAAAATGTTTTCAGAAACACGTTTCGGTGAACTATTTTAGTACAATATGAGATCGTATTCTGAACAAGCTGCCATGACAGTCTGGCTGTGAATTTCCGGAGAAAAAAGACCCACGTGACACGTTCGGTGCCGGTTTTCATTTTCTGGGAAACAATACAGAGCAGCGCCGCCTGCTGCTATGGAGACGTATTACGTTTCGCGCACGCGCAGAGCGTACGCTTAAGTCGCCGTCGCCTCAGTGTGTTTTGAGGCATTTTTTTGGACCTCGGGGACCCGACTGATCAGTCCGACTGTCTTTTCTGCCGACGGTCGGCCGTCTGGTTGGTGTGTAAGCACCTTTAATCCGCCCCCTAAAGAACTAGGACTGCACTATACACATACAAACATTCAAAGCTGAATCATTGGACTAGGGAAGAGACCAACATCTCAGAAGTGCCAAAACCTTGGTTTGCAATTTGGCTGAACTGACCCTTTAAATTGGCTCTCTATTTAGTGCCTGACTAGTATATATCCAGGACATTCCACTTCTGCCTTGTACTACAGAAGTTGTAGAAACAAACAGCCACCTAGATGATGTGATCTTACCTAGCTACTGCGCATGTGCGACTCCCAACAAAGATGTTACAGCAGTAAGAGGTCTCACTCTGTAGCTAAAACAGAGACCTGAACACAGGGTGAAAAGAGGAGCTGCAGCAATGTGCAGTACAACAAAAATATGTGTTTTTTGAAAATTAAACCATGTAAACCTATTCTGGTACAACCTCAAAATACAATTATGAACCTGAAAATGAGCATAATATGGCCACTTTAAGTATTGTGGTGCTGCAGAGACATCCCGGCCTACAAATCTTATCCTACAGAATAAAGAAAAAAATCTTTGTTTGGTACAGATCCTTGCAAAAAAAAAACAAAAAAAACAAAAAAAAAAAACAATCACACTATAATCATTTTAATTTCTTTCAATGTTAATGATTTTCAATGAAAATGAGAATAACGATATAAAAACGATCATTCTCCAATATCGTGAATCATATCGCAATAGCAATATCAGTCCAAATAATCACAATTAGATCTTTTCCTCATATCGTGCAGCCCTATGCCTGACCATACCTGAGGTTTTGCTGTACGAAGGTCCAACTTCCCCCTAACAAACAGACTCTAGTACAAATGGTAAAATGCTTCCACAGAGCTCTCCAGTCAAAGAAAAATAGGACAACACGAGTGTCAACAATGTGTATGTGACAGTAAGGGTTTTCTTTGAGTGAGTGAGTGAAGGATGAAGGTCACATGGACTCCTCCCCACAGGAGCTCCTCTGCATTAGAAAAGCCTAAACCAATTACTGCTGATAAATATAGGCCTGCAATAATCTTGTAAGGATGGATGTTTGACTACAAGGAGCAAGCGCTTTGATTAGTAACGGATCTTTGGCTGTGCTTCCCTGCTCAACAAGCTACTGACATGTCAGATCTGTTTATCTCCATATTACTATGACCTTATGGGTTGGGCCAAATTTCCAGGGAAAACCCACAGGAAAAAAGTGCAACGTTTTTTGCCACGACAGGTCAGCTGTTAGTCAGTTTTAGGTTTTTTGTTGAGCTCTACTTTGTTGTTTTTTTTATTTAAAGCTATAGTGCGCAGTTTCTGTCACCCCCATGAGGAATTCTAAGTAATGACAACAAAACTGTTGGCATGTCCACATAATACAAGCCTTCCGTGATCGCGCACCGCCCCCACCCCTCCTCCACACAGTTGCTAGTAGGAGGAGATGTAGGATTAAAAAAACATGGACTCTTCAGAAGAGGTTATTATCTTCACTCAATTTTCTGCGTGGGATAGTCACCGGTCGACACAATCTTCTGAACATAGTCATACTGAGAAATACAGAGAGTTGTGTGGAGCTGATAGTCTTAATTAGCTTTGTAGCAACTCATTTGGCAATGGCTTGAATGTAACGGACGTTCAATGTCAAAAAGTTACGCACTAAAGCTTTAATTACTTCCCGCAAGGAGGTAATGATTTTTCCCACTTAGAAATAAAAAGAAACACTCTTTACTAATAGTTATGTTTATAGTAATTTATATCAGCTACAAATCCTCCTTTTCGTGACATGTAAGCAGCAGCAGTAGCAGCAGCAGAGTAGTCTGGCTTGCCAGATGTATGGTGCTGGGATAAAATCCTCACAACCAGCACCCCAGCTGGTAGTAGTATAAAGAAAAGCACTTTCACTCAGGATACTGTTCATGAGAAACCTATTTTTACACCAAGCTAACTAATTATTTTCGCAGTTTCGGTTCATTTCGGTTTAGGCAACACAACCCGGTGCATATAGCATTGTTGACTACTGACACATGGGTGCTAAGAGTTGGGTTGATTTCCAGTTTCACCCGTATCTGGTGTACCAGGCTAAACCGATTTGATACACAAGATTAATTTTCTCGAGCTGACCTGTTGTGACAACCATGCACACACTAGTCTCCTGTGCATTTACCAGGAAATTTGCGACAGATTGCCACTGTGGTGCCGCACAGCTCTGCTGATCCTCCGTAGGTGCTGAACGAGGGCCACCTGATTGCCACTGTCCCGAAAAACTGCCACTGTCCCGAAACCTGCCACTGAACGCCTGCCACATGCTTGCCAATGAGGTGCCAGTGCCACGCAAAGGATCTCGGCCTTGCTGGAAAATGACCATACAGTTCAATCAACACCTCTCTAAAATAGTTTCAACAAAAAGTGAACATTCATGAAGGTAAGGTTGATTGCAGGACTTCTGCATTAGAATGCATACGTTTTAGCTAGTTGAATGTAATGACTGTATATATTTACTACTGTGCTTTGAAAGAATTGATAGACTTAAATGGTCATCTTGATAAAGAAAGTAGCAACATGAACACTTTGAACCCCACTGCCAATCTAAGGTACAGTTGTTATCTGGAAAACAAAAAGCAGTACATGCAGTAACGTTAGGCAACAACAAGGGATCAATTCAAGTAGAAACGTAAAATATAAGGGAAAGGAAAAGAGTCAGACACAGTCAGGGTACTTTAAAGTGTCAGGGACATATGAAAACCATACGTCTGTAAATATTATGAGCCAAACAAGAAGTAAACCCCAGAAATAAGGAATATAAAGTGTCAAACTAACCGTAACGTTACCTGAACTCGGAGCAGCCTACAGATCTGTCATTTCGACTGTAGTAAGTTAAGCTTTGCTGTCTGAACAGAGAGGGAGGATGGGCAGAGGGAGGGAACTGTTGCTCTTCTCACAAATGTTACCAGCTGAAACTCTATTCTTCCTTAACCGCCTCCTCCTTCCGTCAGACAACGTGGAACTGACTGGTAGGATGATCCAGAGGAGCCTGCAGCAGGCACCTACCGAGGCATCAGGCAGCGTAACGTTACTATCCGGCTAATGCTTCACATGACTACACTGTAGAAAGGCAATGAAGACTGGTCGGCGAGGCCTCTTACATTGCTAACACTTACATACTATTAACTTTCAGCTGATGCAAGTGTCCACATTGCAAACAGCAGGTCACGAGCGGTGCAGCTGTCTTGTCTGTTGAGATGAAACCGAGCTGTTACGCTATAGCTACATTCTTCTTTCACCAAACTATCGGCTATACGTTAGCTAAATTAAAACAGAGAGCACACTCCGCACAGTGGACGTTAAATGGAGCAGGGGCATAGCCGGTGTTTATCCTCTCTACACTGATTTCTGAGCACCAGGTCATGAAGAGTGTCTTAATACCAAGATAAACCGTTATGCCGACATGCTGTTAGCTAGCTAGCTGGCTAACGCCGAGCAGCAGCGGTGACGTTTTTTTCTCATTCATGAGCAGTCCTGGCCGAAGCCATTGACACACGTTAGCAGCTGTGTCCAGTCTCACTCACCTCTCACATGCCGTTCTCAACGAGTCGGTAGGGCTTGCACCGTGAAAGGAAATGAAGCTCACATCAAGCTGCAGCATTGGCCGACTAGTTAACGTTTGCTATTCGAGCCACCCTTGTATTTCCTTCGGTGTTACATTCACAGCACATCTCTATGTGAGCTACACAGCGGCTCCAGTGTTGCCTGCACCTCCACCTCTGGTTCCCATTATTCCCCGGCTCTGCTCTTGTATGCAACACCAGTCGCTGCTAATGTTAGCAGGCTACAGTGTCTGCTCTGCTACCAACGTTAATTACACAGCCACCGGCTTGTGTGTCCACAGTGACATTTTGCAGCGAGAAGTCATGTCCTCTGCCCGGGTTCAGTTTCTCTATATTCCAGCTGGGTCTCCCATAGGCTGCCTCTTCTCATGTATGATGACGGCATTTTTCATTTGACTACGCAAAACTACATTTCCGGATTATTGACCTGTTTCGGATCGAGTTGACCCGACCCGAGCAGGGTCCTATCCCGAACAATTTCAACACAATTCTGCCACCGAATAACTATACATTCATTTTTTTTAATTTCCGTTATATACAATGTCTGTAAAAAAGATAAATGGTCAAGATTGAAGCAGCCAAGCCCGAGATATCCTGCTTTTTATTCCCTATATGGGGCAAGCGCCAAAAACACTTCCCAAAATGCAACTCAATAAAATATTTCATTAGAACCCCTTTTGTGAGTTAAGTCTAATAACTATATACATACATCAACTGGTTAGCATCAATTAAAATAACAGCTAATTCTATTTTGACATGCATGGACATGTATACATCTATTTACATTGGCACTACCAATGTAGGCTACAATTAAGTACTGGGCACTGTCTACATGTTAAATGTGTAGTTTCTTTTTTCTTAATGTTAAACAGTTATATTGTACATATTGTTTCTGTTTATTTCATATTCATGTTTAATATGTTTATGTATGCACCAACAACCAAGGCAAATTCCTTGTGTTACTTTGCAATAAATCCTTTTCTGATTGTGATTGGCTCCTACTTTTCACCTCTATTCTTTTATTTATGATTTTATATTTTATATTTGATTTATTATTGTAGTTTGGTTTTCATACCTACCTCATTTGTTTTGTGACTGATGTTCTGTGACTGGGCTGCAGTTTCCTTTTGAATGAATAAATCGTCCCTCTGTTCTCTCTCCCTCTTTATTCATTTGAATATGACAGGCAAATCTCTTTTCTACTATCTTAGATCACCAACATTGATGGATTTGGTGCCATGTTGAGTCCAGTCCACAACATAGCTTGTAATCCCCACCAGATTGATGTGAAGTTTTCCATATAACTAGACTTGTATTTACAGCAATTTTAACCTGATCTGCTGGACTGATTCCTCCAGGTATCACAATTCTGACATTCCCAACAAGGAAACATTCTTCGTCAAGTTTAGGAAAAGACACATTCATTTAGAAAACAATGACCAATATGAATGATTGAACAGCAGCAAGCGATAAACTGCTTCTAACTTCCATCATGCCATATGTGCATTAACAAAACAGAAGTGTTCCATGGATACCTGCAGCCTGCCACAACTCCATCTGCAGGTGAGTTGTTAGTTATGCAGTACAGTACTGCAGTATCACAGTTTGACCGTGAGATACTGCATTATGTGAACAACATAATAATGATACTATGCAGTGAAGTGTCCTTCATTAAAGCAGTTTAGAGATCACCAGCTCAGACAACATTATAAATAATTCATCAAGTCTAGTCTCGCATAGCCAGACCTTCCTCCACAGCGCTGTGGAGGAAGGTCTGGCTTAGTCCACACAGCATTCTGGGATGGGAGAAAAACGTGCTCTGGTTTATTGGCATTTCTTTAAACCAATCACAATCGTTATGGGCGGTGCTGAGTGCCGAGCAGAGCAACGGTGCCTCTGCAAAATAGCCTCGGGAAGGAACTTGTTTTGGTGGAACGTGTACGTTCAAAAGTAGTTTTAGTCATGCAACATAAAACTCAGATTGGACAGATAGTCTAGCGAGTGATGTCCAGCAGTCCACACGGTTGGCTGGAGTTATGGTGATGTTTGAGTCTCCTGCAGGACCCTCAGCTGCTCCTCTACACTCTCCAGCTCCTGCTGCAGGGCCGACATCTGAACACATGGGGACAAATACCAGTCACAGTTTCACACTTGATTGTATGATTGTATGCTAACTAGAATACAATTAGACGAGCATGGACTACGGAACTAGTATACTGGATAGTATTTAATACATCATTAAGACATAAATAAAGATACAATAATAATTAGAATTATAATATACAAATAATTAAATTCAGTAAAACCAGGGAATAAATCAATACATTATTATAATTTCAGAAAAGATTAAAAAGAAAATGTAATAATTAAAAAAACAGTTGTTATGCTCAAATGTTATTGCATCTTTCTTAATTTCATAGTAAAAGACATACTGGAATTCATGTTATGGACTTTTGGAAAAGGACATTTTGAAATAAAATTTGATTAAATAAAAATGAATTCCATTAAAAAACGTACAATATGTAATTTTCTGCCACTAGGGGTCTCTCAATCAAAACACTTTTGATAAGGCTGTGAAGTTGCGTGGGATTGTTTTCTTTGTTAAACAACCACCGTTGCCGATGAAAATGTATTTGTTTGGGGACCAGTTAATGTATTACTGTGTTGCAAAGTGCCATGTAAGTCATGAAAACATGATGCTGTGTGGCAGAACATATAAAAGTATAATTCTGTGACATATGATTTACATTACTCTCTATGTATTATCATCTCCGTGTTTTGATGGAAGTTAGAGCAACTAGAGGGGTCAATGGTTATATAGTCTCACGCTGCCAGACCTTCCTCCACTGCGCTGCGGAGGAGGGTCTGGCTAGTCTACATAGCATTCCAGGTTGGGAGAAAAACGTGGTCTGGTTAATTGGCATTTCTTTAAACCAATCACAATCGTCATGGGCGGTGCTAAGCACCAGACGGAGCCACGGTGCCTCTGCAAAATAGCCTCAGGAAGGAACTTGTTTTGGTGGAATGTGTACGTTCAAAAGTTGTTTTAGTCGTGCAACAGAAAATTCAGATTGGACAAATAGTCTAGCTAGCTGTCTGGATTTCCCTGCAGAGATCTGAGGAGCAGTTAACCATAGTCCTCATAAATCCACCGGAGTTTAGAACGCCAACACAAAGATCCTTCATCCTTCATTCTGGCCGAATGAAGGACATCCGGCGGAATTTTCAGAGGCAACGGAGCAATCTCGGAAGTGGAACGTCGTGGATTTAGACTAAAGGTTATATGACGCCACTGACAGGCGACCAAACGACACAGGCTACTTTAAGTACACAACTAAAAATAGAATATTAGTAAAATGTTAATGAACTAAAATGTAAAAATGTAGCAAATCTACTGAAGTGGCATACTAAAAATCTAAACTGTAAATCAGTTTGGATCAAGGTGCAGGTTGTTGCAGGCTTGACATTCATTGGTTTTCTTGTGGTAGTAGTAGTAGCATTGTGAAAAAAATGTAATACAAAATATTAACCTTTCTCATGTTAAGACCAATAATAACCAATTATAAATAACCCGTAGCAGGCCTGCAACTTACGGCCCAATGCTGCTCACCTTAGTGTCCATCTGCTGCCTGACATGAGCAGGAACCTTGGTCAGGTAGTCTGGGGACTGCACTCTGCCCAGGATCTTCTCCAGCTTTGGAACCAGCTTGTCTCTGCGCTGGGAGAGCTGCACCATCTGGTTTTCAATGTTCATTCCACTCTGAGAGAGTAAATCATGCTGTATGTTAGACATCACCACCATGGGAACTAAAACATTGGAACACACCAGCATACATGTATTTGTGGATGATGAGGCTACATCCCATGTCATTCCAGTTTACATTTTGAAGTTTAGGTAGCACATTGCAAAATCAATGCAGAATCAATTTCACAATTAATCTCTAATGATTATGGCAATCTAATTGTTACTTGGGAGTAGGGTTGGGCATTGTTTGGATTTTAACAATTCTGATTTCCGATTCGTCCTTTTGATTCCAGTTGTCATCGATTCACGACTGCGATTCTTTGAGGGGTGGAGTTGAAACGGGTCTCTGAGGGGGACTCTGACTGTTGTTAGTGCAGCGAACAGCATTCGGCCTTCTTGAAGACCCTGAATGGAGTCCTGTATGGGGCTCCAGTGGAGGACTCCATAGTTCTGCTAGGAGAACTTTACGTGCACATGGGCAATGATAAACACCTGGAGAGGGGTGACTGGGAGGAACAGCCTCCCTGATCTAAACCCAAGTGGTCGTTTGTTGTTAGACTTCTGTGCTAGTCATGAATTGTCTATAACAAACATTATGTTCGAACATATAAGGATGCTCATAAGTGTACCTGGTACCAGAGCATCCTAGGCCGAAAGTTGATGATTGTTTTTGTGATCGCATTGTCTGATCTGAGCCCGCATCTTTTGGACACTTGAGGGGCGGAGCTGTCGACAGATCACCATCTGGTGGTGAGTTAGGTCATGGGTTGGGGGAAGATTGGACAGACCTGGTAAGCCCAAACGGGTAGTGTGGGTGAACTGGAAATGTATGGAGGAGGCCCACGTCAGACAGATCTTAAACTCACACTTCCGGCAGAGCTTTTTCTGGCATCCCAAGTCTGGAGGCAGTTGCAGGGTACCGACAGGCCCGAAGGGCTACAGCCTCTGCTGTAAAAAGAGGCAAAGCAGGATCTTCGTCAATTTCCCTGATGGAAGTCACTGAGGTAGTCAAACTGTCTTGGATGACTTGCCTCTTCAAAATTGCATGAAAGTCTGGGACAGTGCCTAAGGAGTGGCAGACCAGGAATAGTTCCCTTGATTAAAAAGGGGGACCAGAGAGTGTGTGCCAATTACAGGGGTATCACACTTCTCTGCCTCCCTGGTAAAGTCTACTCCAAGGTGCTGATAACTAGGGTTAAGCCAATAGTCAAATTGATGAGGACAAAGATGAGGACAAAGAGGGACAATGTGGATTCTGTGTTGGTCGTGGAACAACAGACCAGCTCTTCACTCTTGTAAGGATCCTGGAGGTAGCCTGGGAGTATGTCCATCCAGTCTACATGTGTTTTGTGGATCTAGAGAAGGCGCATGACCGGGTCCCCCGGGAGATATCGTGGGAGGTGCTGCGGGAGTATGGGGTGAGGGGGTCCCTTCTCAGGGCCAATCATGCCATGGTTCTCAGCAGGAAACCAATGAAGTGCCTACTCCGGGTAGGGAATGAGTCCTTACCACAAGTGAAGTAGTTCAAGAACCTCGGGGTCTTGTTCGCAGGTGAGGGGACAATGGAGATTGGCCGGAGAAAATTACCTTCTGGACAAAAAAATCTATCTTATCTTAACAGGAGCAGCAGGGGCGGTATTGCATTTGCTTTACTGCTCCGTTGCCTGAAGCAAAGCTCTCGATCTACCGGTCAATTTTCGTTCCTACCGTCACCTATGGTCATGAAGGCTTGGTCATGACTGAAAGAACAAGATACTGAGTACAAGTGGATGACATGGGTTTTCTCAGGAGAGTGGCTGGAGTCTCCCTTAGAGATAGGGTGAGAAGCTCAGTCATCCGAGAGGAACTTGAAGTAGAGCTGCTGCTCCTTTGCGTCAAAAGGAGCCAGCTGAGGCGGTTTGGGCATCTGGCAAAGGTGCCCCCTAGGCGCCTCCCTAGGAAGGTGTTCCAGGGACGTCCAGCTGGGAGAAGGCCTCGGGGAAGACCCAGGACTAGGTGGAAATACTATATCTCCACCCTGGCCTTGGGTACGGCTCGGGATCCCCCAGTCAGAGCTGGTTAATGTGGCTCAGGAAAGGGAAGTTTGGGGTCCCCCTGGTGGAGCTACTGCCCCCACGACTCAACAATGGCTGGATGGATGGATACAAGGATCGACACATGACGGCTCCTCTGCCTTGACTGCTACTACACAATGTTAAGCAATGCAGGGTTTTTTACTGCAGAGAGAATAAAGTGGAAAGAGGCAGAAGCAAAGCAGAGACAACAAGCACTTGAAATCTTGGTTCAGGCCAAAAAACAGAGAAAGAATTGGGGTTGCAACTATCATATTTATGCATTGTAGATTAATGTGTCAGTTATTTTTTTTTTTATTTATTGTTACGTCTATAAAATGTTTTCCAATGACATGCAGCAAAGGGCCGCAGGTCGGAATCTAACCCCAGGCCACTGCGGTAAGGACTGAGCCTTTTTTACATGGGGCGCACTTGTTCCATTGTTTCTCATAGTCGGAGATACTGACTGACAAAGTTTAGTTTAGAGAGTTTAGTCAGTCCAAGACCAAAAGATATTTCATAATCTTCCATTTCATAAAGAAAAGCAGCAAATCCTCACATTCAGGAAGCCGGAACCAGAAATTGTTTGACGTTTTTGCTGAATAAATATCTGAAAAGTTTAATTGATTATTAAAATTGTAGGCGATTCATTTTTTTTGTCATCCACTAATCAATTAGTTGGGGGGAGTGATTTACAATTAGCCCCGCAAATCCAACTCCATTTGCGGGGTTGATTGTAATATTGGCAGCTGTGAATTTCCATATAATTGTGCTTTTGAGACTTGCTTAAGGGCTGAAGCAGAAGGAAGTTGATACATAGGCCTACCTGAATGTGAAGGTGTAGCTGACATGTGTGGTCCACCACACCGATGAGGCTTCCTTCGGGTGGAGGAGTGGAGTGGACAGAGAAGAGGTCTGCTCTCTGAGGACAGTGGATATGGAGGCTGGAGATCCGGCTTAAAGTCCTAACAGCTGAGCCAAAGTGCAGCAGAATCTGGGCCTGGCCGGGTGAACACACTGCCCACACTGAAACACACAACATACAACATGGAAATAAACCACTTTCACAAAATGTTAAGTAATCCATGCATTTATTAATTTATCAATAAAGCTCATAACATTTTTTTTGTATGAAAACTGTCAGGGTTTTGGTATTTTGTTCTGTTTTATTGTGTAGTCTTCTTTCTCTGTTTTGCTTGGTTTCCTGTTTTATTTTGATAGTCTGTCTTGTCTCCCTTGTCTTGTCTAGCTTACGTCCTGTCTTTGTTTGTTTCCCGCCTTTTTTGATTGTTCGGCCCCACCCTGATTTGTTGCACCTGCCTCTCGTTCCCTCATTACCTTGTGTATTTAGCCTCTCTGTTTTCCCTTGTCTCTTGTCGGATCGTCTCGTCTTGTTGCTGTGCGTTCTGTTTGTTTCTGCGTTCCCTGTCGTGGATTTCCTTTATGTATTGGATTATAGCTCCAAGTAAGTTTTGCTTGTCTTTAAATAAAGCTCTTTAAACTGCATTTGGGTCCCAACCTTGCCTGCCTTCGCACCAGACGTGACAAAAACATTTTCATCTAGCAGTCTTCAGGGGTGTGATTCTTCCGGATAATTCCGGAAATCCGGCTTTTCTGACCTGAAAATGAAGCTCTCGTAAATCATGCAAATCCGCTTTTTTTTTTTTTTTTCTTTTGGGGGGGTGTCGCAAGGCACAGGTCGGGGGTATTGGTAAACATAATGACCGGTCACTGCTGGTCACTTCATTCAAAGCAGAGCTCCACCAAAGAGCCTGCAATCGTTGCGGAAGGTTATTTGAATAAGAATTTTGGACGTGTGGGGGCGAACTATCTTCTTAGCTGAAGCCGACAAGGGGACAATATTTTTATTTTATGTTGGCAATGCAAGCTGAAGCGACGTAGCAGATGACGTTGAGAAGTTGCAGTGAGGAATATTTTAGGAGCACCATTTTCGGCAGTGCAGAAAGGTAGTGGCCCACACTAACTTAGTGTTGAGCCGGGAAACATGGCTAAAAGAGCTCTACAGCGAAAAGATGTGCTGGGCGAGCCGTCAGTCGGTCGAAGCTAACAGAAGCTAGCTGGCGTAAGCTGACAGCTGACCAACGCTACCAAGTGATCGGCGGAGACAGGGAGTACATGTATTTGAAAGAGTCCGGCAGTTGTGGCAGACGAAGGTCCAGTCGGGAGATTGGATGGAGAGTCCACTGAAGTCCACTGTGGTCTGAAGGGCTAATCCTCGCTAGATCACTAGCCAGTCGGGAGGTTGACAGCTAACGTTAGCCAGCTGAAGCTAACAGTCGATCGATGGTGAGTAACGTACGTTACACAGGCTGGCAGCAGCACAGAGTCCAGAGTTGATAAGTGTGGGGGGGTAGAAAGGTGTTGAGAATGACCAACACCTAATCTTAAACTTAGTGTAGCTACTTAATTTGCTACGACCCGATCAGAGGTTACTTAAATTGAGACGTTCAGTCAAAATCAATCATGTCACCTTCAAACGGGATCTCTGTTTGCAGGGTTCAGGCCGGACCCTCCCGGTGATCATGCTGCTCTGGGGGACCGGCTGTACAGTGAGAAGCCGCTGCTGACCGGCGCAGAGCTCTGCCAGAACTCCGACTGCTGTCTGTCCGCGCGGCCGTCTGACGGCATCAGTATTAAATTGAGACTCGCGTTAAATAGTAGTCTAATTCGGTACAGTTGGTTTTAACGCCTGATGCAAAGTGTAGGCCTATAGGAGTACACATGAAAACCCTGAACAAGCAGCGTCGCTCTGCTCTGTCTTTCTGCTGTGCCCCATTCACGTAGTAGTTTTACACTATGTAGATTAATCGCAATTAATCTGCGGTTCACATGTATGTATGAACTGTGGTGGTCCGTTACACTCTAGGCTATATTCAACATCACTGATTAAGTAGCCTAAGTCAATCCTACAAACAACTGGACTTTAGGGTCAAGTGTTGTTGTATCCGGCCCATGTCCCGGATGTGAAAGCCTCCTTATTGGACTACTGAATATAATAATATTCCATTATATTTTGTATTTTGAATTGTTACCTGCCACCAGAATTTTGTGATTTCCTTGCAATAAATATTGACATTTTTACCATAAATTGGTGCCTAAAAATGTATCAGAATGCAGGAATTGAAGTCATTTACCCTCAGAATTTCCTGGGGGAGGACCCCCAGACCCCCTCCCCCCCTGCTTTGTGTGTTCCCGCAAAGACAAAGTCTGAGCAAGGAAAAACCCTGAAGTATAATCACAGACAGCCATAAAAAACATTTAAATTGCAGAGTTAGTTATAACTTAATATGTACAGTGTCAACAGAGAGAAACACGGACAATTGAACAGACAGTGACAACATACATCCTACATACTGTAGAGAATGACAGTAACAGCATACAAACGGCATAAATAAAAATTTGTTATAAACGTGTGCTCTTTAAAAAGTAGAAAGCATTGTTTGCCATTTACATTACATGTTTAAAAATCCGTAAATGTCCGTGGGTGGGTCTGCATGGGCGTGGTAATGTGGGCTGGTGTGGGTGTGGGTGTGGTAGTAAGGAGAGAGAATAGGAGAAGGAAGTTTGTGTGAGGTGGACCTGGTCACCACAGACCCAAATCTTCTCAGCTGTTGCTACTGTCATATGCTGCACTGTCTCTTCATGTGGCACTATTATTATTTATATTATAACAAGGTAATGCAATGTGTAATCAAGTGATGACTGATTAACAGTAATGTAAATGCTAAATGCCCTAATACCTACATATCATGTAAGACTCAATTTCTCCTTTTCTTTGCACAAAACTCTCCAGAAAGTGCCATTTAATGGTTTATTTTTTTTTTTAAATGAGGGGGGGAGGGGGCTGTCGCAGCGTCATGGGTGCGCCGTATATTTTCCTGCTTTTTTGTCCTTTGCCAATCACACCTATGAGTCTTTGAGCATTCATCAGTGAAGTGTTATTTTTGAACTGTTAAATGACTTACTGGCAGGTTTTTCTTTGGTCATGCGACACTGGGATCGTAGTGAGCGGGCCACTCGGATCACTTCCTGCACCAACAGGAAATCTCTTTCCTCTTCAGGGAAATGCCAGTGTGCCTGGCAGGATGGAGAGGTTACAGAAAAAGAACGCATCAGCTAAAACACATGGAAAGTTGACAATCCAGCCAAAAATAACAGAACACATTTAGGAGTAAAGAATGAGCAAAGATGTACTGTGTATATATAAGAGAAAACTTAAAGGTCCAATATGTAAAATATTTACTGTATTAAATCAAAAAATGACCACAATTTATCATCAGATATCAAGGAAACATGCTAAGTTGAAATACCATCTTCTCTGACAACAATGCTAAAGCCAGTATTTTCTTCTTTGAAATATGAAATTGGTTCATGAAACGTCTCGCAATAAAAAAAAGGAAAATATAACTTGGTTAGAGAGCTAAGGTGCCATGACGAGAGGTTCTAATCATATTTTAGGTTGGACAAGATTCAGTTTGATGTCCTGCTATCTCATTGGTTGAGCGTTGAAAGATCAGATTTTGGTCACCTAAAAATGTCTTGTTCAGCATTCTGCCAACCAAGCTAGCATGGTAACTTAAGGGCAAGTTTGCTGATTTTCTGTTCTGCCGTAGATACAGATGACTGTCTCCAGTACCCGGAGGTCTGTGTTTACCCACCGGTAAATCTCCGCTGTCATCCTCCCCAGCTTCCCCGCTCTATCAAAAATCGTCACATCCGTTTTTAAAAAAAAACATGATGGCCGCGGCCGTATCGCCAAACTCCCGGCTTCAAAGCGGCAGTCCACAAACCAATGGGTGAAGTCACGGATGCTACGTCCATTATTTTTAGTCTGTGTGGTTGTGGAGAGGTTTGATGGTTGTAGCCCTACCAGCTGAGAGGAGCAGGGGTACGGCTGTAAACATAGAGCGCTCGGGGGGGCAGCGGCTCCAGGACCGCGTGGCTGGAGTCTCTGCCACAGCTCCTCAGTGATGAAGGGCATGAAAGGGGAGAGCAGGGCCAGAGACATGGACACACAGTGGTAGAGGACACTACTGGCCACCTGCCTGGCTCGGACACTGGGCTCTGTGTCCGTCTGGACCACGGCCCCCCCATCCTGCCGCTGGACCAGCACTGGCTTCACACACTCCTACAGGACGCACACACACACACGTTACATTTCCACCTCAAGGTAACTACTATAAGATCAACTCAAACACTCTGGTTTTAGTCAGGTTCATCTGTTACATCCCTCTCTGACACCCTGAGACTAATTAATCAGGGACACATATCAGCCTTGCTTTTTAGATTACTGCTAATACAAGGGAGACAAGTTAGGATCTCATTTCTAATTTGTCCTTTTTTTTGATGACATCAAAGCGTACCCATAATGCAATGTGAGAGTTCTGCTCCTCACCATGTAGACGTCACACAGGCTGTGGACCCAGAAGGAGTACAGCGCAGATGTGACCGTGTGCAGCTCGTAGGCCTCGAAGGCCTGCTCACACTGAACCACAGTACTGTAGAGTCTGGAGCAGATCCAGCGCTCCATGCTGCTCACTGCACACGTCTGGAAATGGGAAAGAAACACTTATATAGTATAATCAATATATCTTTTACATTTGGATATCCTTTACAACTAATAGTTCAAATCCTGGGTTTGGACAGGATGTCTGTTAAATACACTGAATCTTCTTTTACTAGTTCAGTTAGATTTTTATATAACTCAAAACACAGACCACTCAAAGAGTAATGTCATTTCCTATCAGTTACTGGTCTGCGACTGTGATGAATTATGGAAAAATCCAATATGAAATTCAAGGACGTATTGCTATAATTCAAAGTAAAAAAAGGTCACATGTATTTCTGCTGCCTGAGTTGCTATAGTAACTCGTGCAATACCAGGCAAATTACAGGATGTGCTCTCGGCCTATCTCTATAATCGTTCTTAAAGGAAGAGTTCAACATTTTCGGAAATACAGTAATTTGCTTGAGTGCGAGATGTTCAGATAATCACATGTCTGTGTAAAGTAAAGTAAGACGCATGACATGGTTAGCCTAGCTTAGCATCAAGACAGGAATCAGGAGGAAACAGCTGCCAGGCTCTGTCTAAAGGTCCTGACATGATGTATGCAAAACATCCATGACTGTATGTCTCTTTTAATCTATACACACACAGAAATGTTAAAACAACACTTTGTGGTTTTAGGGCAAGTTACGTACTTAAACTATTTCTTCATTACCCAGAGTCTCTGACTATTGCGCTGGCAAACTCACTGTATGGACAAGACTCCAGGAAGCTGTGCACAGTCACTGCATCCAACCGCTGTAGCTTTATGTCAATCAGTGAGCTGTAGAGGTGCTGGTAGGACAGGGCCAGGCTATCTGTTTCCCCCTGCTTTCAGTCTTAATGCTAAGCTAGGCTAACAGCAACCTGACTCCAGCTCTGTACTTCCGCTGCATTCCAGTCATATGAGATTGTGAGGATTTATGTTGCCAGACAACTCAAGATGGTTGTATAATGCTTTACATATGGGAGTTGACAACAGATCACTTGAACTATCACATCTGGGTTAAATGACCTGAAACAGCAAACTTTGTCTGACATGAGGTGCTCAGATGTTTGCCTATTAATTAGCACCAATGTATTCCTTTAAACATCAATGTCAAATGAACTGTTATATTGTGTTATAGTTAGCAAAGACAAACAGGACTGTGGACAAACCACTGGCAGCCTTAATTTAGATTTGGTGTCAAATCCAACTGTACTGTAACACTGCTTATGCCTTGCCTGCCCATGTTAGTGTGTCCTTTAGCAAACTGTGTGCTCATACCAACGCTGATTAGGGATCCTTCATTATATACTATTTGGCTATGTGGTGTGTGGAGTGTATGGTTACAGGCAGTCTTTTTTCACAAACTGATTGTTACATTTATGCCAATCCATCCCTGCACCATCTAGTGTAGGCAGATAAAAGCTGTTGCTTTGTGCAAGATCAACAGCTTTGGCTTCCTGTTTTGCACCCCAAAGTGATGTGCGGTGTGGTGATGTTCAGTCCAGTCTGCCTCAGTGGCACACAAACATTTAGTGGAGGAAGGGCTTTTGTTTGTGGAAATCATACACAATTCTGAATGGTTGTTCTTCAAATGTTTTTTTAAGACAAGGTTAGCCTTTTACTCGACAACAGCACAGCTATATACATGAACAGAACATCAGAATAAAAATGCAGTCCCCCTGCTGGTTTCTTGGCTGTACCTCTTCCAGTGTTGCCACTGGGGTTGTGTTAGCACCCAGTACTCCCAGTGTGAATCTCAGTGCCTGCCACATCTTGTTACAAAAGTGTCTGCAGCTCAGGACCTGAGAGATGGACAGACTGATGTCTTCTCCTGATAACAAAAAGAGCATGAAGGTAAATAGACTTTCAAGGTGAACAGTTTTGCTCCACTAGTGGCAGCGTCAGTCACTTCGCTGGTTGGTCTGTATGTTGGTCCACAGTAGGAATGTGGACCAAATCCAGTTTGAGGAATAAAGCAAATAATTATGTGCTTTTTACAAATATAAAGAATTTTATTTACAAAACACTTTTTTAATTTAACAATAGGCAGCCAAGTTCAGAAATGTTAATGTTTATGTTGTGAATGTTCAAATACCAGAAGCTGTACGAGCTATTTCTAATTTCCACTGATTACCCTGCCATCGTTGCAATTACAGATAAAGTAGTTGCAATCGTGTTGCCAGACCTTCCTCCACAGCGCTGCGTAGGAGGGTCTGGCTAGTCCACACAGTATTCTGGGATGGGAGAAAAACATGCTCTGGTTTATTGGTGTTTCTTTAAACCAATCACAATCATCTTGGGCGGTGCTAAGCGGAGCCATGGTGCCTCTGCAAAATAGCCTCTGGAAGGAACTTGTTTTGGTGGAACACGTGTACGTTCAAAAGTTGTTTTAGTCGTGCAACAGAAAAGTCAGATTGGACAGATAGTCTAGCTAGCTGTCTGGATTTACCCTGCAGAGATCTGAGGAGCAGACCATAACCATAGTCCTCATAAATCTGCCCGAGTTTAGAACGGCAACAAAAAGAAAGAGGAAGGGGACGGACATCCGGCCGAAATGAGGGACATCTGGCGGAATTTCTGGCAGAATTTCTGGCGGCACCGGCGCAATCTCAGAAGTGAAACGTTGTGGATATAGACTACCGCCGTGATAACTTTCCAGAGATGTAAAATCCTGTCTCTTAGTATTATAAACCATTGTGCAGTGTTTTGATAAGCCTTTACGTGTAATAATCTGTTACTCCAACTGACAAATGGAATAGAGTGGTCCTTTAAGAACTTCAGAGTTTTTGATACTCTGTGCTACAGATACATTTCAGTTGGTTCCAAGAAAGTATTGAGGTTGAATACCCAGCCATAGTCTACAATTACATCAAATGTGCTGAACATATTCATTATCCCACCGCAGTGAATCCTTCCAGACACAAGCATAGGAAAGTGGACTAACCAGAGAGACATGCCACTTAGGAGAAACACTTTAGAACTCGTGGAAGAATGAGAACATTTCTTTGTTGCAGAGTGCAAAATGAAAGAGCAGATAAGCTGCCAAACTGGAACGGGCAAAAGATCTTGACAACCCATCCCTAGTCCTGTCACTGCAGTCCCTCACAACTCCTCTCGCTCTCTCCATCTAGTTCAAGTTACACATCATCTTCTTTTCCTGCAACACTGTGCTCACATTCACACAGCTCCACACATTCACTCACTCTGACAAATGGTCTTCCTGGTTAGATAAAATGAGCAGAGAGGAGAGTCACTCACCCTGCATCTTGTGAGAGCAAAGGGCAAATCTCAGAGCATCAGTCCCACACTGAGGGATCCCTGTGGGGAAGTCCTTCCTCTGTGGGGAAGCACATGGAACTGACAGATAAGAGAGGAAGCAATGATTGTGCACAGTCAGCCACAAAGAAACAGATAGGAGCGAGGGCAACTGACCTGCGCTTCCATGGCAACCAGCTGCTCCCTGGGGTCCAGGTTCCCCTCCTTCACTTTCTCTTGGAGTCTCTAGGAGGAAACAAACAACTAAATGTCTTTAAAGGGAATTGGAACAGACGGATGTTTCCAACTGACAGTACATCAGCTGTGCTGTCACATCACAACAGAAAAACACTTCTCTCACAGTATCATTCTTCTCACATCCCAGAGGAGATATGGGGCCACTTTGCATGAACTCCTATATGTCCTGGTTCCAGCAGACATTACAGTACAATTCCACAAGTAATCCCAGCTCCCCCCTACCCTCACCTCCCTAGGTACAAGTACATAAAGAAAGAAAGAAGGAAGAAGCAAATAAATAGAGAGGAAAAAATGGAGAATTGGATTACTCTCATTCTCTCCAACTGGTTTTACACAGTGAACACTGTCAGTCTCAGGAGGGATAGTGAGGCTATCAATAAAGTCCAGAAGGGGGTTCCAGGTCTTGTGAAAGGTTTTAAGGGTGTCTTTTATTTAGAATCAGAATTGTCTACCTTGATGCATTCCAAGATTTCCTGTCGGAAGGGGAGGCATGTTTCCAGAGAAGAAGAATGGCACGCCTGGCCAACAGAGCAGTAAATGTGATGAGTATGTGTGGTGGTAGGAGGAGGCCCAGCAGGGCTGTTACAAGCCTGGGGTAAATAGGTGTGTTAATGGCCCGCCTAATGTTTTGAAATATAATGGACTAAGGTTTGTCAGCCGAGAGCATGTCCAGAACATTTTCTATCAGAAGATATTTAGCATTGGTGAAATGTGCTTTGTGGAGCCCCTTGATTGCAGTAGTCGGTGCGTGGAACATATGGATGAGGAACGCACCAGGTGCTGCATGTTACTCCACTGGTCATTTGAGATGGCAACTCTGAGGGTCATGTATTGAGGGACAGATGTACAGAGTCCATTATGATGCAAATTATCAATGTGATCTGCTTTGATCGAAATCAAGGGTATGGAATTGGTCACGTTCCGCTTCAGTGGGGTGGTGGGGCTAATGGAACAGTTGCTTTTCTACAAAGTGCCTGATTTGAAAGAAGAGAAAGAGATGGCTATTGGGCAAATTATATTAAGCTGAAAGGGATGACAAGGGGGAAAAAACATCTTCATGTAAATTATAATGAGTTGCAGGGCCATTGACCGTCCTGTTGTGAACAGAAGGGGCAAACAGGTAACTGTTTAGGATTGGTGGGAGGACTGGAGCGCTGTGCAAACCATAATACTTGCTAAACTGAAGCTAAATCTTGATAGTGTTAGTGATGCCTGGGGCTAGCGATTTTGAAGGCCATTATAAGGAGCTGGGAGCAAATGGCAGAGTGCAGTGAGCTCTGCGAGGACAACACCTCAGTGTGAGCCCCAGGTGGCAGCGGACCTGAAAGAGGCGTCTGTTGGTGTGACAGGCCCGGGAGTAATGACGGACATTTAGGAGGTCTAAACCGCCTTCAGACTTTGGGAGCTGGAAGACTAATCTTTTCCAAAGGAATGCATTAAACTGCTTATTCAAGGCTGACAAAAAAAAGATTTATTAATACAGTTGTCCAGATGTGGACACCAAGGGACTTGAAGCCGTCCACCCTCTCCACCGAGGACTCGCTGATTTTAAGGGGGGTGTAGATGCTTCCCTGCTTCTTCCCAAAGTCCACTATCATCTCTGTAGTCCTGCTGACACTCAGGAGTAGTTTGCTGTCCTGACACCAGTTGGTCAGGTCCTCTACTTCTTTCTTTTCTACACCGCCTAAGACTAGAATTGTAGTTTATATGATTTTACGTGACAAATAAAAAGATTTGACTCAGACACACAGACACACACAGACACACACACACACACACACACACAGTGTGTCATTAACAGTTTTAATCCTGGTGGACCATGTGCGTGTGCTACCCACCTCCAGAGAGACTCCATGTATAACATCTAATGGGTCAATGACATTCCCCAGAGATTTACTCATTTTCCTGCCATGTTTATCTCTCACCAGAGAGTGAAGGAGGACCTGAAAGGCATGATGGGAACAGGAAAGGGGTGAGAGAGAATCAGCATGGTGGTCTGACATGCTAATGAATCAGTAGTGTTTGTGTAAAAGCTGTGTGCTTTTGGGTAGTACCTGTTTAAAGGGCAGCTGTCCAGTCAGCTCTGTGCCCAGCATCACCATTCTCGCCACCCAGAAGAAGATGAGGTCACTGCCCGTCTCCAGAATAGAATTGGGGTAGAAGCGCTGAAGGTCAGTGGTCTGCGGGAAGTCAAGCTGTGGTCAGGATACAAACGGACAGGGCTGCTTATGGAGGACTGTGTTCTGCTGGAGAAGTGCCCTACCTGCTCCGGCCAGCCCAGCATGGCGAAGGGAAACAGCCCAGAGGAGAACCACGTATCCAGCACATCAGGGTCTGATGTGAGCAATAAATAAAACACAGTATATTTACACAAATGTCAATTCTACAAGGCACTATTAGTGTAGTGGGAGGCTTTAAAGTTGTTTTGGTGGTCAACGGTGGTGGAGGGAGTACTGAATCTCAGTACTTAAGTAAAAGTACAAATAACCAGAGACATATTTACTTTAGTAAAAGTAGAAGTACCACAATGACAACCCTTTTTGTATTTTAAGGTTGTACCAGAATAGGTTTACATGGTTTAATTTTCAAAAAACACCATATTTTTGTTGTACTGCAGTGCTCTCTCTCACTGCTGCAGATCCTCTTTTCACCTGGTCTCTGTTTTAGCTACAGAGTGAGACCTCTTTTCTTCTTCTTCTTCTGTACTATCTTTGATTGCACTGCACATGCCCAGTAGCTCAGATGTAGATCATGTCAGCTAGCTAGCTCCATAGACAGTAAAAGACAGGCTGTTTCTACAACTTCGGTCAGTTACAAGGCAGGATTAGCTGGGAGACTTCTAAATGAGGGCGCACATGTAAGTAGTTCTTTTGTAGATTATGGTGAACTTGTGTGTGTTGTAGCAGTGCTTTGCTACTGAGAACGAGGTAGCATGCTAGCGTTAGCATTAGCGTTAGCATGCTAACGCTACGAGCTAATGGTTGCAGTTAGCCTGCTCGTTTCGGCTTGTGACGTCACAAGCCGTGCCGATTTTGAACAGCTCACCCAGAGACTGAAGGCAGGACACATTCAGAAACCGTATCTCACTCTAAACAGCATGGATGGATTTTTTTCAAAGTTTGTATGTGTGTGGAAGCACCAGAGACACAACATAACACCCCAAATCCCAGAAAAAGTGATTTTTTCATAATATGGGCACTTTAAGTAAAAGTAAAAAGCAGAGGTGGGACAAAGTCATTGTTATGCAAGTCACAAGTAAGTCTCAAGTCTTTGCCCTCGAGTCCCGAGTCAAGTCGAGTCAAAGATGAGGCAAGTCCCGAGTCGAGTCACAAGTCAAAGCCAACAAGTCTCAAGTCGAGTCCAAAGTCCTACCATTTTAGTTTCGAGTCATTTCAAGTCATTTCAGTTTCAGTGTATGCAATATTAAGAATATTTTCACTGCTTCAAAAGTCATAAGAAAGCCCTTTCTCTCAAGAAACTGAAGTCATATGCTTTATAGCAGTGGTTTTCAAAGTGGGGACGGGGACCCCTGGGTGCTGCGAGGGGGTGCTAGGGGGGCCATGGCAAGTTGGCATGAAAAGTATAGCAAAACAAAATAATTGAATAAATTAAATAATTAAAGTAAACCAAATTAAACCAAAAATAAGCTAAACAATATTCCCATTAGTTAAGAACTGCACTATAATAATCTATTGCATCTCTGAACATTACTACTATAATCGTTATTATTTTATTTTATTACATGGCTTGGTTGAATTCCAATGTAGAATGCGGCCTGTTATTTCTTGATAACAGACCGCTGTGAAGTATAACAGACCGTTGCCATGAAAAACAGAGCGTTGCTATGGACGCAGTTCGGTTTAGCGGAAGCAATACAATCGTTTTTAAATCAATAAACTCCTTTTTAAATCAATATTTTGTGTCAAAGTAATGATTTATTTGATAGGTAGCCATGTAATAAGCGGGATAATGTAAAGCGAGGCGGTAGTTATAGCGAATACAACCCCTGATATGAAAAGGGAAGGCTAATGGTGGATCTACTGTGACTGTGTTATGGTAACGTTACTTTAAAACGGACGTTGACATGATGTTGGCGAGGTTTTCCATCTGAGTGTGCTACACTCATGTACCTCATATAATCAGGGTTCAAAAATCCCTATTTTTGTAAGCATGAACCAGCAAGGGAGACGTGCGTTTACTGTTTCGTTGATACAGTAAATATGCAGCAGCTAGTATGTTACGGTACATACATCCGATAAGGTGCTTAGCATTCGTTCAAAACTTACCTTTCTTTGTGCAACTTAAGATGTCGAACAAAGTTGGACGTTGTGGCAGCTCCGTCTGTAATCTTCGACCCGCATGTTTTGCAAATTGCAACTCTTTTTTTGTCGACTAACTCGTAATTGTTATAGCCAAACAAAACTATCTTCGGTATCATTTTGCCAACTGGCGCGTTGTTGCTTGTGCTTCATTGGCTGTCTTGCAATGTGCCTGCTTAGATGCTGTCGAATCAAAACAACGTGGGACTACAGTGATTGGATGTCGTGCAGGCAGCGCGCGTGCTCTCTGCATGCATACAGGTGGTGCACATTTTTTTCACAGATGCAGATAAACTGAGAGCGGCGCGGCCATGTGAACATTTTCTTCCCCAGTTTTCATGGGAAGTAGCAAGTCTTCTCGAGTCAAAAGGTGCAAGTCCAAGTGAAATCACGAGTCATTGATGTTAAAGTCCAAGTCGAGTTGCAAGTCTTTGTACATTTTGTCGAGTCGAGTCTGAAGTCATCAAATTCATGACTCGAGTCTGACTCGAGTCCAAGTCACATGACTCGAGTCCACACCTCTGGTAAAAAGTACCTGATTTTAAATGTACTTTAAGTATTAAAAGTAAAAGTACTTGCATAACGTTTTATTCTCTTAATGTCTATATTCTAATAATATTTTTTTTTAAAACAGTATGGGCTGTGGCATTTTAATTAAGTTAGTTTTAGGTTAATGTAATTGTGCTTACCACCTGTGGCCCAGGTTACATTCTGACATACAATTCTGGTTATCTATCAGGGTGATCTGCATGTAGCTCGACTTTGCATTATTTCCCACGGGACAGTGAATGCTGAACACACGGGCTTGGACAACAAGTACGTGGCTTCACAGCTGAGGAGGACCGGGAGTGTTTTTAAGCTAGATATACGGGTTGTATATTAACCCTATGTGAACGGATGCTTCACATATGACCAAGCAGAGTATTGGGAGCAGCAGCAGTAACGGGAGCAGTGGTAGTACCGGGAGCGGTACGCACCTGGCCAATAAATGCTATTGAAGGGCGGGTCTTGGCATGGCCATAGTGGGATTCGTAATAACGCGAGCGGTACTGGGAGCTGGACGGACTGCCGCCGGTGCAGGAGCCGCTGCTGAAGGCTTCCCTGCGGACTGCAAACGTGTGGCGGTCAGGAAGACGTTTTGGCAGGGGGAAAAACTGATCACAAAATGTAACCAAAATGTAACCAATAAATTGGCCAATGCTTTGTTCAGCTACTGGTAGAGATAGTCGTAGGAGAAGTAGAATAGGTCACAGCAGTGGTAAAAGCAATAATAACATTAGCAGCAATTGCAACATTGGTGATTTGTGGCTAAATGAGCTTTTCCCTTTGTTAGTGCGATGGCTAATGTAGAGTAGTGTTATACAGCTGATACAGAGGCAGGTTAAGGGGAGTCACCCTGGGTCAAAGTGATGTCTTCTGGCTTCACTCCATATCTGACAGCAGCTCTTTGTCGGGCCTCGTCCTCGCTTTGTCCCCATACCCAGTGCTCCTACCGCGCACACACACACACACACACACACACACACAGAGAGAAACTTAAACCACAGTCTGGGACTGACTGACACTGAGTTAGTAGTTAACCCATTGATCCACCCTCCCATCCATTTCTACATAATTTTTTTTATATTCTGGTTGCATTAGATTACATTTTACAGTACTACCTCTTGTTTGTCAGCAGAATTAGGAAGCTCCACTCGGTACGCAGGGATCTGATGACCCCACCAAAGCTGCCTGGAAATGCACCAATCACTGTGAAGCAAACAGAGGAACATTGTTGACATTCAAAGAAGGGGTCATTCATCACCAGAGTGGTGTCATTTCACGCACATGTCACAGCAGTAACGACGACACAAAGCGCCGTTGTTCCCGCTCACACCACTGTTCAAATACAAGAGTTTGATCCAGGTCAAAGGTCAAAGGTCAGGACAGCCTACCTGATGTTGGACAGCCAGTTCTTCCATGTCTTGGTGTAGTAGTGAGGGATGATTTCCAGCTGTCTGTCCTCCACAGCCTGAAAGGGGAAGAAGAAATAATCACATTTGAGTGTTTCAGAGATGTTTTGAAAGAGTTCACGGATGAGATGACATCCCTTGACTTCTCTATTCTTACTATGTCTACATGATGGAGCTTGACATGGTTACATGAACACATGTGACGCAACTTCAAACTTTGTTTGACCTCCATCTCAACATCTCCACCGACTGACCTGTATAGCTTTTTTAGCCATTTCATCACAGCGAAGGAACCACTGCTTCTTCAGAAGGGGCTCAATGATGTCTCCTGAGCGGCTGGGACAGCAAGAGGGGAGGGAAGAGGGACACCACAACACACTTGTTTCAGGAAGATGAAGGAAAGCAGAGGACGCTTATTGTGAGACTGCTGGAGATGTAACTCCACCTGTACATACAAAGTTTGTGTACAAAGCCACATTCAAGACGTCAGTCCTAGTTTGTGCGGTGTGTCCCGCACCGTCGCCAAGCGTCGGCCTTCAGCTGCCTTTTTCCAGCTGGCGTCTTTGGTGGAATCAGCCGAAAAAAGGCAGACGCTTGGCGACGGTGCGGGATACACCGCACAAACTAGGCCGACGGTCAGCTTAGTGTGTCAGGACCTTAAGTTTGAAATATACCCTAAGCAGACAGACATGTGTGGTTCTTAACCTCTGCTATAAAAGAATGGAAGAACTAAGGGAATAGAGGACTTTTGCCCTAAAAACATTTTGTACTTGTTTAGGGGAGGGGGACAAAAAATGTCTGATCAGGTTCAGGGTGCATGAAGGTGTGCTCCATCGGAACAGCTGAGGATTGCCATGCAGCCCATTAAATGGACAGGATGCAGTACAGTCATAGTGTATTTTCCAGTCGGCTGTCTCATACATGCATGAGAGAAAAGGTGTGTATCAACTATTACATATGCGCCTATAGGACAAAAGGCTGAAGACTTACAGACTGGATGGGCCGTGTTGTGAACAGTTAATAGCAATCACACTTTTGTGTGTATCGAAGTCCTTCCGTCTAACTTTTTATAACCCTGTGCTGTCTTTTGTGAAGAAGCTTTTTGTGCTATAAGATGAAAAACAGCTTTTAAAAAACGTTGTATTAACAGCGGAGGCATATATGCACACACAGAAAGTCGGAATAAGTCTAGTGGTGGCGATGCGTGTGTGCGTGCATGCATGCGTGCGTGTGTTCCTCTACCTGCAGACGGGTAAAGTCATGGCGTGGTCCTTCTTTCCTCTGAACAGCTTCTTCTCAACCAGAGCATCCACAACGAGCTGTCTGGCATCAAAACGCTTCACTCCCTTAAAAGGATACAAAGACTCACACAACGATACCAGCCGGGATGAAGATACATCAAACCTGCTTCCTCTATCACTGAGCATAGGCCCAATAGGGTTTTACAAGGCCCTGGATGTTGTCGACTGCAACCTGAGGCAGCTGACATATCCAGATGGATCTTATCTCTACAACACCTCACATAGTAATACAGTTTCCAGATAATAACAGAGGTGTTCATGCACCTGCAGCCACTGTCCACAGGAGGGCGTCATGGTCCCGTCTCCACCAATCACAGTAAGGCGTGGCAGTGAGTGTCTCTGTGACAGCAGGAAGTCAGTGTGGTCATGAGCGGGGGTCACCTTCACTGCACCTACAGAACACACAGCCAGGGCCCGGATCAACACCAGCAGCTCACACAATAGTGTGTCCACAGGGGACAACATGAAGGCAACACATTATCTCTGCAATAAGCAAGCTGAAAGGCTTTGGATGTTCACCAGTTCCTAGCTCCATGTCCACCATGGAGTCAGCGATGATGGGCAGGAGTCTGTCGGTGAAGGGGTGTCTGCACTGCTTCCCATGAACAGCCTGAAACAAAGGGGACAGAGTGAAAAGATATGAGCACTGCTCTCTTAACAAATGCCATGTGGTATTCTTTAAATTTTAAATTTTTTTTTTTTTACATATTTTCTCTTTTGTTATATGATTTACAGTACAAAGGATAAGAAAGAGAAAGAAAAAAAAAATAATGACAGAAAAGAAAACCACAAGGATTTCCCATCTGTGTCCATAGTTATCCTCATATCGATATCAGTTTTCTTCCCAGGCCCAAAGTATTTTTATTTATTTATTTATTTATTTTTTTTTTACATTTTTGTATATTAGCAGTAGGATCAGCTAGAACATAGGGGGGAGTTTCACTACACTTCTCTGGAAAAAAAAAAAGAAAGAAAAAAGGACAAGCATATACATAGACAATTACAACAAAACAAAAATGCCTCAAGCAAAATCTGATTTTAGGCCTATATGTTCAACATACCGCCATGTGGTATTCAATTATTTGTTTCTACTATTCAGATCTGGTGTGCATTGCAGGGTTGGACGACATAACGATATACACCATGGAAATGTATCTTCTTCTATCTTTAGCTTTTAAACCAAAAACTACACAAACAGACATGTTCTAGCAGGAAGAAAGATGTGATCTGAAAGTGCGGGAGAAATGATCCAAGATTACAGGTTTCCCTGGCGTTAGCATGTAGCAGTGTAAAGTGTAATGTAAACACTGCAGTAGTGCCTGGAGCAGATGACCATGTAAAAAATCTGGCACTGATTGACGTCACTTTGAGCCATGAGAAGAAAACTGTTAGAGTGTTCACACAGTGTGGAATCTGAGGATTCTGCTCAGGGATTACTTTTACATATGTTTACTGTTGGTGTATGTTTATTTTACAGAATACTTTCAAAGTCTGGAGGATGATAAGAAAGATTTCCTCCTGGTCTGGTCGACCAAGCCTTCTCAATGTGGTTTAGTAGGGGTATAAAGACTGTGGGTGACTTGCTGACAGAGGGCACTGTGTTGTCTTTTGATCAGCTCAGAGAGAAGTACAATCTTCCGCAGAATAACTTTTTTAGGTATTTGCAAATACGCAGTTTCAGTCTTTCTAATACTAAGTTGTATCCTAATGGGTTTTCCATCTCAGTTATGGAGAAGGCTGTCCAGAAGCCTGACTCCAGGAAACTTATTAGCAGGTTTTACAAAGCCTTGTCAATTTCAACCAGTGACTGTACGGTTCATGTCAGATCTCTCTGGGAAGTGGATTTTGGGGAGACTATCTTGGACGATGTGTGAGATGGGGTTTCAAGTCAGGGAGATGCAATTTAGGGTCATACACAGGCTCCAAATCACACCGGTGAAACGCAATAAGTTTAACTCATTGCTCTCAAAATTTTGTAATAATAATATTTCCACTGTATATTTGAATGCCCCTTTATCAATGACTTCTGGGTCAAAATATGTAAGGAGAAAACTAGCTCTTACTCCCGTCAGCTGTATTTTGGGGTTAAATCCTAAAGCACTGGGTCTCGGCTCCTCCAAACTAAAGCTGCTGCAGGTGCTTCTCTTTAATGCAAGGAGATGCATTCTTCTTCTGTGAATCTCGGACTCTGTTCCCACAATTTCACAATGGACTCGGAGTGTGTTCAAACTTCTCCAATTAGAAGCTATTAGCTTCTGTCTCAGAGACATGCCTTTTCGCTTTTTCGAAATCTGGGACCCCTTCTTGGACTATAATGGGGAGGATGGTGCATGGACCCTTTGGAGTGGCCTCTATGGTTTAGCATGGTCTGAGATCTCAAAGTACATTTCCAGATAACACACAATGGCATTTTGACTGATTACGTTGAGTAGGCCTCAACTGTGCAAACCTTCTGTGTTTTTGTTACTGAATTTCAATAAAGATATGTTAAAAAAAACAAAAAAAGTACTAGCCTGATAGCGAGGGTCGTCAGGGTGGACAGCTACAGCCACATCTCCCAGCATAGTCTCAGGACGGGTGGTGGACACTGCCACCTCGCCATCTAAACGACAGGGACAAGGGAAAAAGAAAATCATAATATAATACAAAACAGAACAAGCACAACGTGCATCATATTTGCAGACAGTCACAAATACTCACCGTGGCCTTCTATAGGGTATGCAAAGGTAAGCATGGTTCCAAACTCCACCTTGTTTTCATAACCAGGAACAGACAACATGGTCTGCCCAGACAGCTCCTTTGAGTCAACCTGACAGCAAATCCACAAGTTGACGCACATATATGATTCTCTACAATAGCACATTTTCTGTCATTACAGCAACAACATATAGAACAAAATGAATGATGATTCTGTCTAAAATACATACAATAGGTGGACAAAATCAGAGAAATCTTAAGGGCTTCGGCATATCAGATTTGTTCTATGAAGGGCGCTAGGACACAGTCAACCTCATCCGAGGTTGAAACCAGTCATGACTGGTCTTTAAAACCAGTCATGTTTTCAAGGTATCGTTGTTTCTGGCATTAGACATTCGGCAACACACATTTTGGGTTGAAGCTTTTTCCTCCAATTACTTCATGTCCTATGGCCCTGTAAGGTCCAGGGATTTTGGACAGGGATACATGATAACCTACTGTATGTCGGATTGCAGGGACCCAGGTTCCATTCAGCCCAACATTATTTGTTCTGGGAGATGGGCCAATCCTAAACGGGATGGATAAGCACATAAGAAGCTGGGTCCAGACAGATTTCTTTAAGAGGATGGAAGAGTGAAGGGGTGCCGTCAATCCACGAGTGGGCTCGTGAGATGGCTAGGGTGGCAGCGTTTGAAAAGATGTCATACAAATTGTTTGCCAGATTAGATTTAGGTATATATTAGAAAATGGGGAAAGTACCTAAGTACCTAAAAGTAAATTGCTAATCACAAAAAAACAGAATTAGAGCAGGTCCTGATCATTGGCTAGAGAGCATACAGTAGCTTTTGGCTGCTGAGTGAGGAGGAGCCACCACTGGTCCTGGACAAAGGAAGAACCTTACTTATTTCAAAGTTTTATATCCCACATATGTGGTGGTATCCATTATTTAGTCCACCTGTTGTATTTGCTGTATTTGCGTGTGAAGCCGTTTCACCTCGATGTCAGAGATGGCAGATTCCAGAGCACAGCTCCAGTTGACCAACGCCTCCGAGCGATAAATCAGACCCGAGTCACACAGCCTCACAAAGGCCTCCGTCACCGCCCTGCTGAAGCCCTGAGACAGCATTCACACAAACAAACTACTTTCACATTTCTTTAAACATATTCCAAAAGCCACCTCAGCAAGGTTATACTTATATACAGAAGCATGCAACAAGTGTGTATTATACTGTATATTCCCATGCCACTGCAGTATGTATGTTGGCAATAGCAGATAGTGGGTTATTAATAAAACATATAGAGTATTAATAATATATATATCGAATAAATCATTGTTGAAAATGTCTGACTCTGACATTCACATACTGTCATATGTTGAAAACTATTTTTAAGTGGAGACGCAGACTGCTAAACTGAGTGAAGCGAGTAATAAAGTAAGTTCAGTTTTAGATGGTTAGACAGTAGGCGTTCAGAATTAAAGAGGGAAATTATAATTCTTCAAAAACAAAACAAAACGTAATGTAATGCAGCACGTCATCGTCAATCTAAATGAAAGCACAGAGTAATAACTGCTGTCAGTACTAGAATATCCCATGGCCAATATACAATTCTTCATCTTAAAACCTCTCCTGGCCTCCACTTCATCCACACATATAAATACATGCATTCATAATCATACAGGACTCTTACAGGATCTCATTTATATACTTAGTATTACAGCTGGGACAATATTCTTTTGTCCTGATTCGATTCTTTCCCGATACATGGCTGCTGATTGGATTTGTATTGCGATTTTCATTTATTGATTGATCATTTATATAGAAGTATTGTGATTCGATAGTATTGAGTATTGGGATTTTCTTTTCCTTCTTTAACAAAAACTAAAGTTGAATAAAACCCTTCTAGAGACAATATATCATGAGACATTTGTAAAAACATTTATTTACTTTGGAAAGAAGTACTTAACTATATAAATATTTTCAGCTTTTTCTGCTTTTGGTCAGAAAACGGATATGATGTGGTCGGCGCCAGCAGTACCGTATAAACAAAAAATATTTAGGTGAATCACTGGTTTAAAAAAATAAATAAAACTACATAGATTCTAAGGAAAATAATTTTTAAAGAGCATCGCAAAAAAATCACGATACATACCATTTTCAATTTTTTTCCCACCCCTACTTAGTATATACTTATACTCTGTGACTCTGTCAGGTGAAGTGTACCAAATGACATGAACTATTAATCCATGATTCCATTTAGTTGGTTTAAATAACACATGACTGATGATGAATCAGAGGTTTTATCGTTCTTATGAACACAACTTGACTGAGAGCTCCTGAAATATGTTTCCCCCCTACAGTTAATCTGTTATTACAGAAGGGTCATTTGCAACAATCACATTACAGTCCTACACATTTCCAGGTGGTATAATATGTATGAGTGTAATCTCACTGGATCCATGGTGAAACAGGCTCGGCTCCAGTCCAGAGAGGCTCCCAGCGCCCTCAGCTGCTGGTAGATCTCCTCCCCTTTCCTGGGACACACCGGGACACAGGCACCCAGCTCAGTGAGGCAAACATGGGGGGGGGAGGGGTGTCATGGTGTGAATGTGAATACTCACTCATTCTTCCATTTCCACACCTCACGTAGAAACTCCTGCCTGGTGAAGTCCTGTCTGTGCTTCCCTCCTTCTTTCAGCAGCCTCCGCTCCACCACCGTCTGACACACACACACACACACACACACACACACACAGAATTTAAAGAACATTTAATTCCAGACGAAAATGAAACTAATTTACCACCTAATAATCAAACGACTACTATACTTCTTGTTTAAAATTTCATTCTGTGACAGAACTTTTCTTATACATGGCTTTCAGAGATGACTGTTTTTTGTCATAAAGGGGCACTGCACATCAAGTACAAATCAAGTTCAGTTTAATCGCTATGAGGAGCACTACTTGGTATGTAAAAACAATGGATTTCTGGAGTTCCAATGTACAGTAAGTGACATAGACAGCAAAAATAATGGACTGAGCTTCCGAGCCTGAAAAGTGAAGCCAATGCTGAAGGTCCTTAAAGCTGCATTCTCTCTAACTTCCAGCAGGGGGCGACTCCTCTGGCGCCAAAAAGAAGTCTGTTTCTATAGAAGTCTGTGAGAAAATGAGCCTACTTCTCTCTTAAATGTATTATCTCAGTAAACAATTTCATAATGAGTTTATGGTCTCAATCTCTAGTTTCAAGTCTTCTTCAATACAGCAAAAAGCCGATTTTCTGTGCAGGCGTACATGAATGTCTCCAGTATCCGGAGGTTTGTGTTTACCCGCCGGTAAATCTCCGTTGGATGACTCGCTTCAGAAGGGTTAAAAATCAGCAAGAGTATCTCGCTGCAGTCTGCGCCTTCCCGCAGACTGCAGCGAGATGCTCCTCAAAATCAGCGACTTTCCCTGTTTAGCATTTAGCTTAGCGCAGCGCCATGAAACTATAAACAACACTGGCTGGGATGCATCATCCTCCCCAGCTCCACCCTCTCTCAAACATCGTCACATCGGGTTTAAATAAAACTAAGATAGCGACGCCCAAGGCTTCAAAATGGCAGTCCACAAACTATTTGGTGACGTCACAGATGCTACATGTCCATTCATTATTTAGTCTATGGTAAATCCACAGTCCTCATTCTGTGCAAAAATGCATTGTGAAGTTCAGCTGAACCTGATATGAAGCTTCAGAGTTAGTCAAATCAACTAGATCTCACAAAATGACAGAACAAACGAGGACTGTGGATTTAGTCCCCCATCCCTTTCACTGGCCATCTCTTCCAGGCCAGTATGAACAAGAGCAACATTTACAGCCACTGACCTCTCTTTGAATCTATATATGACCTTGTAAAAATTGAGAGAAAGGGAGAATGGGAAAAATGTGAGCCAATTATTTAAATCCAAAAATAGAGCTGCAAAGATGAATGGATTAGTTGTCAACTATTAACCCTTAAGTTGTCTTCCCGTAGACCGTGCAAACTTTTTATTTTTCTGGGTCAAAATGTACTTTTTTGTCACTTCTTACCAATGTTTTTGTCACATTTTTCCTGCGCTTTCTTTTGACGTATTTTTTGTTGTTTACCGACATTTTTGTCCTGTACCGTACCTGTGTTGCAATCCCTGCATGGTCGCATCCAGGCAGCCACAGCACTCGGTAGCCCTGCATCCTTCTCCTGATGGATACAAAGCCACGTTTTACTGCTCTGACAACACATAAGCCTTCTTAAACAATCTGACTGCGTATGTTGTTGGCAGTTACCTCCGTACCAGCACGTCTTCCACAGCCACAGTGAGAGCGTGGCCCAGGTGCAGAGTGCCCGTCACGTTGGGTGGAGGGATACACAGGGAGAAGGTCTGGTCCACAGAGTGAGATAATCTCTCCTGATAGACAGGACAACATGACATTTAAAGTCTGAAAGCAGAGGAGAAAGAGGCGGAGCTGCCATGTGTGCAGCACAGTGTTCTTTTTGTCCTCAAAGTCCAAACGAGTCATCCCTTCTTAGAGTCCAAACTCATGTCAAAAGGACTTTTAAAAACGTTTGGTAATATTTCTTAATCATTAAGTAATAATAACTTCTCATAACTTGGTTGCAAAGGGCTTTAACAAAGCAGAGACTGACATAAAATGACATAAAATAGACAATCAAAGGATTGGACGCGCTCCACTCACATAGATACTTAGAAAGCTTTGAGGCTGGGTGCTGGATCCTAAAAGTGAATAATCATAAATAAAGCCGGAAACGTCCGTTGTGTGGCGAGAAATTCTATCTAAATTGGAGTACTATCCCAGTAGCTTTATTTATAAAATAATAAATAAACTAAAAGAATAATACAACTCTTTCCATGAGATATGAAACTATATATAGTCAGTTAAATGTATGTTTTAAGACGTGTGTTTTTTGCTATTTTTAAAAGAAAATCCAGGGTGCCTGGATAGCTCAGTTGGTAGAGCGGGCGCCCATATATAGAGGTTGACTCCTCGATGCAGCGGGCCCGGATTCAATTCCAACCTGCGGCCCTTTGCTGCATGGCATTCCCCCTCTATCTCCCCTTTCATTTCTTCAGCTGTCCTGTCAAAAAAAAAGGCTGAAAATGCCCAAAAAATTATCTTTAAAAAAAATAAACAAAAGCAAATCCAGAAGTAGCTGTGCAGATGGTGAACACTAATTCAATCCACAGTTGAGGTGCCATGACAGCAAATGCACGGTCATGCCTGGTTGCAACGACCCACTACGCCCTGCTATGCCCCGCTACGCCCTGAACTGCTACAACTATTATTTCTAGTCATAGTTCCACTATCTTTATTGTTACTATAACTGCCACTGTTCATCATTCCAACTGCTATAATTATGAATCATATTGCTCTATATCTGTATATTTGTATCAGTGTCTATGTCCAAACCAGCAGCGAAAGATGCCTCCCAAAAAGAGCCTGGGTCTGTCTGAGGTTTCTGCATAAAAGGAGGTTTTTCTTCACCACTGTTGCACCAAATGCTTGTTCCTGGGCAATTGTTGGGTCTTTGTAAATAAATTCCACCTGTGCTTTTGCTGCTATGACATGTCAAATGTTTGCTGTGAAAAGTGTATCTGTGAAGACCGGCGGGGGAGGGCGTCTACCTGCAGACACGGCACCCCTTTTCGCACTGCAGTGCCCTGCTACGTCCTGCTATGCCCTGCAGTGCCCTGCTACACCCTGTAACGCCCTGCAACTATGAACTACTACATCTACTATTTCTAGTCATAGTTCCATTATCTTTATTATGACTATAATTGCCACTGACCATCACACTCCCAACCAGCATTGTCAGACCTGGGTCTGTCCGAGGTTTCTCCCTAAAAGGAAGTTTTCCTCACCACTCAAGGTTTCTGCCTAAAAGGGAGTTTTTCCTCGCCACTGTCGCACTAAATGCTTGAGTGTGGTCTAGATCTACTCTATCTGTAAAGTGTCTTGAGATAACTCTTGTTATGATTTGATACTATAAATAAAATTGAATTGAATTAAATTGAATCTGATACTTTGAGAACAACGAGGAAACAAGAGTGCAATTTCGGCAAAGTTTAACTTAATTTCATTTTCAGAAAAGAAAATGTGAGAAAAATGTTCTTGAATAATATTTCAATAAAATGCACTTGACCTATTTTATTAATAACGTTCCTAGTATTGCTACCTGTTGCTAAAAGGTCGGGGTTGTTAAAAGTGTGGTTCTTTTTGTGTTGTGTCAGCGTCACACAACCAGCCAATAATAGAACAGTGACTCTACTGTTTCATGCAAATACAGTAGCAAACCCTTAGATTGTTATATGCAAACAGTTGCTCTGTCTATGTAAAGAACCAACAGCATTCTGACTGTATTTCAGTTAGACATTAAATATGCTGTTACTTAAACACAATTGGTTTGTTTAGTTTTTATTACATAGGTTTAACTAAAGTGAAAGTTATTTTTGAATAAGGTCATATCTGAGGGCCATTAGTTTAGTTTTTTTACGTATAGTGCTCAGATGTGGATATAGAACAAATGTTGCAATGCACAAATGTTTAGGTTGGTCATCTGTGAAAAAATAGACTAACCTATTCAGTATGTGCATGTTTTAAGAATATTCTTGTAACAAAGAAACCAGCTATTTTGTATAATAATTTATCTTTTAGTTTAGACAGACATGACTATGCAACTAGACATGCCACAAGAGGTAACTTTACTTTACTAAAAGCAAAGACAAATACTATTAAACCAATGGTCATGTATAGAGCAATGCAAGAATGGAATGTGCTACCTGAACAAATAACACAAGAAAGCAGTAAAATTAGATTTAAAATTCTATTGATTAGAGAAGTTAAGTAGACACAGAGACTACATTGGTTGAGGTTTAACAAAATATGAATGTGTGTTCAATTGTGAGACGTGTCCTGAGAGGCTCAAACAGATGTTATGCGACGATAGCATGATGGTGTAAAAGTGTTAAACATGAATGTATGGAATGGCCTATGACTTCACTGGTGGAGCTGTCCTGTCTATGTGTCTGTCTTTGTCCTATGTGTGTATTTTGTTATTATCCTATAAGTTGTGTTATCAAATTATATTGTGTATGCTTAGTTTCTGTGCAGGAGCTGATGAGGATCCTAAAAACAGCATTATTAAGGAAGTTGTTATAGTGTGAGGTGTTGTTTTGTTCTAAAAGCCTCACATGTTGCTCTGGACGGAAGAATCCCTCTTTCTCCCACCACTGATACCAGCTGGACTCCACATACTCTGGACTATACGAGGAAGGGAACAGCGAACTGGTGTCTGCAAAGAAGAAAGAGCATTTTAAACTCTGCAGAGAGACACAGCAGGTAGACAAGCTGGTGCTGGAAAAGTCCAACACCAGTGATGGGGAGGAGGGAAGGGGTCAATCACCTTTCTTTGTCCCAGCAGGGGTTGGAGTAGTGTACACGATCTTCTGCTTCTCGCTCCATTTCACAGCTTTATCTTCAGCAGTCTGGAAACACAAATATCAGAGTTCAGCTAGGGCTTGGTCAGTCTCGCATAGCCAGACCTTCCTCCAAAGTGCTGCGGAGGAGGGTCTGGCTAGTCCACACAGCATTCGGAACTAGTGCAATATCCAAATTGCAGAGGGGCGCAATATTTGTTAAAGGCAAAATATGTGTCAAACCATTCTAAAATAAAGTATTGTGGTGCTGCAGACACGTCCCGGCCTACAAATTGTATCCTACAGACTAAAGAAAAAATCTTTGTTTGGTACAGATCCTCGCAAAAAAAAAAATCACACTTTTTTTTTTCAATGAAAATGATAATAACGATACAAAAATGATCATTCCCTCCAATATCATGAATCATATCGCAATCGCAATATCAGTCAAAATAATCGCAATTAGATATTTTCCTCATATCGTGCAGCCCTAATCACAATCATCTTGGGCGGTGCTAATCACCTCCAGGTGATTAGCACAAATAGCCTCGGGAAGGAAGTTGTTTTGGTGGTACGCTAAAAAATTGTTTTAGTCATGCAACAGAAAACTCAGATTGGACAGATCAGTTAACCACAGTCGTCATAAATCGACCAGAGTTTAGAACCCCAACAGACAGAAATCCAGCCGAAATCGGGGACATGCGGCGGAATTTCCGGCGGCACCGGAGCAATCCCGGAAATGAAACGTGGTCGATATAGACTAGGGCTGAGTCAACTGATCATGAACTCCGGGGTTACAGCGATTGCCTTCTTTACCTGATGCTTCCTTCCTACTTACACTATGTTGACTTGAAAGTATGGCCTCCTCCCGCTCTCGTCTACGCCTCAGTTTCTCTGCTTTGGGCCGGGGAGAGGAGTTGGACTGGGAAGAGGAGGAAGGTTTGGGCGGGATGCCGAAACAAAGTCTAGCTGCTCCTTCTCCTGGCAGCCTCCAACTCAGGACACGACCTGCCCTCCACATCCCTAACGTTCACACGCGCGCACACACACACATATACACACACACACACACACACACACACACACACACACACACACACACACACACACACACACACACACACACACACACGTTTGTTTCACTCTCTTTGTGGGGACCCGTCATTGACATAATGCATTCCCGTAGCCCCTTACCCTCACCCTAACCATAACCTAATTCTAACCCTAATCCTAAAACCAAGTCTTAACCCTCAAACAGCCCTTTAACCTTGTGGGGTCCAGCATTTTGGGCCCCACAAGGCTGTGCAGACCCCACAAGTATACTGTATTCCCCGGTTTGTGGACCCCACGAATATAGTAAAACAAGCGCGCGCGCGCGCGCGCACACACACACACACACACGTCACGTAAAAGTCGGCTGTTGATTCAGAGAAGCTTCCTAATAAATAAGCTAAACGTGAAATAAGTGTATCTGCGATGACAGTTCAACCGCTTTACTTACTGTGCTTTCAATGCAGTGCTCAGAATGCCAGCCACGACCTTTTAACTTAGACACTTCGTCATTGTACGTCCGAGCGAGAAAGTACATTCTATAATGTTTGTCATTGTATATAAACATTAACGTTACATCATTGTAATATCTCAGAATAATTGTCATTTCATGTTACTCTGTTATCATATTTGTCCTTGTTTTATTCTCGGCATGTGGATGCTGTTTGTTGACGGACTGTTACAACTTCATGGACAAGCGGAAATAACCACCGTCCGTCTGGAAATATCTTCCCCACAACACTAAAGCTGTCACGCAAAGCAAAAAAGAAACGAAGCATCCTGCCTATTTTTAAAAATAAAACAACATATGGAAATAATATAACCAAAAATGCAATATGAATATCCTAAATGCTGTTTCGCTGCATACATAATGTTTTGAAACAACACAAAACAATGGTTTGGCGGTATTTTTGTTTGTGTGACATGATTTACATGACGTTGGCTGAAAAAATCTTTCTGACATAAAAACGTTAGCTACACTTCCGTTTTGAGTGTGACCAACTTTGAAACTTGACTTTGTGTTAGCCACATCTCCCCGTAGTGTTCAACGCCTCGAAATTTTCAGGTCAACAACCTTCAGTCTGAATACAGGGTGTGATTTAAAGAACCAGGGTTGCCACTGTAGCGATCCTATCGTTATATTACAGACACTGTCTCTCAACCGTCAGGTGGACTCCGGTTCTTTATATCTTAAAGCTAGCTAACGGTCGCGTTAGCAAAACAGCTCCAGGGATGGCGGAGGTTCCCGGGACTTCAAGTGAGACGATAACGGAGACTGTTCAGACTAGCACACCGCCACCGCCCCAGCAGGTAAGCAGGCTGGCCGTGAACACGGTTTGCTAACAACTGTTACTGCAGAATCCGCTCGGTGGTTTCCAGCATGATTGAGCTCGCTCTGCCTGTGTACCGCGTTCACAAGTCAGCCTGAAACCATAGCTTACCCCGGCTCTCAGCCCAGCCTTATGAAGCTTCACGACGAGGCCTGATGGGTTACGTTAATTGCGTTAATCTCCTCTAAAATGGCAATATAAGTACTTTTGATATTACAGCAACCACATATCTTGGTTATGTGCGAAATGCTGTCATGTAACGTCATGCATTGACAGTGACGTTAGCCCCTCTGGCTGCGGTTTTCTGGAGCAGGTTCAGGTAACTACCACTCTGGACCTATAGGCACACACCACACCTGGTATTGAACTCAGGTCTTCTTGTCGGTACTGATATGAAAAACAGCAATAAGAATGTCAAGTCAAATCATATCCAGACAAATGCACTCAAAAAGGCAATGATTACAGTAAAAACACCCCCCAGAGGACCCCCCAGACCCCTAACGTTATAAGTCACCAAACAAGTCTGGAAACAAAACCTTGGCATTTGGGTTGCCAGGCCAGTTATGATTAGGCCAAATGTTGGTGCCATCTAACTTACATCTACAAACTGGGCAGCTAAAATGAACATACACAGGCTATTAACAAGCTGGGCAATCATCGTTTTGCATTACTTTCAGTTTATTTAAATGGGTCCCTGCTAAGCCCCCAACCTCGTAAAGTCCTAGAAACGCCCCTGTTGGACAGGGAATCACATATTCAACTATTACATGTGGCTGGGATGTTCAGGTGTCCACATACTTTGGGCCATGCAGTAGTTTGCCACGCATCTTTTCAATCTCACTGACTGAGCATCAATACCTTCATCTTCTTGTCAATACAACTTAATGGAGCAATTATTGACAAGAAGATGAAGGTATCGATGCTCGATTAATTGTCTGAGAAATAATTGCGATTAACGATATAATTGTCTGTTTCAGTCAAATAATAATAAAACAATCTATCTATCATGTATTACTTTTGCAAATAAATTAAAATTTTGAATGAATCCCTGAATACATCTTTTGGTTATATCGCTGTCATGTGACCCAGATAATGTGATAACACATGAACGCTGCCTATGAAGTAAACATGCCATTTTATTATCATAAAACAGTGTATTCTTTTGCTTAAATGAACATAAAACTGACAACTACAATCAATCTTCATACTCCTTCGGACCTTAGCTAATGTGGGCAATTAATTGCGTTTAAACAAAGAAACGGCGATTATGTATAAAAATTGCGACAGTTATTTATTGGACAGTTATTTAATAATTGTAATCAGAATCAGCTTTATTTGCCAGGTATGAGGACACATACGAGGAATTTTGCTTTGGATTATACATTGCTCACAATGTGCTTACTCATACAAAACAAACAACAAAAACAAACAATATATACACACTATAAACAGAAACAATATAGACAGGTTGAGGCAGTAGTGCAATAAAGTGTGCAGGAGTAAATTATTTTTATGATAAATTATTATTTTAATTATGGAGCATAGTGCAAAGGATGCTGGAATGAATAAGTGTTATGTTATTATATAAGTACTATATTACAATATGAGCAGTATGAACAGCTCTGAAATAGAGAATGATGAATAAATAATAAGTGGAACCAGTTGTGGATATAACGACTTAGTGGGCAAACGCAAATAATAGAACCGCTAGTAAGTCTGGTTCAGAAAATGACATCACTTTACTGTAATGCAGCCTTTAAAACCAGGTAAAGGCAGCACTTGTGTCACATCACGATATCCAAAACCTAAGACAATTTCTAGTCTCATATCCTGCTGTTGATATAATATGGCTATATTGCCCAGCGGCCCTATGTAGACTGCAGGGGCTTTGTGCTGTGTGATGACAGCGTTAAACACTGTCTGCGCCTAGTTCCCATTGGATGGCCAGTATCTCACAGAACTGTCTCATGTTACAGGAGGGACGCAGCCTGACCATCAAGCTGAGGAAGAGGAAGACGGAGAAGAAGGTGGAGTGGTCCAGTGACACGGTCGATAACGAGCACCTAGGAAGAAGGTCTTCAAAATGTGAGTCCATGTTCCATATCAAGGCCCCTATACGCTGTGTGACTTTGTGCTGCCTGTGTCAGACCAAAGTTAACAATCCTAGGTTGTCCATCCTAAACAGTGGTCCTATATGTCACTGTGAGCCACACCCAGCAACAGTTTTAGAGCTTTGGAGGCTAGATCCAAATTCAGTGTCAAGCTAATTCTCCTAATATGGCAGCTGCTACAACCCACAAATGAACCAATCACACTATATAGAACTATTTCTCCAACACAGGGCTCAGCTGGAGCCCACAGATAACTCACTGACTCCACGGCAATATTATAGTCCGGTTTGCATCACCCAAAGAATGATGGGAACTGAGGTTCAAAAGCTCAGAAGGGTTTGCTCTCAAATAGAAATAAGTAAAACAGTGGCCGGGTTAGCTCAGTTGGTAGAGTAGGCGCACATATATAGAGGTTTACTCCTTGACGCAGCGGCCACGGGTTCGACTCCGACCTGCGGCCCTTTGCTGCATGTCATCCCCCTTCTCTCTCCCCTTTCATGTCTTCATCTGTCCTGTGGAATTAAAGACCTAAAATGCCCAAAAAATAATCTTTAAAAAAAAAAAAAAAGAAATAAGTAAAACAGAACAAATAGGGTCCAAAATGAACTTTTTCGTCCACCAGTCAAATGGCTAGTGAATGTTCAAATCTTACCAGCCACTCAATAGATTACCATTGTTTTTTTGGCTGGTGAGTGAAGCAAATCTACCAGTCACTTTTCAATTTCACCAGCATTTGGCTGGTAGATAGTGCTAATTTTGAACTCTGCAAACACGTGCGTTCCTTAATTTTGCACCTTCAATATATACATTAAAAACAGCATAAAATCATAAAAACTGCCCCAAGACATGTATAGCACTATTGACATGCCAAATGATGAGTTACTTAATTCATTCTGACAATACCAATATGTGTCATGCATAAAGTAGCTAAGACATTAGAATCATTTTATTCTCCAAATGTACAATGTACAATATTTGTTAAAGGCTAAATCTGTGTCAAACCAATCTGATTGAAGTATTGTGGTGCTGCAGAGACCCGGCCCGGCCTACAACCCCTTTCCTACAGTCTAAAGAAAAAATCTTTGTTTGGTACAGACCCTCACAAAAATCCCACTATGGTGTTACATTTTTATTTTTATTTTAATATTTTGAAATGAGAATAAGAATAAAAATGATCGTTCCCTCCAATATTGTGAATCATATTGCAATCCCAATATCAGTCAAAATATTCGCAAGTAGATATTTTCCTCATATCGTGTAGCCCTATTTATAACCGTCTGCTTCCTGCTGCACTACTGGATTCATCAGATCAAACAGCTGGAAAGCTATTTTTACCACACTTTCTGAACAGAAATGTTTGAACAAGGTGTCATGTTGTGGTTTTGATTTTCAAACTGAGAACTCTGAGCTTACAGTGAGTCAGTGAAGGCACCAGCTGTAGATGTGATCACCTGGATCCGTTCTGACCTGGTGCTGTGTGTTGCTAGTCTGGCTATCACCAGACCAAGTTCAATCTTTTAAGATTGAACATTAGTCTGGGGAGTCTGCTCTGTATTTTCTACTGCACAAGAGGCGTGATCAACGGGCATAGTTCAAATGACTCTGTACGCAATTGGATAGTCCTTCAACCAATCAGACCAACGATCCGGGTGACGTAGCAGCAACAGCGGCATCAACGGGTTGCTGCCATGGAGTGCTGCGCTTCGAGTGCCGGCACGTTGAATGTAAACAAAAAGCCGCTTGGTCGCTTCTCTATCGTCATCGTGTTAAACCCGCCAGGTGGATAAGCCAGTTTGTGATTGGTTCCCGCAAATTTGTGACGGAAGCAGGATAGATAAACGTACAGGTTTCCAGCCTGAGCTGCAGGGCGAAATCAAATCGCCGGCAGATCGGGCTGGGTTAACCCAGTCTAGTGTGTTGTTGCAGGCCGCCGTGTTTCTGATCAGTCCTAGTCTCACATCGGCAGCTCACAGTGCTGTGGAGGAAGCTCTGGCAACAGGAGCATACACTCCTGGATAGGAGCAGAAACAGTCAGGGGTTGTTTGCATTTCTTTAAACCAATCCCAATGGGCGGCGCTAAGCTCCAGACGCAGCGATGGTGGCTCTGCTAAAGTCTCAGGAAGGAACTTGTTTTGGTGGAACATTTGCACCCCGCAAAAGACGGCACATACAATATTAAATGTAGTTAACTGTTGACACAATACAGTAACGTGAGCTATTTAAATTAGCTGATACATGGTTAAACCTCATTAGTTCTTACCAGTGGATCTCCACAGGGTTTCCCGCAGCACTTTGCAGTTAAGGCCGCCTTAACTACGTCGTCAAAAAAAAAAAAAAAAAAAAAAAAAAAAAAAGGTGAATGATCTAAATCTAATGAAGCAGTAACGCTTAATGTTCATGTTCTGTGACCCGGTGCTGTGTGTTGTGTTGTGTTTCTGACCCGCTGTGACCCGCTGCTGTGTGTAGTGTTGTGTTTCTGACCCGCTGTGACCCGGTGCTGTGTGTTGTGTTGTGTTGTGTTTCTGACCCGCTGTGACCCGGTGCTGTGTGTTGTGTTGTGTTGTGTTGTGTTTCTGACCCGCTGTGACCCGGTGCTGTGTGTTGTGTTGTGTTTTTGACCCGCTGTGACCCGGTGCTGTGTGTTGTGTTGTGTTTTTGACCCGCTGTGACCCGGTGCTGTGTGTTGTGTCCCTGCAGGCTGCTGTATCTACGAGAAGCCGCGGCAGTTTGGAGAGTCGTCCTCTGAAAGCGACGGAGACGATGACGATGAAGGCTGCGGCAGTGCTCACTGCATCCTGGGCCACGGCAGGAGGGGTCCTGGACAGGGGGGGGGTGGGGGGACCACGAGGCCCCCAAACTCTGGAGGGCCACACACACACTAGCGTGGCTCAGCACGACAGTGACACATTACAGCGCTGCACTCTTGTTTAGCTTAGCTCCATCACTGAAGCCCAGGTAGGCCTGATGCTGCCAGACACTCTGCTGGAGCCGGGGCTGCTGCTCTGGAAACACAGAGCAACAGGGATTACTGAATTAGTCACATTGAAAATCCTGCTCTCCTTTCAACAGCTAAAAGCATGCTCAGTATTGTGCCAACTGACATACATAACTTGGAATGAAAGCTACAAGTTGACATTTAAAATTTCTTTTAAAGAAGTAGTGCTTTTAAAGCACCAAAAGGAGACATGCTGTAATAATAGAATGTTGGAGGCCATAGCGGTCTTTTTTTGTGTGTTTCAGCTCTTTTACGACAGACCACACATTGCATCACTGCTGAGCATTTCCAAAGCATGGAGCAGAATGGTGGGATTAAAACACTTTGCTACTTGTCAGGCAGCCGTTGGTTTCCATTTATTTCACTACGCTGTTCAATAAACTCTGAGGATTGAGATCCCTCACAGTGAACATCACGTTTGCTTTGACTTTTGCCAGAGTTGTTATGCAGAAATGCAATTAAGGTCACAACTGACTGAATTAGTTTCGTCATCACTTAATCTGCTGAATATTTTCTCAGTTAATGGAGTAGTCAACGTCAGCAGACAGAACAGTGTCCATGTCACTATCCAGGACCAACGGAAGCATCCGATCCTCACACAGCCGAGGCTAGAACCAGCGAGCGTTTGGCATTCTTACTTCAGAATGACAAAAGACTAGCAGTACTCAATTATCATAGTTGCAGATTGATGACACACATTGACAAATCTGTTCTGCTCTGATAATTGATTTGTTTTCAATTCATTTATCAATCGTTTAATCTTCAGAATGTCAAAAAAAGAAAAAACACAAGCTATGAGGCGACATCTGAAAATAGCTTGTTCTGTCCAGAAACCTAAAGATATTCACGGTAGGGAAAATATGTTGGCAAATTTGACTGATTAAAATGTATTGATTTTTACACAAAATGCGTCATCAGCTTGCACTTTCACTGCATGAGCAGCCAATGGTAACTAAACTTTTACAACAATAAAAAACAGAAATGATGGATTATACGATGCTGTATGATTTCACTGTGCTTTGGGAAACGGTCAGCAGCAGTAATGTAAACTATCGGGCTGTAATAAATGAGCTAACGCATGTAAAAACACTAGTTACATACTTCTATTGTGGTGATGTCACTATGTCGGAAGACAACATGGATTATGAATGAGCCTTATTGAAAATGCTGGTCTCCTTTCAGCCGCTAAAACATGACCCTTTAACACACAGACGTGCAGGGCTGATGCGTTGGACTATAGCGATGTTTGTGCATGTTTTGGCCCTTTTTACTTCACAGTCCAGACCCCGTGATAGGGCTTCAGGTCTCTAAAAGGGAGGTATCGATACTGTAGTAAGATGAGTGGAAACTAATGGCTGCTGATGAAGCCGAGCTAAAGCACTTTGGAGTGCATCGGCAGTAATGCAAAGTGTTTGTGCCATGAATGAATGAGCTGAAAGGTATAAAAGCACTGGATCTAATAATGACAATAATGACATCAGTGCAGTCTGGCTGTGTGCCCCTGGCAGCATGCAGTGTGTCTCTCTCACACACAAACACACACACACACACACACACACACACACACACACACACACACACACACACACAGGCTACCTGCCTCTGGGTTTCCTTTGACAGAGTTAATTGTATATAATACTGCACATTGTTTAGTATTCTATGTTTGATTTGCTGCTCTTCATTCTAAACTTGCTAACCCTAGACATGAAGTGGAGCCCAGTCTGTGTAGTAACAGTGCCATTACAAACCATTAGGGCTGGGTTCAAATAATCCATTCTCCAGTTAAAATCCAATCTTTGTTTGAGTGATCTGATATTAATAAAATCCAGAAATCGATCTTTTAATATCTGCCTTTTCACCATGGATGTGGTTTCTTAATGTTAAACCTGAACCTGGTGCATTTAAAAAATATCTGAGGGTTGCTTCTTGCTTGTACAGTTTCTCTGAGAACTTCTTTTATATCCAAGATAAACTGGTGTATGTGAAAATCCTCTAACCTAACTGATATGGAATGGATGATGTAATGGATTTGGGAAATCCTTGCCCTACAAAGCAGTATGTGAGGCGTAGAATAGAGTGGACACGACAAAGATCTCACTTTATATTAGGCTGAGCCAGTATTGCTGTTTGTGATTTTCAGAGCAGTTTTAAAGTTCTTGCCCAGTGACAGAACATAAGCACTGTCGTCACATTATTACCCCTCAGCACCATCAGTATCACCTGTTAGCCCTACAGAACCAGCCCTGGGCCCGGCTCTGCATGTGTGGAGAACTTCATTCACATGATTTAACACTGGATCTTTCACTTCTTCCAACCTGTTTTAATGTTTCTCTGAAGCTGCGTGTCATAGCAAAAACTAATAATACTAACTTTATTTATATATCACCAATCCAAAAACATAAGATATAAAATAATTGCAACAAATATCAGTTCAGAAAAAAGCCATATGAGAAACGTGAGTTTTAGAATGAGATTTGAAAGAGGATTCTGAGTTTGGAGTGTACAGCAAAGGCCTGGTCACCGGAAGGGACGGCACCAGGGTTAGGAACCATGAGGAGGGCAGCCATCAGGTCACAGATAGATTTCATTTCATGTTTATTTGAATAGGGACAGATGCTAAGACATAGACATTTGTGCAACAAATCTCCAATGTACAGCATCCCAGCAGTTATAGCTATTGCTAATTTCCAATGCCCGTCCCTAGAAGTCCTTTATAGAGGCCAATAGGAGCCTGAGCATTTGAAAACAAAGCTATAAATTGATTCTAAAACACATAGGTAACCAGTAGAAGGGTGGCTGGGATGTGGAGTTAAAAGCCTGGCTGTATCCACTGCAGTCTTTTGATGTTGGCCTGCTGATACCAGATTAAAGTGTGTGGCAATAGTCTGGAGGAGATAAAGCATGGAGGAGCTTTTCTACATATGCAGAGGGACGAAATGAGCCAATCTTGGTTAGCTGTCTCAGTTGGACAAAGCAGGACTGCACTACTTCAGTCCCCTGAGCATCAAAAGACAGCACTGGGTCCAAAAGTACACCGCGGTGACGGGCTTCTTTATCTCTCAATCAGATTAGTGAAATTACAGATTGTTCTTTATTACAGGCTCTGGCAGTCTCAGGGTTAACTTTCATTTCACAGTTAGAATGAGAGACAGGCGGATATTTCAGCCGATACTAGCCGGTATACTGGCTGATGTCATTTATGTTTTAACTCTCTAATATCAATACCACTATTGTCCTCGAGAATCCAGTATGTTTCTGACTATGGTCAGAGTCTGTGTGAAGGTGAGGGACATTACTCAACCTATCACCACGCCAGCTGTTAATATCTGTGCTGAATCCACTTAGGACTCTTATTTCGAAATGAAGTTTGCTGTTATGAGGGAACTTTGAAGAATATATCCTGATGGATATATTCTTCAAAGTTCACCTGTGTTGGAAGAACTGAATGTCTGGCTGACATGTGACCCTGGATTAGTTCAGCTCCACATGAAGAACTGGGCCTGGCTAGTCCTGTCAAAGTTTAGCTCTCGCCTCCTCACCAGAGCTTTGATTGTTTCTGCAGAGCTGTAACGCTCAGTTTGCTGTAATCACTCTGTGTTTATTTCATTTTCTGACAGCATTAGATTTAAGGAAAGCTCAGAAGGGTGTAGGTATTTTAAATTTGTTAAATCCTCTGCTGGTTTTCATTTGCTTGATTGATTTCAGATGAATCTATTGAATCCACGGGACAATCGTAGAAATGATGACATTTTGGCATCCGAAGAAGTGTTTTGGAGTTATGTCTTTGCACAGGATGTCAATGAGTGGTATAAGACAAGTTCATTTCACTTAACACCCATAGGTTCCCATTAAATTCAGCTTCATGTCGGGCGTAACAAATTAAATCTACATTATGACTATGAACTTGATTTAAAGACGTTGGCTGTTTGTGCTTTTCCTGCTGTGCTGTGCACGATGACTTGGCTGAGGATGCAGCGTTCAGGCTGTACATATGGAACTGAATCACAGCTCACCATGGTTACCCCCTCACTGTCTGTTCTGTCTATACACACCGGCATTGTTACAAATGGACATTGTTCTTGTACTGGTATTGCACCTTTCTGTATATATTATTAGGCATAATGAGAGCAGATGTAACGTGAATTAAAGTTTTCAACTGGGATCAAACTGTGTGTTTTTTTATATATATATTACGCAGGAGTATGACACCACTTGCGCAATGCACACTTTTGCAGTCCCCGCTGTGGTCTAAAGGAAACATTTTGCTTTTCTTCTTACCTAAAGACATTTAAAAAGATGTAGTATAGCATAAATGCTAAAAAATGACATGGTACTCTCCCTCGGTCCGATCCAATGCTGGATCACCGCCACATCAGGGTTCCCCATCAGGGTGTATTGTAAGCCTGTTAAGTCTCTGGGAATTATTTTTGAGATGTTTTTTTGAATTACAGTTACAGTTGGTTGGAAACTTCGACAGTCATATTTTCAAATTTCAATTTTTCATTTTAGCACTGACGTAAGTCTTTTTAAACTCCAAAATCTGGCGGTTCCGTCCATTATTCTGTTATCACAGAAACTATTGGGCTTTACATTAATGCTGCCATCAGTCTGTGACCCTAACCCCAGTCTATGTCCACAACGTTCCACTTCAGGGATTGCTCCGTTGCCACCAGAAATTCCGGCAGATCACACGCTTTTTGCCCGGATGTCCCGTCACCTTCCTCTTTCTTTTGAACTTTTGAACGTACACGTTCCACCAAAACAAGTTCCTTCCCGAGGCTGTTTTGCTGAGGCACCGTTGCTCCGTCCGGCACTTAGCATTGCCAGAGCACGTTTTTCTCCCATCCCAGAATGCTGTGTGGACTAGTCAGACCCTCCTCCATAGCACTGTAGAGGAAGGTCTGGCAAAGCGAGACTACCATAACCCTAACCCTCATCAAAAAAAGACACCAGAAAAGGCACACATTGTTGCATAAATGTTCACCAGAATGCACGAAAGTGTTTGATGCCCCCGGTTATAAATGTGTGTGTCCCCCCCCCCCCCCCAATGCTGAAACCTAACCTACGCCCTTGCTTTGAACAGTAGCTGGCTGCAGTTTGCAGTGGTGTGTTGCTGTTAGGACTCTTCTCTGGCTGGGAACATTTGATGCTCTGCTATGGTTGGTTCTACTGAAAAGATCATCCCAGCTTAACCAATACGCCATCATTGCATTTGTTTCATTTAATGTAGGATTTCAAATACATGTGTAGGTAATCAAAACCAGGCAGACAATCTAATAAAAGAGAATCTTTATTTTCCCCTCAGTGTAGTGTTGGCTTCAGGTGTACAGTCAGGGTTCACAGCAGAGTTCAAATGACACCATGTGAGCTTCGTCCTGCTTATTTAGGGAAGCAGGACAGAGTCTCTGCACAGCTACAGTGATCCAGCACTTGTTAGGTGTGTGGGTAGGCTGCTCATATAAAAATAGCTTTCCTTACAAGCGTTATTATCACTGCAATAAAACTCTCACATAAGCAAACAATGAATAAAAGGCAAAGAGTTGGAGATACTGCGCCGCCTTCTTGGAACACAAATTGTTAGTAGACGTTTGGTCAAATTTCATTTTCCATTTGTGTACACCAAAACATTAAAATTTTAATTTCAAAATCCAATTGTATTGTTTGGAAATACTGCCAAAATGAAAATAAAAACTACAGATCCAATCATTTGCAGTACATTCCTTAGCATAACATGGCCCCAACAATGATGAAATGGACTTTTTTTTAACAAATTGGCAGACAATGTAAAATAAAACTTGAAAATCTGACTTTATTACCTGATTTTAACTTATTATATTAAACACAAAAAGGCTGTTTACATTTTTTTATTTAGTAACAATATCAGTCAAAACATAGTTCAAATTAATAAAGGGCTGCAGCGAATGATTATTTTTATTATTGTTTTGTCTATAAAAGGATCAAAATAGAGGAATGGCCATCACAATTTCCTAAAGGTCCATCTTCAAATGACTTCTCTTGCCTGCTGTGATGATAATAATAATGCAGCTGAGAAGCTGGAAATGGGAAATGTTTGGCTTGAAAAAAGAAAATTGACTTAAACATGCCATCGATTATCTAAATAGCTGCAGATACATTTTCTGGCGACTGACTAATCGATTGTTTCAGCCCAAAATTCTAAAGTTTGCAATTTCATTTTCACGTTTACATTATCTGCCAATTTGAAAATTATAATGAGAACATTTAACATTCCATGTCACTCTGGCAGTGTGTGCTCAGGAGTATACTCAGGGTTTTTTGGCAGTACTTGCCAGTTGCGTTTAATGAGAACATTTTTATTCTAATTTTGTCATACATCATGTACACACAAATAAACAACTTAATTTCAACAAGATTGAACGATTGTCAGCCGCCAGCGTCCACATCTCACAGGCTGATACAAGTAAGCAAACGTATGCATGTGTGGAATAAATGGATGAGCAGCACATGCTATAGAGAATGTCTAATGCAAGTCAAATGTGCTTCAATGCAACAGGAGTGCAAAACATGCTTTTGTGCACGAAAACCAAATTCTATGTTTGGTCTTTTCATTGTTGTACCTTTAAAAATCTAAAGCATGACAAGGAAGTAAAAGCCCATAAAAACACAGTTGTGGAGAAGAGACGTTTGAACTGAGCAATATGATGGCCAAGAAACTAGTGTGTACAAAGGACACATTCACATGTGCTGCTGGTATTATGGGTTACTGAAAACCCCTACACAGATACAACAAGACAAGAAACAATGACAGTGACTTATTCTGTATGTGAGGAGGTTTCAGGAAAGGCCTTTTTCACTTCAATATGTGAACATACATAAATACAAAACAGATTCACCAGCAGAAATTATTGTTCTATTTCTTTAGTCTAGAACAAGCAGCAACCATCACAGCTGAGCACTGAAACCTCTCAACGGCCTTTAGATGCTGTTGTTCCAAAAAAAAAAAAAAAAGAAAACCCTGTAACAGAGATCTTCAACAAGTTACTGCACATATTAGCAAATATAAAGCAGCCTACTAAAACATTGACTACTGTACCTATGGGCTTATTGGCCTATAGGTAAGGCAGCCATCCACAGATACAGTTAAGTGTGCCACATCTATGTTAACATTAAAACATGATTTATAAAATCATGCCAACAATTATTTTAATAATAGTATTCTAAGCACTAAAAAGGTATGTATACTTATGCTGTCCCACGTTATTGTAGGCCTATATGCAACTTAATTTTATACAATATATGTAGTAGGGGGTCCCTGATCCGTTTAAGTCCAGATAAGGGGTCCTCGGCTTATAAAACGTTTAAGACCCCTGCCGTAGACTTAACCATTGCATTCCATTCAACTAGTCTTCGGTCTCAAAATACACATTTTATTTTGAAGAAACAAAGTTGGAGGTCAATGCTGAGTGAGGGAGATAGTATGGCTTTAATGCACTATATTCTGTTGTGTGTGTGCGCTTATTGACAGGTTAGTACTAACAACCTCTCAGGCTTCCCACCATTGACCACATTGGGATTTGCTCCATTAAAAAGGTCCGTTCACATCAGCCTTCTGTTCTGCACTCTGCTCTGGAAAGGGATGCGACGTCACAGATGGGATGCGAGTATACAAAAATATTAAGCAGCTTGATTACAGACTGTAAACAAAGCAATATTGCAGTTTGTAGTTTATTATTGTACTACACTAGGTGATGACACAGCACTTCTCCATTTCCAAATACAGAGCGAGTGTATTGTAGACAGCGAGAGATGGCACTGAAACAGGAAACGCACGCCTGAATGTGCCTGCGTTTCCAGCTTCAGCTGAATTAAATTAAAAGATGGGATGAATATTTGATGGGGAGCGTGAAATATGACTGTGCCTTAAGGGACAAAAATGGTGGCCACAGCTGAACCCCAATCGACTGGAACCATGCGATTCCAAATTCCCCTAATGTGGCCTTCAGAATGAAATGAGTGACTACAGTCTGAACAGCCTGAACGTCAGCAGCAGCCCGTCTGTGTGGGAGCAGTTTCCTGTTTGCTGCTTTACAGTCAGTGTCCTGACGTTCAGGGGCACTGGGATATTTCTGGCGCACTGTGGCTTCTCTTCTCAGCGTCTGTGCCTTTGCTAAATCCTCCCATGTGAAGACTCCCGTGCTGAAACTCTGCTTCTCTCGACCCCCTACAATGTTTCACCTAACCAGTTTCTTGTTAATGCAGTGGTTTGTATCCCTTTGCATTCCTTACCTTCTCGTGGTGATGCCTAAAGTTTGTGATCATTTAGGCGGTGTATCTGGTTGTTCATTTCTTCTCACCCAGAATGCACCAAAGGCAGTCACCTGGTCCCAAACCGGGTGACTGCCTTGTGGTGAATCATGAGAAAAATAGTCCCACAGGACAAGAAACGAAACGCTGACACAATGAAACGCAACAGAGTATTCCCTGAATACTGGGTGTGTTTCTTGAACATCGATGGCCTCTAACATTACTGACCACCATTAGAGTAGTAGTGTACTTTGTGATACTAAACTTTGTACTGCTATCACTGTCAACATTCTGGTGACAACTTTAAAAGGCCAAGTTAGGACAGACGTCTATAAATGCAGATCAATAGTGTTGAACATAAAGTGACAGGAGTTTTGTAATGACTGTGCAGAACACGGAGGTTGCAGCCCCGCTGGAGGTGGTCTGACACAGCTGGACTGATGTTGGACGACTCCTGGATGGGCAGCAACTTCTCACCGTCTGTGGAAACAACACAGCTCTCTTAAAAAACAGCTGATCTGGAAAACAGTACAGCAACATGTAACCAATTACCAACCATATTTCTCCAAACACAGAGGTCAGCTGATAATATTACTTCAGTGTGAATCTGCATCTCTGGGATGTGGGGTCGCATTGGCAATTATAAATCAAAGTTTTAACAGAGCCTGGACGTCATATGTGGGCGTCAATGTCAGTAAATATAAGGTTTTAATCAAACCTAACTGGAAGAGAAAACAAAAGGTGAAGGATCCATGGTTAGCCAAACTGTGTATTGTAAGGACTTCCTGCTTCCACTTTGACTGACTGGACTCCAGCTGTGTGCAGTGGTCCTGTTGAGGGACCTGTATTAGCCACATCCAGCTGTGCTCACTCAGATGATGGAAACAAACAGTCGGTTTGTTCCCAACCTGTCTGATCCTCAGGCTGCTCACGCTTTTATGACCTGCCAGATTACATTGTAGCGGGTCACAGTTCGCTGAGAACAACCTTATCATAACTGACAGAAATGATAAGACAACGAGACCCAGTTATAATAACTGTGAAGCAGAACTTTACTTTAATAAGAGTAAAAAATGTAATGGAAGGAACTGTACATTGGTACACAGGATATAACAGGATGTTATCGTACTCATTTCAACTAAATGTATCCCATCATCTCTGATGTCTGGCTGATGCTTGTTTCGACATAATAAACACTAACATTTATCTGTGAAGAGAACAGATAATTATGAAAACTGAAGCAGTGGGAGATCGGAGGCCTCTGGCAGATAAACTGAATTATCTGTGTCTGGTTTCACACCACTCAGAATCTCACACTTCTTTTTCTATGGTGTGTGTGTGTGTGTGTGTGTGTGTGTGTGTGTGTGTGTGTGTGTGTGTTGGTGTGTCATCAGTTAAGCCCAGCCTTTAATTAATGTGCTAAATTGAATTTAAACATACAGCAACAACAACATTAAGGAGCAGCCTCACCTTCCACGCAAAAAAAAAGAATCTCCATGTAACAGTCTGCCATCATTCTGATCTTACCACAATGGCAACTCTCCCTTAAGACCAAAGTTGACTAAGAGAGACACATTCCTTTGGGAATGCCTTCACTAACAATGTTCCACATGAAGTTGACAAGCTCTTCAATAAAGAGGAAAATACAGGAGAATAGTCGGACTAAAGAGCTGGCAGTATGTGCTGTACATAGGCTGAGGACAAATACCTAGCATATCAAATCATCAACAGAACACAACTTGTGGCCAAAATGAGCCTTATCAAACACCGCTAACCACTCAGTTCACATCTACACTTCCCTTACACTTCTAAAGAAAAAAAGAGCAATACCACGATATAAAAAAACACTAGTAAAGTCCTGCATTCCAAATCTTACATAAGTACAGTTATTTTCAGAAGTTAGTACTTGTTCTGCCCCAGTAGGGTTTTTACTGAACTCAGTGTATGTGGAAGTAGTATTTTCTGCTGTAGTTAGTCGAGGTGGAGCAATTTTTATTATTTTTAATTCTATTATGAAGTGCAAAGTAACTAGTTAGTGTTACAGCCCAACTGATACTGCATTTTGAGGCTGATTCTAATATTATTTGGGTTTTAAAAAATTTGATAAAGGTACACTACCGGTCAAAAGTTTAGGATCACTTAGAAATGTCCATTCCACTCCATTATACACAGAATACCAGCTGAGATTAGTTGCATTGTTTTTTTAACCAGGGCAGCAGTTTTCAGATTACATTATGTGCTTACATAATTGCAAAATGGTTCTCCAATGTTTTCCCAGTTAGCCTTTTAAAATGATATCAGATTAGTAAACAGAATGTGCCTTTGGAACATCGGATGAACGGTTGCTGATAAAGGGGAATGTAGATATTGCATTAAAGATCAGCCACTTCTTTCTACAACAGTCGAGAACCCTTTTGCAATTATGTAAGCACATAATATAATCATAAAAACTGCTGTCCTGATTGAAAAAAAAACAATGCAACTGATCTCAGCTGGTATTCTGTCTATAATATAGTGGAATGGAAATTTCTAAGTGACCCCAAACTTTTGACCGGTAGTGTATATCTGCTGATAAAAAAAACAGGTATTAACTATTGACTGACCTAGCTAAACTACCTGCAGTGACAGTGCTGTAGCTTCAGCTGTCTGTGTTTTCACCTATACTGTTGTTTAGCACTGTTTTATTGTGATGTAAATACTTTTAGGTTTTTAGTGTGGGAGTTTTTCAATTTAACTTATGCAGTCATAAGACCAAAAACACCAAGACAAACTGCCAGAGAGAGGGGAAAAAAACAAAAACAAACTTTGAGCAGGTGGTAAAATGTAACCTAAACATCCCATCAGACCAATGAAGGGGCTTACCTTAAACTTAACTTGTCTTCACCTTGTCCTTAACAGACACAAGCTTTTCTTTGGGTTCCTCGGTCTCCATGACCTCGTCATCCTTTTTTTCTTTTTCTACCTCTACGCCGAGCAACACACTCTGGCGAACGCTGACCGAGATCACCAGTGCCTGGATGATGCCATAAATCAACGCAAACTGAGGGAGATACTCCTGGATCAGCCATAGCAATCCTGCCATCCCAACTGTGGAGACAAAGAACATGGCCATACCATGGAGCCACAGCCTCAGCGCTCCCTGGACCCCCAACACCTCCAGGATCAGCTTGGCAGGGGGGGACACAGTCCACAGGAAGCCCACCACAAATAGATCAAACAAGTGGCGGAGAAAGTTGAAAGAGATCTCGTAGTGCTCCGGCAAGATTTCTACCTTCAAACTGTGCGCAAAGAGTCGAAAAGGGGATGTCAGTTGAAAGGAAGGAGGTGTAGGAGACGGCGGAGGCGTCCCGTAGTCAGAAAAGTCCCCATCAACATCACAGTCCCACGGATCTACACTCTGACCATCCCGTTTCCTGCGTCTCAGTCCGCTTGCTTCTGTTTTCCTTGGCCACGGAAGGTAAGAAGTGTGGAGATATTTGTTCCACCACCTAGTAACTTGCTGTGAATTTGCCCCTGTCTCCTGGACATTCATTTCCATGGGCTGAAGCTTCTCCTGTGCCTCCCAGTACTCCTCCACTGGACTGCTTTGGTCACTTTGTCTCAACCCTCCCCAGATCCAAGAGGTCCAACCCCTGGGGCCCTGCTTGCTGAAGTCATGTATCTGGCCCTTGGCTGTCACCATGGTGGTATTCTCTGACACACCAGTGCCACCCCATGAGCGCAGCCACCCCCATGCTTTGCCTACCACAGCTGTCATGCTTTCTCTGTTGAAGTGGAATTCAAATCGCAGACAATCAGTTCCTCTCGCTCAAGTTGGCCAGGAAGCTCTGTAAACTTATTGGAGAAGCATGCATGTGCTGCCAGCTAAGTTGGAAAGTTGCAATACTTGTTGACAAGGATTCAGGCCTCGGCAGAATGTCGTCCTCAGGCCATAGACACACCTGTGGGTGCGTTTCAGCAGTTGGGCTGACCCCTCCTTAAATTACTTACAATGCTCTTAATGCAATGACAGCATTTACAAGTCAGGCTTCTCGTCTACATGTCCTTGGTTTAACCTGGCAACCTTTGGAGCTGCCAAGGTTGCTTTCGGCACTCAGCGTTACCTTCAAATATGCTCAATAAGCAAGTTAGCACCGGCTAACGTTAGTTACAAGTGAATAGGTTTAGTGGACCCAGGCTTCAGCTGTAGGACAATCAACGTAACGTACGTCATTGCTTGACAAACTTGTTTAACCTTTTCAGTCTCCCGAAACTGATTACATTGGCTACACCTGCAAAGAAAAGAAAAGACATTTACAGTTAGTTAAAACATTAGCCAAATCTTCCTTCAACTTCCACGTCAACATCAATGCAAGTTAACGTTAGCTAATGTTACACTGGTCCGACACTTGACTTAGCTAGCTAACGTTAAGTTACAGGTTTGTACTGGAAAGTGAGATTGGTTAGCACTTTGCTAACGTCTAACGTTACTGACAAAGTTCAGGAAAACAGTTTTCGGGTTGTCGGTGTCTCTTAAGTACGGCAAGTTAGCGTTAGACAATGTTATAACAGATAAATGCTCACCTTCAGCGACGTTAGCTTGAGTTTGTCTGTCAGACCGTAAGCTAGCCCGCCTTGTTAGCATCAAAAAAGTCGACACACAGACCAAGTTCCTCAACTTCTGGAAACCAAGTTGTAAACACACAAACGTGTTATCTTTTGCGGTTGGATAAATCAGCTTCCAACCAAGCTAGCTAGCTAACTGACGACGAGTACCACTAACGGCACAGCTAACCAGCAAAAGCCGAGGGGAAGGTCCGCCCACCAGGTCGATGGAACGTTTTTACCTAGCTAATTACGAGAACAAAGACGACGGACTACCGGTCCGGTTTCAACCTTCAAAATAAAACAATGGTTGGCTGTGCAGTTCATACTAATGCTCCTGTACTATGGATGTATTAGAAGACCGTATTGTACTAGTATTTGTCCTGTCCACACAAAAGATGTTACACACAAAGAGAATACCCCAAGTGTAATATGGTTTAGAATCAGAATCGCCTTTAATGGCCAAGTAGGTGTGAACACAAACAGGGAATTTGACTCGGGCTTTTTGTTGCTCTCTCATACCTAAAAACAAGGACAACAAAGCTGAACAAGGTAAACAAACATTGTGATACTATGTACAGATATGTCTGTATAGAAAAAAAGTGTATATGTTTACATACACACATGTGAACAGACAGCTCTATGAGGACTAACAGTAAGACAACAGAGCAATGCCAAAGTGCAAATGGTACTGGAATAAATAATTATTAAGATAACTGGTTGCATACATGTAGGTGGATGTGACAATGTATATTTGACATTTATACATATTTATGCACGTTTAAATGGTGTTTAACTCTATCAATGAATCTATAATTGACTGAAAGGTGGAAGCTTGGTGTTCCAGGGATATTGCACAGGGCTTGATCCTGACACTATGGACTGGTGTTCAGTTTGATCACAGTGACAGACTGTGGCAACAAACGGTTCCTGTGTCTGCTTGTTTTGGTGAACAGGCTTCTCTTGGGCCTACCACAGGGGAGAAGATCAAACCAGGGCGGGATGGTCTGCAGTGATGCTTCCTGTCTGTTTCCTCTCTCTGGAGGAGTACAAGTCCTAGATGGAGGGCAGGTTGGCACCAATGATTTTCTCGGTAGTCCTGTCCGTTGCAGTCTGTTCCTGTCGGCTCCAGGTTGCTCTGACCACAGCAGATGGCCAGCTGTTCAACCTCCTGTCGGTATGCAGACATGTCTCCGTCGAGGCCAGTGACTGGTGTGTCATCTGCAGATTTCAGGGGTTCTCCTGAGGTGCAGATTGTAGAGGGAGAAGAGCAGTGGAGAGGGCACACATCCCTGAGGCGCCAGTACTGATGGTCTAGGTACTGGATGAGATTTCCCCAGGACACTAATTTGGCCGAGTTTGGAGCGGGGATCTCTGATGATGGTGTTTTTAAGATTATTTTTTATTTTTGGCCTTTATTTGACAGGACAGTTTTAGGCATGAAAGGGGAGAGGGGGAATGCCATGCAGCAAAGGGACCCATATGGGGCACACACACTACCAGTTGAGCTACCCAGCTGCTCCTACGATGGCGTTGAACACAGAACTGAAATCCACAAACAGGATCCTTGCGGAGCAGTGCCATGTTGACTGTATCATCCACTAACCTGGAAGGAGTTCATGACTACAGACGCCTGAATACAGGTCATGCCTGTAGTCATTGGAACATGTGATGGATGTTTTGGGGACTGGGATGATAGTGGAGCGTTTGCAGGAGGGGACTTGACACAGCTCCAGTGATCTGTGGAAGATCCGTATGGAGATGGGGGCCAGCTGGCAGCGTTTAGAAAACATGCAGGTGGCTACATTGCAGCCATATAATGCTACAGTTACCAACATATGTAGCACATGCACGCACTGCTTTACCAAAATACTATTATCAGTAAAAAGTACTCTTACAAAGTAAAATATTATGTATAAAGGTCTCTTATGTACATCAGACAGTTTGATGTCAAGCAGCATCAACAGGACAAGGATGCAATGACGGCTTTCTGCTACAGCAATTTATTGTATTTGACGACATGTATATTAAAATCATGACTTCACTTCTGACAGCTAAAGCATAGCACATTGTATGGCCCACAGCACTATATAGCTTCTTGTAGTTCATTTCATGGCAATCAACCTGCCACAGGGTTTCACCAAGTGAAATGTAAGACTTTTAGGACAATTACCAGAGACCCTTCAGTATGCATGAGACTCCAGCACCCATACCGCCAACATTCAGTTAATTGCCTTCTGGCATAAGCAGTAAGCCTCAAATACATTGTTGCAACTGGCTTTAACCAAGTGCTAAATTCAGTTTCAAGCCCAGTATCACAAAATGTACACTTCCTCACAGCTGAATACAATCAGTCTAAGGTACAAACCAAAAGAGACTCATGCCAAGAACATGAAAGCTGTTTTAATTAAGTTGGTCTCATTTAATAGTGAATTACATATTATTTTCTATATTATTTATAAAATTCTAGAGTGCTGCAGGAGCCTTTGAGGGAGCGTTACATTGACGTAGGAAAATACAACCAGTTTCAAATTATGCAAGACCAGAACACAATCATTCAACTTTAAACCCTGCACCATCACTGAGAAAAAAAGAAAGAAAAGGAAAAAAGCCTTGAGTCATTGTGTTGTCAACCATTTATTTGAAATGTCTCTAAATGCACTTGCATGTAAATGCCAGTTAAGAAAAGCTTTGTACAAAACAACTTTGAGTAGGAATGACCCCTAGATGGCTTAATTGTTTTTATAAAGCAAAGCATGGTTATCAGTTTCTTTAAAAATCTTAATATGTAACCTGCGAGTCTGCTGAATCAGTATGTTTGAATGTAGTGGTATCCAGGAAAGAATTATTGCTCACCATAGATTTAAGTGTGATTGACTTATTCTGACAGTTATGAGTTCAAAAAAAAATGATTGAACTCCTCTCTAGAATGGGTCCAAACACCCCAGATATCATTTAAATATCTAAAATATTAGGCAGGCTTTTTGTAGCATGTCTAAGATGGAGTTTCCCACTGAGCCATAAAGATATTAGCATATGCTGGGGCAAACTTTTTACCCATTACGGTCCCTTTAATTTGGAAATATTTCTCAGCAAATTCAAAGTAACTGCAACAGTTCTTTATCTGGCCTCCTACTATCTGGATATTTTTGAAAAATGTTTCTTATGGCTTGGATGCCTTTTATGATATCAATATTTGTGTACATGCTGTCGATATCAGCCGTGAACAGAAAAGACTGTTCAGAGATATTTAGCTGCTGAATTGTGTACAAAATCATATGAATCTTTGATTTAACTGGTGTGTCTGGTAGAGAGGAGTAAGATAAGTCTAAAAATGCAGCTGTGTAATAAGTTTCATTATCACCATCTGATACAATTGGTCTTCCTGGTGGAATATGATGTGGCACAGGCCAACCGTTGGGAGATTTGTGGCTTCTGGCCCTAGGAGTAGGGTTACCCATCCAGCTTGGGCTGAAAGTCATACCTGAGAAGATAGAAACATCAGTCATCACCAGTGTCTGGCTTCCACAAATTCTTAAACAGAAGCTTGATCAGTCTGAGTGTCTCAGTGCGCTGCGAGTAGACTTCAGTTAAGATCAGTAGAACCAAATAACTGAATCATCATTGACCAAACTCAGACACAAAAGCTACAGGATAAAGTCCAAGCCCCATGTGTATAGTCTTGATTAAGAGTTAATAGGCTGCATTATGACCCACCTCATGAAAACTGAATCCCATCCCTTCCAGGAAGTTTTACAGCTGTAGAACTGTCACGCCAACTCGTCAGTGTGGAAGAACTACCGGAGAAATTCACATTAATACCACCACACAGCAACACAAAGTTCAGGGCCCACAGGTTTGGATGTTTAGCCCCTTTACTGCAATCACTTCAACCTTTGTTAGTCGTTTAACAGCTGGCTTACAAAGAAACAGTCCCTATGAATGTTTAGTATGGTCATACTGAATACGGAGAGCTTAACAGTGTGAAAAGAGCAGCTGCAGCAATGTGCAGTACAACAAAAATATGGCGTTTTTGAAAATTAAACCACAAACCTATTCTGATATAACTCCTAAATACAATTATGAACCTGAAAATGAGCATAATAATAGCACTTTAAAACTTAATGTCTGTCATTAGTCAAAATCCAATGGAGGTGATAAAGCACATATTCATCCATACATTTGTATCACTGCCATGATAATGCAGCTTCTACAAGCACGTAATCATTAACTAAAGCACGTTTCTGGTGTCGCCAATTGATTTGAATGTGATGTGGCAAAAATATTGACGGGAAAAGCTATGAGGCATGCCAGCTGTAATATAAGGTCAACATGATTGACAGTAAATGGGTTAACACACCGTACCACTGGTGTGGGTTATGTGGTCAGTGCACTGTGAAACATCTTCATGCTTTTGTCAGAGACTCTAGTCTAAGAAATCATCATTCCACATAAAAACCAAACAGAACAGCGACTTCAGATCCTAGACTTACCCAGAGAGCAGTCTCCATAGTCCAGCTGGTCTAAAATACAGAGAGAACAGTATTAGAACCAGTTCCAATGTTTGCAGTTTGTATTATATTGACAGGATACATGCTCAGTGCACTGTGAAAGAGCTTCATGGTTAATCAGAGACTCTAGTCTAATGAATCATCATAGTAGCATGTTGGTTTTCATAGCATACAATTGTGGCATCCCATCAACACTCACCATCACACAGGACTACTGTAGTATCCAGAGGCTGGAAGTCATGTTCCATCAGTGCTCTGATGAGGCAGCTGCAACCATTCAGCCAGGGTGATCCTGAAACAGCAGTGGGTAATTTCCATTACACGCGGGTTAAGTAGTCTCAAAAATGACTACAATAAAACCGATCCATATTCCCTAGTTATTGGGAGAGTTTAAATAAAAGGAGAAATTTAAATTCTATAATGTCACATGCATTTTAAAAACTATTTGAACTGCATTTATGCAGTCCGGAGATAAATTAAGTCACATTTTGTGTTAGGACTGCACTGGGGGCATTTGTAGTCAGTCTCCATTTCTGAAGTATTGGCTGAAGCCCTGCAGAGGGGGCTGCAACTCCAGCTAACACCAGAGTGTCTACATGCCACGAGGAAATCCGCTCAAGTGGCCTAATTATGCACAACGACGTTTTAACTCGTTTTAAGATCCAACAAATACTTGGGATTAAAAGCTTGCATTTTCATATTATCATGCATGTAGTTTCAGAATATAAGCCACATTTTCTTTAATTCTGATAAATGTACCGTGTCCTATAACTAACGTTACCATAGTAATACATTCAAATGTGCATCCAGCGAAAACGGTGTAGTTTTCTGAAACTGACGTTGGCTTGCTGTTTAAGTTCTAAACCCCTATAGCCTAATGCTAATAACCACTCACTTTATTCACCCATCTTCAAACTTGGTCTTCACAGTAGTAAACTCGACGAGAAGCCTCATTATTTGACCTATTGAGAAAACACAGATCACAAGTAACGTTAGCAGACAGGTTTTTTTCCCCCCTCCATTAGGCTTCTGTGCCATGTGCTCAGCATGGAAGAAGTCGGGGCTGCTGTTCGTAACCATTTCACCTAAAGTTCCTTCATAACCTAATACATAGCACTTTAGGAAGATAATCATGCACCGTATTTACCTTTTATTTCGAGGTATAGTAAATCGTGAATAATCTCGACGCTTTGCCCACTTTGAGCTGCGTAGAGAGCCGCGAACGAGAGGCTGGACAAATGTCCGGTCATGGTTTATATACGCTGGGGGTCCTTCACAGCACCCGCGTGCTTTGGTGTCCTGAATAATGCCTGTTGTGACGTTCACCAACAGATGATACAAATGCCATGAATTAAATGTGCATTTCATGAAAGAGAGAGTAAGAACATCTTCAATACATAATGACCATTACTTTTGAATTAATATAGACATACATTTTTACTTTAAGGACACTTTGATTAATTTGTAGAAATTATAAAGTAAACAATGTGTGTGTTAATTATATTAAAATGATGACTATTATAGTTGACATTTAGAAGAAGAAAAAACAGCAAGTGTCCTTTTTTAATTTATTATACCACATGTAGGTACCTTTAGTTGGTTGAACCATAAACTGTTAATATTAATACATATATTAATACATAATATACAGTTTATGGGTTGAATCCGGTTGAACCATGAATGGGGTTGAACTACAAGTACCACCCACCGTCTCGCTTTACATGGATGCCAGGTTCTCGTGGGTTAAAAGGGAAAGCCGTATTTTAAGCACTACGCCCTCTACGGTTCTACAACTTGTATCTGGCAACACACACAGAACCCTCACTGCTGTCGTCACTGAGGTCAGGTAGACGGAGCGAAGATGGCGACTGCCTACGAGAGATACAATTTGTAAGTATATATACTATAGTTAATCGTTTTTAAAAAACCCTCACCTTGTTTCCACGTCAAATACAACACAAACAAGAGGCAAAGCTTATGATGCCTGAGGTAAAGTAGGAGCTGGAGTTCAGAAGTAGCGTCAGGTTCGATGACACAGCGGCTGAAGTTCGCTGACAGGCACGGCTGGTAACGTTAACGTTAGACAAGGAACCAGTCAAGTTTCACTCCACAATCATTCATTATGAAGAAATAACTTGGCATCATTATGTAGACTTGGAAGGAGGTGTATACGGCTGTCAAATTCCTTTAATCGTCAAACACACCAAGGAGGAGGTTTGTTTAGTGCGAACAGGGCGGCAGAAAGTTAGTTAACCTAACGTTAATGTTAGCTAGCAGCGAATGGTTGTTTAACGTTATAGGTGGTGGGTCGTGAATTTGAAATCAGAATATAATGTCAGTTCCATTCAGGGGTGACAATGTGATAGTTGTTTTGTGACACACATTTCTTTAAAACCTACGTTAAGTTGATTATTCAATGCTATGACTTACTCAATCAGCTGTCTGTGAAGCGAACACGGAAACTTGGTGAAAATGAAAGGTTAGCCATCTTTAACTTTCGTGAAAGTTGACAGAGCTCTGTACTTATTTCAGACACACCCTTGTTCAAATACGTTAGCTCATTCAAAAGGCGAGCTGCCCGGTCCTACCAGTCTTTCTTCCAGGTGTACTGTGTCTGTACACCTCGACCGTTGAAGCTGGTTCTGATGGAGCCACCCTGCACGTTTGAACTGAGGGTTTAAAGGATCCTACCACTGCTCAGTCTTACATTGCGTTATATCCCTCCCTGTCACAGTTAAATACACATTGTGAGTTTGTAGGCTCATTCCTAAGCCCCAATAAAGGTTAAAATAAAGGGGGTTTTGTATTAATCCATCTGGTACAGCCTGGTATTGTTGAGAAGGCTTTGGAACAGTATTCAGACCATTGCGGGAGGAGAAAACATTTACAGAAAATTAAATGAAATTGTTGTATGAATATATAAAATGTGAAGAAAAACTATGGACTCGTGACCTCAGAATTGATCTTAATCTTGGCCCTCCTGTCGACTCTTTTCAGGGGAGGTTAGAAAGGCAAAGTACAAGAATGTGTAAACACTTAAGCTTCATTTTGGAAATAGGTGAGTGCAGCAGTAAGGAAAGGTCCACATGTTTGTACAGTAGTAAATGTGCTAAACAATGCAAACAGTTTGGCGTGGACCTTAACAGTTAAGGGCTAAGTAATACTACCAGTGTTTCCCCCCCCGGTTTGTGGAAGACTTGAGTGCGTGTATTTGACAGGGTGTGAAAATGCAATTTCACATCATTTTAGACCATTATTATGACCATATCTGTGTCTAAAAGCTAGAGCAGATAATAAATAAATAAATAACACTCAACAAGCTTAAAGACCAAACTTGCTAAAGAAGGCCACTGGGGACCAACTCAATCATTAGATCTGATGAAAGTCTTTTAGTTAGTTTTGATGCTTGCTCACATTGATTTTACATTCATTCAGCTTAGGTGGTGCCCATACGCCTTATAATAGTAGGGAAAACCCTGACCACTTTGTTATCTAACAATAGGGTGGTTGTGTTCTTACAGCACTACAGGTCACATTCTTCTGCTGCAGGATTCCGAGCTGTGTGTTACTCAAGCTGCTGCTGCTGCTGCTGCTGCTGTGATCTCTGGTCCATTTAACATATTGAATCGAGTGGCTTTATAGGAAAGCTGCACCATGCACTTCAGTTGACGCTAAATTTAAATTTAAATTTTTGCTTTTATTTAATAGTTTGACAGTAGAGACAGACAGGCGATGTGAGGAGAGAGTAAGAGGATAACATGAAAGAAGGCCCCCCTACTGGGACTCTACATGGTATGCTCCTCAGACCACTTGGCAACAGGGATGCCCTATTTCACTGTTTGCTTGAGTTAAAATGTGTTTCATAGGCTGAAATGATCGTGTGTTTACTGTAATATAGTATATCCTTGACGTTCCACTTCCGGGATTGCTCCGTTGCCGACGGAAATTCCGCTGGATGTCACTCTTTTAGGCCGGATGTCCGTCACCTTCCTCTTTCTTTGTGTTGGCGTTCTAAACTCTGGTGGATTTCTGAGGACTATGGTTAACTGCTCCTCAGATCTCTGCAGGGTAAATCCAGACTAGGGCTGGGCGATATGGAGAAAATCAAATATCACGGCATTTTTGACCAAATACCTCAATATCGATACCGTATCGATATTGTAGTGTTGACTATTGGTGCTTTCACAAAATATTTACACTATGAGATTTTAGATAAATAATGTGGATATAATGACTAAGTTGGTAAAGGCAAATAATAGAACAGTCACTTACAAACACTTAGGCCATATTACGATATTACCTTATCAAAAATCTAAGACGATGTGTAGTCTCATATCACAATATCGATATAATATCGATATATTGCCCAGCTCTAATCCAGACAGCCAGCTAGACTATCTGTCCAATCTGAGTTTTGGACAGATTAAAACAACTTTTGAACGTACACACGTTCCCTCAAAAGAGGTTCCTTTCTGAGGCTATCATCGCGGCTTTTCCCGGTGCTTAGCACCGCCCAAGGCGATTGTGATTGGTTTAAAGAAATGCCAATAAACCAGAACACGTTTTTCTCCCATCCAGGAATGCTGTGTGGACTAGCCAGACCCTCCTCCGCAGCGCCACGGTGGAAGAGGGTCTGGCAAAGCGAGTCTAACTGTAATATGGAAAACCGACCAAGACAGGGAGGTCAGAGGTTACTATCAACTACAAAGGTATACATCCTGAGTCAGCAGGATTCAGGCTGCATATTAAAAAAAAAAAAGAAGTTCTGTTAGGTTAGTGGAGCTGGTCTGGGGCGCTGCGCTTCCCACTCCTCCTAGTGTATAGGATGGCTTAAATGCAGAGGACGAATTTCAAGTAGCGCCGGGATCGAAAAGTGTCTGATGGGATCATGCAACTAGTGCTACAGCGACTATTATAATAATACTAATAATAATACATTTTATTTATATAGCGCTTTACATGGTACTCAAAGACACTTTACAGTAAAACCAGCACATATAGCAAATTAAAAACAGATAAGCAATAAAACCAACACATAAAACAAGCCATTTAAAAACAATAAAACCAGTAACTATCAGGTGAGAAATGTAGGACTATTGTATGTGAAAAGCTAATCTGGTTTATGTCCCTTACTACAGCGGCATGTGCCGGTCATCAGAGTGGCATGCCGCACATACTGTTTCCTCACTGCAGGTGGAAGTGGTAGGCAACACTCAGTAACAGCCATTTTCCACCGGCTGCGTTCCGATTTTGTTTTTGCCACGCACCGTACCCCACCGGGAGCGTCTCCGAAGCGGAGTGTCTTGCTGCCCGACTCACAGATTATATTGTCTTTAAAAGTGCTTTACAGAACAATCCCGTGTTTATTAAGCTAGGATCTACCTTCCACTCCAAGCACTCCTGCAGTTAAACTCCATGCCTTCTCTCTTCTGGTGTAGTCCTGATAACAAAGATCTGTGGTGTCTGTTATGTTTTTCCACCTCCAAGATGAATCTCTCGTCGTCCGTGGTGTTGCAGAGGAGACATATACCATATTGGGGTGGGGTGTCTTTTGGTAAATTGACTGAATGCTCTCGCTGTTCCACTTCCTGCCCGGCTGTCTGAACGCCCCGCGTGAAAATAGATAGTATCTTTAGCGGAGCCGGGCTGAGAGCTGCTTCACACACGCTTCTGGGATGTGTCATGGCGCAGCTGGAGGAATATCTAAGCATTGACTTGAATGGTCGTGATTGCTTGCGGGGCCAGCGATGCCTCCGGAACGCAGCGCAGACGCGCCTGGTGGAAAATACCTGTGACAGTAAAGTCATTTCATGTATAAATGAAGAAAATGGGGGAATGTCTAACTATGAGGAAACAGGGAGAATTAGAAATACAGGCTGGGTTCTCTCTGCATTCGAGGTGAATTATCATCTGTTGCACATTGTGATGCTTGGTGAACCTGACTCTACTTGCAAGCTGTAATTTTACCCTGGAGGACAACTTCAACTTCAGCATCTCCCTTGTTCTCTCCCAGGCACACAACCCCAGAGAAGTTCTTCATCGAGGCCTGCGATGAGGGGGCTGATGCTGTGCTGGCCATCGACAGGGTCTCAAATGAGATGACCCTCACAGGTAGAAAGACTTAGACAGTTACATCTGACACTACAAAAACAAAACAGGTTAAGCTATGGACCTGCGTATAGACGCATGTCTCAGCACCTTTGAATCCTGAGCTGTTTTCACTCTCCAAATGTATTAGCTAGGAATGCCATAGAATTTTATTCTTAGAATACATCAGAAACATTAAAACAATAAACCTTACACTAGCCATGAATTGCCATGTAAGTGGTACTACACATGTTCCAGGACAGCTTCGTGAACACAATTTAAAAGAGTTTTTTTGCCTGCATGTCGACAGGTTTTCAACATACAGTAAATATAAGAACCATGTCGGCAGGACAATCTGAATCTTAGTTCTGTCAAGTGTACTGATAGTGTCAAAACCAAACAGAGCTCATTTTCGTAGATTGGTCATCAACAACATTAGACTCTGCAAAGAGTAAGTGTAAAACGTCTGCACATCCACACTCACCTACACTGGGACTGCCCAAGCTTTGCCCAGGTGCTTAGAGGAGATGTCCACTCTAAACTCTACAACACCCTGTCATCATACAGTCCTATGCTTCCGCCTTAAGGCCCTGACACAGCAGGTAGACGGCCAAGAACTGAGTGGTGATGAAGGCTGACTCTGGCGTCGCCTCACGTCGCCTGTGCCTTGGCCAAAAAGTTGCACGGGAACACACAAGCAAAGACGTAAGCTGACCTAACCCCAAACCCCACCCGAAGGTTCCTGTACTTTCAGAAAGTACTACCCTCGATCAGGGACTTTTTGTGGGTTAAAATATGTCCCTGGAACTTAATTTAGACCCTGGTCCCTGCAGTCGAAATGTAATGAGTTCCTCCAAAGGTTCCCCGCCCCTGGGGAAAGTTCCTGCGGTTGAAAATTGCCATTCCCACCTATGGGGAGGACATGCAAACTCCACACAGAAGAGCCCAAGCCGGCCAGCTGGGAGGCGACAGTGCTAACTGCTGCACCACCCTGTCGCTCTCTTTAAACATAACAACATATAACCAGTTAATTCTGTCGAGGTAAACATAGGAGAATATGGTATATAGATTTTTTTTCTTATCAATCTGTATTACAAATAATAGTTGAAGCACACGCCAGGAGGTTGAGAATACAGATTAAATATTACTAAATTAAATGATTACTTATTTAAAAAGCATCTAATAGGGCTTAATGGCAACTTTTTATCCCAAAGAGCACGTGTGAAAAGTAAGTTGTAAGTTGAAAAATGTAGAAGCGCAGAAAGAACTTTAGGGGCGCAAAGAAAATTGATCAAATAATGTTTTTCTTTAATAAAAGGAATACAAGGAGACATTTACCAGCAAAGTGATTTAATTTACAAACCCCAGTTCTAACGAAGTTGGGACATTGTGTAAAACTTAAATAAAAACGGAATACAATGATTTGCAAATCCTTTTTAAGCTATATTCAATTGAATACACTACAAAGACAATATATTAAATGTTCATGTTTGTTTTTTGCAAATATTCACTCATTTTGAATTTGATGCCTGCAACAGCTGGGACAGGGTGCAGCATGTTTACCACTGTGTTACATCACCTTTCCTTTAACAACACTCAATAAGCATTTGGGAGCTGAAGACACTAATTGTTGAAGCTTTGTAGGTGGAATTCTTTCCCATTCTTGCTTGATGTACGACTTCAGTTGCTCAATAGTCCGGGGTCTCGTTGTCGTATTTTGCGCTTCATAATGTGCCCCACATTTTCAATGGGAGACTAGTATGGACTGCAAGGGCCAGTCTAGTACCCACACTCTTTTTACTACGAAGCCACACTGTTGTAACACATGCAGAATGTGGCTTGGCATTGTCTTGCTGAAATTAACAGGGACCTCCCTGAGAAAGACGACGTTTGGATGGCAGCATATGTTGCTCCAAAACCGGTATGTACCTTTTCAGCATTAATGGTGCCTTCACAGCTGTGCAAGTTACCCATGCCACGGGCACTGACACACCCCAGTGGCTTGCCGCTTACGTGCAGAGATTTCTCCAGATTCTCTGGATCTTTTGATGATATTATGGACTGTAGATGATGAAATCCCTAAATTCCTTGCAGTTGTATGTTGAGAAACATTGTTCTTAAACTGATGGACTACATGCTTACGCAGTTGTTCACAAAGTGGTGAACCTCGCCCCATCCTTGCTTGAGAACGACTAAGCCTTTTGGGGATGCTCGTTTTATACCCGAACATGACCAATTAACCTGTTCACCTGTGGAATGTTCCAAACAGGTTTTTTTGTTGCCCCTGTCCCAGCTGTTGCAAGCATCAAATTCAAAATGGGTGAATATTTGCAAAAAAACTAAGTTTATCAATTTGAACATTAAATATCGGTCTTTGTAGTGTATTCAATTGAATATAGGTTGAAAATGATTTGCAAATTATTGTATTCTATTTTCTTTTTTTACTTTTTACACAACGTCCCAACTTCATTGGAATTGGGGTTTGTTTTTGAATACGAATGGTATGCTCGGTTTTTAATAGTTTCTGCTTCAAACTGTATTTATTTATTATGTAATTATTTATACTTTAAACTGTTTCAAACTGTATATGAATCAATGAAATGCAGTTGTAGTCCAGAAAATCAAAACAAAAGCAGTAGTGATTTCCTGTAGTGCGTGTTCTGTGCATAAGGAGGAGAAAAACACTCTGAACAGATAATATGGCCGGCATCTTAACACACACAATTCTACATCAGGTGAAGGTCATGGAAGCGACAGGCCGCTGCATCTGCAAAAAACGGCAAGGGTGAAAAAACCCTTACTGTTATTCACACATGTGCTCCTAAATACATTTTACAGTTCACGCACATCTGTTTTTGTTGCAAATGCGAGTAAAACGCTCGCACTGTCGAGCCCTGTCTGTTTTTGAGCATTGTGCTGCTTTGACAGGTAAAAAAGATGTCCCTCCCTCGGCGGTCACCAGGCCCATATGTGGCATCATGGGAACCATTCGCCTGGTAGCAGGTAGGCGCCGTGCTGACTCAGCATTGTGTTGTCTGTGAAGCCTGTACAGCTGTGACTTACCCTTACTCCTCACAGGCATGTACCTGATCGTCATCACCAGGAAGAGGAACGTGGGCAGCCTGCTGGGCCACGCTGTGTGGAAGGCTGTGGACTTTGACGTGATCTCTTATAAGAAGACAGTGCTGCATCTCTCAGAGATCCAGGTCAGCAAGACTATTCACCCCAAATCTGCAATAGACAATGATTCTTTAAGAAAATCCACATGTTAAGAGCAGATTAAATCTTGGCGGTGGTGTTTACTGATAGTTTCCATACAGGAACTGTTTAATTACTCTTCAATCGGAAGCCATTGTTATTTCCCAGCCCTGTCCGAAGAGAAACAAAACATTAGGGCTGTGCTCGATTGAAGAAATTCTTAGTCGACTAACACTCATTCAATTGGATCGACTAATCGATTAGTTGATTTAATCGACAGATCTGTAAATCTGAGTTTCTCCGCAAAGAGTCATGCAAAAGCACCACTTTAATTCTTGTGTTTGCCAGAGATGTGCCCGTACGTTTCTTGGAAATAAGTCATTCAGCATGAAAAAAGCAAAAAACATGACTAATCGACTAAAGAAATCTAAGTTGACTAAGACCAAAACGACCGATTAGTCAACTAATCGACTAGAGGGAGCAGCCCTACAAAACATATCTTTGAGTAATTCCAAAGCTGTCTTAGTCCTGCTTGCCTGCTGAGCAGTTCTCCCGCTGCATCAGATCTAAACTCTTCCAGGACCAGTCTCTGTACTGGACACAATCACATGACACTGATGCCAATTTTCTTCTGACTCTGGGGCCCTGTTTACACGTACATGGTTATTTTGAGACATTTCCCTTCGTTTGTGCCCTTCGTTTACACGCAAAACGGAGAATTCGCCTCTGAAAACGAGTCTTTGTAAAACCTCCGGCCAGAGTGGAGATTTTGGAAAACTTTGTTTGCATGTAAACTGAGACAAACCGAGGTTTAGGCAGCCGAGGAAGTGAAGAAGAGAAGAGAGAGGAAGTGATTTGTTGCTGTTGTTGCTATTTTCAGGATTCTGATTGGCTAACATGGGCTTAAGCTTCTTGTTACACTGCCACCTACAGGTTTGGCATGCTCTTGACAGCATTGACGGCATATATACACGGGTACATGTAAACGAACACTTTTCTGAAAACTGACAGCTGTGCACAATTTTATTTTTGAAAACGGAGAGGTTGAAATGTCCGTTTATGAAAATAGCCGGCCACGTGTAAACGTAGCCTAAGTTAGACCAGAGTATGTCCCAAAATGTTGGCATGTTTGTTTGTTTGTGTTTTTAACCTTAAAGCCCTTGGAAGCTTGTTTTCACATCCCAAAGGGTAATTTAGTTTTTTTTCAACTTTGACCCTATTTTCCCATGCATCGGTGTCTTTAGTAGTCTATATCCTTGATGTTCCACTTCCAGGATTGCTCCACTGCTGCAGGAAATTCCGCCCGATGCATATCTTCTCACTGATCTGGACCCATCTGAATGTTCTCTTTCCAAATCTTTTTACAACAATCCAATGTTATTTTAACATTTGTGGGTTAAGTATGCTCAACAAAAAAAATCTTTATACCCTTCGCCACCGGGGCATTCCCCTGTTTTTAGTTAATCATAGCCAATTGTATCTGGTCAGATGTAATCAATACTATCAGGGACACATTTGGGTCCTCTGACACTTGTAGCAGATTTATATAGTTTACATCAATATATTTGTGTCCACCATGGAACTTAAATTCAAATTATTATAATATTATTACTCAAATGATGTCCTCAATCCATTTCCTCACCAATTGTGGTTTTGGCTGCCCAGTGAGGTTTCTGTGATGGTAGGGCGTGAATACTGTTCCTGGTCCTGTTTGATGGTCCAGTAGACTGGGTGTCTGACAGGCGTCCAGTCTCAGTCTCAGTGAGACCTCGTGTTTCAGGATCAGTTATTCTTTTCAGTCTGGAATCACACTGCTATCTCATTTCAGTGTAGCAGGTAGCAGTGCATTATTAATCTACTTCTATTCTTGGTATGCTAATTGAAAGAGCAGCCTTAGCTGAAAACTGTGTGATGCATGGTAAAACACTGCAGTGTAGAACTAATAATGTGAAACAATGGACAGTTGGTTGTAGTAGATTAGAGTAGCAGTAACAGTAGTACTGTGTGTAAGTAAAATCACTGGAAAACCAAAATGTAAGAGAGCAGATGGAGTGAGTGAAGAGTGGAACACCAGGCTTCACTCTCTGTGCTAACTGGCTTAGCAGCCAGATCCTATTAGCCAAGCTCAAAAGACATGAAACTCAGCCCTGCTGGTTTCTCTTCAGAAGACTGAATGCAATGGTGGAAGCAGCACAACCTATCAACAGTTTAAAATGTGAAAGAGACCTAAATTGACTCTTGATTAAGCCCCTTAGTTACTGTCGCTAGCTTTCCTCTCGAGCACGGCACATATACAGTTCACAGTGATACTGATTGATTTGAGACCGAGGTAAACAAAAGCAGCTTTGCATTTCTAGTTGCCAACCGTCAACTTCGTCAGTTGGTCAACTCAAACAGTGTCTGGCAGATTTAGTCAGTTGTAGCTAGCTAATTCTGAGAGTTGGATGAAAATACAGTCTCTGAACTACTTTTTAATGTATCCAGCTGACTCCTTTTGAAACTAGAATTCTGTAATACAACATTCTTAAATATGCACATGATGGCTACCTACATGACGCCATGTTAAAAGTCAGCATCCTCACCAGATGTTGATTAATGTTGAAGACATGGAAATACAGGAGCAGCATTGTTGTGGTATTGCAGTGAGTATAGCGACTCCATTGCTGAAGAACTCATACTGTGTAAATTGAGACCGTGGTACCCAGGTCTCATTCAGGTCAGTGTCCAACATACTGAAATAGCAGTAGGTCATAACCTGTCTCAGGCAGAGAACTACTCTATGACTCCATAGATGACGTAACCGCTGTATGACAAGACAGTGCTGCCTCGAGCGCTCCCATCCCACCAAGGTTAACGCATAACCTTGACACATAAAAACACTGGATAAGACCCAGACATTCACAGATAAATGTGCTGCGTGTAATCTGGGGTACCTACAACGTGACTTGTTACTGAGGGAAAAATAGTTAGTAATAGTTGTAAATGCTTAGAGGATTGAAGAAGGACCTTATTTGGTAATCTCTAAATCTTGTTTGTCCAGCATGAGTTTAAATCCTCCTTCAAGAAAACAGGAACTTGAGAGTTAGGATAGCACTACACAACAACATATTGTGGTTGAACTTTACTGCTTAATCCTAATTTTCCTCCATCGAGACTTCCTTAAATGCTTCTGTGTAATCACATATCCTGAGGCAAGCTGCTCCTGAGTTTTTCCATAACAACTAACTCCATGTTTACTGAGATCACTCATGCTCTGCAGGCCTTAAACCATTTAGATTTTACCACCTCATGACTTTTCTTCTAACAGCACCCTCGGGTCACTTGATATTTTAAGCCCTGGTGGTGGTAAGGCTTTAACAGTAGCTACTTTACCAGTCCAACTATACCGATTGGAATGTGGGTAAAAGAGAGAGCTGGTATCAGAATAGTACTCGATATGGGCAGATACTAGGAGAGAAAAAGTGGGATCTGTGCATCCCTGACACTGTTGTTTTTTTTACAGGCAGCTCTGTTAATGGCACAGCAGAGCGGTGCAATTCATTCCATATAAGAACAGCAGTATGAGCAAAGATGGCTGAGTGTGGTGAAAGTACCCGGGTGTTTTCCGCTCTGCCTGTTCTCCAAAGTTGACTCCGAGTCAGCTTTTGCAGAGCGGTAGTGGAGTTTTAGTTAAAAAAAAGCTGCCTGTGAAAACCCAGCGTAACACATACAGTAGCATTATAACATGCCAATGCAGTTCCCTGCACTCTGCAAAGTGCCTCATCATGAGTTTTCCTGAAAACTAAAAGTCTGTTTTCTTTTCTACTCCAGTCTCAGGAGAATAAGACTTTCCTGTCCATGATTAACAATGTGCTGACTACAGACGGCTTCTACTTCTGCACTGACTACGACCTGACACACACTCTGCAGCGGCTGGCAAACACCAGCCCTGACTTCCAAGAGATGAGTCTGCTGGAGAGGGTGAGACATCAAATACATTACCTTACAGACGTAAAACAGAAGTGGTTCTAGGGTTGGGCATCATTTGGATTTTAACAATTCTGATTCCAATTCCGATTCTTCCTTTCAATTCCAGTTCTTATCGATTCTCGAATCCGATTCTTTGAGGGGTGGAGATGAAACAGATCACATGCCTATTTTCACAAATAAGAGGAACGTTTTATTTTGAGTCAATGGTAGTATGCAGTTTTACAGGGTTTTTTCAATGTAAAATAAAGCCACGCTAGAGCGCTGCTTACTGTGCTCCAAGGCTGCAACACAACAAGCGCCTGGCCGCTTTGGAAACCAAAACTTGCGCATATTAAATTGGGAAGTGATGATCGGATTTATCAGGAGTAGGTTATTCTATTGTTTTTATTGTCACCAAATCCCATATGCAAACCCCAACCAACAAATATTTGATCCCAGTAACTGTGTGTGTGTGTGTGTGTGTGTGTGTGTGTCTGTGTGTTACTATATTCGTGGGGTCCAAAAACCGGGGAATACAGTATACTTGTGCAGTCTGCACAGCCTTGTGGGGGCCAAAATGCTGGACCCCACAAGGTTAAAGGGCTGTTTGAGGGTTAATACTTGGTTGTAGGATTAGGGTTAGAATTAGGTTATGGTTAGGGTGGGTGTTACCCACAAAGATAGTGAAACAAACGTGTGTCTGTGTGTCTGTCTGTGTGTGTCTGTGTCTGTGTGTGTGTCTCTCTCTGTGTGTGTGTGTGTGTGTGTGTGTGTGTGTGATATAGCTTCTTCCTCTGTGACATAGAGCTCCACTGTTAAAACCATTGACTGTAAAAAATAATGGACGGCGCTTCCGGGCCTGACAAGTGAAGCTAATGCTGAAGCTCTTTAAAGCTGCATTCTCTCTAACTTCCAGCATGGGGCGACTCCTCTGGCTCCATAAAGAAGTCTATGAGAAGTTTATTGTTAAAACACTGTTGCACTGGGTGACATGTTCTTGATTACCATGAACACACACTAGTTTATTTTGACTCAATCCCACACACACCGTCGTGCTGCCACAAACGCGCACTAGAACACCAAATGTTGATTCATCCGCTGCTGAAAATAGTCCCTAACAAATTTCCTTCTGTTTGAGTAATGTTTGATAAAATCAACAGTGACCAGCTATTTGGGGAAATTACTGAGCCTTTCAAAATAAACTGTATGTATACACTCAGTTTATTAGGTACACCTAGCTAAAACTAATGCAGTCTAATACAACAGTCCTGCTATAAATCCTCCCTTCGTGAAGGTTAGAATTTTGTTGTTGCTGTAGAGAGGTGTTTTTTCAACCGCATGATCACTTTAGCTAGGTGTACCTAATACACTGGCAACTGAGTGTATTTGTGAGTTGTTTTTAAAAATGTGTATCTTCAGTAGAAACCAATGGGATGAGAGCCACACAGTAGGGAAGTCCAAAAGTAACGAGAGACTTACAAACACATTAGTGGTTTTGGTCTTTTCTTTTTGGTCTTTCATTTGTTTCCCATTAAATTGATCATAATCATAGAGAGGCATGCGTTTGCTTCTGTGACTGATGAATAATGTGTTGATGTCGTGTTGCTTGTGGTTTTCAGGCAGATCAGCGGTTTGTGTGGAATGGGAACCTCTTGAGAGAACTGGCTGCACAGCCAGAGGTAACGTATACCGTATAACTCGGGACCTGTGGCCCATTTGTTTGTTACTGAATGGTTTTGGAATTACTATCACTATCACTATTTCCCCACAGCTTCATAAGTTTGCACTTCCCGTTGTCCATGGATGTATCCTTTTCACTGAATGTCTAATATTTTCTAATGGAGCATTGGGGCATTTTATCAATTCTTGAGCAAAGCCTTTCCTTGACCCTCCTTGTCCAGTCATCGTCATGAAGCCATGTCGTATAAACGGAAAGATCTTTGAGTGGATCCTCATATCCAGGAGAAGCTGCTTCCGGGCCGGCGTCAGATATTACCTTCGAGGTAAAAACTCCTGAAGCAATGTCTTTGTTGAATTGCACCAAGCATTGGTTGTGGAAGTTGCATATGGACTAGCAGAAAGCAAAGTGGCTGATGTCAACACATTGAAGGTAGAACAGAAGGTAGTGTTGTCGACCTCTCTACTGACACCGCTAACTGCTCATGGCTGTTTCTGTCCTGCTGTCTCCTCAGGCATCGACTCTGAAGGCCATGCTGCTAACTTTGTGGAGACTGAGCAGATAGTTTTGTATGAGGGAGCAAAGGCTTCATTTATTCAGGCAAGTATAAAGGGCAAGTCATACTGTTAAAGACTACTTGAATTGGTACCTGGCTTTTTCTACATCGTTCTGTGCAGCCTTTTTCCCCGATGTTAAATTGTTTAAAGTAACTACAAGAAGTTTTTAACTGGTTATGAAACAGTCTCAATTTAATATTGATGTCAGACCCTGCTGCGGTAAAATGAGAGGTTTTCTAAAGGGAGTCTGGCAGCTGCAGCTCTTTGCGACCCGAGGCGATGCTGTTCATGGAAACACTGCTGCTATTGTCCACAGAGCCCCCAAAAATCAACACACAATGAACGTTCCTTGTAGTAACTTTAAGTTTGATGGACTTCTGTGCAGGATTTCAGAAATGACATTTCAAGACAAACCTTTTTTTTCTCGTCCCCAGACACGAGGCTCCATGCCCTTTTACTGGAGTCAGAGGCCCAACCTCAAATACAAACCTAAACCTATAATCAGCAAAACCACCAATCACGTAAGAGCGGGTCTTTTCATCTTTGTGTGTGCTTTTTAAATGGTGAGGTGTGAAAATCCGATGCTAACCACTGGAAACCTTCGTACAGATGGATGGTTTCCAGAGGCATTTCGACTCTCAGCTCCTCATCTATGGGAAGCAAACTATTCTGAACCTGGTAAGGACCCTTTTTCAAGCTCAAGCAAATATAAGCAAATGCGTCTTCGGCCAATTTGTGTGTTCTTGTTTTTCCAGGTGAACCAGAAGGGCTCAGAGAAGCCTCTAGAACAGGCTTTTGCCAAGATGGTGTCTGGTATGAACAACGGTATGCTCAAGTAAGTATCACTCAATGGCTCCTACAATTTTTACTTCACAATGATGTCATTCAGTGCATTTCCCCGCACTTTAGCACCCAGGTTACTCAGAGACACCAGGTTACTTGAGTAACCGGACATGCACTGCAGTGACTTGGCTACTGTAAATCAGTGTATACATGCAGCAAGTCAGTAATCAGATTCCTCCAACACACCTGACCTTATTGGAAGTACTGCGTACGTACGTGCGTGCGTGCGTGCGTGCGTGCGTGCGTCTTTCAAATATCTCATGAACCGTTTATCCAATCTACTTCACTTGGTTTCCTGGGTACCCAATGGGGTTTGGATTTTGGAGCAGTTTGGACAACACTGGATATTTAAAAAAACTGTGGATAAAACTAAACGGCCGAACAATAAAAGTTGAGGAAAAAAATTGACTTCCCTGGAGCACGAGCAGATAGCTGACAGGAATACGCAACTGTTGTGTTGAAAAAGGCTGAGAAAAAAAAAAAGGCGCTACCATAACGCTGGCTCTTCCGTGTCTACCCTTCACAATAAAAGCCCAGCTTAAATTCACTTAGAGCATTTCGCTAAGAGGAAACTCAATAAAAAGCCATTTTGCCAACACTAAATATTAAACAAAAGCCAAACACTATATTGTATTAAGTTGCTGTAAATTCACCACTTCTAAACAGAGGCAGGCGATGCGAGACTATCTCGGAGGTGACCACGCGAAGACAGCAGATTTCATCAGACTCACCCTGGGTCCGGTTAATTACGTGTGCTGCAAACTAATAACATTACCGTCGGCGAAATACCCCCGCAATTAAATCCATACTTCCTGCCTGTTTGGAAATGAACACCGCTGCTGAAGTGTTAAGGATAATAATGACGAGACGTCATTAAACGCTGACTGACGATATCAACATAAAAGACAACACTAAAATGTAGTTGAACAAAACTTTTTTGCATTGCCTTCCACCTTTTCTTTCCACCCCCTCTGTCTTTGCCTCTCACACACACACTCACTCTCCCATTCTGGTGCCCTCTGTGAGGGTGGTTGATTAACGCAGCTTTTTGCTGATTGGCTCTTATAACGGGCCGGACTCCACATTTTAAGTCAGGTAAATGTAGTAGTACAATGTCTTCCTCTGATGTAGAAGTACACTGTAAGTCAGTAGTAGGGTATACAGTGGAGTTGCATATTAAGTGGTTTGGGGTCCTTCTGTAAGTAATTTTGGGGTACAATTTGGTTCTGGAGAATGCTACAAGCAGCAATACCACAGGCCAAGCAATCGGCCCGTTCCAAACAGGCACATTTTGAACGGGCACTGTACTAGTTATTTTAAATATGAGAATGCATTGCTCAGTGTAATTATGTCTCTTTTCAGCCACCTGCTCCACTGTTACTCTCTCTGCAGTCTTTTGTCACGCACATGCTTGCTCACTTGTAAAAAGCCGATTAGAAACCCAGGGTCCCGTACACACAGCAGAGAAATCTGCTTTCTCCAGGAGAAATCTACCTGGGGAAATCACCTAGCCCCATTACAGAAACCAGGTTTAAGAAGTCAGCTAACTGGGGAAGGCCAGCTGTAACTCGTTACTTTGGTTTAGTTTGGTAGACATTTTTTAATTTTCCCATTTATCTTTTCTTGACAACCGTGATGACTGTGATCTATTTCTGCCACCTCTGTAACAATGAATGTTCTGGTCAAAAAAACTTGATGAAGTCATGTCCTTCTAATGTGACTTTGACGCTGTGACACTGTCTTCTCTGTCCTCAGTTACATAGCCTTCGACTTCCACAAAGAGTGCAGCGCCATGAGATGGGACCGCCTCCAGATCTTAGTGGATGATGTCGCAGAGACACAAGAGGAATACGGGTAACCCAACCGGCAGCTCTTATGGACTAATATCTGTTGTTGTGTACTGTGTGGGAATATTCCGACTTTTCTCTATGTGTAGTTACTTCATGGTGAACTCGGAGGGGAAGACGGTGGCCCAGCAGAAAGGAGTCTTCCGCAGTAACTGCATGGACTGCCTGGACAGGACCAACGTCATCCAGAGCCTGCTGGCCCGGCGCTCCTTACAGTCTCAGCTTCAGGTATTTCTAAGCCCACTGCTGCTATGCCTCTTAGAATAGCAAAATACTAATATAATACTTTCACAATGTAGGGTTTAATGTTACTGTTGGGACATTTTTAATCAGAGATGTGTGCTACTCTCTCTCAATTCAATATAAGGGGCTTTATTGTTTTTAGGTTGTCAAAACATCTGCACGTTATCTCTATATGAACTAAATGGTCCACAGTGCAGTAAGTGTACTCTACCTGGTAGCGTTGTGTGTCCATCAAAGCTTTTTTTCCTGAGGCCACTAAGCGTTTTTAGTGCTTAGCTGTGGGAGCGCCGCAAAATCACACGCTGCTACAAACAGCAGCGCTGAGTGTCGATTCTGCACAGAGCGCTGCATGTTTGGAGTTTGTTTCTGCTCACAGACAGTTGAAGAAACGTTCAACTTTGGGTATAAAAAGCTGCGCTCGTCACTGTCACTTTTTACCCAGCTGTCCAATCACAGTGAAGGAGGGGCGGGACAAATACCACAAAGACCAACCCTCACATCTGACATGTACAAGTGCTGGACCGCAACAACAGAGGACAAAAAGGAATACTGCTGGGCCGTATACAGTATCTGTCCTCCTAGTACTCTAGCCTGTGCCGACCATAGATAGTAATAGTAAAGTAGAGTAATAAGACTGATGCTGACGCAGCCATTTTTACTTCTGTGGATATTCCGTATCATAGCAACCAGACTCAACAAAGGCGTCTCAGCTGAAAAAAAAACACTGTGCCTCCAAAGCGCTCTAGCACTCCCAGCAGGGTGTTTTTAGAAGACCGCCTGGTATTTGCAGCAAGGAAAAAAGAATTGGTGGACACACAGCCTCATAAAAGTAACTCCAGCGTCTGTCCGACCAATGAGAATTTGGTCGTACAAGAGCCTATCGACCAACCTGGAGCCTGGAGACGTCAGCCCTAGAAAAATATATTCTGCCATGTTACTGTGAAGTTAACTAGTTGGGTTGTCATGCTACTGTTTCCAATACCAAGAATAAACTTTAACATTTTGACTATTTTTAAGCAAAAAAAAACTTACTAAAAGTTACTGAACAAATGGATTTGACCAGATAGATGTTCAGATTTTGGGTGGTAGATCCCTTTTTAAATGCATGTTTTCAGCCAAGTGGTACATCCCATTTTTGCCATACACATGTTATCTTTGAAAGATAAAAAGGTAAGGGAATTTCACATCCTGCTCACGATGAGAGGCCTGAATCTTGACCAGTTTTTGTGTTTTGCCTGTGTGTGCACAGAGGATGGGGGTTCTGAATGTGGGTCAGCGGATTGAAGAGCAGGCTGAGTTTGAAAAGATCTACAAGAACGGTAATGTCTTCTGTATGCCTGACTGTGCGCATGTGTTGTGTGATCAGTAGGAAGTGTAGCCTGTGATTGTACCCTCACTGTTCTCTGTGTGTGCTCTTTAACCAGCATGGGCTGACAATGCCAATGCATGCGCTGTACAGTACGCAGGAACCGGAGCCTTGAAAACAGACTTCACAAGGTACAGTACTGTCGCATCCTATGTGCGTTGTTTTCTGGAGTCCCCCTGCAGTAGTATCGCCATGGCTGCTGTTTAATCCAGCTTCATTTCTCTCTCAGGACGGGGAAGAGGACCAGGTGGGGGCTGCTGATGGATGGCTGGAACTCAATGATCCGCTACTACAAAAATAACTTCTCTGATGGATTCAGACAGGTAGGATGTCTCAGACATGATTTGTTGTAGATCCGTCATCACTGAAGAAAGTAGTACAGTACCAGAAAAATCCACAGTTTCAATCTTAATGCCCAATCACAGAATGCTGGGAAAACTTTGCCATGGGCTAAACTAACACAAAGCTTCCTTAAATGTGTCAGTGAGGAGAATAAATATCAATAGATTCAATAGTAATTACACTCACAGTAACTGCACTTTATGATATAAACACCTAATCTATAGCAGAATCTTTTTAACAAGATTGTGGTTAAAATGTTCAAGTTGCATAGTAGTCTCACGGAAATAAAGAAAGGGCATAGCATGAGCATCCACATGATAATTCTGTGCATCTCTATTTCCTGCTCATGCCACGCTACAAGCTCCAACCCACATATAGCAAGCTTTACCTCTCTAACCTTTCATGTTTAACATTTCAATGAAGCTGGTTGTGAAATGAGCCCCAATAAGAAAATAAATATGATTTGGAATACTGTGTAGCCAAGGTGTCAATGGGGTTTTGTTGTTTTCAGGACTCCATTGACCTGTTTCTGGGTAACTTTGCTGTCGATGAGTCTGATGGACCCACTCCTCTTCGTGTGCAGAAGGACTGGAAGTTCCTCACGGTCAGTATATCAGCGTTTTCTCTCTTATCAGCAGCAGGTAATGGGACTGTTAGTCTAATGCTTTAAATCCTACTCTTTTTGCAGCTGCCCATTATAATGCTGGTAGCATTTTCCATGTGCATCGTGTGTCTTCTCATGGCTGGTAAGTTCTATATAACTAAGTTATAGTTTTAAAACAAAAGTATTCCCAAATGAGAGGACTGAAAGTTGTGGGGGGGAGGGTATTTCAGATGCTGTTCCACAATCGAACAAGCATTTTTTTTTTTTTTAAATAATGCCTTTATCCCAAACGAGGATGTGTGAGAGTCCAGTTTTGTTTCTAAAAGTCTTTCTGTGTTCAGCTCTTCAGTACTTTATTTTTTTTTTTAGGTTCAAACTGAATTTCTGTGGTTTAGAGTTTAGTTTCACTACTGCGTTCCTGTCTGCACGTTCACAATTCAGCCTTTTTTTTATGTGTAATGATCATTTTCAGCTGTACAGAGCCATGTGAAGTTACTGCTGATGCAAACCAAACGTTGTCTGCTGCTGCTTCACATTAACCATTCAACCAGTAAACCACTGTGAGGCTTTTAATGTGAAGAAGCTTCAGAAAATGCAATGTTTGTTTGTCAAAAAGTTATATGAGCTTTGTTAGTGTTCAACCCTGGGGGAGCCTCAGAGAAGGCTGAGTGGGAAACTATAAATGCAGACCTGACGAGTGTCCTAGAAGGCTTGAGCAGCGATAGGAAGCTTGATAAGATGGAAACATCATCTGGGGCTACGGAGCAGAACGTCGGAATTAGGGACAGAAAGGAAAAGGCGCCAATGTTAGAAAGCAGGTTTAGAAGGCAACAGGAGTTTGAGTTCCTGTTCAGGGAGAGAAGGCAGCTCAAGAAGCAGTGGAGGAAGGCTTGTGAAAGCAAGAAGCAGGGAATCAACCTACTCCAGGGAAACATCAGATGTGTAGCAGGTGGAAAAAGCGACTGAAAATCCGTCTACCACCCGTCACGGCCCTGGACAACATGACGACCATGACCGGAACAGCACCAGGCGCCTACTAGGGAAGCTTTAAAAAAAAAAAATCACAGGAATGAAAATCCAGCCATCCAAATCAAGAAGCATCTCGATAGTCAAAAATAAACTGATGGACAAAGGTTCTTCATCAACAAAGAACCAACTCCAAGGGGGGTCAGAAAAGCCAATCAAAAGTCTTGGAAGATGGTATTACTTGAAATTAAAGGGAGAAGGTAGACTGTCAAGAATGTGACAAACAGCAAGCAATATCTGCTCTCCACCAGCTCAGTGGAAACAACTTGTGGGAGATGGAGACACAGTCTAGACCACAGGCTCAGCAGATTTTAGTTTCTGCCTGTAGGTCGGGAGAGGATGAACCAGACAGTGATCAGAGAGTCCTAAAGCTGCACAGGGGACAGAGCGATAGGCGGCATAATGTGGGGTAGCACTGGCCCAGTGTGGTATTGTCCCTGGTGGGACACTTAATGTGCTGTCTGTATTTTGGGAGTTCTTTGCTGACGGTTGCTCTGTTGAAGTCCCCAAGAACAATGAGCAGGGAGTCTGGATGTTTTCTCTCCACGTCAGTTATCCGCTCAACCAGGTCTCTGTACCAAGTCACATGCACCGGTGCATGTAGAGCAGAGACTTGTGTGCACAGCACAAATTTTATGTGCACGTGTTATTTCGAGCCCTGTGACCTGGGAAGAATAATTGCATTCAATTGGAAATCATCTGTGCCCCCTGAGGCATCCCTCTGGCCTAGCAACCTGGACCTGAGAGGCTCCATCTAGTTTGCAGTTCTCCTATGACCCACTACTATCATAATCTTATACAGCTCCCAGACTTGACATTGACAAGGACTTTTTTTTCCGAGGTTTCATATCTCTTTTTTTTGTCCTCTCTTACGATTTTTTTATCAGTAATGTGTCATTATGTTTTGAAAAAGGTTCAGGCTCATTCTTTTGTCAAGTGAAATTGATGGGAGGGCGAGTGCTGGAGGCACGGTTCAGGGGAATGGTCTATAGGTTGACAGGTTTATCAGAAACATATTTATGATGTATTCATCATTAATATTTGTTTTTCATTACCATAAATATGTATTATTGTTGTCTGTATCTAGTGTAACTCTTTGAGTTTGTTCTATAAAAACATTTTGCAAGAAAACAACAAAATATGTGACGTATTCGGCACAATTGAGTCGGTAGTTGAGTAGGGAGGAACAGTGTAAGCAGAAACGGCCGATGAGTTGTTACACTGAGTCTAACAGGCTCCGTAGTGACAGCAGCATCTTAGCAACGCAGCAGCTTCAGTCCTCCATCATCCGGGGTCCACACAGCAGCAGCACAGTACTGCTGTGCAGGCAGCGCTCAGAGCCCAACACACAGTCACTATTAGTGCCTGACCGATATATCGGCGGGCCGATATTAGGCATTTTCCAAACTATCGGTTTCGGCATTTATAATGGCCGATAAATGAATATTTAAAAAAGAAAATAAAAACACCCTTCAACCGTGTTATGAGTGTTGGCGTCGTATAGTTTGTTCACCAGAGGGCGCTCTACAACGTCCCTGTTGGCAACACTTCGATTTTTTTTATTGTGTTTTTGTTCAAAGGACTTTAAGTTTCATATCTTAAGTTTGTATTTTTATACATTTTATTTATTAGAACTTTTAATATATTTTGTTGTTCCTCTGTTCTGTGGTGACAATAAAACAAACAAGTTTATTTTTAAACTGCATTATCATATTATTTAGTGAGGACTCATAAATAACTACAAATAACTAATGTTAGGGAAATCTGTTTATGTTTTGTTACGCGTTTCTGGATTTATATATATATATATATATATATATATATATATATATATATATATATATATATATATATATCTCAGCCGATATATCGGATTTTTAAATCACCAAATATTTGTATCGATATCTGCCTTAAAAATCCTTTTATCAGTCAGGCTCTAGTCACTATAGATGCCAAAAGCAAATAGACTTGAAGCCTGAAAAGATGCTTCAGCTCGCAGCAACACGTGTATAGAATGAGTGAAATGCGAGCTGTTACGCCGCCTGTGTAGTAGACGGCTGTTGAATCTGTTCTGTCATACGTATGTGAGATGGACAACTTAAACAGCTCCCTTGTAGATGAAGAGCTGCAGGTTACCGGTTCTCGTGGTTTTTGAATAAATGACTGCGATTTGTCTTGTAGGTGACACCTGGACAGAGACCCTGGCTTACGTGACGTTCTGGGGGGCTGCTAGTGCCATCACAGCCACCATCATCCTGTTTAACGGCCAAGACTTTGTGGACGCCCCCAAACTGGTTCACAAGGAGAAGCTGGACTGAGTGTGTGTGTGTGTGTGTGTGTGTGTGTGTGTGTGTGTGAGACGAGTATCTGGGCCCGGCAGGTTCATATACCTGGTGATCTTCAGCGTCTTCTCCCCCCGGTCTGGACTCCGACTGATCTGCCCTGCAGACTTTCTCATCCAAAACCATTTGTCTGCAACATATTTTACCTTCTTCAGTTGTACTGCACACACTCCTTCACATGGTTTACATTTAATTCCTTACATTCCTCATACTGTCTCTTTAGGTTGGTTTGTTGGTGTTAGGTGGTCAGTTCTACAGTGGGTCTGTGATGGCACTATAGTTCACGGTTTCAGTGTTCTACAAAAAACACTACATTTTCTCATTTTAAATCTGTAAACATGTTACAACAAGCTTTTTTCTATTTAGCTTTGTGGCACACTTCATAGTTAAAGCCCGTGCACAGCCGCCCCCCCCCCACCACCACCATCACTTGTGGGCAGCACAACAAGCTGAAAACACAGTAATGGTGATACGGTGAATACGTTGGCAAACAGTCCTTTACTTGTTGATTTGGTGTTGGGCAGGTAGTGAACAGCGGGTTATTAGAGCTTTGTCAGTGCATAAAAATATGGATTAGTGAAGATTTAAAGATATTTAACGTAATTATATTCATCCCAAACAGATTATTCATTAATGTCAATTAACCCGTCACTCAAAGATGTGGTTCTTCAACATGCCATGTACGTATGTAACTGATGCATAGAGCACTGTTTGTGGTATGTACATGTTGAGTTTTGAATGTAACAAGCCTTACACATATGAAATATAAATATTTGGCTAATCAGTATGTAACTGGAGTGAACAATGTGTCTTCCTATTAAGTTAACTTGGTGTGTGTGTGTGTGTGTGTGTGTGTGTGTGTGTGTGTGTGTGTGTGTGTGTGTGTGTGTGTGTGTGTGTGTGTGTGTGTGTGTGTGTGTGTGTGTGTGTGTGTGTGTGTGTGTGTGTGTGTGTGTGTGTGTGTGTGTGTGTGTGTGTGTGTGTGTGTGTGTGTGTGTGTGTGTGTGTGTGGGTGGGTGGCGCTCTGGTGCTGTGCTCGTTTAAGTTTTTTTTTGTTAAACCCCTGTGGGAGAAACAAATTGACCAATTCAGAGCTTTGCATGCAGGATTAAGAATGAGGGTGTTGTCTTCCTACATCTCTAGTTAGCTACCTACCTACATCCATGAAACATGTCGACAAGTGTGGCTGAGCTGGACACAGGTTGTTTTAAGCCGCCTTACAGTCGGTATGATGGGCATACTGCTTCCATAGTTTACCGTGCACTTGTTAATTATGTTTCAGTCTAGTTCACTTTCCTGTTTCCTCACTGAGGTTTGGGGTCTGTGTTGCTACGGTCTACATACCTGCCCCACACTGCAGAGCACACACTCGTTTGAACCTTTCATCTACTATTCAAAGACATGAATGGGCTTTGAAACCTTCCACTGATGTTGATTTAAAATGTACTATAGGTTTAGGCAATTGGTTACCATGCATTGTTATTCTGTATATGATTTAACATGCAATCTGTGTGGTGTTTTGATCATGTGTTTAAGATCCTTCCTGCAAACATTATCTCATGTATCAGATGAGTGATTGATTCATTTTTAAACTATTGTTAATTCAGAAAATGTTGACCCAACTGCTCTGATCCTGTTAGCTTTTTGAAGATGTCGTCTAATCATGATCTGAACTATGTAACTTTGTGTCAGCTCCACTTACTTACGGAGCCCCAAAGTTGTTTAAAAAAAAAAATCCTTAACAAGAAATAACTTGTGTGAATAAGATGTTAACTTGTGCAAGCAGGGTATCTTGTGTGAACAAGAAGATATCTTTTGTAAACTTACTGTTACAAGATAACTTTGGCGTACAAGATGACCCCTTATTGAGACAAGATAACTAACCTGCATAATAATCGCTTGTGTGAACAGGACAACGATGTGTGGGAATAAGATAAAACATGCACAAAATATATTGATCTCTTATTTACACAAGATAACATTTGTGATTAAAACAAAATCTTTCGTGACTTCAGGTACTTCCTGTAATTTCTGCTGTATTTGATGGTCTTTATCAGCAAATGGAGCTGCGGGCTCAGTTGTTGTTGAGTTGCTAGTAAGCTACAGTAGTGAGTGGAATGGGTTTTTTGTTTACTGCTTTTCACAAGAATAAACATTCGCCCTAATGTGTGCAGTGTAGGTGAAATCTGTCTTGTAATGCCTGTACATTTCTGTACATTTTAAAACAAGTTGATTTGCATTTCCAGATGTAATGCAGTATAATGTGTGGGTGGAAGGGATGGTTTTGACAGGCAGTCAGCACCTTATTTGATTTATGTTTGGACATTGTACCCATAATATCCTGATAGTAAGAAAACAGAAACAGATGCGAGTGTTTGTGTCCATCATGTGCTGCTGCGGGGGGAAGGTTCCACGGTGTAGTGTAGTGTTTTTGGATGTGATCATTATATCTCTACTGTGGTTTTTGTACATGTTTTGCTTGTGAACATAATAATGGGGCCAATGACATGTTACTGTGACATAAAAACCTTCTCAACTGGTGTATGATGGGATGTGCGTGGTATACCGTGACTTACTAACTTTACCGTACGACAACACGTACATTTGGTTCCAGGGCCTTAGCTTCCTGTCAGTTCATTCTTCGTTCAAGGAAACAATATAAAATAAATATTCACGCTTATAAAATGAAACGCTTTCAACATCTGTTTGCAAATTGTTCTTGGGATCATTAAGAAATTGGGTCCAAGTGTGTTGCACACAGATATTTAGTTTTCCAGGTTTACGGTTTGCGTTACACGTTTGCAAATGATGTTCCGACCCTGTGCAGTGCAGCTGATGGTGTTTTTGTCTGAAGGTTGCCCTTTAGTGTCATGTATCAGGAACATTGGGATTGTATAGTGATAATGTATCATGTTAAAGCTAGCAAAACAAAAATCAACAAGTCTTATGTGAGGAAGCCAGAAGCATTATGTTAAAACATGTGAGCGGTCTTGTGTCTTCAGTGCTCTCCTTTAACAGCCAGATGTCATCCAGTGGTTTCTGTAACTGTCAATAAACTCCAGTGAACGCTCACACATCACCAGTATGGCACTATTGCTCTTTAGTACTCTTTAGGTGTATTCCCTTATACTGTTGATATACGTACAGTACATGGGCGAGGCAAAACCTGAACATATAACTGTCATGTGTGCAGCGCTTTAGACTGCGTTAGTTTTAGCAAGGTGTACCTAATAAAGTGGCACTTGAGTGAGGATCCAGTATTTCCCCATCACAAGGATATAATATATCATATATGATAAATATAGCATGGAGGTGTTGTGAGACAGCATTTAGGGAGGACATTTACACAAAATATGATTTCATACTTGACTGAATAAATAAAATGTGACAAATCCACATCATTTTAACATTTTAGTGACTATTTGATTGTGCTGAAAACATAAAACAAATGATACATTGATTCAAACTAAATTAAAAAAGACAGCTACACACACACACACAACACACACAGGAAAAGCAATTCATTCTGCACAAAGATCTTTTTTATCAAGTTGTAGAGACTAGGTCATGTTGTCATAGTTACAAGATCTCTGGCCAAAGTAGTGCAACATTTGTATTATTGAAAAGCTGATAGTTCCTTCACAGATAATCCATGAATAGTATTTCATCAGCATGTTCAGAAAAGAAGCAGCACATATCAAAACATATTTTTATATATATATATATATATATATATATGTTTTGATATGTGCTGCTTATCTGTCTGTTTGTCCGTCTCTTTTATTCTGTACATTTCTGTCTATCTCACTTTCCTAACAGCTTTCCTTGTTTTTTCCTCCTTTCTATCTCAGCTTTACTTTATTCCTGTGTTTCTGTCACTCATATGTGCATAGCTATATGTGCCCTATACCAGGCAGGACCGTCTTCTTATCTACTTTTAAGTAGTGGTGGGAAATTCAGAAACATGGTGTAAAGATTGATACCAATATATGTAATGTAAGCCTGTTGGTATTGCTCATGCAGAATGTTTTCCTTCTCTTTCTCTGTGATAATGTAGTCCTGATCTGACAGGTATAGTGCTTTTTGATCTGAACTTGGTCCAGTGTGGTCTACAAAAACATCAGTGAAATCTCCCTTTGTTGCATTCCGACTAGTCATAATTGTAATCCAAAAGGAAATGCCATTCTACGGTGGCCGACAGGGGCAAACGCCCTGCAATTTAAGAAAACACACGCAAATAGACAAAACACAAGCAAATTAAGAAAACAACTTCATTAATTTGACAACACATGTGCAGCATTCAGCAAACGCGCTGCAAATACCACAACACAACCAAATACATAAACGCACTGCAAAAAGAAAAGCACGCAAACCCCGAAAAAAGAAGCGATGCAAAAAGAAAAACAACTTCATTAATTTGACAACACATGCGCAGCATTCAGCAAACGCGCTGCAAATATCACAACACAACCAAATACATAAACGCGCTGCAAAGACACACAACACAACCAAATACATAAACGCGCTGCAAATATGAAACGATGCAAAAAGAAAAGCACACAAACCCAGAAAGCAAATGCAACAAAAAAACGCTGCATCCAGATTACACAACGGAAGTTCTCCAGACCTCTAGAGGGAGCAGCTAGGGGAACAGCTGGATTTACGACCGTTATTAACCGATATTAAATTCATATTATTACTATTATTATTATTATTATTATTAATAACATAATATATTATTAATATACAGTCTATGCTCCCGTCTCATGCCCTCCCGGCTGGTGCCGTCCCCGAGCTTCGGCTTTTCAAAATAAAAGCTCGCGTCTGGTCCGCTATGTGTTTCTACTTTGGTGTGTTGGGTGTTTGTGAACTAAACAGTACGGCAATCGTGCTAATGAATACAATAACTTTTTCAGCAGATGTCTTACTTACAACACGTTGGAGTTAGCAAAGCAGTTTTGTGTTTATATGTGCAGGCGGGATTTATTCAGTTTGATAAATCCCACGGTAAATTGGCTGGTTTACTAACAGGGAGGGACTAGAAATCCTGTCTGTTTTTTGTATTTCAAGAGCGAATTGCTCCACAATATGAATACAGATTGATCACTTATTTTGTTGGTAACCGTTGTTGTATAATCACAATATTACACTTGAGGAGGCCTACACTTCAGTAATTTCGGACCTCGAAATTAAACCCTCTCATGTGGCTTAAACAAACGTCAACGTTAAACGCTGATGCAGTTTTAAATGTTTTATCACCACGAGTTTACAGACGTAGCTGCTGATTGAGTATCACCTGTGACCTGAACCGAGACACACCCACCAAACCAGAGAAAACAGATCTCAAACATAGATTTAATATTTACAGTCTATGCAGTTTCTCTCTCTCTCTCTCTCTCTCTCTCTCTCTCTCTCTCTCTCTCCCTCCCTCCCTCTCTCCCCGTGAGGTCGAAAATCCAGCTGTTCCACTAGCTGCTCCCTCTAGAGGTCTGGAGAACTTCCGTTGTGTAATCTGGATGCAGCGTTTTTTTGTTGCATTTGTTTTCTGGGTTTGTGTGCTTTTCTTTTTGCATCGTTTCATATTTGCAGTGCGTTTATCTATTTGGTTGTGTTGTGTGTATTTGCAGTGCGTTTATGTATTTGGTTGTGTTGTGTGTATTTGCAGCGAGTTTATGTATTTGGTTGTGTTGTGTGTATTTGCAGCGCGTTTATGTATTTGGTTGTGTTGTGTGCATTTGCAGTGCGTTTGCTGAATGCTGCGCATGTGTTGTCAAATTAATGAAGTTGTTTTTCTTTTTGCATCGCTTCTTTTTTCGGGGTTTGCGTGCTTTTCTTTTTGCAGTGCGTTTATGTATTTGGTTGTGTTGTGGTATTTGCAGTGCGTTTGCTGAATGCTGCACATGTGTTGTCAAATTAATGAAGTTGTTTTCTTAATTTGCTTGTGGTTTGTCTATTTGCGTGTGTTTTCTTAAGTTGAAGGGCGTTTGCCCCTGTTGGCCACCATACATTCCAGATATCCATGCTGTAATTTTAAATGATCTAAAATACATTTTAACTAGTACAAAATTACAGATATCTACGATTAGAATTATGACTAGAAACAATGCAGTTGCAGATATCCACAAATATTTTCAATTCAATTTTATTTATAGTGTCAAATCACAACAAGAGTTATCTCAGGACACTTTACAGATAGAGTAGGTCTAGACCACACTCTAACATTTACAAAGACCCAACAATTCCCCAAGAGCAAGCATTTGGTGTGACAGTGGCGAGGAAAAACTTCCTTTAAACAGGCAGAATCCTCGGACAGGTCCAGGCTCTTGGTGGGCGGCCATCTGCTGCTGCCGGTTTGGACACAGAGACACAGATACAGATATACAGAAATATGATTCATAATAATTATAGCAGTTGGCATGATGAGCTGTGGCACTTATAGTAACAATAAAGATAATAGAACTATGACTAGAAATAATAATAGTTGTAGCAGTGCAGGGCATCAAGCAGGACCACAGCAGCAGCTGCCATAAACGGTCCACCTGAACCACTAAATCTGTGAGGAGAAAAAGCATAAGGACTCCGGGGAATAAGCTCCCCGGAGCTAGGTTAGTAACATGCATTAAAAGGGATGCACACAGATGGTGGGAGAGAGGAGCTCAGTGTGTCAGAGGAAGTCCCCCAGTAGGCCACCTCTAACTATAAGTTGTATCAAAGAGGATAGTTTTAAGGTTACTCTTAAATGTGGGGATGGTGTCTACCTCCCGAACCCAGACTAATTTTGTGGATATCTGTTTTTCATTATTGGTTAAATGGAATTAAAATGATGACTAGTAACAACTAGATTGTATCTGAACTTGGAGTTCTTCAATTCAATCCTTGTGGATATCTAGACATGTTCTTTTTGACTCGGAAGAATTGATTTAAAGATATCTGCAATAAATATCCAGTCTAGCTGTTAAATGTAATACCACCAAAAATAAATACCACTCCCTAAGAAAAGGAGATGTGGCCAAATGACAGATGGAAAACAGACGGAGGTTTACATGTGATTATGAACACAATGATTAAACTCTACAATGGTTACATACGACAATTTCTAAAAATCACAGGCGCTCTCGGGTTTAATTTTCCATCAAAAATATCAGAGAAATGTGGAGGTGTGAATTTTCTATTAAGGTGTGATTTTTATTTCTACAGTATTAAATTGTCTAAATGTCATCAGCAGGTTGTCTTATATTGGTCATAATTTCCCTCCACACAATTCTCCAATCTAAATATAATGGTTAGATTTGGTTTAAAAGAAACTATTCATGTTCATGTTATTGTGACTGGGTTGAGAGAAGTATTTGGAGATTTAACATTTGCTGGATTCAGAAGGTCATTTTCTAGAATGTAATGTTTTTACTGATAGATTTAATGTGAAATGTTTGGGAAAACATGAATCTGTTGTGATAAAGGCAATCCCACATGGTAAATATGGTAAAGGGAATTGCTGCCTTATAATATGTTAGTCCTGCAGTAGTCTTGTATGTCCAGACCTTCCTCCACAGAGCTGCGGAGGAGGGTCTGGCTAGTCCACACAGCATTCCTGGATGAGAGAAAAACGTGCTCTGATTTATTGGCATTTCTTTAAACCAATCACAATCGTCTTGGGCAGCGCTAATCGCCGGACGGAGCCACGGTGCCGCTGCAAAATAGTCTCGGGAAGGAACTTGTTTTGGTGGAACATGTGTACGTTCAAAAGTAGTCGTGCAACAGAAAACTCAGATTGGACAGATAGTCTAGCTAGCTGTCTGGATTTACCCTGCAGAGATCTGAGGAGCAGTTAACCATAGTCCTCATGAATCCACCGGAGTTTAGAACGCCAACACAAAGAAAGAGGAAGGAAACGGACATCTGGCCGAAATGAGAGACTTCTGGCAGAATTACTGGCGGCACCGGAGCAATCCCGGAAGTGGAACGTCAAGGATATAGACTAGTCCTGCAGTTACCCTCACTTTATATTGGTCAATTCGAGTTTAAGGAGAAAAAAATGCACAAACTAAATCCTGAGAGGTATAGGCTGCCATCGTTAGCTGTAATACTGTATTTGTCCTTTTGAAGAAAATGTTCAAAGATGATCCTGAAGATATCTAAATACCTCACTCTTCTTAGAGACTCACTGTCAGATTATAAATTATATTTGTCCCTGTCACCAAAGATTTGATGAACATTGATCACAAACATTTGTGTGTTTTGTGAGTCAGACATTGAAACTTTGAAGCATTTTTATTTTTTATTTATTCTAGAAGACACTTGAAACGGGATGATATTAAATTTGGAACAATTATGCAGGACAAAAAAATAAATGATGCATAATAGTCTTATTTTATTGGCCAAACAATGTTTCCATAGAAGTCGATTTACTCGTTCTAAAACATTATTTTTAACTTTCAAAAATGAATTTTAAGAAAACTGTAAAATCCAAACAAACCTTGAATGTTTATGAAAACTTGCACATTTTGATTCCTGACTACACCTTTTTTTTGTTAAAGCTGTTTTTTGTTTACTTTCTTATGGTGTATAAGGTATTTCATTTAAGTATTTAATTATTATTTTTCCTATGTGCTTGTTAATTGTTCATTTTCCTATATTTGCTCAGTCGTTTTGTACATAGACAGTATGGTTTATTTTGTACTGCGTATCTAACTGCAAAAAAAAAAAAATATATATATAAGCCTGTTTTGGTTGGTACACAATAAAGTTATGATTAAAAAAACTAAAAGATTAAAAAAACTGTCGAATCGGAAGCTGCGTCGCAACAACGTAACGATCTCTGTTGTGTGACGTCAGGACGTAATGTTGGTATACTACTTTCCTCTCTTCCTCCTTTACCGCTCTGCTACGCTAGTTGGCATGTGCAGCCTTGAATTTAAAGCTTAATTTACAATTTACATTCTCAGTAAATTCACATTGTAATATTGACATCGACGGCAGCAGCATGAGCACGTTATGGATGGGAAACGTGAGTTGTTTACAATTTATACTGCGATACATTATTTAGCCGTGTTAGCTAACGTTATCTTAACATTAGCCCTAAGTTCTACGTTGTTTGAATGCAAAGTAACTCAAAACTCCCTTTGGAAAACCAACACTTTAACATTGTCGGATACATGTAACGTTATGTATCGAGTAACTGAAAGACTAGTGTTTGACTAGTGTTTGAGGTTATTCGGCACAGCAGAAATGCAACACGTAGCTTCCATTCATGTGAAGGCGAAGGGTTTCCTCTCCGCTGCCGTTGATATGTTAGGCCCGGGTGGGGGAATGTTTGAGTCCAGTCGCCTTTAATCACAGAGAACTACCATGACCTGGAAGACTGAGAACCTTCACAGACAACAGGGACTAATGTTACCTTAATGGACTAGCTACTACTGCTATCAACTACACAGGGATGAATTCGGGTTGAAGGGAATGCTAAGGGAAACGTGTGGAACTTTTTATTCTATTGGTGAAAAGAAATGTGATTTCAGTGTGTTTTTTTTTTCTCTCCATACAGACATTTTACCAAGTCTCCATTAAAACCCACTGTGCTTTTATTTGTCAAACCTGGACTAGATTATCATGGGGACTGTAAAGACCCCCCCCCCCCCCTCTTACTTTCAGAGTTTTAAGTTTCTATATCTTTTGTTTGTGAAAACAGGCAAATGTTTTTATACGTTTTCCCATCTGGACCCTCAGTCCAGGCCAGCTGTAAATTAACCTCCTTTGTACTTTGATCTGTCTAACCTGGACCAGATTAGCATGGGGACTGTATAAAACCCCTTTTAAGATTTAAAGATGGAAAGCTGTGTTTTTTTTCATGTAGACCTGTCCGATATTCTCTGGATGGAGGCAAAACAATGAAACTGACCTTTTTCTGTTTTTACACATAGAATAAAGGTTTTACAAAATGGAAAAAAGGGCTTTAACAGCGTTAAGCCTGTTCCTATCAAGTCTAGAACCTGTTTCACAACTTTAAGTGATGCAATGATGGAGAATCAGCTGAAATTGCAAATCAGAACTTGTGAAGCCACCCCAGCCCTAAACACTGCCGTAAATGAATGATTCCTGAGCAGTTTTTTTCCTCTCTGTTTTTCTGCTGCTCTGTAGCTGGAGGCCTACATGGATGAGAAGTTTATCACCAGATCCTTTTCCACCATGGGGGAGACGGTGGTTAACGTGAGGATCATACGCAACAAGATGACAGGGTGAGAACTAAATCCGCAGGCCCTTGTCCGTTTTTGGAGTTGTGCTACTCTGAGTTAAACAGTGTGTCGTCCCCCAGGGGGGCTCTGGGCTACTGCTTCGTGGAGATGAGCGACGAGGCCACAGCGGAGAGGTGTCTCCGCAAAATCAACGGGAAAGCCTTACCAGGAGCCAATCCGGTAAGAGGGATTGTTCGTACACTAGCCATGTTTGTTTTTCTTGTCTCCGTTAAAGGAAACTCCTGAGAAATGGCCTGCTGGACATTAATGTTTCTTTCTCCCAGCCAACCAGATTCAAGTTAAACCGAGCCACCTTTGGGAAACAAGACAGTGGGTGAGTCCAAATGGAGAAGCCAGATATCCAAACATGACTTTGACAAACTGATGAATGATTCCTTCTTTCGTTGAGCCATCATGTGTCTTTGTGGCTTTGTTTTCTTCCTCTTGTTGTAGTCAGATGTATTCTCTGTTTGTGGGAGATCTAACTCCAGAGGTGGATGATGGGATGCTTTACGAGTTCTTTTACAACCGCTACCCTTCCTGTCGGGGGGGAAAAGTGGTGCTGGACAGCATGGGCAACTCCAAGTGAGTATTTACATGTCGCCACGCAACATGGAGGATATATGTAACACATGAACGTATGTATTTTGGGACTGCTTTGGTGTAGACATGTGTTCCCACCTTCCTTAAAACGTCTCCCAGAGAAGTGATTTAAGTCTTCGGTACTTCTCTTCACTTTGAGCCATCTGTTGTGCTCACTGAGCCTTTCAACAGTACTTATCTGACTGAAGAGTCTGTGAGGTGAGGTTCCTTCTACAAAGTAGGTTCAGCTAATAATAAGAAAACACTCGGCGTGATCTGATGCAGTAGATTTTATCCCGTGCATTCTTCTTCCTTGTTAAAACCCACAGCTCTGTGGAGTAAGGTCTGGCCACACCACAGATGCAGTCTGGGAGAGGAAAAAAATCACTCAGGGTTGTTTGTATTTCTTTAAACCAATCACAATGGTCTTGGGCGGCGCTAAGCTCCGGACGCAGCGACGGTGGCTCTGCTAAATAGTCTCAGGAAGGAACTTGTTTTGGTGGAACTTTTTCACCCCGCAAACGAAAACGCCACATACAATATTAAATTAAGTTAACTGTTGACACAATACAGTAACGTGAGCTATTTAAATTAGCTGATACATGGTTAAACCTCATTAGTTCTTACCAGTGTATCTGCGTGTGTACTTCGTCCCTGTATGGATGTGTTATGATATCTATCTTGTTAAACTCTTTGTGAAACATGAACAAACACAAACAATGCACTCCACAGAACTTTCTTTTATTATCCAGTTTGACAGTCAGTCATAATGGAAAAAAAGTTAAAGTAGATTTTTCCGGGCTAAATTACACGGTAGGGGATCAGTGCATAAACTCCAGTACTTTCCGATACCAGCATTTTAGGCAGAATCTGAGGCTTTTCTGATACTGGTATCAGTGTCGGAACATCTCTAGTTCAGACTAGCTGTACTCATCAAAAATAGTATAAAGATCCGGTCAGCTGTTTTTGTCAGGGCGCTCTCTTTAAACACTGTCTGTTTGTGTCTGGCTGTAGGGGCTGTGGCTTTGTTCAGTTCCCAGATGAGCGGCTGCAGAAGCGGGCTTTAGAGGAGTGTCAGGGCGCGGTGGGACTGGGCGGTAAGCCTCTGAGACTGAGCCTGGCTGCTAACAAGTGAGTTTTCCTCAATGTCTTCGCTCCTTTCCAGCAACTGGGTTTTTTAGTGCCAGGAGCACAAGCCAAGTGATTGGAGTTTAACGGCGTTTCTCTTCCGTCCTCTTGAGTCTAAGGAACAGGCAGCAGCAGCAGCAGCCATCGGAGCACAAATCCTGGCAGTCCAACTCAGGATACAGACCCAGCTACGATCAGTACAGCCAGTACCAGCAGCAGGCCTACCCGGGCTACTACCCCTCCTGGGGCTACGACCAGACCGGAGGAGGCTACGGCTACAACTACCAGCCGCAGTATGATTACACCCAGTACCCCCCAGCACAGGTCAGCTCTCTTTGCCACACACACACAGCCACTGGCCACACCTGGCACTCTTCATCACAGCAGGCATTCTAACGTGTTTCTGTTCTTTTTAGGAAAGTGAAGCTGTTCAGGAGGATGATGGACTTGAAGGTTGGTATTGGGATTAGGGATGGTAAATGACTGTTCTTTTCATTATTGACATATCTATCAGTTAAGATAGTTTAGTATGTTTAGTCCCAGGGTGATGTCATGAAAGGATAAAATAAGCATATTTGAAGCAGTATATTTGGGTTTAGTTCCTCTTTGGTACAATTGTGTATTCGGCAATAAGAGCAATTACATTTGAATAACTGATATCATTTGAAGCCAACACAGCAACCCACTCTGAATGAAGGGTTTCTACTCTTAGGATAAATGCATACAAACATTCAATGTTTGGGGAAATACACTTCAGAGTGAGATGTTCAGATCAATCTCATGTCTGGCTTAAAGGCATACTAGCTGTAGTTCCAATGAGACAACCTGTAGGGGGACCGAAGCTCAAAAAGTTGCATAGTACGGAGTTAAAGTCAGGCCGTGGTTAGCCTAGCTTAGCATAAAGACTGGAAGCAGGGGGAAACAGCTAGCCTGACCTACCAACAGCTCTAAAGCTCACTGATTAACAGGATGTATCTCATTTATTTAGTTTACTGTAAAAATGATGACGTGTGAGATTTTAAAACTCGTAAGACATATGTCACGCAAAATAAATAGTTTAATGCTGACATTTTTAATAATATATATGTTTGACAAATGATCACATTGGGTCCATTTACCAGCTTTTCCCATATTTATTTAATAATTGTTGCTTTATTTTTTTTGATATTTCATCCTTTGTTTGATTTAGTTAGTTATTTTTCTGAATGCCATGTATGTATTTGGTGTGCTGGTGGAAGTTGATGTGCGGTGCGTGTGTGTTGCAGACCCCAGCCCCGAGCTGGATGTGGTGGAGGCCAACAGGAAGTTCATGGAGCTCAGTGAGGAACTGTACGACGCTCTGATCGAGTGTCACTGGCAGCCAGCAGACTTCTCCACACAACAGGACTGTATGACATCCAGCCTGCCGGAGCCCATTTACTGCTGAAACTCTGGACTTTTCTGTACCTCGCTGGGACGTTTTATTTACTCTTGTCAGTTTTGACAGTATGGACATAAAGGAAATAAGTCATGGTAATGGATCTGCAACAAAAACGTATTTTTGATTTATGTAAGATCCACAAAACACACTGAATTCAAAGGATAACATGTTTGTGTGGAGTGTTATTTTCATTGTCCCAAAATGTTAGGATGGACATAAAACGTGTAAAGTAAAATTAAACAATCAAATTGTAAAAACCACAATGACATCAATATAAACCAAACCAAAAAAAGAGACATTAATTGTCACTTTGATAACACTACACTGGCTTGTTTCAGTGTTTCTCGGCTATAGATGCAACACACCAAGTCAACAGCTCCACCTATGCTGTAGAGCAGCTCTGAAGAAGTGAAAACGTCAAATCAAACTGAGAAATCACAGAAGATTCCTACAAATGGGGGCTTTAATGGCAGTAAGTTGTGTGTACTGGATCAGAAAACATGGGATTCAACCAGCCAATCCCATTTGGCTCCACTTTTCTGTGTCACAGAGGCTCTTCAGAATACCCCCCCCAATCTGAGTATCTCCACCCACAGCATGACAACTACCTTTGCAAAGGTGTGCCATATTTTTCACAAGCCAATCAGAGCAGACTGGGCATTTTGGGTTTGGGCGGGGGGTTAAAGAGACAGGCGCTGAAACCGAGCGTTTCAGAATGAGGGTGAACACAAGTATATTCAAATATGAGAAAAAGAATGTGTTACGAAACATTAAAGCATGTAAACATGTTCTAGTAGAAACCCAAAATACATAAGTATGAACCTGAAAATGAGCCTATCTCATCTTCTTTAAACCACGTTTGAACAACAGGGTCCTGCTCCCCTTTTTCTCGGTTCAAACCGGTTCACTTATCTTGTTAACTACACACTTTATGTTTGACATGAACATTTCTGTTTCAGCCTGGACCTCGTGAGAGTGTCTCATATCTGTGCTCAACACCAGAAACAAATTGTGCTACTCTATCAATCCTGAAGCCAATGTGAAATATAAAACTTAAAACTTGTTTCTACATGGATTTACCTATTTAGGGGTCCAAGCCCGAGTCTGCAAGAACAGGCAATAGCAAAGCTATGCCGTTCGCACAGCAGGCCTGTAGAACCCTATTGTTTTTCTAAAGGTTTTTATTATTATTCTTCTCCGCCTAAACAGCCTCTGACTACAGCCTAAACCGTATATGGTGGGGGGTTGCCATTTTCGGGAATAGTCCAAAACTCCGCAAGGACCTCAGGCGCAAAAATAGACCCACTTCCACCACTAGGTGGCGCTATAGTAGAAAAACCGCGTTTGGCCCTATAACTCCCACACTGTTCACCGTACATTCAAAAACCATACATCCACGCATTCCCTGTATCCAACTGAATCACGGGATATAGGCCACGCCCATTTCCACCCCTTTATGCGTGAAAAATCGCGATTTATCAAAAACCTACTTTTTCGAACTCCTCCTAGACCGTGCGACCGATCGGCACAAAATTTGGCAGGTAGCATCTCCAGGTGGGCCGGACAAAAAGTTAATAAACATTATTTTGATAGGATAAAAATTGCGCATATTACGCACAAACAAATTTGTGTAGCTAACTATGAAAACACCAACTTTGCCATATCTCGGCCAAAATAAATGCCATCAACGCCAAACTTTAGATTCTTGTTTACCATGAACCTCTGAAGGTCACCCACCCATTTTACAAAAATTGGCCACTAGGGGGCACAAGTACAAAAGGTTTATATCTCATGAACCGCTAATCCGATTTTTACAAAATTTGATGGGTACCATCTAGGGACACTCCTGAGGCCAACCCTAGAGTAGGGTACTGAGGGGTCAAAGTGGGCGTGGCCTATGGGACCCACGTCTAAATTTACTACTTACACTAACGTGAGCAACTTTAAATTTACAGGGTAGATAGACAATGGGTCATGGACAACACTTACCAAAAATTACACATGTGGACCACTAGGTGGCGCTATGATGTTTTTTTGCCTTTAACTCCCACATTACACATCGCACATTAGAAAACCATACATCCACGTGTTCCTTGAATCAAGCTGAATCACATGATATAGGCCACATTCTTTTCCGCAATATCGCGCAATGCGCAAAACCAACTTTTTCGAACTCGTCCTAGGCCGTGCGACGGATCAGCCCGAAACCTGGTAGGTATCATCTTCAGATGGACCTGACCAAAAGTTACCCAAAGAATTTTGCTACGTTAAAGTATGCGCATTTGACGACCAAACTAATTTTTCTAGCTAGCTACCACACACATATCATATCTCGGCCAAATTAAATGTTATCAGCAAAGAACTTGAGATCATTGTTCAACATCCCACTACAATGCTCTGTACCAATTTGGTGAAGATCGGCCTTCAGGGGGCGCTATAAGCAACGTCTATTTGTTTTGGCCAATAACTCAATGCATTTAAATGGGAAATTTGCAATTGCAATATCTCTGCCACAGTAAAAGCAATCAACACGAAACTTGTGGGGCTCGTTCGGCATGAGGCTCTGAGACTCTCTACCAAAGTTGGCGAAGCTCGGCCATTAGGTTATAATCAACGTAGACGTGTTTTGGCCCTTTTACTCAATGTTAATGACATATTTGCAATGGAAATGTACCACAGACCTTGCAGCTCACACTTCTCAATATTTACTGGTGTTTGCCTCCTACCGTTAGGTTTTGGTTTTTGCTTTTGTAAACAAACTTCTTAACCCACTTGACAAAGTTTCTACAACCTTCAGTGGACAAATGCAACTTTTCTCTCACTTTTTCAATCCAAAATCAACACCATTCATAGGTGCCGATGAAAATACTGAGCACCAACGTGTGCCAGACTGCCAGTAGGCTACATTAATTTACAATTAAACATTGCAGTTGGTGCTATATGGAGAGTCTGTCATAGTGTGATTGGTTATGTCGGTGGCATTGATTCTTAATTTCCCACGAAGCTGATCGCGGTAACGTGTCAGTTGAACTTTTCATCTCCAATCCCATCCGTATATCATTGTTAAAGGTAGTCTATATATGCGTGGAGGTGAACTGTTGACCGCTACGTTTGCAACGGCGACGTACCGCAGACGTCGCGGCACGCGCCTCTCCATATTTACCAACGTTTGCCTCCCCGCCGCCCGGCTTCGGGTTCCGATTTCGCACGCTCCCTGGGGCGTCGGGGGCGACTGGCATCGGAGGCTTGGGCCCCGTGATAACTACTTGCAGTTCTAGTTAGATTTTGTTTTCCCGAAGGCCTGTTTCACAGCTAATTCACTTATGGAGTCACTTTTTATAAGCTATACATGCTACATGCTCCAATTTCCATGAGTATTGCATTGCGGAACAAAAGTGTTTATCCATTTGGAATTAGTATAGTCTACGTCGAGTAAATCAACATTTTGAGATACTAGGTCAAATGTATGACTTGTCATCACAAGATAGTAATAGTAAAACATAAGAGAAAGTATTCTCATTTTACCAGGAGGACTTTCATCCTGTTTGTCAGTTTCCAGCAGGTGGTGCTGCCATCGCAGCTCCTATCAGCTCTGACACCGTCGAACTGCCAGCTGGTGTATGAAGAGATCCAAATGTTCCATGTGATGTGGAACTGTCTGCAGCAGTACACTGTACAATGTGTGACATCACTTGGCACCCACTAGGTGGAGACAAATAGCCATGTCTGTTTCTCTTGGGATTGGTTGTATCCATGGAGTTATATCCTATAGAAACAACAAACTGAGCTAACTGATAACACAGAAATTTCCCAAATGGGATCAATGCATTCTAATTTAATTCAATCACATCATAAATGAAGGGTATAGTGTCTGTGTGGATAGAAAAAGAGTCACATTGGTCAATGTCATGCAAGGAATACAAAGAGGAAGACTGACAAAAATAATACATGAGATTTGAATGAATTGAATGTACTTTATCTATTCTGCATCATTTTGTGTGTGTGTGTGTGAATCTGTGTGGTTTTAGCAACCTGGGGAGACCCTCACACATGATTGGTATTTGATTATTCCTGGGTAATGTATAAGTCAGCATGTCAAAACATTCATAAAATAATAAGATGGTAAAAAAAAAGCATACATACATTTTCACAACCTGGTAGCGTACGAGTGGATTCAGGTACACATCTTTTCTGGGAGTCTAAATAACTGTTCACTTTAAAAGTAATTAAGAAAGCTATTGCAAGTAAGATTTCTATTACTGAAAAATGAGTTGACCTACTGATTGATCATCAACAGACCAACGGTCCAAACTATCAGTGTATGTGAGTGAATATTATTTAGACCTATTTTTATTTGATGTTATTGTAAGTTATTCTATATGTTTGTACTGTTATATTTAAGTCAACTAACTAACTAACTAAGAATTTGGTCGAGGTGGCGTTTTAACAACTTATAAGCCTACCAGTAACTTTAGATGTCAGATAAATAAAGTGGAGTAAAAAGTACAATATTTCCCTCTGAAATGTAATTAGAGTATAAAGTAAATAAATGTAATATTAGCAAAGTGCAACTCCCTCACACTTGTACTACAGCAGGCCTACAGTACTTGAGCAGGGCAGTAGCCTAAAGGCTCGGTCACATCCTTTATGTTCTTTCTGGGAATTTGTGGGTCTTGGCATCCTGGGAAAAGCTTATACAAACTAAATTACTCCATTGTTGTGCCAAAAATCTACCCCTGCTGAAATTCCCCCCTTCTCTTTTTTCTAATCTTAATTAGTCGTTTTGGTGTGACTTAACTGTCGTCGCCACAGGACGGTCACCTTTTGTCGTCTAAACTTAAAGGAACAAGCCGACTTATTGGGACTTTAGCTTATTCACCGTATCCCCCAGAGTTAGATAAGTCCATACATACCCTTCTCATCATACATACTGGGAACTATTCTCAGAAGGCGAAGCACGTAGTAGCAGTGCTTCGCCTTCTGAGAATATAGTTCCCAGTATGTATACAGTTAGAAGATGGCTGTGTCTCATGTGACCTTGTTATTTGTACACGCTGTGACTACAAATCACATCATGTAAATAGAAAAATGTTGGCGTTATTTTGTCACTTAAAGGGAGCAGTAGGCTAGATGGAGCTGGTTTTCCTCCAGGATCTACAACAACAACAACTCTCTCCATTCAGGAAAGACAAGTCAACGGACAAAAAATAAAACCCCCACAAAGCAGCCGGACCAGACTCTGTCTCTCCCTCCACCATGAAGTACTGTTTGATCAGCTGTCTCCAGTGTTCACAGACATCTTTTATACATCACTGGAGACATGCCACCATCATCCCTGTCCCCAAGAAAACAAGGATCACTGGACAGGACAGTCAGCAGTGCATATCACACAGTCCCCTGCGCTGCACTGGGACAACCTGATTCCCTCATACAGGCAGAAACTAAAACTTCTTAAATCTGTTGTAAGGACATTTAAGAAGTGGATCAGTGAAGCTGTGGCGGCGCTTCAGGCGTGTTTGGACTGCACAGACTGGGATGTTTATAGGACTGCTACCAACACTCTGGACCAGTACAAAGAGGCTGTGACGTCATACATCAGCTTCTGTGAGGACAGCTGTATACCATCACGTACCACTAACAGGTACAACAACGACAAGCCAAACTCAGACAGCTAAGGTTGGTGAAGGAAAAGGTGTTTAGGAGCGGGGACAGATACTGGTTTAAAGAGTCAAAATACAGGTTTAGCAAGGCAGGAAGAGATGAGAGGATCCAACAAAAGTTTTCAGCGTATCAGTTTCTGTCTGAAGGGGTCTTTGAAAGACAATGCTGTCCAGCAGACACAGTGCTTAAACTACTTAAACTAATGTGTATATATTTGTTTCTGTATTCATTGTTTATTCTTATAAATGTTTAATAGGTTTGTTTGTGTATGTATGCACCAATCACCAAGGCCACTACAACAACTCTCTCCATTCAGGAAAGACAAGTCAACAGACAAAAAACAAAACCCCCACAAAGCAGCTGGACCAGACTCTGTCTCTCCCTCCACCCTGAAGCACTGTTCTGATCAGCTGTCTCCAGTGTTCACAGACATCTTTAACACCTCACTGGAGACATGCCACCATCATCCCTGTCCCCAAAAAAACAAGGATCACAGGACTGAATGACTATGGACCCGTCGCCCTGACCTCTGAATTTGAAGTTATGAAGTCTTTTGAGCCCCTTGTTCTGGCTCACCTCAAAACCCTCACTGACCCCCTCCTGGAGGCTGCAGTCCATCAGGACCAAAACCTCACGCCATGAAAACAGTTTCTTCCCCTCTGCAGTCAGCCTCATTAACAAGGCCCCGGACCCCCACTGACATTGACTTTTAAGGCGGATTTATGCTTCTGCGGGTCTCTACGCAGAGCTTTTGTCGTAGCCTATCCAACTGGTAGTTACTAGCCTACACCAACTTTGGTGTGCGTTGAATAGCAACATGTTTGTATGCTGGGGAGTGTGTGGTAGAGTGAGTGAGAGAGTGACGTGATTCCCTTCAGAGCGGTACCAACTTGGGAGGCATAGTGGGAGAAACAAAGTGTCTTCCCTGTGCTTTCTGACCATGGTGGAAAAATCTGTAGTAGGAAAAGTTGTTGTGGTCTGTGTCGCTGCGATGTGTAGTTACATTTTTTGAGAGTTGCACGTTGGGCTACGGCGTAGGGTCGGTATCTCCACTAACCTACGTACGTCCACGGCGTCAATTTAACGCAGAAGCATAAATTGGCCTTTAATCCTACATCCTGCACTGGGCTATATAGGCTACCTGTCCTCTGCACATTCTATATATCCTGAACTTTTGCACATCCCTTAACACTTTTGTACATCCTGCACTAATCCATACAGCCTATAGTGAATAGTTATGTACGTGTTATATGTTTTTGTAGGCTATTTATTGTTTGTTTATTTCATGTTAGGGACTGTTGGTTATTTAATTAAGGGGCCACCGGAGGAGTTTTGTAGCCTCTAACCTAAAAAGACGTGACCCTCCCCTTGTCAGTAATAATTTTCCTACGACACTCCTTAACAATTTGAATAAGAAGAATGACCCTCCCCTCACGTGCAAGTTTGCATTTAACAAAGAAGTACAGATACCATTTGATTTTTACAACCATAACATACATGAGTTAACCTCTGCATTCTCATCTTACACATCACACTCCTCTGTTATGGTGTGGTGGCCATTTCAGTAGATTTACTCACTAACATAGTTGTGGAAACACAATAAGCATGGAAACTAAATGCACACTTCATGCATTACTGCATTACTTCAGATACTAAGTTACTCCTCTAGTAAACTAGTATTCATATGAAATAAAACAATAAAACATTGAGACCATTCAGCAAAGGACGCTGGGATATAGGCTAACCAATTCAACACTGGTTACTATGGACTTGTCACTAGGCTTCGTCATTGTATATTTTAGAACATAGGTAAAGCTGCCGAAGCTGAACATTATATTCCAAAACATATATGTTTATTTTTAAAGCAGATTTTAAGTTACATTGTAACAATTTAACAATTCGCCCTTATGAAATCCAATCTCGGCACGGCTGTTTTGGAACGCAATAGACAGACGCTTAAATTCAACTAAAATGTAACAGTGAACAATCAGTGTTGGACCTAGGTCCGTGTATCATCCGATCATTTGTTTTTGTTTTCACATATGAAAACGAAAAAACGAGAAAACAACTCCTTTTTCCGTTTTTCCGTTTTTTTAGAAAAACGAAAAAACGAAATTATGACTTGATTTTTGGTTTTCCCGTTCTTGCACAGAAATCAGAAAAACCACTTGATATTCCGATGTTCCCCTGTGGGCGGTGCTAAATCTGATTGGCAGGATATGCATTCATTGTTTTTCAAATTAAGATTTTACCCACACTGTATTTGTTAGCCTGTAAAATTAATAGTCTATATGCATGCTTTTTGTCACCCAATTATTTGGCTTAACTCACTGAAAAAATCTATTGAAATAGCCTAAATATAAACATGTTCACGCATTGACAGACAAAAGGCACAATCTGTTTTTGTAGGAGAGGGGAAGACCCATCTCATCGTTTAATCCTGTTGTGTTCAAAGTCATGTTAAACCATTTTTTGTTCCCAGTCAAAAATAGATAGTACTTTAGTTCTGCTATATACATACATATATAGCTATATATACTCCGCTATGTCGCGTTAGCATACAGCTACATAATAATTATACTAGAGTATGCTAACGTTAGATTGTAGTGGAATTAAGCAGCACTTTCTAAGGTCAAAAAACGCAGATAAAGGATTCTGAACCAAACACTACACAATCGGACATGTTTCAGCAGGAATGTGACCCGGAATTGGGGAGAATTTAACAACAGTGGCAGCTAAGATGACATGTTTACTGCCGTTAGCATGTAGCTACTATAGTGTTTACTGCCGTTAGCATGTAGCTACTATAGTGGTATACAGCAGTGGTGGCTGGAAGAGCTGTCATCCCGTCTTCGAAAGGACACTTATGTACGTTTACACTTCATCGCATTAATAATATACAGTCTATGGTTATTAGTCTTGATTGTTTGTATGATTATTGTATAATAAAGATTTAATAAAAAAAAAAGTTGTGATGTTTGGTCGCTGTTGGTCGTCAAGTGTTTCAACGCATGCGTGGTACAAATCGCACAGGGACTGAGCCCTGTTCCACGCGAGCCCAACACAGTCCAACTTTTTCCTGAATGCAGATACTTTATCATGTACCAAAAAGACATGGCACTCCTTTCCATAGATCATTTTATTATTTTTAATATTTTTTAAATATTTCCCTGCTTTTTTCACGCCTACTACTCTAACCTTTTCTCAGAGTCTCTCTCTTTTTCCAAAGTGACAGATAAAATCTCTTACTTTTGACCCAAACAGGTGTTACTTCATGTGAATGTATACATCAAACATTTAAATGGTTTCTTAAAAATGTCCTTGGTAACTTTGGCCCAAAGTAATCTGTGATAAACAGTATACTATGTTTCATCTGATTATTTATTATCGTCAAAATAATCCAGCAATTATGTTTTTTAGTACTCGATCGAATTCAAGATGTATAAGCTCAGATCAATGAGGCATACAGGCCATAAATAACAAATATACAAAAAAAATTGTATTATTCATAAGAATTTAAGTTAATAAAAACCCTTAAAACAAAGAATTAATGTATTATTTAAATTTGTATGATGAGTATTAATGGAACGGTCATTTTGTCAGTCATGACAGACTGAGAAAGTAATTTGTCCCCAGGGCCATACAACTCTACAATGCTTCACTAAAGAGAAGAGGAGAGAGAGACTTCTTTGCATAGTCTGTCTGCCTCTCCTCCCTCTCCACCACTTCCACTACCTCCTATAATAACAGTTAGGTACTGACTGTCCACTGGCCCACTGTATACTGTTTACACTGTTTACACTGTTTACACTGTTAACTGGCTATATTAGCCCATATATGCACAATCCCTCCCTCCCTCCACCCGCCAGCCTGGACTGAGGTCTAACATAACTTAAAGCAGCCATATTATGCTCATTTTCAGGTTCATAATTGTATTTTAAGGTTGTACCAGAATAGGTTTACATGGTTTAATTTTCAAAAAACACCATATTTTTGTTGTACTGCACCGCTCTCTCTCACTGCTGCAGATCCTCTTTTCAGCTGGTCTCTGTTTTAGCTACAGAGTGAGACCTCTTTTCTTCTTCTTCTGTACTATCTTTGATTGCACTGCACATGCGCAGTAGCTCAGATGTAGATCATGTCAGCTAGCTAGCTCCATAGACAGTAAAAGAAAGGCTGTTTCTACAACTTTGGTCAGTTACAAGGCAGGATTAGCTGGGAGACTTCTAAATGAGAGCGCACATGTAAGTAGTTCTTTTGTAGATTATGGTGAACTTGTGTGTGTTGTAGCAGTGCTTTGCTATTGAGGACGAGGTAGCATGCCAGCGTTAGCGTTAGCATGCTAACGCTAACGCTACGAGCGAATGGTTGCGGTTACCCTGCTTGTTTCGGCTTGTGACGTCACAAGCCATGTCGATTTTGAACAGCTCACCCAGAGACTGAAGGCAGGACACATTCAGAAACCGTATCTCACTCTAAACAGCATGGATGGATTTTTTTCAGAGTTTGTATGTGTGTGGAAGCACCAGAGACACAACATAACACCCCAAATCCCAGAAAAAGTGATTTTTTCATAATATGGGCACTTTAACACTTGAACAATGGCTGTAACACTATTACTTCAAACCTCTAATATTGACTTTTGATCTCTTATATTGTCCATATTTAATGCTGGTCTCTAGACTTTATCCTTGCACTATTGGACCTATTTGCACTACCACCGTGACACACAATCTCATACTGAATCACAGGGTCAGTCCCTGCCCTCTCACTGCAAGCGTCTCATACTTATACATCCCTTAGTACATTCATGTGGATTTTTTATTGGATTTTTTAATTTTTTTTATTTATTTAGTATTATTATTATTTTTTATTTATTTAGTATTTAGTATTTTTTCTTTTATTGTCCATGCTATTCATGTGAATTTTCTTTTTTTTATGATCCTGTTTATGATGTATGTGCATGTTGTGTGTGATGTCTTAAGCTATTGGGACCTTGAATTTCCCCTTGGGGATCAATAACGTATCTATCTATCTATCTATCTATCTATCTATCTATCTATCTATCTATCTATCTATCTATCTATCTATCTATTTATTTTTGACTGGGAACAAAAAATGGTTTAACATGACTTTGAACACAACAGGATTAAACGATGAGATGGGTCTTCCCCTCTCCTACAAAAACAGATCGTGCCTTTTGTCTGTCAATGCGTGAACATGTTTATATTTAGGCTATTTCAATAGATTTTTTTCAGTGAGTTAAGCCAAATAATTGGGTGACAAAAGGCATGCATATAGACTATTAATTTTACATATAGACTATTAATTTTACAGGGTAACAAATACAGTGTGGGTAAAATCTTAATTTGAAAAACAATGAATGCATATCCTGCCAATCAGATTTAGCACCGCCCACAGGGGAACATCGGAATATCAAGTGGTTTTTCTGATTTCTGTGCAAGAACGGGAAAACCAAAAATCAAGTCATAATTTCGTTTTTTCGTTTTTCTAAAAAAATGAAAAAACGGAAAAAGGAGTTGTTTTCTCGTTTTTTCGTTTTCATATGTGAAAACAAAAACAAATGATCGGATGATACACGGACCAAAAATGTATTACCTACCACCATTTAGTTGTTTTGTGTTATTTAAGATATTTATAAAATATCTGGTCATGCCAGATGTAATTATTCCACTCATTTTTTAAACAATGCATTTACCTGTTTGAGCCACCAGGGGGGCAGTGCTCCTCCTGCCCCCCCCCCAGCAAACTCCGCGTATGGGGTCAGAACCATCTGCTAGGGGGCCGAGACTGAGAGCTACATGGATAAATATGCACCAAACAAGCCACTTTGAAATTTTGCTCTTTTCATGAATAAAAAAGTTGGGTGACCCCCCCACCCAGACTAAAAAATGTTGGATGACCCTCCCCTCAGCAGAAAATAAAAAGACATGACCCCCCCCCTTTTTCCTCCGGTGGTCCATTCCATAAATACCAAACGGTCCCTTAGTGTTTAATATATTTATAGATGCACCAACAACCATGGCAAATTCCTCGTGCTACTTACTTACTTACTGATTCTGGTAAAGACCTCTAAACAGTCTATGCTCTAAACGCGAAGGGGGGAGGGGGTGTTCAGCGCAACACTGGTAATACTTTTATTTTGAAAAACACAGTGTATTCTAGAGCGGAGGTGTTGCAGGAGTTGCAGCTTGCTTGACTGCTGGTCCATTTGAAGCTGGCGGCCGCAGCGCAGACAGACTACAGAGCGGGGCCATGGAGCCATGCGTGCGGGGCTGTCCGCTGCGTAATTTAACTGTTCTCGGGAAGAAACGAGCTTTCTGTCGGACAGTCCGGAGGAGTTGGTGAAGACAGCGTAGCCTATGATAGCGTTTGAATAGAGTTAACATCTGGGTCGTGCACATCATGGAGACTATTCATCCCAAAATGATCAGGATGTTATGTGTTCTCCAACTATGAACAAGCTGCAACAGGATCCAAGAAATACAGGCAAGTTTCCGAAAGTCCCCGCTGCTGGTTGTTGGGTTAGAATCACAGAGAACTTCAACATTCAGCTGCAGTCACACTGCAGAATGACATCAACTCGGTTATTACTGGGACTTTCAGTTTCATGAATGACAGTGACTGTGTGTGTGTGTGTGTGTGTGTGTGTGTGTGTGTGTGTGTGTGTGTGTGTGTGTGTTTGTGTTGTAGAGGAATGCAGCGGCACGTCAGTCAGACACATTCCTGTCTGTGTGTACCCTCCATACAGCAGACACAGTTTTAGGAGGTAGTCCGGCTCGGCACGGCGCGGCAGTCCATCGTTAAGGTAAAGATAAAACGCCTTATTCCTGTCGAGTGAATAAGCTAGCCTATATTCTGATTTTCCACAACTGAAGCCTTGATGAAGATGATTTCAGGGGTCTGCCTGCCTCTGTTAGGCTTCATAAAAAAGAACCGCGGCTTGCTTGAAGAAAAAGAGACATGTTTATAGTAGCCTATGGTTCCACCCTTCCACAGCCTGCTGTAAGGTTATCATACGCATTTTTTCCACACACTTTATCTATTCATCGTGAAGCACAACTTGTGGCTTCCCAGGAGTGAACTGGCTCCATTCCAGCATCCTCTGCTGCTGGGAAACAGATGGACAGCATGATGATGGGTCAATGCAGTGGTGTTTTTAGGTGGAAAAATGGCGGGGCAACTATTACTTTGGACACATGGAAAACCAAAAAAATTACACAATTTTTATATAATTTCACATTTCCCACACAGTTTATCACAGGTGGTAATCCCTCTGGGCTCATACTTGTTCTGCTACATTTCCCGTTTGTATGCGCTGTCAGTTTGGGTAACGTTAGCTAGGTTTGCTCCATTTTAACTTGTTGTCCTGCTGTTTTCATTTTTGGTAATCCTCTCAGAAAGATACCAAAGATCCTGAAATGACAACTTGTTGACCACAGACTGTTTCTAAAGATGGCCGACGCGTCTCACTTCCTCCTGTGAAGCCAAAATCTCCCGGATACGGGCGCCACCATCTTGTAATTTTGGAGCCATAAGCTGTGTTCGAAACCGTTCCCTCATTCCCTCCCTCACTATTCCCTATATAGTGCTTATTAAATAGTGAAGTATATAGGGAACAACCGAACCAGATTTCGGACACTCACTGAGAACACATCGTTGTATCAGTAGATGTGCCGGTTATTGTCTAATAAGTCCCTGAAACAAACTCAGGAGCACTCAGGAGGAAAGTAAAAGGTTCTATATACAGTATGTTATATGTTACATTTCCACTGTTTAGAAAGGAAAGTCTGCTCCATTTTTCCTTTTCAGTTTCCGCGGGTCCTTCTACTTCTTCTTCTCCTCTGGGAAAACACGACCGCGTTGCATTGTGGGATACGGGAGTAACATGTAGGGTACATGGTATGTGTCGGTACACGATCCGTTCTGCCTGCACGATCCGTTCTGCACATGCGCAAAATGTTCGCGCATACGCGGTTGTACGAGGATTTACGACACTGCACCATCTGTTCCACGCTTCCGGTCGACAGCCAAGCTAACGTTAGTTTAGCTAACAGCTAATTCGGCTAACTGCTAGCTGAGACAGCATGTAATAACTTTAAAAGACCCTCAAAATAAAACTTGAAAATAAACGTTGACATATATAACAAACACCTAACATATATAACAGCTGTTACGTCAGTTCTACTTTACTTGTGCTCATTTAAAATACAATCACTCAATACTTGTCTTTATTGTTATTACTGTGAAGTCTTAATTTAGCTGTAGCCTGCTTTTCCCATTACGTTTGAGTTAACGTTATTTTAGACTGAATCTAGCTGTCAGCTAGCGGTTAGCCGAATTAGCTGTTAGCTAAACTAACGTTAGCTTCCCTGTGGAGGCTAGCCATAGGCTAGCGTGGAACAGATCGTGCAGGTCGTATGGATACGTAAAACAGTATTATCTTGCGCATGTGCAGAACGGATCGTGCAGGCAGAACGGATCGTATACCGACAGTATGTACACTCAAATTAGCTGTGCATTGTGGGTATTTTATAGTGGACAATATGGTGAATGAAGTTAACCGGAGAATTGGAACACCGCTTCAAAATGGCAAACACACTATATAGGGAACTATTTCCATGATAGGGAACAGTTTCAAACACGGGCGGTGGAGCTGCGGTATCTAAGTCTCGCCCATAGACACGCCCCACATATCACACGCAAGTCATTCATAGCTGTCAATCATGACGTTTCCCCTGTTTTTATAGCATCAAATAACTAATTTAACCAAACTGATCAGAAAAATGATCTTTGGGAAACGTTTATTTGATGTGTACTTTGATTCTTTTTGTTTGGTCCTATCCACTAACATAGAGGGGGCATGGCTCATGACCTGTACTGCAGCCAGCCACCAGGGGGTGATCCAGATGTTTTGAAAAAGGAGACATACTTTATTGATTCCCATGGGGGAAATTAACAATTTCTTTCTTGACTTATGACTATGCGGCAACCCCTGTTCTTGACCCGGTACCATCCCCTTCCAATAACACACACATCAAAAACAGCATCGTCTGACAAGCTAGCAGTTAGCCAGTGGTTACTGGTGGCCACCCAGGTGTTTATGTGTATAATGGTGTTTTTCTATTACATGGTACCTGCTCGACTCGCCTCAACTCTACTCGCCTTTTTTGTTTTTCCATTATGCAAAAAAACTACCTAGTACTAGCTAACAGGTACTTTTTTTAGTACCACCTCCGTCGAGCTGAGCTAAGCCGATACCAAAAGGTGACGTGAAAACCTGCAGACTACTGATTGGTCGGAGAGAATCGTCACTAATCACTGCGTCATCATTGCTAGCGACAGACGGGGGTGTCCTGAACAAACCCGCCATTTTTAAATTGTTTAGCCAGCGGTGTTTTTTTTGCTGCCTCCAGCTTCTTCTTTTTTTATTATTTTTTAGCACCATTTATTATTCAGATATACAGAACAAATTCAAGAACAAAAACCCTCTCCCACCTCCCACCCTCTGCGGTTTTGGGGAAAACAAAAGAAACAAACAAACAGAAAGCCTCCAGTAGTGACGGTACTAGCAGTGGGTAAGCGCCATAAGATAATCCAGATGGTTCATGGTGACCACAGTTACTATCTTCTCTAAAAGAATACCTCTACCAACTACGAAATATTGACGACAACAGTATTTGGCAAATTAGCCAATCAAATTGCAGTGGGGCAACAGGCAATCAGCCCCATTCTGTTTCCTTTTCTTTTCCAATGGGACATGAACCCCGGTCTCCTGGGTGAAAGTCCTGAGTTTCTTTGACCCATCCACCCCCCCCAACCTACCTCATTACCAGGACATTTGGCGCTCTTCTACTTCCTCACCTTACTTCCTGCTTTGCTCCCGTCAGAACTACTACGGCCACTAGAGGGCGCCGTCACTAGAAACCTAAATACAGGTCAGAATCCTGCTGGAACAAACCACTTATGTGTGCATTTTTCAGGGAGGACAGTCTCATTTTTGCTAGGTTTGGAGGCATTTTTTTGGCTCCTAACGGGGGATTAACAGAAAACGTCTGAGGACCACTGATCTAACTTAAAAAAAAAAATCTAAAAAGCTTTGATTAAAGCTGCTGAGGCCCAGCCTCATCTGGACAGGAATATTTACACACGGAGGAAGGAGAAATGAGCGAGCTGTAAGGCGTCTGACAGTTTACTCTCAGTGCAACATGCCTAGGACCTCACACAAACAGTTTTTCCATGTTTATGACCATGTGGGATCTCCAGAAGAACAGCACATGTGCGAGTGTTTCTTTAGTTTGTACCTAATTTGATTTACAAGCTCCCCACAGACATTGAAGGTTTGGAACAGTTCGAGGAGTTTCACTCTAATTATTTTTAGTAGTCAACAACATTGAAAACGAACTGTGCAAGGTAAACAGCCACTCACTAATGGGTGACCAAAGTGAGTTAAGACAGGGCTAAATACGCCTGGATTCCAGGCATCCACGTCTGGTGTGCCATGATGACAGATAAACTGCATTACAGAAGGAAAGTATTTGGTTGTATCAGCAGACTCCTTTTCTAAAGCCAGATGTTTGCTTCTAGTTGAGTGGTGCAGAGGCTTTGCTCTGTCAGGGAACTCGCCAGGGTAAATTTAGCTGCAGATCATGACTAAGATACAACATGGAAACCACAAGAACTGGTTGGTAGAGAATGTTATTGAAGGCAACATCAAGCAGTCTGAGAAACACTTATCTGCTTCTTTCAGTAACACACGAAAGAAATCTATCTCCAGTACAAACATGTCCTCATTGTAATTGTCTCTCTTTATCACTAAGTTAAGGAAAAACTCCAACATGATTACTTTGGATAACAAATTAATGTATTGATATATATTAGGGTTGGAACGGTTCGCAAAATTCACGGTTTGGTTCATATCACGGTTTTTGTTTTAGTTTGGTACATTGCCAATTTCAACATGCTTTTCATTTATTTTACTGTTTGCCTTAATTCTGGCTAAAAGCTTAAGAAACATTTCTTTAAGGTCAAATCTTTATTAAAAGAATAGGTTTTCTAATTAGTTATTTTCATATGCGAATGTCCACATTATAGACTGAAACAGTAGCCTATAACATGTCCGTTCTTAATGGAATTGTTAGTTTTTCCACTTTAAGTTAAAGTGCAGTCTTTAAAATACAATGAAAGGAATATGATAGGTTTTTTTTTATCTAAAGGAAATGCCACAGTGGAAAATAGAAAAATAAAAACATCAAGTGTAACATAACCTAAACACACACTGTACACTGTCATTCTACGTTCATGTTCCGTTCATGTACAGTTCGGGATTTACTGTGTTTCTGAGATATCGGCGTGAAGGGATATTATAACGCATAATGTTACTTTAATCATATGCTGAAATCTATGGAAAATAACAACAGCTGAACAGCTGTCTGCTCTGACCCACCATCTCTCTCTCGCTCGACCACACACTGTTACAACAGGATGGATTACTGAAAGCATTTTCACAGTAGCACTGCAAGCTTTAAAGCTTGCGCGTGGCATCTTACAAGTAGTTTTGTTCTTCTGCTCTCAGTGGCATATGTCACGCGCAGCGTAGGGCAGCGTAGGGCACCTAAAGCCCACGGGGCCACGAGTTTCCAACCCTCGCTGGGTTACATTTTGTTGCATTTAAATAAATTGCCACTTTTGAGATTGAAAATTGTGTACATCGCTAGTACATCGCAATATCGATTTGAATTCCATTAATCGTTCAGGCATACCGTTACCAATATTTTCTACAGTTCTACAGACAAATACTGATAAACAATCTTGCAAAAGATTTCAGAACATCTTTCTTTTTTCTTTTCTTTCCTTTCTTTACAGCAGATGGATCCTTGAAAGATTCCCTTTGATTAACTGATTGATTAATTCCATTCAAAAACCAATCCAAGAGACAACATTCAAAGGCTAAAGATTTATTACCAACATGGAAGGTGCAGACTGTTCTACTGCCTTATCACAATCGTTTGTAGAAATACACATTTAGATATTAAAGCCTGTCCAGATCTACAGTTTCTAGAGAAGTTAAAAACGTTAGGCTTTGACTGATGTATTATACACCGTTAGATACAGACTCGTATGTATTTGAGTTAATAGATGCAATGTGTAGATACACTGGTATAGCTGATTAACTCTTAACATTCCCTCCCTCCCATAGTCCTCTGACGGGGTGTGCCAGGAGCAGAAGCTCTGGACTGACTGCTGCCATGACGACCCAGAAGGCCCGAGGTGTTGCTCCAGCTTCCCCTCCCTTCCCGCGGAGGTCTCGCTTCACCTTACGAGGCCGAAAGAAGAAGGACGGGGTAATCCAAGGCAAGCTTCGCATGCGCTCCATCCCCGGAGCCTTCCTGGTGCTGGGGGTCCTGGTGGTGGTTGTTGGCACGGCTCTGGCCGTGGCTGGATACTGGCCCTACCGGATATCCAGGTCCTCCATCCTGGGAGCTGCAGAGGGGGAGAGTATCTCCGAGTCGCAGACTTCTGGCTGGACTCTGGGAGCTAAGGGCCTCCTGTCCTCAGCCAGCCTGGTCCACAGTGAGCGGATGAAGCTGCTGGGACCGGTCATCATGGGGGTGGGGCTCTTCATCCTCATATGTGCCAACACAGTCCTGTACGAAAACCGGGACAAAGAGACTCAAATGCTGCTGGCTCAGATGCGCAGTGTCATCTGCTCTGTGTCGGCGGCTGTTCCCTCAGCCGAGTTTAAAGAAATAGCAGCAGCCAACTACATGGCCAACCACTACCAGTGGGTCAACAGTTTACCAGCTGCCCATCTCAACATCCTGTGTGTGCAGCAGCTGGCCAGCTCGGAGCCTCTGCTCCGGACCACACAGCCCAGAGAGCAGGAGGACAGGGCGGAGGACAGCGTCTACCAGCAAGCTGTCCTCCAGACAGAAGCCCTCCACCACCAGGAGTCAGAGCCCCCGCCTTCCCTCCACTCCTCCCACTCCAACTCATGTAACTCCAGTCAAACAGACTGTGACACACAGTGCGGTGCTGAGCACGGGGGTCAGCAGCCTGCCAACAGCTGCCTGCTGTCTGCCAGCTCCATGTCCACCCTGGACCAGGGGGATGTCCCAGCGGTCCAGCCGAGGCGCTGCCACAGTCTGAGCCACAGGACTAAGCCTTATATAGCTTGGACTGATGGACTCCACACACGCGGAGAGGAAGGAGACATAAATCAGCTAGCAGTCACACGGAGAGAAGCTGCTTCACAGGTTTATGTCGACATGCCTTGGCAGGCCGTGGATGCTGCAGAGGAGCAAACGCGCCGGAGCTGGCCTCGGCTGGACCTGGGCAGTGGGAGACGATACCTGAAACTAGAGAACAAAGAGGACTCAGTGGACAGACTGCTGGACCAGTTAGAGCAGCAGTGCTATCAGTGGGATAAGAGTTTTGGCTCTGGGCCTTTCCAGTGATTGCCTGCTTTTCACAGTCCTGAGGGATACAAACACCATGACAACCAAGGATCGTAATGATATTTTCCCCTGGATTCTAAAACTGCACTGCATTGTGTTTTTCTGCGTGGGGCAGAGAGAAACCAAGCCCTGGAGCATTTGGAGTACAGTATTTCTCACAAAGATCTTCCAAAACTCATCCTCAATCTTCAGTGGAATATTGATACACAGATGGTCTTTGCTTGTCTTCCAACTGGTTTTGGCAGATGTTTTTATATAAATGAAGGAACAATATGCTAGACCCTACACTGTCACAGATGAGCAAAGCAATTTGACAGACTGTTTACTTCCACAGCTTGGGTTGGCAGCAATGCGAGAAATCAACTTGTATCTCAATGCCAACATTTCTTTGCCTGTTTCCAGGACACAGTGTGCACAGCCTAGTGAAGGACAGATAGAAGAGGGATTGTTTTCACTGTGCAATCAATCCTGAGCCAAACTACCTGGACCCCTGAGTCCAGAAAGTGCTGACGGCTCTCCACTAATGCAACTACTATATAATAATGGGATTTCTTTCCTCAGCTGAGGTCCCATACACCAAATGCAATGCATGGCACTGATGTACAGTATGTGACATCTTAATACTTATGCAGAGTTATGTCATTGTGGTTTTTCTGTGTATAATAATGATAGTTAAAGGATAATTCGGGTTAATTACTACTTGGGTCTTATTTTGTTGGTTTGGCCATTATTTCTGCACACATCAGTTAGACCATCCAATCGTGGTTACTCAAGGGTCGCCGATAGGCCATCTGATCTTCAGTCTGACAGGCTTCAACACCAAATTGGACGCAAGATATGGATATATGGAGTGTCTTCCGCTTTCATGAATGAAACTACGCTGGCTCTGCTGTCCTGCCTCCTGATTGGCTGACGTGCTGACGTGCTTCTGTGTTGATAGCATCTTGATTCGGTAGCTCGACGCAGTTATTTCTGTTATATTCTCTCACATATCTCATTCACTCAAGCACTCATAGCGATCACCTTTTAGTGACTTTCTCGCCAATTCCCCAGTTGTTCCCCAGCTCTGTTAGCTACTTTAGTTTAGCAGTTAGGCTTCTCTCTCTCACTGTCCGTCTCTCTGTTGATCAGCGGGTTAAATATTTAGCTATTCCTCTGCCTCCTAATGTGATAATTGTTATAATAACTGTAGTCTATTTGTCGTGTTGGAGGCGAAGCTCCGCATCCAGGGAAACTCAATCGGTAACGATAACATTACTACAACCAAAGACATTCTGGGTAATAATAATTGTTTTGTGTGTCCTAGCCACTGTGTTTGCACTTAGGGTCCTCGGTAACACAGGCACGTACACAGCTGACACATTGCCAGGGAACCTTCACACACGTGTTGCACTTCTGTTTATATGATGTCAACTACAGTTTAGTTCTGTTTTTCTCTGTGTACAACCTTCAAACTGTATCTTTAAAGTCTGTGTTCCCAGACCGCAGTTACTCACTTGAATAGTACAATCTTATTATTGATCATAAGAAGGATGGCCAAAGCTGTGAAAATAAGACCCAAGTTGTAAAAAGATTTATCCTCAATACTGAAGGAGATTCTCTTTGTTGTCCTTCTTCTGGTTGATGCAGTATTAGGCCCCACACACCACACACACACACACACACACACACACACACACACACACACACACACACACACACACACACACATTGAACGGAGGGATCAGATGGATTGTGCAGCATGCAGCTCCAGTTCGATTGTGAGTTGACCGGTGTGACTGCATACAGCTGGGTGTGTGTCATAGAGAGGGGACGAGAATATGAATCACAGTCTCCTGGGGCCCCTGCTTCCTTGTCTTTCCCCCTCTCCCTTAACACGGCGTGCAGATGTGCAGAGGCGACCCCTCCCTGTTCCTCTGGTTCTCTCTGTGTCTGTGCTGCCTGTTCTGTATGCCATGTGTGACACTTTGTGTTCTAAATGTATAACAAGCAATATGAGCGGTCTGCCACTGTCACTGGCTGTGTCTTGCCCTGTGTCCACCACAGAAATTAAACTACATTGCCATGCCTGTGTTGCATAGTATAAGGCAAAGCAAAAGCAGCTCCTGTTAGCTGTCGTCTCATTTATTCAGGCTCTCAAGGTAACGGCACCTGGTTGTATATGTATGCAGCATATAATCATCTTTCCAGGCCAGCGGCAGACAGCCCCATTCCTCATTCCATCCATATTTCTCAGGGTGAAAACATCCAGCTGGGAGCTGGACCAATGAGGCCCACGTTCACTTTATCACCCGCTGAATGAAAATGTGAGAAATTGAATTTCTTGCCTCTCCTGCTCCACAGTACCAGCTTGATATTTTGAGCGGGGGGTTAGGAATGGAGTGGCGTGGCAGAGGGAATTCCCCAGCTGCAATTATCCTCAGCAGAGCCTCCTATGCTCTAAACTTTCCCTTCTTATTAGATTTTATGGTTCCTTCTGGGCAGTTTTGCAGTCCCTGTTGATCTGTGTTCATTTAATTGGGCATTTACAAGATGGCGTCTGGGTCTCTAACAGCTCATAAAGCTAGCTAGCAGGGCCTCCTGCCCTCTGCGGCGAAAAATCAGGACGGTAGAAGATGACATGGCTGCAGGAGGGTTAGATCATCTTACAGCTGCTTGTTCAAGCTTCCCTACACTGCCAACCAACACAACTCAATTCAGAAAGAGGTTTCTGTGATGAGTTCAAGATGCTGCCAGCATCATTTGAACGGTACGTCATTATTTCTGTCCATTACAGCGCCTCAGCAGTACTGAGTACCGGCTCTTCTGATTTATGTCCACAGGAGTACCCTTACTTGTAATTGTTATTAGAAGTATTCACAGTATTATTGATGGGCTGATATTTACACTAAAATAGGCTACATATCATGATTTATTGGGAAAAAACAAACAAGCAATTCTATGCAAAGTCCACATAATCACATTTTCAGACACAAATCTAGCGAGAAAGTTGCCAAGTTGGCAACATTGTCCACAACGTTACTGCTGCAGCTTCCTGAGTTCCCAAACTATGGAGCTTTATCACAGAACGTGCATGGGGGTCATCACTTGACACATTCTGGTGTTGAATGGAATTTGCGTTAACATTTTTAACATTAACATTTTTTTTTTCAAGTTCAATTTTTTTAGAGAGTCCAGACGGTCCAGACTCGAACCCTGGACCGTCTGCGTTGAGGAATAAACCTCTGCACATGTGCGCCTGCTCTACCAACTGAGCTAACCGGTCACGACTATTGAGTTCATTTTGACAGCCCTAGTGTGAATATAAATATATCCAAGACACATGCAACTGCTGAATTAGGGTCACCTTTCTTCGACAAATTCAGGCACTGGTCCATTAGCTAATCAACCCAAAGCATTAGCATTGGTCAGAGGTTAGTAAACAGTGGCATCTTCAGAATGAGCTAAGAGCTGGATCATTATTACCACATCGCTGCTACCATCAGTTATCCAAATCAATTTCAACTCATTTTAAAGGGGTGATAGAATGATTATATAGGGTATTTCACACTGTTCCTTAAGGTCTCTCTTACAAATCATGAAAACATTTGTATTACTGCTGCCACATTTCAATTCAATTTATAGTATCAAATCATAACAGGAGTTATCTCAAGACACTTTACAGATAGAGTAGGTCTAGACCACATTCTATAATTTACAAAGACCCAATAATTCCAGTAATTCCCCTAAGAGCAAGCATTTAGTGCAACAGTGGTGAGGAAAAACTTCCTTTTAGGCAGAAACATTGGACAGACCCAGGCTCTTGGTGGGCGGGTGTCTGACGCTGATTTCAAAAGCTTAGGTGGGTGTTCACATTTCATGTTGTGTTTTTCTGATCTTTAGGCATTTGTTCTTATGTGTTTCACATATGGAAATTAACTTTTGATATACAAACTTGCAACTATCAATCTGAATTTACAACTGCACCACCATGAGAACAACAAAAGCAGGCATGATGTTCACCGTGAAGGATTACCTGCTGGAACTGGAGGAAATGTCAAGCCTCAAACACATGAGGTCGCCAGGTAATAGTGCAGTGCGAATAGGGCTTAGGTTTGATATAACCTGTTTCAACATGTTTAAACTGACTATAATTCAATGCAAAGCAGGTTTCGTTTTTTTTGAAATTCCAATTTTTAATTGACTTTTTCACAGGCTTGGTACATGGCACACATGGTTTGTTTCAGGATACAGTAGCATATAGCATACTCTTGTAATAGAGACAGACTCCAACTTTTTAGTCCAGTGAACATAAACAGATATCCATCCATCCATCTTCGTCCGCTTATCCGGTGTCGGGTCGCGGGGGGGAGCAGCTCCAGCAGGGGACCCCAAACTTCCCTTTCCCGAGCCACATTAACCAGCTCCGACTGGGGGATCCCGAGGCGTTCCCAGGCCAGGTTGGAGATATAATCCCTCCACCTAGTCCTGGGTCTTCCCCGAGGCCTCCTCCCAGCTGGACGTGCCTGGAACACCTCCCTAGGGAGGCGCCCAGGGGGCATCCTTACCAGATGCCCGAACCACCTCAACTGGCTCCTTTTGACGCGAAGGAGCAGCGGCTCTACTCCGAGCTCCTCACGGATGACTGAGCTTCTTACCTTATCTCTAAAGGAGACGCCAGCCACCCTCCTGAGGAAACCCATTTTGGCCGCTTGTACCCTGGATCTCGTTCGGTCATGACCCAGCCTTCATGACCATAGGTGAGGGTAGGAACGAAAACTGACCGGTAGATCGAGAGCTTTGCCTTCTGGCTCAGCTCTCTTTTCGTCACAACGGTGCGATAAATTGAATGTAATACCGCACCCGGTGCGCCGATTCTCCGACCAATCTCCCGCTCCATTGGCCCCTCACTCGCGAACAAGACACCAAGGTATTTGAACTCCTTCACTTGGGGTAAGGACTCATTCCCTACCTGGAGAAGGTACTCCATCGGTTTCCTGCTGAGAACCATGGCCTCAGATTTAGAGGTGCTGATCCTCATCCCAGGCGCTTCACACTCGGCTGTGAACCGATCCAGTGAGTGCTGAAGGTCACAGGCCGATGATGCCATCAGGACCACATCATCTGCAAAGAGCAGCGATGAGATCCCCAGCCCACCGAACTGCAACCCCTCTCCACCCCGACTACGCCTCGATATCCTGTCCATAAATATTACAAACAGGATTGGTGACAAAGCGCAGCCCTGGCGGAGGCCAACCCTCACCTGAAACGAGTCCGACTTACTGCCGAGAACCCGGACACAGCTCTCACTTTGGTCGTACAGAGATTGGATGGCCCTGAGAAGAGACCCCCTCACCCCATACTCCCGCAGCACCTCCCACAGTATCTCCCGGGGGACCCGGTCATACACCTTCTCCAAATCCACGAAACACACGTAGACCGGTTGGGCATACTCCCAGGCTCCCTCCAGGATCCTTGCGAGAGTAAAGATCTGGTCCATTGTTCCACGACCAGGACGGAATCCACATTGTTCCTCTTCAATCTGAGGTTCGACTATCGGCCGAACCCTCCTTTCCAGCACCTTGGAGAAGACTTTACCGGGGAGGCTGAGAAGTGTGATACCCCTGTAATTGGCACACACCCTCTGGTCCCCCTTTTTGAAAAGGGGGACCACCACCCCGGTCTGCCACTCCTTAGGCACCGTCCCAGACTTCCACACAATGTTGAAGAGGCATGTCAACCAAGACAGCCCCTCCACACCCAGAGCCTTGAGCATTTCTTGACGGATCTCATCAATCCCAGGGGCTTTGCCACTGTGGAGTTGTTTGACTATATCAGTGACTTCCGCCTGGGAAATTGACAACAATCCCCCATCATCCTCCAGGTCTGCCTCACACATTAGTCGGATTCAGGAGTTCCTCAAAGTGCTCCTTCCACCCCCCTATTACCTCCTCAGTCGAGGTCAACATCGTCCCATCCTTACTGTACACAGCTTGGACGGTTCCCCGCTTCCCCCTCCTGAGGTGGCGAACGGTTTTCCAGAAGCACCTTGGTGCCGACCGAAAGTCCTTCTCCATGTCTTCTCCAAACTTCTCCCACACCCGCTGCTTTGCCTCTTTCACGGCAGAGGCTGCAGCCCTTTGAACATTGTCCACTCGGGTTCAATGCCCCCAGCCTCCACAGGGATGCACGAAAAGTTCCGCCGGAGGTGTGAGTTGAAAGTCTGTCGGACAGGGGCCTCCTCCAGATGTTCCCCATTTACCCGCACTACCCGTTTGGGCTTACCAGGTCTGTCCAGAGTCTTCCCCCACCCTCTGACCCAACTCACCACCAGATGGTGATCGGTTGACAGCTCCGCCCCTCTCTTCACCCGAGTGTCCAAAACATACAGCCTCAGATCAGATGAAACGATTATAAAATCGATCATTGACCTTTGGCCTAGGGTGCTCTGGTACCAAGTACACTTATGAGCATCCCTATGTTCGAACATGGTGTTCGTTATAGACAATCCATGACTAGCACAGAAGTCCAACAACAAACAACCACTCTGGTTTAGATCAGGGAGGCCGTTCCTCCCAATCACGCCTCTCCATGTGTCTCCATCATTGCCCACGTGCGCGTTGAAGTCCCCCAGCAGGACTATGGAGTCCCCCACTGGAGCCCCATGCAGGACTCCATTCAAGGTCTCCAAGAAGGCCGAATACTCCGAACTCTTGTTTGGTGCATATGCACAAACAACAGTCAGAGTTTTCCCCCCCACAACCCACAAGCGTAGGGAGGCGACCCTCTCGTCCACCGGGGTAAACTCCAACATAGCGGCGCTCAGCCGGGGGGTTGTGAGTATCCCCACACCCACCCGGCGCCTCACACCCTGGGCAACTCCGGAGAAGAAAAGAGTCCAACCCCTATCCAGGAGTATGGTTCCAGAACCGAGACTGTGCGTAGAGGTAAGCCCCACCATATCTAACTGGTAACGCTCCACCTCCCGCACCAGTTCCGGCTCCCTTTTAAGGTTGTACCAGAATAGGTTTACATGGTTTAATTTTCAAAAAACACCATATTTGTGTTGTACTGCAGTGCTCTCTCTCACTGCTGCAGATCCTCTTTTCAGCTGGTCTCTGTTTTAGCTACAGAGTGAGACCTCTTTTCTTCTTCTTCTTCTGTACTATCTTTGATTGCACTGCACATGCCCAGTAGCTCAGATGTAGATCATGTCAGCTAGCTAGCTCCATAGACAGTAAAAGAAAGGCTGTTTCTACAACTTTGGTCAGTTACAAGGCAGGATTAGCTGGGAGACTTCTAAATGAGGGCGCACATGTAAGTAGTTCTTTTGTAGATTATGGTGAACTTGTGTGTGTTGTAGCAGTGCTTTGCTATTGAGAACGAGGTAGCATGCTAGCGTTAGCATGCTAACGCTACGAGCTAATGGTTGCGGTTAGCCTGCTCGTTTCGGCTTGTGACGTCACAAGCCGTGCCGATTTTGAACAGCTCACCCAGAGACTGAAGGCAGGACACATTCAGAAACCGTATCTCACTCTAAACAGCATGGGTGGATTTTTTTCAAAGTTTGTATGTGTGTGGAAGCACCAGAGACACAACATAACACCCCAAATCCCAGAAAAAGTGATTTTTTCATAATATGGGCACTTTAAGGGGCTTTGCTCAAGGGCACCTCAGTGGTGGTAATGAGAAGGGACTTTCACTTTCTCTTTCCCCACCCAGATTTATCCTCGGTCTGGGGATTGAATCAACGACCTCGCGGTCACAAGCTTGCTTCGCTAACCTTTAGACCACCACTGCCATTATTGCGACAATCAGCCACAGTTTTTGCCCATGTATCACATTCAGTCTCCCCAAAAAAGGAAAGAGGCAGGACTGGCTCGCCGCAGCTACAGCAAGATGTCAAGGCTCTGTCGGAACTTTCATTTATAATTGCCAACGGCAAATTCGCTCCAAGAGGTTCGTCACTTCGTCCATGTCTTCACAAAGAAACACGTCCAGTTTCAGTGGACTCAGGAATGCCAGGCAGCATTCAACAAACTCAAGAGCTGGCTAACCACAGCACCAATAGTGGGGTACCCACTCAACCCAGGCAACATGATATTGGACACTGATGTCGGCATCAGTGCTGTTCTCTGCTGTTCAGCAGGGTGTGGAACGTGTGCTTGCCTATGGAAGCTGCAAGCTGTCAAAAACTGAACAGAATTACTGTACCACACGGCGAGAACTGCTAGCGGTGGTGGTTGTAACACGGAGTTTGAAAAGTGCTCTAAATAAAGATTAATATTATTATTATTATTATTATTATTATTATTATTATTATAATTACATGATGGCCAGGAAGTGAGTGAGCCATTGGACCTTGTATCCGGCCTGCCACCGGATCCTGAAACAGCTCCCTCAGCCCCTGAGTACGCCCAGCAGCTCTGAGAACGACCAAATCGCCAGAGATGCTTTCGGGGAGTCTGTGCAACGTGCAAAAAGACAATATGACAAGAACTGTTGCCACACACAGTACAAAGTTGGTGATGCTGTGTGGTACCTCATAAAAAGGAAAGTCAAAACCAAAGTGAGGAAGTTCCTCCAATCTTATAAAGTCTGTGCTGGGACAGTTGGATGACCTGGTTTATCGAATCCAGAAAGGGCCAAAGACTAAAGTAAAGATGGTTCACCATAATCAGCTAAAGCCTTATCGCTGCCGTGACCCACTGCACAACTCTTGGGCCCTGTAACAAGTGCAGAGCTGGACACCTATGGAGGTGTCACCCCCAGCTCTTCTCCAACGCTGAAGACAGCTCCAGCTTCTCCTCGTCAGATCCAGCAGTAACAATCCTGTAGCTGCTCCTTTTCACCACTAGGGGTGCAACGGGTCACAAAACTCATGGTTCAGATCAGAACTGTTAAGAACACATAAAGTAAAGAACTTTCAAACACAGTTCAAAACAACATTCAAGAAGTCCAATATTTAAATCTTAAAATAAAATATGCAATCCTCAGATGTTAAATTAAAGTGCAATGTAAGGCAAAATAGCAAAGCAGAGCTTATAATAAGGTGAGCTTACAACGTCTAACAAATTATTTTTCAAAGAGATGAGGATGCCTTCATTGTTTGGGGAGCGGGTATACCTTATTGCAGTCACTATGTCCCTTGCTGTGGAGAACACTCTTTCACTAGGAACTAAAGTGGCAGGCACAGCGATGTAGCGCCTTGCTTTCATAGCAATGTGAGGGTATTTACACTCATTACTATTCCACCATGCCAGTGGATCACCATCCTCTGGAATGCTGCTTGCTGTCTTGTGGGATGCCACCTCCTCTTTGATGGTGTTGGCAAACATCTTGCTGCCTGTGTCCTTGCTCACAAGGTCTCCCCAAAAAGCTTCTCCATGGCTGACTTTTGTGGAGCAGATGTCTCTGAGGCTGCTCCCCTTGGTGTCGGCTCTTGAGTTTACCCAGCAGAAAAAAATATTTGTCTATTAAACTAACTATTTAATTGTATATTTTTATAGAAATATTTTTGTGACTAAAACTTTTATTATTTAAGTAATTCATTCTCATACATTTATTTTACCTCTTCAGTGGCTATAATCTCAGTGGTGAGATTACTGTATGTTCTCTGGCGTAGGGCAGAGTCTAGAACAGACAGGGACAAACAAATGTTTATCTAGTGTAGTATACTTACACTTGAGTTGAAGTAACTTAAAAAAAACTGTATAAATGACTTGATCATCTACTTCTACTCTTGACTTAGTATAGACTACTCAGAATTACAAGTTAAAATAACTAAATCATTTTAAGTAAAATTGACTGTGTCTTCCAAGGAACTCGTTTATTTAAGTTAGGCTAACTAATGTGAAAGTTCCTGCAATTTAGATTTTCTCAGTTGTATGTACTTGCACGGCAATCTGATTTACTTGTTAAAACCATGCAAACCGATTGCCTTAAAAAGACCATATTTGCTTTACTCGTGTTAACTTAAGTGCTTCAAACCATTATACATTAATGAAAAACAAGGTGCATTGTCCTAAAATAATCTCATTTACAGTTACACATAATAAATCAAGGTAGTGACACAGGTTAAAATTACGTGTATTTCCTTTATTTTTCTAATAGTAACAAACTTTGCAGAAGAGGCACAAAAGGGCTGAAAGCAGGGTTGATCCACACAAGATCAAGTTGGCATTGGTTATTACATCTCAAAAAGTCACAAAGCCCACTTCAATTTGAAGTCTGTCAAGACTGCTACTGACTACTGTGAACTTTTTTGACACTCTGCCTACATATACCCTAGTACCAAATTGTTGATGGTATAATAATAATCTGTCGCTAATACTTGCCAGCCTATGTAGTTAGACTTTAAATAAAATTATGACTCTGGAAACAAAAGTCAAACCTTGACCCTTAATTTACCATATAATATTTAAGCAATAGCTTTAATTCTGTAATAATAACCCCCAACAACATAGAAGAGTAAAGACTCTGGCAATGGATCTCACACATGTATGACCATACACAATCAGCCTCTAGACCTAACTTGCTGAATGAAGTGCCTTAATTTAGTAACATAATTAAAAGCAACTTAATCCACTGTCAAACAAGTTAGATGGAATGCCAAATGTTACATGTTATTTACATTAGGTTTTAAAGAACTTGCAGTTTTGGTGGGAGTTTGTTCTATACCAAGCCAAGTATCACTCTTTTAATGAAGCTTAAAGAACAGAAAATTGTGTTTCCAGTTGCCTACATGTTGACGTAAAAATTTAAATTTATTTCACACTATTAATATTAATCTGCGGTTAACATGCATTCCGAATCATGAGTGTTGATCCGTACACCACCATAAATATGGTGAGTGGGTGGCTCACTGAGTGCAAGTGTTCATTGACAGTTCCAAGAGTTTAAGGGACAATGTTTAATGTGTGTATTGTTCTTGGTAAGGAAAGGAAGGGTGGATGCATAGTTTGGGCAACAGAAACAACTTTGCACACACAATAATTACTTCGCCATGGAGCGGCTCAGATATACTGTATTTATATACTGCTGGCTATCTACAATAATACATAATCAATTATTAGCTGATTATATTTTGTTTTAATAATCTGAATCTGTAAAGTAGCCAAAGCCGTCAGATAAATATAGCGCAGTAAAAAGTACAAGATTTCCCTCTGAGATGTAGTGGAGTACAAGTAGAAAGGAGCATAACATGGAAATTCTCAAAATTGTAGTACTTGAGTAAATGTACTACATTCCACTACTGTCAACAGAAACACAAAACTGTTTTTTCCAACAGTAGTCAATAATGTTCAATGAAGCAATGTTTCTACTCTATACTAATAGTAACTACTAATACATACTAACAATTCTTAATTAATCTGGAGTAGTATATACATTTCAGTGTTTTAATGACTAAGGCATGTACTTGTACTGAATACAAATAAGGTGCCAGCATGCATAAAAAAAACATAAAAAAAGAGCTTGTCTATAAGAAATATTTTCCTGGAAAATATTCCCCCCCCCCCCTCTCGGTTTGTGATACCTCTGTAGTGTACAGATTCTGTTTGGAAAGGTTAATGTTATCTCTGTCCAGCAGCTGCAGTCAGGCTTTTCAGATCTGTGAAATCTATTGAAGTGACTCTGGACTGCTTAAGGTTCTGCATGGTCTGCTTTTTGTAGATTAATCAAATATGTATTAATACGCTGCTGAAAATAGTCACCAACAAATGCAATATTACCTCCTGTTTGAGTAATGTTTGTGAAGAAAAAAACTACTGTCCAGCAGTTTTAGGGAAATTATTTAAAAATAAAAATCAATTTATATATTTATGTTTTCAGTAGGAACGGCTGGGCTTGGGATTTTGTGCTACATAGAGAGATGGGAAGAGATGTCAGAAAGTATTAACACTTGTTGTTTCTGTTTGTGTCTCATGAAGAAGAGGAAGACATACTTTATGAATCCCCTAGGGAATTCACGCAGTTCACGCAGTGCCCATGAGGTGGACACCTCTCCATCCAGCCATGGATTGGCTGCATGGGATGCACGCTGGGCAAAAGCTTTTATTTTTTTAATTTTTTTTAGATCATATGATTGGCCCACTTGAGTGTCTTTCATCTGAACACTGGCCTATCCTACCATAGAGACAGAGTGCATTTAAGTCCTGCCCCCACCAGCGGGAAAAACAACTTCACAAAGTGCCTGTAGCTAGCTAAAAACATGAGATTTTAGCATGTCAAACGATTATATAAGCACATTTTGTCTACCAAAGAGGACAAGTTAGCTGCTAGTAAGCTAATGTTAGTTATGTATTATTAGCAAGCTAAGGCACTTACAAACATAATACTATAGCTTTTTGATTTATCCACATTCCACAATATTTAGTCACTTGTTTACTATACAAGACATCTTGATGACACCCATGCTCTACCCTCAACCTTTAGCCATCAAGCCATCTAGAGACAAGCAGCCTTTTTGACTCTGTGAGTATACTATCATACTATCTTACTTAGCACTCTGCTAAGTGGCAGTATTTGGGGCTGGAATGTACATGTGTTGAAGGGGAGTGCAAGGACGGGGGGTGTCTGGCTGATTGTGGTGGGCTGGTCTGGGTCTCAAAAGTCCAGGGCTGATTTTTTACCCCTGTCCAGCCCTGTCTCTAGCTGCCAGTCCACACTCGAAGAAGCAGAGGTCAGAAAATGAATTTCTATTATAACTTAATAGAAGAGTTTTCCAACAGATAACACATTTTCTCTTCTTGTTGTTCCAATGACGGTTCTGAAAGCTCTTTTCATCTCTTTTATTATGAGTGAATGCAAGGACATCACCCTTGGGGTCTGAACATCACATGAACAGCATCCCTGAACTCCTTCTTCTGTAACAAAGCTGCTCTAAACTCCCGCCAGCACACTGCTGCCCTCTGTTCTCCCACTTGAATAATCAAGTTAGTTTGATTTGATTACGGAGAATTTGACAGGTCATCAAAACTGGCTCCACATTTATCTGGAGCTGATGCTACCGTAGCAGTCCTTCAGATTAAACCTGCACAAGGTCAGGATAATTGAAAATGTTTTGGATCTCATTCAAGCCTTTTAAAGTTTACTGCATCTCTGAACTCATTTCCATAAAAGACGGACTGTTCCTGCTCCCTTCCTCTGCAGCAACAACAGAGCCATGTGGTTGTGTGTTTGGATTTCAAACGAGAACATATAGGTTGATTAGAAATCACAGAGGTCTTTTAGTGTCTGACAGACACAGGAGAAGTTAAATAATTATCCCAATTACATTTCTCAAAGTTTATGTTATTGGAGCTATGGAACCAGCAACTGTCACTATCTTAGAATCAGGTAAATGAGATTTGTCATTCAAACACCAATATACTTAATGAAATGTGCATCATAGGTACATTTTATAAACAGGTGCATATATTAAATCAACTTTAGGCAAGATTTTCTGAATAAAACGTGCATGAGCTTGCTGCAGAAAATGTATATTTAAAATTGTTTCAGAAAAAAGCGTCAGAGTGTTGGTGTGCTCTGACAGCACTATGGAGGCTGCTGTTCCTTTCCCTTTTCCTACCGAGTCAGCATTGGGTTTTTAAAATTGCGATAGCCTTAACTATGTAGTTTTTACTGCAACTATAATGATGGAGGTACTTTAACTTTCACAAAGTAGTCATTATAACCAAACCACAATGTTTCCCTAAACTTAACCCAGATGTGTTAGTTAGCTCTTGCTGGATTGTTGTTTGGAAGAATAAGGTAACGTGACACTATAATAGGTCAACCATGGATGTAATATATTAGAGGCCAATTCAGCTTCCACTTGCTGCCATAGCAACGGTAGTGGATGTTTAATTTGTGTGACAGCAGTGATGTAACTATTGGTGCAGAGGAAATGACCTAGTAGTGTCCGATAGTGTTTTTTCATTTCGCCGATGAGCTTTGTATATAATCTTCTACAGAGAAATCCCTGATATAGTGAAGAGGGAGGAGGGAAGGAGGGAAGGAGGGAAGGAAGGAATGACTTCGGACACAGCTCATCTCTGCGGCTTCTCATGACTACGAGTCACTCATCAGGACAGGGAAACCCAGAGGAAAATGTAAAGAGGGCTATTTAAACTGAACTGAATGTGTGACTGTTGGACTAGCAACAGACTGAACGTGCTACAGTCTAAATCCGAGCTGAATGTTTAACGGTGATGTGTTACTGTTAGGATAATTACATTATCAAATAATAGACAGGACCATTGAAGATATATCAAAGTTCATTTTACTTGAGAACCCAACAAGGAGGCAGTTACAGTACGCACAGCATAGTACAGACAATGACCTAACGAAAAGCTCTCTACAGCTGCTTTTTATAATATGAATCATGATACAGAGTAGATGTCGTCAATTGTTATCTTGTCAGAGTCGATGACGTCTCCCCTGGTCTGGGAGGGCATGTATGCCCTCAGGAACACACCGTGCTTAGACAAGGACAAAACAGTGGCTCCCATGTTATCATGTGAGTTCAAGTAGTGTTATGGTTTCTTACTATGCAAATAGTTTAATTTAACAGGCAGAGGAAGAATATAATATTATTCTATGCAAACAGTTTAATGAATAACAAGAGGGAAAGTATGTATCATAATTTCCCTAACAGTTACTTTCATACATAGTGAGGTGCATTTGAACAGTGATGGGAAAAACTTGATTGAACTACACAGTCAAGTGATTGGAATCAGCAAAGTGATTAGGATTGTGACTTCCACCTCTATTTTTTTGGGTGATTTCAGCAGCTATGGTGCCATGTTTTAGTTCTAAATGGCAAAGAAGTGTTTTGAATGTTATTTTTTGTCCTATTCGCACGTCTGACTGACTTCTTCTGCATAGCAATGGCAGCTAAAGCTCATGCGTATTATATTTTGAGCTGTCTGACAAACTCAGAAATGATGTTGAAATAATTAAAAATGGTGGCCAAAACATAAACCTATAGGATGGTTACGATAACCGGGAAGATATTGTTTACAGACCAAAATAAAATGGGAATACCTAATGGGGAAGAACATTTCCAGACCAGCCACCCCTCCCACCTCGCAACTCGAGGGTGTTTTGTCAATGTTGGATTCTAAAACTGTTCACAAACACTTCCCAAATTCCTGGGGGGTCTTATCAGCAGAGCCTTCCAACACAGCGCAGATATCCGTGGCTGTTACCGTACCCCTATGACTTGATGTGGCTGATACAGCAACAGATGACTGAACTCTTCACACAGTGTCCTCGTTTCCACATTGTCTGGAACCACATTGCTTCTATCTTCCTCGTGGATCGCTGCTGTCGTAAAGGTTTTAATCCTCCACATCAATAATGTGGAAAGCTCTCCGAGGAGCACTTTGTTTCTGCTCAGTGAGATGACAGAGTTGTTTTTTACAACAACAATTTTAATGACCTCTCTCAGAGGAATGGGAATGGCAGAGATCCTTCAGATTCCATTGGTAAAAGTTTTTTTTACATTATGATCATGCAGCGGTGTGTGTGTGTGTGTGTGTGTGTGTGTGTGTGTGTGTGTGTGTGTGTGTGTGTTTTAAAAGAGCAGTGACTCAGTTATTTTCCCACTCAGAATGCAACACACCAAACAATGGGAATACTGTCAGAATGTAATGACAGGACATACTGAAGGCTGTCTCTTCTACTTCCTCTATTTACACCCAGCTACAAGTCATACTTGGCAGCCAGAGATGTTGAGCCTCTTGTTTGAATTTTGAAAGGTTTCTTCACCCAAGTGACAATAAAAAAACTTTCTTTCTAAAAAAATCTTCCTTACCTGTAGTACTTTATATCCATGTTGATAGTTTGGGTTTTCTTTGCACAGATTTTGTCAATCTGAGATTTCTGTCCTCTGAAACTGTGTTTGTGCTGGTCAGTGTTCTAAAATGATATTTAAAAAAATTCAACAGGTACAATTACAATGAAATCTGCCAGACAGTCCTACATCCCTCAATTAATGAACAACGATACTGTCTCATTTCTATTCTCTTCAACTGACAAACAGATTAACCTCTCCAAATCTATCCCTCATGAGTTCCTTTCAACAGCTAAATGTGATGAATTGGCTGTCTTTTTCCAAGAAAAAGTCTCTCATATTAGAGATAATATAACTATTTCTTGCAGCAATAAATCTAGTCCGCTCCACCCTCACACCAATTTACTGTCATCAGCTCAATCTCAACATTCTCACCTGTCAACTCCTTATTCTCCTGATTCCATCCCTACCAAACTGTTCAAATCGGTCTTTCATTGCTTTATAAATACCATAGAAAATATTAGTATTAGCTCTCTGAGAAACTGGTGCATGCATTCATCTCAATCAGGTTTGACTACTTTAATTCATTTTCAATTCAATTTTATTTAAAGTATACAAAGACCCAACAATTCCAGTAATTCCCCCATGAGCAAGCATTTAGTGCAACACTAGTGAGGAAAAACCTTGAGTGGTGAGGAAAACTTCCTTTTAGGGAGAAACCTCGGACAGACCCAGGCTCTTGGCAGTGTTGGGAGTAACGCGTTACAAAAGTAACACAATTACAGTAATGTATACCTTTTTGCTGTAACGCAGTAATATAACGGATTACTAATTACATTTTGGTAATATTATACCCGTTACAATCTCAGTAACGCGAGTTACAACGCATTTTAATGCAACATTTAGTGGTGTTTTGTTTTTTTAAGAATTCACCAACATCGCGAAACATTTCTTCACACGAAAAAAAAGCCATGAGTATTATTTCCTGTTGCTGTATTCGATGGTTGAAATGACTGCAGAGACAGATATGTTTGTGAGATGGACATTATTTTCAGGAGTTATTGCGCTGCGTTGAAACAAGCTGTCCCGTCACTGTTCCCGTGGTCAGAGCCAGAACCAGAGACGGTACGGACAACATCTGTGTCCCAACAGGTAACGGTACGTCAGCGCGGACAGCAGTGTGCTGACAGATATAAACATGTCGGGAATTAATGTTTAGGCTTGCTACACGTAAATATCATAGCATTTTATCTGCCGTGGAAAGTAACTATGCCGTACTTCTATACAACTGTAAGGTAGCCTACTTTTAATTGATTATTTTCATTTTCTCCTCTTTGCCTATTGTACGTTTTACTTCTCTATTTTTATAGCTTTAGTTTCTTTGCATATTCATATTAATTATACAAAATATTATGAATAATCTATGATGTATTAAAGTGGATAAAGAGGAGACTTCATTGATCCGGTGGTGAAATTCACAAACTACCTGCCAAGTCAAACTTCCGCTGTTATTTTGGTGAAAGTAATGAAAAAAAAAAAAAAAAAAAGTAATGCAAAAGTAGTGTAAAGCATTACAATTCAGAGACAGTAATATTGTAATATAACGAATTACTCTCAAATGGCAGTAACTAGTAATCTATAATGTATTACATTTTTGAAGTAACTTGCCCAACACTGGCTCTTGGTATGAGGGTGTCTGAGGAAGTCCCCTGGCAGTCTAAAACTATAACAGCATAACTAAGAGCTGGTCCAAGGCAAACCTGAGCCAGCTTCTACCAACCCTGGTAGATGAATCTGATGACTATGAAGAGAAGCAGAGAAGAGAAGGCTGTCTGCAGATATATAACCTCCCCTGCTGGTCTAGGCAAACGCTGCAACTCCTCACTCCCTAACTATAAGCTTTATCAGAGGAGAGTTTTAATTTTACTCTTAAATGTATTGACGGTGTCTGCCTTCCGAACCCAGACTGGGAGCTGGTTCCACAGGAGAGGAGCCTGATAGCTAAAGGCTCTGGCTCCCATTCTACTTTTAGAGACTCTAGGAACCACAAGTAACTGCATTCTGGCAGCGCAGTGCTCTAATGGGACAATAAGGTACTATGAGCTCTTTAAGATATGATGGTGCTTGACCATACGGAGCTAATCGTAGTGCCTTCCAGGCAGCGTTGCCTGGAAGGAGACGTTGGGGGTTTAAAACACCGATAAACGAGGCAGTCGCTGTAAAAGAAGAGAACAATAAGTGCTTGAGTATAACTAGTGTAGTTTAAATGTAATTTAGGCAAGGCAGGCAATTAGTCGGTAAATTAAACAAAAAACTATATATACTATATACAAAAAAAGTTGAATAAGTTTAGCTGGAGCAGCAAACAAGCGTCCGTGACACGGAACCACTGGAAATGAGACAATACGCTTACCGTTAATGTCACTACTGTAGCGCTTTATTTACAGGATTACCCAAACAATCAGTAGGACGGCTCCAACTCATTCAAAATGCAGCAGCAGAGTCTGACCACGTACATTTGAACACATTACTCAGGTACTCAAATCACTTAATTGGATCCCTGTACACCTGCTGTTAGTCTATAAAGCACTGATGTTAAACATTTTGTACATATTTGTTTCTGTATTTATTGTTTATTTCATATTAATGTCCAATATGTTTGTTTGTCAAATTCCTCCAAAGTCTTACTTGGCAATAAACCTGATTCTGATTCTGAAGTGTCCACAGCACTCAAAACCAGATCTATACAGATCTACCCTGTTAAATTGGAGTCGAAAGTGGTCGGGATTAGCAGTCTGTGAGCAGTTCCCCGTTTAATATTAATATGTAGATGCTTGTAAATAGCATTGTTTGTGGTCTCTGTTGTGCTGTATGTTACTGCAGATTTAATTAAATGTTCTGTATCTACGTTGCTTGGTTTATTTCTACACACTACACTGTGTTGTGCTAGTGGCTAACATACAGCATGCAGTACAGTCCGCCCCATGTGATTGACTGTTTACACCACACACCATCTCCGCAGAGTCTTCTTCTTTCACTACCACCTCTTTCTCTCAGTACAATGTTAGCAGTGTTAACCCCCCTACTGCCCGTCATTGGCAATTACGCAATCTCAGCTCTATTCTCCTATACAGACTATTTTAACAGTTAGGCCCCCCCCCCCAGAAACGTTCTGGGGGATCAGTTTCCAGGTATCTGCGCCCCCTGGCCCAGACCTCTGCTGTGCCTAGCAGTGGGTCCGTGCCTCTCAGGATGGTGCTGATAAATGCTTGGTCCATCACTAACAAGTCTTTTATTCTGAATTATTTATTTATTGATAAATGCCTTGATTTCTTGTTCCTGACGGAGACTTGGCAGAAAAACTTGGAATACGGTGAACTTTGTCCACCAGACTGTTGTTTTACCAGTACTCCCAGGACCTTGGGTCGGGGTGCAGGGCTTGCGGTTGTGTATAAAAACTGCTTTCAAAGTCGGACAGTACCCATTGAGGTTTTTTCCTCATTTGAACTACAGGTGACCAAAGTTGGTAGTTCTAATCCATTTTATTGTATTTTAATTTACCAGCCTCCTGGTTCAAAAAGTTTTTTTTTAATCTGAATTCAATGATTTCTTTATCATCTATTATTCAGGTTGGATAAAGTGGTTATGGTTGGAGATTTTAATATGCATTAAAATAGATGACATGTCTTGCACTTTTGCTGCTGATTTTCTTAATGTCACTGAGACTTTTAATTTGATCCAACATGTGTCTGGTCCCACACAAGTTAGGGGTCATACTTTGGATCTTGTTTTTACACTTGGTCATAATCTTGACTCTATTTGCTCTGAGGAGCTGCATATTACTGACCATGACTGCGTTTTGTTCAACCTGTCTTTTTAATTTAGATTTACTACCCAGTAACCATGTAAGCTGTTCTCGCATTTTAAATCGCTTCTCAGCTGAGAAGTTTTCTGCAGTTTTTGACCAACGATTTATTAATGTCCTGTGACATGGGTGAATGCTCGGTTTTGGTGCTGCTGGACGTTAGTGCAGCTTTTGATACAGTGGATCACAACATTTTGCTTGAAAGACTTAAGCACTGGGTTAGTATCTCAGGGCGCGCCCTGGATTGGTTCACCTCCTATCTTTCAGATAGAAGTTTTTCTGTGTCACTTGGTCCCTATTGTTGAGAAACTGCTGCCCTTGGGGTGCCTCAGTTCTGTGTTAGTTCCGATTTTATTTGCATTGTATATGCTTCCCCTGGGACATATAATTAGTCAATTCGTTATCACTTCTATGCAGACTCTTTTTCTCTTTTAACCTGGAAGCTGACAAATTGTTGGAATTGTTTAAATGTTTGACTTCCATCAAGGACTGGCTGGCAAACAACTTCCTACAGCTTAATAAAGTTAAGACCGAAGTCCTTATTGTTGCTCCTACACAGACACTACAGCTTCCAAGGTTGTTCAGCTTTTGGGGTCCCTTTCTTCAGCGGTACAGTCCAAACTGAGAAAGAAGTGTTATATTTGATCATAACATGTACTTTGATCAACATATCAAATCACTGACCCGCAAATGTTTCTTTCAATTAAGAAACATCTCCAAACTTAGAGCTGTTGTTTCGCATTCCAAGCTTGAGATGATCATTCATGGTTTTATATCATCCCGGCTTGAGTACTGCAACTCCATTTTCACCTGTCTCAACAAGTCGTCCCAGGACCGTCTACAACTGGCCCAGAACTCTGCTGCAAGGCTGTTGACCAGGTCCAGCAGGATGTCGCACATCACTCCTATTTTAAACTCATTACATTGGCTTCCGATCAAGTTCAGGATCCAATTTAAACTTCTTGCTCTGACTTATAAAGCTTTGCATGGTCAGGCACCTGTTTATATCTCAGACCTGCGCCATCCGTACACTACTAACAGGTCCCTCAGGTCTTCTAACCAGGGATTACTGGTGGTCCCATGCACTTGCTTAAAAACTAAAGGTGACCGCTCCAAACCTGTGGAACGCCCTTCCTATTGTCTTTAACGTTCTGCAGTCTCTGTTGAAGCATTTAAAAAGCAGCTGAAGACGCACTTGTTTAAATTTGCTTTTGACACGTTTGTAACTTTGGATTTTAGGTTTTAATCTTTTAAATGATTTTCATTGGTCTTTCAATTATTTTTTCCTTGCTTATTTTCTGTTGGCTCTTACTGTATTTTTTACAAATGTTTATCATGTGAAGCACTTTTAGTCACATTCTTTATTTTGTTCTTTTCCTTTTTTTCCTTTCGTATTCTGTATTTATCAACAGGTATTATAATTATTATATGTAATTTAAAAACAAATGAAGGCCAAGTTTGAAAATGGGTGTGGTCCGAGCAAGAAGAAGTGGGGAAGGCGCCATAATTTGGGTGAACTGACCTTTAACATTCTGTGCTGGAAGCAGCTCTGTGCTCGAGTTTTAATTGGCTGCATTCCTGTGTGCGTGACTTGGCTTTAAACATGGAGTCAGCATGCCGGGTCAGTTAGCCTCAGGAAGACTTCCCCCTGAGCATGTCCTTCATTCATATATTCATACACCAGCTTCTATATCCTAGCCTCCTGCAGACCAGTTCAGAGACAGTGGGTATCTCACTGTGCTCTTATAAACATGTTGAAGTTGTATTAATTGGAAGATCTGTGTTTATGTTTGCAACTGTGGAGCTGGAGTTGCATATGAACATATCTGTCCATTTATAGGTTTTACTTTGTGTGTGTGGCCAGTGTGAAGAGGCTGTGAGGAGTTGTTTACCAGTCATCTCAGGGTTGCAGTCATGAAACTGCTTCAGAGCTGCCAAGGCAACATGGGGGGAGGGGGGGGGGCTATTCAAACAGAATAATCAAGCTGGATGCCTCACCAGTTTGCCTTCCAAGCCACACTTTATCTCTGCGCCATGCAGTCTCTCCCTCAGCCACTGCTATCAATTTTGGATGGATTATATAAAGTTAGCACAAATCAAGCAGATATCAAAGCATCTCAGAATCACTCCTCGGAATTGAGCTAACAGTCAGCCTAGGACTAAAAATACTTCTACCTAAGAGAGTTATTTATTAAGCTAATGAAGCTAAAGCTAAAGCAGCATTAAGTGGGGCTAGGACTACAGGATTTCTAACCAATGTTAAAATTGGGTTGCAACACCCACATAAGGACATGCACACAATACAAGATTTGAAAGTACAGTTGTTGTTAATATGTTACATTCCATTCTGAAAGAAAACTGAACAAAGTCTCATTCATCTGTTTTAATATGTATCATAAATAGTGTTTTCCTTCCTGAAGATTTATCTACATGAACCTACCTTGAACCAATCCTCCTTTCCTCTGGAGTCTCTTATCTCCCTACTCTCACATCATCTAAGTGACTGGAGTGATTGTTAGAAAATGTATGTGTCCTTGTGTGTCTCATTAAATCTTTAAAACATTGTGAACTGAACCCTGCTTCCTATCACTTTGTTCTCCAAGATCTCATAACTGCTTTCAGAATTAATTTACAGAAGTCAAGCCAGTAGATGATGGGATAGGATATTATTGCGATTATCGTGCCAGAAAGAGCAATGCTCCACCTCACACCACTCTCTCAAGTGATCTCAAATTCATTAAATTTTATTTAGTGTCATATCAAAGCAGGAGTTATCTTAGGACACTTTACAGATCGAGTAGGTCTAGACCACACTCATATCATTTACAGAGATGGAACAATTCCCCCTTCAAGAGCAAGTATTTGGTGCAACAGTGGTGAGGAAAAACTTCCTTTTTACAGGCAGAAACCTCGGACAGACCCAGACTCTTGGTGGGCGGATATCTGATGCTGCCGGTTGGGACACAGAGACACTGATACAGACATAGAGAAATATGATTCATAATAATTATAGCAGTTGGTATGATGAACAGTGGCAATTATAGTAACGAGTAAAGATAATAGAACTATGACTAGAAATAATAGAAGTAGCAGTGCAGGACGTAGCAGGGTCCACGATCCAAGGAAATCTGCGAGGCGAGAAACCTCACGGGGAAACAGATGTGTTTCCCCGTGAGGTTTCTCGCCTCGCAGATTTCATGGAATGGAGACTGACAAGGGGCGTCAGCTTGCTGTAGCGTTAACAATGCTTTTCAGTGACAAAAAAGAAACGCGGAGTGGCTGGGTTAACTCAGTTGGTGGAGCAGGCACACATATATAGGGGTGTATACCTCGACGCAGAAGGTCCAGGGTTCGAGTCCGACCTGAGATGATTTCCTGCATGTCATCCCCCTCTCTCTCCCCTTTCATATCTATCTGTTCTTTCCATTAAAGGCTGAAATGCCCCAAAAAAATCTTTAAACAAACAAATGCAGAGGATTCACCAGTGGATTCAAAAAGTGGTTGGAGAGATTCGGTCAACGCTGGTTATCCATTCTTGGTTCGAGAGTTTAACAGTTTCCGTCTCCTGTTTACCGTTGCTTTGCAACATGCTGCTGCAGACACTTTGGCTATTGTAAAAGTACTAACGTTATCACATAATCGTAACGGAAACACACAGAGAGCAGAAGGTGAGGGAAATGTACTTCCGTTGATCCAGACTAACTTTTGTGTAACTTGTGAAAGAAAGTAAAATGATGTTCAAGTGCTTTCATATAAGGTCAAAATCTCACCTAAATACAGATGAATAGTTGAATAAGAACAAAGATTTCAGTCGGTTGTACTGTGAATCATTTGCAGAGTTTGATAGATCATAGATCCCCTTACAATAACAGATTCAAAGTATCTTTCCCCCTAGCTTCTGCATGCTGAGCAAACTGCAGAAAGAGCTAAAAATACAAATAAAACTGCTGAACAGGAGTAAATATCAGCTCAACCCCTTCACTTACATTGGTAAATTAAGGAGCAAAGATATTGAGCTTATTGAGTCAAGGAAGATTTAGTGCCAAGTTACTTTAATACTCGTGTATCACAGTATTTGCTCAGCAGAAGTATAATCTCCTTCCTACAACACCAGGTTGCTATGTAACAACAGCAACAACTCTTCAGCAATAAATCTATTTGTCTTACCTTTGACACAGATAATCTCTTCCACTTTTCTTCTGATGTTCTCTTCATCATGGTGTGAGCCACCTATATATAGGCCTAAGAGAGGAAAACAGATTGCTGTGAGTGTCCTCCTTTGACTGGCTTCACCTTTAAACTCACTGCAAGAAAAGGCCCCTATAGGGGAGCTAAATCATGCAAATATTCTTTATACACCACATTATTCAAGTGGTTGACTACAAACCATTTTTCTGTTCCTAGAGCTTGTTAACACAAAAGGACTTTTTAATCAATCTATCTCTGATGCACACTGGAACTGTGGTGGAACTGCAGGTGGTCTGGGCAAGCTGCCAATTATATGTGCACTGAGTGGACTTTAAAGACCATCTTTGCCAAATTTAAACTTGATTCTTATGGTTCTAATGTGCGATAATTAAAGGGTCTGTACTCGACACCCGGAACATTAATATAGCAGTAAAGTCTGTTCTTGGTTGGGATAGCCAGTCCGGTCGTGCGTACATGTAATTGAATGTGGCTGTGATAAAACGTAGGTATTTCACGTTTTGGGGAACAGTCTGTGAGAGCCGTGTGGAGTCAATCTTAGCCCACTTTTTCTTTTAGTATTTCGAGTAGAGCCCCTTTAAGTTGCTCTTTAAATTTTAATGTAAACATAACAGACCAAGAATCCAAGAGGTCTTCATCATCTCTTCTGTCTGTGATGGTCTCCATAGGAGGGAGTTCAAGCTTTGAAAAATCTTCAGTGACCAGAATGCCGTTCTTGTAATGGTAGATGCTAAGCAGTTGCTTTTTTTCTCATTTTATCCTGCAACATTTGAAGCATTTTGGAACACGTTTTATGATAGATGAAGCAAGATGACTTAAGTGAGAATAAAATATCCAGAGTTTTAGCCAACTTTTATTTTAAGACTAAATCTAAAATTGAAAAAAAAATTACCACTAGTACTGAGCGAAAGCATGACTTAATTGTCATTATCACACATGCTACCTGTGCTGGTGTAATATGACTTTGTTCCATGCTGTGTCTCTGAAAATAGCTTGGTGCTGGTGATCGTGAAGTCAGAATTTGATGTTGTCGTCTCCGCTGACTCATCTACTCGGCGCTGTTCAGCTCCACTCCTCCTCAGCCTCGCAGGATGTTAGTGAGGAGACGAGATGCACTGCATGACAGGTAACTTGGCACACCCGGTGCTCACCTCCTCGTGAAGACCATTAGCTCAACATTGCTCTGACACTGGGATTACACTGTGTAGAATTTTTGACAGAAGCGATACCAACGTGCCATGAAACGTAATCTGCAGTCAGTCAGAGTATACTGCAGCAGGTTTACTGTCAGAGAGCCCGGAGCTGCTGCTGCAGTATAATAATGAAAATTTTTCACAGCATGTACAATCGTGGAATGAATTTTCCCCAAAATCCTGGCTGCAGTTTGGACTTTCATTTTGTCTTAGATTAATAGTATGACCTTGCAATTTGCAGAGGCTGTGCTGCTTACTCACACTATCTCCTATGTATCACACTATTAACACATTGTATTGCAGCGACACAGCGGTGATACTGAAGTGGTTGCTGTGGTTTGACTGGCTGTGGGATGTGAGAAGCTGAGAGCTTCCTCTGATCTATCCCCGCAGGGAAGCTGCTCTGCTCGCAGCATTACAAAGTCAATAATTTACTCTGATCAGGTCCCGTGGCTCGAGCCCCAGCCCAACAGCAGCGTTGCAGCATTCAGTTACAATCATACAGTGAAACAGTGCTATTTGGACTGATTGCTGCTCAAAAAATGAGCAGCACAAAAGTGAAAAGTCAACTTTCATTTCAGTGAGCACACTGCTATTTCTCCAAACTTTAAAGCCTTCATTTGAGGCTTTGTTAACAAGCAGGTTGTCGAGCACTTCTTTCATCCAACGGTCGTGTGTAGAGGGGCGGGAGAGCCTCCAGTTGAGCAAGATCAGTCTCCGAGCTAGCAGAGGTGTAAACGCCAGTGCCCGCCTCAGTGCAACAGGGAGGTCAGCATCAGGGGAAATGCCAAAAATGGCTGACAAAGGGTTAGGGGGGAGAGTGTGATAATAAGCTCTGTTCATGGTGTCAAAAATGCTCATCCAGAAGTTTGTTGTCTCTGTCATGCTGCCTGGCCCTGTATCCATACATCCATGCCCTGTACCGGGGTTAGCTTCTGTTTCAGGGAAAGGGGGCTTTGCATTCTCCTTAAGGTATGCTAGGTTAGCCTCCTAGCTTGTGTGCGCTTCTCAAATGTACTTTCAAATTTGTGGGATTTTCCCCTGTAATAAATTGTCCACATATTTTACCTGCTTCCACTGCAATTTTTATTTTCATTTCAGTTAACGACAATGTTTTTTCCCACCTAGTTTTTTTTATTTCGTTTGTTTTCGATAACCTTGGAGACGGCTGGGTTAGAGATGTACAGGAGCAGGGCGTACGCATACAGTGAGACTTTATGAGTTGTGCCAGATCATGTGATGCCTTCGAAACCTTCCTCCAAGCGAAGCCAAATAGCCAGAGGTTCTATCGCGGTGGCGAACAGGAGTGGCGACAGAGGGCAGCCCTGCCTGGTACCTCTCCAGAGTGAGAAAAGGGGTGACAATGTGTTGATTCATAGTTAAACTATAGTCAAACAAAAACATTGCAGAAATATGTTGCCTCATCGCAGCCTCGGTTACGTGAGGCCCACGGTGGTCCCGACCAGGCCGGGCAAAGAGTCAATTCAAAAGCTTCCATCCTTAATATATATCGTACAGATATACGTATGTATATCTGCTCTTCCAGTATCTCCACTGCTGGCTGTTTCAATTTAACGGGAGAGAAGAGCAAGAGGGGCTAGGATGGTGACCGGCCTCTGACGAGCTGTTACCGCCACCATCTTCAGCCAGAGAGGACTTTATTTCTTCAGCTTCTTCTTGCGTTGTCACCCCGGCGGGAAGTGTGCTGACAGGTCTTGCAGCAGGTGAATTGGTCGTGCCATTAACGTCATCGCTACACAATTTCTTAGTAGAACCAAAATGAATTAAACTGCCTTGTTTTCTTTTTGCCATGGCTATACAGTATGATGCTAACTGCAGAATGGATTTCAAGGACTTTGCGCGCCGATTAATGGCCTCCGTTTATATTTTTTCTATGAATCTTTGAGTTAACATGTACTAAACATGAATTGAATTTGCACCGCAGCGTCGCCACACCTTGATGCTCATGACAAGAATAGCATGTATAGTTATCTTTATTCAAGTGAATTAGGTTTAAATCGTCATCATGCATGAATGAATATTTTTGCAATTTTACACATAATAATCCACGATGATCACATTACACAAAACTGAAATTGCATGTCAAAATGACACATTGTCAATATTTTTAGAGAAACCCCAAAATTTCACAAATCACATGTTCAGGGGAGCCCATGTCTTATTAAGGGGAGCCAAGCTCCCCCTAGCTCCCCCGTAGTTCGCACCCTGCGTGTAACGCTTATCAGTTAAATTTTCTGAGCACAAACGGACATTTGGAAAAACAGAAAAATGGGTTAAAATATCCAATTTTTCATTTTATCTTTTTCCAATTTTCTGTTTTTATTCAGAGGATCAGAAATTTAGAAAATTACAAAATTGCATCTGGGCTCCAATTATTCAATACTGCAATGATATTCTCTGCCTCATTCCGCCTAGCTACGGCCCGCCCCCGCCCCCCACTCCAGCACAGCAGCCAGACCTAAAAACAGAATGAGAATGGACGATGTGTTGGAAGTCGAATATCCAAAAACATTCAGCTTTCACCGAGAGGTGAAACGCTTGTCAATATCCAGCACAGACTTGAATCAAGATTGCCTAGTGTCTATTTAGTACAATAGATCATCCATGTCAATCAGGTCTTCATTTGCCATCTCTGATAAGAGTGATTTTATGGGATAATTAACTCTAGAATTAACTTCTACCCACTTGCGCTCTGCTGTATGATTTTGCTTTGACTGGCTCTGTAGCCTATATATGGTGGTCTGGTAGTGTTTATTCTGTATGCCTGCAGATTGTCCTGCTGATACAAACAGAGGTAAAATTCTCTGCTGTAGTCCACTCTAAATTGGTCAAACAACCCATGCCTGAGACATACAATTATCAATAGTTTTTTATGGGCATCACTGAATAACCCACAAAAATCTCTATCCCCACAGGGCAGGCACAGACACAGCCGTTCTGCTGCTGTGCTGGATACACGCTTCTCTGTTCACAAGCCGATATGTTTATTACTTAAGATTTGCTGGTATTGTGGCTAGGTCTTGTGCATTTGCACAACAGTGATCGGCTGTTTTAACTCTTCTCTTGCAATTAATGTTAGCCTCAGCCACCAACTTACTTAGTTACGGTTTGTGTTCATACAGCAAGCATTGGTATAGTGGAGATGATTGTGGAATAGTCAGTATCTTGTTTAATTATTGCTTGAATCTATTGCTGAATTCGGGAATAGTTGTGATGATGATGATGGGGATTGCATGCTTTCAAGTTTTGGTCAATGTCTGATATAGACTGGATGGATGCATGTTGTGAATTGAGAGCAGTAAGCTCATGGTGTGATATAGCGTTCATCTGTGCAACACATATTTTTGCTTTTTCAATCTTGGCGAAATTTGTAGTGCAGAACTTGCAGAAGTTGTGTTGTGTGTGGATGGTCAATTGTACTGGGAATTAAATCAAAATATTAGCAAAAGGCATAGCCACACATTTGCCCACTGAACTTCAACACGTAGCCTATGGTAGGCCAGGCCTATTTTCCTTTCGTAGCTCCTCTCTCTGAGTCTGATGTCACGTCATGTCACATTGTCAACATGGTACATGGTACATGAACCAGAACATAGTGGGTCATATGTCTAATGCTTTTTGAAAATTTAAGGCTTTTTTCTTCATAAAACGTGTCGGACATCATCACTTGGGAAAAAGCGACTAGTCCGCCATATCGCACACCGGAAGCCCCCCCCCAGCTCCTTTAACTCTTACTGAAAACATTTACAAATCCTAGTTTTAGATAAAAGCTGCTCTATGTAGCCATGCAAAACCAAACAGTGAGGGAAGCAGGGAAAAAGGCACAGGCCGCGGTGTTGGGGGTGGTAGCAAAATGTTTTCCATTTGGTTCATTAACTACATAGAAACAGCAACTTGGGTTAGTGTGTGTGTAGGCTGTTGACTGTGTGTATGTGAATGTGTGTGTGGGTGCCTACAGATATGCTTCTGACATTTTGCCACTCTAATGAAGCTGATGTTGCTTCTTCCCTCTTAGTGTTTGGACTCTGGTTACATAACCCTCAGCCTGCTAAACACCCCTACTATGTTTCTACACTTTATACCCAAACAAAATCATTTAATCATGGGGAATTCTTAATCAATGCTGTCACTTTTCAGTTTTTGTCCAAGGTGGCTACAGACACTATAGCCCTTTTCCCAGTTTATGCATCCCCGATTCCTCTCCTCAATTCCTCTCTTCGCATCCTAGTCCCGCCCACAGGAGAGAGGAGTCGAGGCAACAGAACAGGCCTTTAACAAACATCAAACATCTTTGCAAATTAAGTATGACGTGCTGCATCAGCTCTTCATTGTTTTAACATACGCTGTAATAATGTACATATATAGCATATGTATGTATACCCTATACTGTATACCATGTGTGTTATAACAAAGACTTAAGTCAATCAGATACTACAAGCCCTTACAGGCTATTTTAGTGTAAAACTGTTTGTATGAAAATGAGGGTGACCAGACCAGTCCCGAAAATCCAAGCAGTTGTTCCGAATCCCGAATCCTGCCCTAATTGTCCCGAAAATTAGAGCAAAGTCTCAAGAGCAGACTCTCGAGTAGTTATAGTCTGATAGAACATTGAAAACTGTTTATGGTGATTGAGTCGTCCTGCAGCCAGCTCCCGGTCCGGCAGATGGTCCACGGCGCTCTGCCTGCGACCCGCTTCCAAAACGTTCCGAAAGTCCTCCTCGTCTCCAAAATAAAAGCCCCCATCCCCGTCGGGAGACAACGGGGTGGCATCACAGCTGAGGGACACCACAGTCTAGGGTTGAAATACTTAACCAAAGGTTAATTACAAAAAATACAACCTTTTTGTCCCCTTTTTATGTTATAGAGTAGAAGAAGAGAGCGCAAGTTGCAGCCATGAGGCTGGATGTTGCTGATGTCAAAGCGCAGTCATTGTGTTTGTTTTATTTGTTTCATAATGACACTTGAGTTCATGATTTTAATGATTTTTTATTTTTATTTTCGGGTTTACATGACAGACAGATGAATTCCTGAATAAAAATAATATATCATTATGGTGCGGAATTATGAAATTCATGTCCCCCCCGTCTCGTCCCGAATTTTACCCATTCTCATCTGGTCACCCTAATGAAAATGTCTATACAATTTATACAGTAGCTATATTATATACACACAAACTCACTCTATTCAGTCCCTCCAGGATTTCGCGATCGCGCCAATTCATGCAAATTCAACCAATCACCGTGAATTTGGTGCGACTCGCAATTTTGACCAATCACCGCAACTTTTCCACAAATTTGACCAATAACCTGAAGTTTCCTGCGACTTCAACTAATCCCAGCAGTCCAACGTGCACTCTGAGAGCCACTGACCAAGCGGGAGTGAGAACGGGTTGATCATTTCCTTGTTTCGGATATGAAGACGAGACGTGTGTGATTCGAACATCTCTACCATTTACCAACAAAACGTACAGCGAAAGACCGCGCAAAACATTTCAGACCGTCCTGCCAACCTGTATACATTTTAACATCAATGTACGCTGTAATGTTTTTTCACTCTAAAGTCGCTGAAAGCTGCTGTTGTTTCAATCCTGTCGGCTCTCTACAGCAGGTGGGGCTGCTGCTCCGTTCCCCCCGCTACTGACGCGCGCACACACACACACACACACACACACACACACACACACACACACACACACACACACAAACACTGTGTGTGCTGACTACACAATGACCTAAATTGAGGACAGCTACACTCGTTGATGTAAGTGCAATGATAAGTTAAAGTCCAATAAGTAACGTTACTTTATCAAACCGTATAAATGTGTGTCCCAGGCCAGGATAGGAAATTAACTAACACTGTAAAGATCAACAAGCCACTGACACATATGTTCAAATTTGATTCATTCAATAAATTATTATTTTTTTGTCTTAAATCCACCAGCCATTTTCATATTATATTGCAGCATCCTGAGCCTAAGATTATTAGGAAAAGATTATTAGGAAAACTCAGCCCAGAGTAATTTTATTCTCCCCAAAACAAGTTTCCTTTTTATTTTTAAAAAACTATACAAAAAAAAAAATCACAACTTTTTTTGCAACTTTCACTGTCTCCCGCAACTTCATTGCAACAAACATACAAAAGACATTGCAACTTTTATTGCAATTTTTTACAAAAGCTCCCGCAAAATCAGGCATTTTGGGCCGCAACAATCTCAAAAAAAGGCCGCGAAATCCTGGAGGGACTGTCTATTATTTACGGTGGCCCTGAAGTGCAGCAAATCACCACAACACGACAGCAAACCACAACGAGACAGCAAATCACAACACGACAGCAAATCACAACACGACAGCAAATCACCACAACACGACAGCAAATCACAACATGACAGCAAATCGCACAACACAACAGCAAATCACCACAACACGACAGCAAATCACCACAACACGACAGCAAATCACCACAACACGACAGCAAATCACAGCATGACAGCAAATCACCACAACACGACAGCAAATCGCACAACACGACAACAAATCACCACTACTTTACTTAAGTACAATCAATAGTGCATACTTTTGACTTTTACTTCGTTACATTTTGCAGCAATTATCTATACTTTCTACTCCACTACATTTCTACAACGTTCCGTTACATTTTCTGATCAGTTTTTCCCCCTGCCAAAACGTCTTCCTGACCATCACATGTTTGCAGTCCACAGGGAAGCCTTCAGCAGCGGCCGTCCAGCTCCCGGTGACGCTCGCAATATTACGAATCCCACTATGGCCACACCAAGACCCGTCCTTCAATAGCATTTATTGGCCAGGCGCGTACCGCTCCCGGTACTACCGCTGCTCCTGTTACTTGGTCATATGTGAAGCATCCGTTCACATAGGGTTAATATACAACCCGTATATCTAGCTTAAAAACACTCTCGGTCCTCCTCAGCTGTGAAGCCACATAGCCTACTTGTTGTCCAAGCCCGTGTGTTCAGCATTCACTGTCCCGTGGGAAATAATGCAAAGTCGAGCTTCATGCAGATCACCCTGATAGATAACCAGAATTGTATGTCAGAACGTAACCTGGGCCACAGGTGGTAAGCACAATTACATTAACCTAAAACTAACTTAATTAAAATGCCACAGCCCATACTGTTTTTTTTAAAAATTAAATATTAGAATATAGACATTAAGAGAATAAATCGTTATGCAAGTACTTTTACTTTTAATACTTAAAGTACATTTAAAATCAGGTACTTTTTACTTTTACTTAAGTAGGGTTTTCATTGTTGTACTTTTACTTTTACTAAAGTAAATATATCTCTGGTTATTTGTACTTTTACTTAAGTACTGAGATTCAGTACTTCCTCCACCACTGCCACAACACAATAGCAAATCACCACAACACGACAGAAAATCACCACAACACAACAATCAGGATGAGGATCAGTGTCCAGTATGTTTCGTTACAGTCTCACCAATGCTGTCCTGTTGTGGTGATTTGCTGTCATGTTGTGGTGATTTGCTGTCGTGTTGTGGTGAATGGCTGTCGTGTTGTGGGATTTTCTGTCGTGTTGTGGCGAATTGCTCGCCATCTTGAGCCAGGGTGGAAGTTCCAAGTGTGTACCCTAAGAAATTGAACCCTTATACCCCTTACCCTAATGGATCTGGAATTGTCCCCATGGCATCTTCTTCTATCTTCTGTGTGAACAAATATTTAATGCATAAAAGGTACGTAAACCATATCAGTGATATACTGAGTAGGAAGGTTTGTATGTACTTACAGGAGTATGTCTAAAAGTGTGTGCTGAACATCCTTGGTTAAAATGTGTAGTATTTTTCAATGAAAGGACTACATCCAATGCAGTTAAATCTGATTTGAAAGACATATTTAGTATTCCTGCAGTTTTTCAGGTTTTCCTGTTTTCAAGCAACAAAACAGCAGGAATGTTTTTCTGCTCTGCTCTGATCAGCTGCATGTAAACACAGGAGAAGCAGCAGATGTTAAGAAGAAAAAGACTACAATTAAGGACTATTCAAAATACCAATATGAAAAATATTAACACCAACACTACTGTAACAGGGGGGTGGGTTCAGGTTGTCTTGTTTTTTTTTGTTTGTTTTTTTGGGCTTTAACTCAGGGATAAGATAACTCCAGGCCAGTCCAACGTCCCTTTCTAACACCAGACAACATCCGCTATCATGCACATCCACAGCTCAAACACCGGTTTATAAGGAGATTTACGCGGAAGGGAGAGGTTCCACCCTCCCCCACCCTCTACCGGTAGCGGCCTGGTCGTGGCTGGGAACGGCAGTGTTGCCGTCTCTGCTGTCTCTTCAACTGCCTTGTGTGTTGCACTCTCGGCTTACGGCTTTGGGCTACTGCTACTGTTGGCTCTGCATCTCCGCGTTCTCTGTCGCTGCTGCCTCTGCTACTGCCTTGTGTGTTGCACTCTCTGCGTTCCCGGCTTCAGGCTACTGCTACCGTTGGCTCTGCATCTCTGTGTTCTCTGTCGCTGCTGCCCAGTCTTTCTGATTTCTCTCCTTGCTAGCTCAGCTGCCGTCTGCTCGTGTCCCTGTGCCTCTTTCATTCTCTTCCGATTGTCACCTAAATAGTCTGTTCACCTCGCAACAGGTGGCCCGCATCAGTGTTAATGTGTTCTCAGGGGAGGGGCAAAGTCCGGTTATCATCAATACACAGATCAAAATACTACAAATAAGAGCATGCAAAAACAACATCCACAGTAATAAAACAGACAAGTCATACATATAAGTATAAATATGAGCACTGCAAAACACTGAATTAAAAATATGCAAACACAAAACATAAAATAACCTTTTCACTTGTGGTGCAAAGAGCCAAACCCAAAATGAAAACCATCTCAGTTGTGTATTCCCAGTCCTCAGTCGTAAAACTGAAAGAATAGCTTTTGAGTGTTAAAATAAAAATGTTTACAGTGAAGAATAATTGAAACTTACGTTTCAACAAATTCTACTGGTTGGAGTCAAGGGTGGAAACAAAACAAAACAAACTATTTTCAGAATTATAATGTGTAAGCTTTACGCAGGCAGTGCAGTTGCTTTTTAACAACACGACAAGGAAAAACAGTGTCTCAAGTTTGTTATGAGAAACTGATGAACTGAAGGTACTGGGAAAAGGGCCACTCAACTAGTGTTGTTTTTGGCGGCTTGTTTGTGTCAAGCTGTCATTTTAGTTTTTATTAGTTTAAGTCACGTTCATACTCTTTTTAGTCTAGTCAAGTTTCAGTCGACTGAAAGTCTGAGCATTGTAATCTTATTTTAGTCAGAATTATCCATGACTATTTTCGTCTAGTTTTAGTCTACGAAAACTGATGACATTTTAGTCTAGTTTTAGTCAATGAAAATTGTATTTTAGTCTGTTTTTAGTAATGCAATTCTATTTAACCCAGTCAACATAGTCTATTCTAGTAGTATAGACAAAACCAAAATTTTCTTTTAGCCAAACCCATTTCAAACAAGGTTATTTATAAATTATATTATATTATTGTTACCTTATAGACTCAAGAATACATCCATCCATTCAATTGCCAATATGTCTTGTTTCTTCAAACTTCTAGCACCCAATCCACCAAACACCAAACAAGTCAATGGCAGAATAAGCTGTTTGGCATTGGCAGAGAAGATTTGGCAAATTTTTCATGGGCGCAACCCACATACTCAGCGCTGCTGCTCATCCCACAAATGCATGTTCCTTACAAATGGGGCACCATTTGAAAGGGAACTAAACAGGCTTTCCAACAATATAAGATTTATTGCCAAAAAGCATTGTTACCACAGAGAAATAATCTACCAAACACAAATTTCCTTATTTTTTGTGCTAAGTTTAGTTTCTACAAGGCTGTATGAGGGTGAAGGAAGGGAGGGGAGGAAGTCTAGCCTGAACCAGTTCTGACTATCAGGGAATAGCAACTTCCAAGGTCAAGGAACACTTACACATCATCTACTTTGAAACATTTGTGCTGAAGGCAGAAACTGTGAAATGTTAAGCAATAGAACAACAAACCTGTAATTTACCATTAATAAAACAAAAATGTAAATTACTATTACAGTACCTACTGAATCTTTAAGGAAGGAATAAAAACACATTGACAAATATTTAAACACTGTGGAATGCTCTGGAAAGTGGTTATCAGTAATGTAAGTCCAGGATAATAATTTGTTGCATGAAGACAAAAACATGCTAAATGCATGGTCGTATAAGAACCAGAATCTATGCATTTCATTTTAAGCTGTTTAAATACATAATTGGGCAATTCGTGTTAAAAGAGAGGAATGGCACTGGATGTACTTCTTACAGTAGCTCTCCCCGTCTTTAACATGCTGTCAGAAACACTGCTTCAGATGCTGTGATATCATTTCTTTTACATTTTTCAGTAGGATACTATTTGGTTATAAAAACTGCCTTTTTACACAGCCAATACAAGTGTCTACACATCATTGGAAATTCTTGATAAGATGAAATAGGTCACGGCCAGCAGTGATTAGCGGTTTAATTTGTCTAATCCTCTGCAACTGTGTAATGCTAGAAAATACTCCAGAGCAGGATGACAGAAATCTTTCTCAGTATGAAGTTAGCTTCCAGTTTCCCTAATCTCAGCTGTACACTGCATCTCTATAATTGTCTTCCTACCTACTACAGTGATGCTGTGAGACTGCAGAAAGAATTTGGCAGTGCAAACAGCCTGAAGGTGTACACACACACACACACACACACACACACACACACACACACACACACACACACACACACACATGTGTTTGAGACTGGACGTACTGGTAAGCTCACATCAACAGTACATGAGGATAACTTTAGTCTTGTGGAATCAATTAATTGGAATCAAAGTAGAAATATATTTGAATTTATTAATAAGTCACTAGGAGGATCTGAAAAGTCGCTAAATCTAGCAAGAAAGTCGACAAGTTGGACACTGTCCACAACGTTACTGCTGCAGCTTCCTGAGTTCCCAAACTACGGAGCGTGATCACAGAACGCGCGTTAATCACGTTAAAAGGAATTTGCGTTAACTCATTATTATTATGTTCATTTTGACAGCCCTGAAACATACTGTATATTATCTCCCTCTCTCTCTGGCACTATGCAGGACAAGCCTGATGATTGAGGATCCTGGAGTTGAGAAGGTACAAATTAGGGAATTAGGAATTGCCCCAAGACTAATATACACAAGGAAAGGAGGGTGGTAACGAGGAACAGGCGAAACACTTCAGGGCAGAGCAGACAATCACAAAGGCCGGAAAACACACAAGGCAGGACATAAAACAAGACATGACACATTAGTAGAACCTACAAAATAAACAGGGAAATAAAACTAAAACCCATCATGATACTATTAGCCAATCATCTTCATTTATATGGCCACTAGCAGGCCAGGATAAAGTGACTGAGAACAAGTTAAAACCTTGCAAAGCTTAAGAAAGGCTGATTAACAACAACATGAGGCTACTGTTTCAAAATAAAAATACCGTAATATAGTCAATCCCTTCTGTCTGTGGATTACTACAATGGGGGAAAAAGGGAATTATGTATTTACAACAACGGAAAGCAAGCAGGGAACCAAGTGACATATTCTTCCTGTCTGTCTCTTTCCTCCAACAGTAGCACTATTCATTGTTCTGAAACAACAGCTGAGCAACAGTCACATGTATCTCATGCATTGTTGTTTTTGATATTTTTCCATAAAGCTAAACATGCAAAAAATTACAACTGAGAGGGGTAAGCCCCATTAAGACCCCCTCCTTGCACTGGTCTCGGCCATTAGGGATCCTTGTCAGGGGAAACATAGCATAGCCAGCTCCATCCTCACAGCTCTGTGGAGTAAGGTCTGGCTACACCACAGATGCATTCTGGGATAAGATAAAAAAACGCTCTGGGTTGCATTTCTTTAAACCCTGCTTAGTCTGCTGGTAAAGGCGCTACAGCTCGCAGAGCGGCTGAAGAAACCGCCAGTAATAAAACAACGTGCTGGAGAGCCTGGGCGTCCATCTCACATGATCATTTTTTGGCACGACATCTGCCGCCCACTGCGGAAAACTTGCTTAACAAACCACAGTTTTCAACAAAAATTTCAACAAACAGCTGATGATCTTTTTTCATAGAAGGATGTTGTTTTGGAGCCCAGCTTGAATGTGCACACACTTTGAGTCAAGCACATGCAGTCAGACATTTTCTGGGAGAAGAGGGAAGGATCAGCAGTCAGTCCACTTAGTGAGCAGGGACCTAGCTGAAACCCTGATCTCACTCCAGCAGACCATCAGAGGAAACACACTCACTAAGCTCCTTACAAAGCAGCTCAATAATTCTGTACAGAAGTCCGACACATCCTCTCTCCTGGACTGTATCCCCAGCCCTCAACTCTTCTGATAGACAGAATAACGAAGGAACACCGCAATAATAGAAGAGTGGAGGATTACGCTATGCCTTAGGTTCCTCCAACATCCCCTTTTAGATGCACTCAATTGAAATGATTCCTCTGTGCAGCTGTTTCCTGACAATAAGACTACTCTTACATAAGCAATAGAGCAGATTGCAGAAGTTATGAACTCTTATTGGCCAAAGGGATATTAATGCTGTGCTCACTTACCCAGTCTCAAAAACTGTTGTGGGCTATTTAGTCATTAGTAATGAGTTTTGCTGACATCTGACATAGTGCTAAATGAGCAGATTCTGATGTCAGTGTGTCTGTGCTACATGATTGATCCTGACACTGACAGAGCTCACTAACAGCCGGAGGAAACAGAGGTGAGCCTCATGTCTCAGTCATGGTGGACATTAAACTACTTCAACTTACTTTGTCCACTTGAATGCATGTTCCACAGAACCCTTATCTTAAAAAGCACATACTGGAATCTAGAACTGCAAAGGGAAACTGATCCACATTTTTCACAATGTTCTGACATTTTAGAGACCAAACAACTAATCCATTCATCTAGAAAATAATCCACAAAATAATTGTTAGCTGCAGCCCCACTGGAATCACTTTCTCACATCATACAATACATTTTGTTTCATAAATTGCTTTACTGTTTTCCTTGCTAAATAATAATTAGTGTGAACCAATCTAGCACCACTTCTTCTGTCTCTTTTTGTTCCTCTCCTGTTGACTCTAGCCATTGTTAGGATGTGTTTCATTAAACCTCCAGAACATTGTGAACTGAACTCTGCTTTGTGTCATTTTGTTTTCCTAGCGCTTGTAACTGCTTTCAAAGTCAACTCACAGAGGTCAAGCCAGTAGATGATGGTGTGGCTTGATGGAAGTGGTGTGCTCTGAAAGACCTTTAAACATAAAGAAAATACCAACAGCGCCAGCCTGGGAATTTCACCCAGGGAATAGAACTAGACAGATTATTAACAACATTTTACACAAATTTTATACCACAACAAAGACTCCAGTCTGCAGTGTAGTTCATACATTTCACTGATATACCTGAGAAATACACAGTCACATTAGGATTCATGATCTAAGAAAGTTTTTGTTGTGTGTTATACTTCTTGTTAGGTTTTGTATGATGTGGACCCAGGTGAGCCAAGATGAAGTCTACGAGTTTTATTCACAAACAAAGACTGTTGAAGGCAGGGCCGGGCAGGTTAGCCGTGAGCAGGGGTCAGGAAGGTTAGAGCAGACTTGACTTTGAGCACAACAGACTCAACCAGGCCATTTTGACGCAGACACAAAAAGCGAAGGGTAGTAAAAAGAAAAGCTTATACACAAAACACTAGAAGCTAATCACTAGAGGTGGCCTGAAGTACTCAACCATGTTAGGTGAGGAAGAATGTGCCAGCGAGTCACAGGAAGCCTAGAGTCTTAAAACCAAAGGGGAGCAGAGAAGTCTGCCAAAACTCCTGATCCACTCCTGATCTCAACACTGCACTCTGCATCTTTATAATTGTCTTCCTGGCAAAGCTGCTCTCTGGCCAAGACATTCTGTCTGTGGCCACAGTGATGATATGAGACTGCAAACAGCCTGAAGGCAAGACAACATGACACACACACACACACACACACACACACACACACACACACACACACACACACAGGCTGTGACTGTAGTTTTCTGCTCCAGGCCCACCCTCCACTCGTTACCTCTCATTTACATACAGATTACATAGAGAAGCCAAATGCAAAAAAGGAGAAAAACAACAAACTTTTGTATTTAATTTATTTTTTAATTTGAGCATTTCTATTTATTTCTATTTTCCATTTCCGGATTTTAAATTTCTCTTTTCATATTTCCATTTTACCAATTTCTCATTTCAATATAATCTTTTATTTACTTTTTTCTTTTTAAATATTAATTATGGTCTGACTATCCTCAGAACTAAAATATAATACTAGTTTATTTGTCATTTTCACTTTTGACTTTCTATTTTCCTTTTAATTTTGGGTAAAATGACCCTTCATCTATCATACTGAATGTGACAGAAGTTAAAGGAGGGTGGTTACTGCTGAAACCGTAGTACTGTGTGTAGAGTGGGTGTTTCTGAATACTGAGCAGATGTCAGCCCTGGTTGTTGATGAGAGATTAATGTGATAGTATTATTTTTTGACTTCGTCATAATATAAATTCTATATTTTCAGAATTTCTAACTCTTTATGTTTTTAGTCATATTTCAGATGTGGTCTTTTAATAAAACTACAAAATCCATTAAAATCTCCCTTATTTTATTAATCGAGTATTCCAGTTCCGTAAACCAATTTTGCATTTGGATCTGGATTTGGATGAAACTTTAATAGTGACAAAATCAGTGTGTAATAAATCAGACAGAGGTTGCAGGTTCTTGGGAGTTGAGCTGCTGGGCTTAGGGTTGAGTGTGTGTCATGATGTGTTAGCAGGTAGGCTGGCTGGACTGGAGCTCTGGGTCAGATGACTGCAGACTGGCTAAGAGAAGCAGGCCAGCACTGCGACAGTGACTGACAGGAACAGAACACACTGAGTCATCACACCGCCTCAGGAAAAACCATCCCAACTAAATATTCTATTGTCAGTTTCAGTAATCAGCTGCTCATCCTACCACAGACAGAACCACTGCTTCTTGAACAGCCGGAGACAGCTACGAGGAGTAACAGTTGAGACACGGGTTACAAAGAAACACAGGGTGTATTCCCATGTTCATTACGACCTAAGTGAAATAGTCACAACATAGTTACTTAGTGTTTCATTATCTTACAGGGTAAAAGCAGTAAGGATATCCATTTTTTGATGTGTTCTGGGATAGGGGAAAACCACGCTTGTGTATATTTCGTTAAAGCAATCATAATTGTCCAGGGAAATAGTTGTTGAACTCCAGTAAGTAGGCTGGCAAAGCTATTTTATTCCCATTAAACATCGGATGAAGTGATTCTTTTCAATAATACGGATGATGCTTAGTCATATATAAATTAGTCATGACAAAAAATTATGATAAACAACGTATTTTTCCACGATTCCACTATGTTAGCGATTATAACATTACTTAGCTTGTTTGGTAGCTTTCTTAAAGCTAAAGTGCACAACTATTTTATAATATCGAACGTCCGTTACATTCAAGCCATTGTCAAATGAGTTGATACCAGTGACTGTAAAATATAGGTTGATACAAAGCTAATTAAGGCTATCAGCTCAACAAAACTCTCTCTGTATTTCTCAGTATGGCTATGTTTAGAAAATGGTGTCGTCATTCATGCGCAGAAACTCGAGCGATGTGTTTTACGTCAAAGCTGAGAAAGGACAACAGCAGCATTCAGCTTTGGGTACAAGAGGACATACACATTACAAGATAATTACCTCTTCTGAAGAGTCCATGTTTTTTTAATCCTCCGTGTCCTTCTTGAGCTACTAGCAACTGTGTGGAGGAGGGGTGGGGGTGGTGGTGACCAAAGGTTTGCGTCATGTGGATGCACCATAGTGTTGTTGTCATTACTTAGAATTCCTCATGGGGCGACAGAAACTAAGCACTATAGCTTTAATAGCTTGTTGGATAGTTAATTACCTAGCTTGCTAAGCAGTCAGAGCTGCTCAAAGAACGGACTTCTTCCCTCCTGTAGCTAATTATTGCAACACAGTCTATGCGATGCAAAATCTTGGAGGTGCGTTGACTGCAGAGTGGCTAAGCGTTTGCGTCATATCATGTCGCACCGTGCTGACTGCAAGAAGCATGAAATACCTTATATTTGTCATAGTTCTATTATCTTTGTTTCTATAATTGCCACTGTTCATCATGTCATTCCATTATACCCACTGCTGAGTCATATTTCTGTATCTCTCTCTCTCTCTCTCTCTCTCTCTCAGCCGCCCACCAAGAATCAGGTTCTGTCCGAGGTTTCTGCCTGTTTAAAGGAAGAAATACCTGCTCTTGGGGGGAATTGTTGGGTCTCTGTAAATTATAGAGTGTGGTCCCAACCTACTCTATCTGTAAAGTGTCTTGAGATAGCTCCTGTTATTATTTTATAAATTAAATTGTATTGAACCTGTCTCCATAGAGCTAGAGTTACATTACGTAACCTTTGTAACCACTGAGGTCCAACTGAACCAATGAAATAGTTCCTGCCTCCAAAGTGACTACATACAAAGTGTAGGCATGTGTGTATTTAAAATGAAGAGTTCACACACTGTACTCATCGTTCAGCACTCTTGACAGCCTGCTGCTTTCATGTGTCAACACAACAGGAAATAAATTACCATGCGCCTTCCCTAAAGCTCTCAGCGGAGCCAGAAGAATGAGTCATTTAAACTTTAAAAACTTCAAAAGCTATGTTTGACAGTGGCTGTCTTGGTGTTTAGTTTTTAAATGGAGCTGGTTCTCAGAGCAACGGATGGAAGCCAGGAGTGACAGGACACACTATAATGAAATAAGACAGACGGGTGCTTTATCTTCATTGAGAGCAGAGCTACACTTGAACTGAAATAATGTAAGAAACAAAACATGGGGGACTATCCAGATGTTTACCTCAACAGCTACTGGAGTGTCTTCCAGGAAACATCTGTGCAAGCCTCTCTTGAAATGCACCTGTAAGCTTGAGCTAATCACAAAGCTCAGAAAACATGGTGTCATGATTATGAGGAGTAATTCGGCACAAATGCTGTTGGGGTTGATAAAAGGCTTTGCAGAGCCAATTAAAGGCAGGCAGGGAGAGCAGGAGATGTTTGAATCAGCACGTTGCAACAGAAAGTCTTATATAACTCAAGCTGACAAGGAGGGAGATGCAAATTGCTGTAACTAGTAAGCTTGTCGTGTCCCAGAGCCAGGATGCCTGAGAGCATATTACAGATTACACAAACACATATTTTAGTCCACTAAAATATGCCTTAGATTCATTACAGCACAAGTGAATTGCTTGGACTGCAGTTCCCCTGAGTACAACTGTCTACAATGGTCAATGAGGCTTGATATAGAGTCTCTCCAGGCCAGCCTATTGAACTTTTGTTCCTCAGTTTGTTACTCAGTGTAACTAACCAGTGCCTGAGAACAGAGGACTGAGAGGGAGAATGATGATTTGGTTCAGTAACACTCTTTGATCTGTAATATTAAAGGGATACTTCACTGATTAGCATTAAGCTTTGTATCAGTAGAAACCCAGTAGTCATTTACGAATGACCGTGCTTCCCTCCCTCATGTCCCCCTGAGACAAGAGATCTCTGTATTGTATGTCTGGAAAAAAACCTCTGATGACGCAAAAATTGTCATTTTGCGTCATCAGAGGCTTTCTCGGCCAGATGCTATAGACTACAGCCAGCTAGTTCCGCGTGTTTTCAACCTGCCCATAGGGGGTGGGACTGTCACTACCTGATGCGAGTCGAGTGTCAGCCATCTTGAAGCTAAGCTAACAGGCTCTCTCTTTTCAGCAGCAACCTTGCAATTATGTGCATTCAAACTACCGCACATGTGTACCACCGGGATACATTGGTACAGATCGGAGAATATGCAGGAATCTTTATTACAGACAGAATACTTGACACACTACACAAGCTTCGCCTGCTACGGAGACCAGCACCTCAGCCTGCGGTGTCGCTTGATGCTGCTTTGGAAGGGGACATCAAAAGCGGTGTGCGAGAAAGCGGAAACGCAGAACGAGGGCAGGAGTTCGAGCTAGGTGGAAAGCTAACGCTAGCCAGCCACCTGTCCCATCCATCCTGCTTGCAAATGTCCGCTCATTAGACAACAAATTGGACTACATTCAACAAAACTCCCAAAGCGAGTTCAGAGACTGCTGTGTTTTTGTTTTTGTGGAAACATGGCTGAACAACTGTGTACCAGACTCCGCTATCCAGCTACCTGGCCTGCTAGCCTTCCGAGCAGATAGAGATGCTGCTCTGTCGGGTAAGACTCGTGGAGGTGGGCTGTGCATATACAGTATGTTAACACAGACTGTTTTTTTCAAGGCTGTGTTTGTACTTGGTGTTTACATCCCACCAAGCGCTAATGCTACCAATGCGTTAGCTGAAGGAGCTATCAGTGAGCTCCAAAGTGTACATCCGGATGGACTATTTATTGTTGCTGGTGATTTCAACCACGCAAATCTCAAGAAAGTTCTTATATTCTACCTTCACCTCACGGTGAACCTAACTTATAACAACCAGTGCTCTGTTACAAGTTTACTTATGCCTGTCTTTTGTTGTCTGTTGTCTGTCCTGTCCCTTGTCTGTCTTAAATGCTCTACTTTAAGTAGTAATTGCACTTTATGTATAGTCTATAATGTGTGTGCACTAAAAATTGTTTCGTATGTCGTTTTTATATAATGTCGTTTTTATAAAATGTTGTTTTTATATATTTTAAATGTGTAACACCACTTAAGCCACGGTGAAACATTGTTTTGTTTCACTATATACGGTGTATATGGTTGAAATGACAATAAAACACACTAGACTTGACTGCCCTCTGTAGGCGTGGCTTGGGAGTGGCCTCGTAGGGAAGCGAAGCAAGTGCATTCTGGGAGTTGTTGTCTTTCATCCACATGAGCCAAAAATACATTTTCTGGCTTTTCTCAGTCTAGAAGGCACCAACTTCTAAAATTATTTCACATTTCTACTACATAAATGACACAATTTAAATACATATTCATCTTTCCAGCGGTGAAATATCCCTTTAAGTCACAAGGTAGCAACAAGATGATCAACTCAAAAACATATGGCTGCCAATAGTATTGGATTATTAATGGAGTCGAAGAGGACCTTGAGATTTCGTCTACTAGAGGAGATGAGATTAGCGAAATAAGACGCCATTGCATCTTTAACCTTCCATTAAAATATCTTTAAGATAAATGTGATGAACCTGGAGTTTAGTGGATTTCCACAGACTATAGACTTAATAGACTTTAAAACACTACCTTCTTTCCCAATAGCTGCTATCTCTGTTGATGCCGAAAAGGCATTTGATATGGTTGAATGGGCCTATCTGTTATTTAACATTTTGGAAATATATAGGTTTGGCAGCATTTTCATTTGGTGGATTAAGGTGCTGTATAAGCACCAAGAGGCAAACTAACGGTTCATTTCTGGATATTTTGCTCTTAGAAGGGGAACAAGACAGGGCTCACCTCTTTCTCCTTTGTTGTTTTGTTTAGCCATAGAGCCTTTGGCAGCAGCCATAATGGGGGAGACTAACTTCCCAGGTGTTATGGTAGGAGGTGTAGTGCACAAGCTTATGCTTTATGCGGATGATGTATACATTTTTGTGTCCGAACCTAGCAGATTAATACCCTGTCTACTCTGGATCATTAAGTACTTAAGCTTTTTGAAGGGCTATTTGTTGTTATTATTTCATTGAATTCTATCATCTTTACATTTTATGGTTTAATATTTTATCTTGTCTTCATTTTTGTCTAAGAAAGTGTACCTAAGATGATAATGGAGGCCTACTGCATATGTGGTGATGACGAGTGGGGGGAGGTTCAGGATGGCAGTTGATGTGTTCATGTTGTAAATTGTATGTTTTGTATTTTGTTTAAAAAACAAAAAACACTACCCGCTGCTTCCTGATCTGTCAGGTGGGAGCAAATGAAAACAACACACAGGAGAATCCTGAACATAGACACATGCGTTAGCCACTGGCATGGCTGAGACAAATGGATGCACATAAAAACTCCAGTCAGAGTTAAACAGGTGCAAAAACCCCCCAGAAGTTGCAATTCTGGTTCTGCAGAAAAATAATAGTCAAATGTTTCTCTGAAGCAGGTTTTGCCTTGGCTATTAACTAACAAACCTCTCAAAATGATTATATCAGAGTTGCTGGGAGGTCATCAAACAGGAAGCTGATTTATTGCATCTTTGAGTGCTGCATTTAATTTCCCAGAGGGCTATGAAAGTGGATTGCTTTTCATTTATTCATGTCATGAGGGGAGCTCAATAATACTAAATATAACAGATTTGCTTTGTCACTAACTGTATGCTCTGTTCAGAAATACCATTTTGGGCCATATGATGCTCTGAATTCCACATTCACATTCCCATCCCTAAAGAATGAATGTGACAATACAAGGCCTCCGATATGTGGATTACAAGTGGGAACAGCTGTAGAGAACGACAACTTGATTGAAGGATGCTTGAGTTTCTAAAAATACAATATATTCATCTTGACTAAAAGTTTCACTCAGTCCACAATACCAAAGTGTGCTCTCTGAAAATTCTGCCATCTTAAATCTTTGAAAAAAAGTGCTTTCTCCTCTGTGCAGATTGGGGTTGCACTTTGTACTACTCTTAAGGACAAGTAAATAGTTCAAAAATAGGAACATATGAATTTATTTAGTGACACCTGTGTTGCTTATTTGTTATGTTTTCATACATAATGTTCTTGTTACAACAGAATAAAAATGTGAAGTTGCACTTCAGCTTTATGTGACTTAAGTAAAATTGTTATACTAAATAAGTAAATAAAATGGCCTAATTTGATCCTACAGTGTTGTACTCTGCACTTGCTTTTTACACATTACACAAAATAATGGACAATGATCATCTTAAAATAGAAGATACACTGTCTCGCATCACATATCACATAAATTATCAAAAGGTAAGTAAGTGGTCTTGAAGAGGATTTTTTTTTTTCTGTCTTTCATTTGGACTCGGTCTTGACTTGGGCTCTGCAAATACTTTTATATTTGCACTATTTGTATTTGTACTCTTCCCACTTTGTATTGCAACAGCTGCACAGCATTTGTGCAGAGGATATGCGCCACTGTTACCACACTGCACATAGCTGTACATACTGTACATATCTGTCTATATGGTTCATACTGAATATCCATATTTTTATAGTTTTTCTTATAATAATACACTGCATATATCTACTACTATTATAATGTTACTGCTACTACATTGCACATATCTGTAGGCTACATGTTGTTCATACATTGTTCATATTACATAGCCATATTTATTCTGCTCTTATAAGGTAACTGCTAATACACTGCACATATTTATGTTCAATTTATAGTACTCTAAACCACCTTCTGTAAACCAACTGTACACTACTGTCTGCACTATATTTCTTGTCCTGTCTATACTTGTATATCACATTGCACTTTTCTGCTCTTTTTGCACTTCTGGTTGGACGCAAACTGCATTTCGTTGTCTTTGTACTTGTACTCTGCACAATGACAATAAAGTTGAATCTAATCTAATATAATCTAAGAGGTAAATTTGTCTTCCTCAAAATATGAAAGACACACACATTAGGGCTGTCAAACGATTATTTTTTTTAAAAAATCGAGATTAATCGCTGAATTTCTATAGTTAATCACGATTAATCGCATGTTTTATCACATGATTAAAATTCTATTATTTTGCATTTCAGAACTGTTTTTAAGTACATATTAACAATGGAAAGCAATTCTTACCAGTGTATCTTGATTGGGAATCAAATTAATGCAAAGAAAATGACTTTATGAACTTGATTTTAAGATTTGTATTTGTTTATTATTTATTTATTTACTGTAAACAAAAGAAAAATGTGTGAATCTAGTCACACATTTCAATCTAGAGTCAATATAGTGTGCAGTAACTCACTGACGTCCAGTGATCACCTTGCATCACTTTGCAGCAGTTCCAGTTTGGCTGCTTTCTCCGTGTCGTACAGGCTGTGTATGCGTGCGTGAAACTAATGTCCCCCTCGACGGCAATGTATAAGACGGGTCAGATGCTGACAGGTCTGCAGTTAGTTGCCACCCATTTTGCAAGAGCGGTAGTAATTGTTTTGGATTTGGTTTCATCCGCAGGTCGGTGAGTAGCACTCTCCAAAATAGTGCTTTGCCTGAGCCTGCTAGCATCAACCTGAGTCACGTTAACTGTACGACTATGCTTAGCTCGTAGGTGGTAGCTCAAGCTTGACGTGATTCTGTGATATTTTAATTCGGCTTTACACAATGTGCATATGGCTTTCGACCCGTCTGGGAGTTTTGGAAAATAAAAAGCTCCATTCAGAATTGTGTTGCTGCTCTCTTCCTCCATCATGCCTGCAGCCTGCAGCAACAGGATGCGTTACGAGGAAGTATGGCAAAATAGTAGCCTTTTAGGCACGACGCGAAGCTGAGTGAAGTGAAAATAAATTAATAAATGGCGGCATGCGATTAATGCAATTAAAAAAAATGAACGCGTTATGCTTGGCCCTTAATCGCATCGCGATTAATGTGTTAATGCTGACAGCCCTAATATATATCCTTCTTACCTGTAAATAAATGTTTCATAACAATTTCAGACACCCCCATAGTGGACCATACCATCTCAACCTCGCAGTGCTTGTCTGTGTTGCAGTGGCTTCTATTGGGCCAATGTTTCCGCAGGATGATTTTTTTGTCCACAGGTTGGGTAAAGTAGACATGTTTTGCATGCAAATAATATTTATAAATATAACACCCATCATTTAAATGAAACTATGTATAACCAAATCCTACCAAACTGAATTCAGATCAGCATCTACACAGACGCCAACACACCACTTAGTTGAGTGGCGTAGTTAGTTTAGAGAAGTGGAATCTCTTGTCAGATTGCTTCTAGTCATGCTTTTAGGGAATTCAGTTGTAGCAGGAAAAGGGAAGAAGCTTGGAGTAACGTAACTATGGAGAATATAGCAGATATACAAAACACGGAAGAGCCTTTTGAGTTTGATGGTCGTCCTTATTTATTCGAACCTGAGTATACAGACGAAGAACTAGCCTCACAAGAGTTGGAAAGAACGAGACAGAGGGGCAACACGCAGATGAACTTGCTGCTCCAAGCGCAAGCTAAAGCTAGACATGACCTGTCCTCTGGAGGACATAGCCACACCACCGCCGCTCCGTGGATTGTTATCAGGATGATTATCACAGAAGCCTGGCTGAATACACTCACCGGAGGGCAGCTAGCAGCTACTACTGCACTACTGTTTTTTTTAGGGGGGGATAAACTTCAAGACGTGACAATGCCTGTCCTCTGGAAGACATAGCCACACCACCGCCGCTCCGTGGATTGTTATCAGGATGATTATCACAGAAGTCTGGCTGAATACACTCACCGGACGGCAGCTAGCAGCTAACGGCTATCAGCTAGCAGAGCAAGCTAGCTACCAGCAGGATCGAGACAGGGACCAGGGTAGGTGAATTTAAACAATGTCTGAGTTGAAAACGCATCTTGTTGTCACGTTAGGGCCCCGTTCATGTTGCACAGACATTTTCATTGCATTTTATGGCTGTTAAGAGGCACAAAGGCACTCTAAAACTTGCCCCGACAACTGCCGTTTTAGCTCAGTGGAAGGTCATACACGTAGCTGCAGCTTCTCTGTGATACCTGCACTGATTCGGGTCGGGTTTTTTTCAATCGAAAGTACATGCATGTTTATAGCAATCAAGATTAATGTAAAAATTGGCCGGAATTCTCCTTTAATGTGTGTGCTTACCATACATGAGTAATACAGATCTGAGAATTTTCCTTTTCAGAAGTACACACACACAGACACAACAATCTACTTTCAAAAGACCAGTATGGGACCTGTAGGAGCAGCTTAATTCCTCATGTGAAAATACAGATGGGATTTCTTATGATTTTGACTGACATGTCTTTTATGTCGCTTTAAACTATGAAGCTTATGGCTTTACCAAGGTCTCATTCTCCAATAGATCCCGAAATGTGTGATGTTTTGAACATGCAGAAAGTTTTAAACAAAACAGGAGAATATTTAAAAAATAATAATAATGAATAATAATAATATTTCCTTTACATAAATAAAGCTATCTCTGTCTCTTTTAATCGTTCTGTTATTGTTGAAATTAAGTGAAGGTGCTTTCTCAGAGATAGGGCTGTTTTTTATTTAATAAAGGCTATTTACTTTTATTTTTTACCCTGTCTTTGCATTTTATTTTGTTCACAGTCTGTTTTAATACAAGTGCTTCTTACACTTCATATTTGGCTTTGACTAACAACTGAACATTTAGTCCACTTTGTAGAAAATACTGAGATATACATTGTGTATTGACATATCTAGCTAGACCACATGGGTGTTTTCTGTGATTCTGAGCATGTTGTTGTTCAAACATGAACTTCCTCCACTAGTGCCGTGTCAGCCTCTGCTTACATCATGAGACTGCAGTGCCACACTTTCTTTTGCTAAGTGATAAAAATACATACTGCAAAGGCTGCATTATTGAACCAGTGATGCAAAGCTGACAATCTGTTCCACTGCCCTGCCAGTGGGCAGAGAGGAAATAAAACACCAGGCGGCACACACACACACACACACACACACACACACACACAAACACACACAGCATTTTATAGTCTTTCCACCTGTGCAAAGACTCAAAAGGCGTGTGATAATTAAATGAAATCAGTGAGTTGAGGATAACATGCACAGCATTTATCCGCTGTACATTCAGACATTCAGTGTAGTCAGAGAGCGCTGTGCAGAGGGCCAGAGGTGTGTCACAGCGCCCGCTGTATCTCGTCTGCCAGCTGCTGCTTTCTTTGGCAGTAAACAGGCCGTGTGTGACCATTCATATCTGGTTGTGCTGTGGCTGAATGGGACAGGAAAGTGGAGGGATTTTGGTACTGTGGGACATATGGATGGAAGAAGTGTCAGATGTGTGGAAAACCTCTGATTGAAATGAACACAAACCAATAGAGCTCAACAGTGTGATTCAGGAAGTGAAAAAACAGTTTATTTTCTCCATAAGGTTTTTGATTATCCGTATAAGTCTAAACCATCCGAGGTGGACGACGAGCTGTGAGGTTTCTGCTCCTGTAGAAGACACAAATCCCTTGTTAGAACTCTCTTGTTAGAACACACATTATACACAGGCCCAAAATACACACACACGCCATGGACCTATGCACTAATGGGGAGATGTCAGGGGGGTGCTAATGACAGGCCCTCCGAGCAGATGGGGGTTCGGTGCCTTGCTCTAAGCAGTGCCCATTAGGTGAATGGCACCTCTCCAGCTACCAGTCCCTCACTTGGTCTTGAACCGGCGACCCTTTGAGCTACTGCTGCCCCACATGAAATCAACCTTGTTTTAAGGAAACATGTTTTATTCATGAAGTCATGGAGTAGTACTACACTACTCACAAGCGTAGCAGCGACGTCTCTGATTGGTTGAGCTTGCTGTTACCATGGAAATGTTCACCGAAACCCACAAACAGCTAGCGAGGAGCTACCACTAAGGTCTCTGATCGTTTCTGTACAGTCTTGTAGCGTTGACGTTTTTTTTTTCAGTTTTCAAAATGTTCTTTTGACCTGAATCAAACGTTTTATGATCACAATTAGTCTTGGTTCCAGGCTTAAAACAAGTCCGGCCCACGGCCCTTTGCCGCATCATTCCCTGTCTCTCTCCCCTTCCTGTCTTCAGCTGTCCTATCAAATAAAGGCCAAAAATGACCCAAAAAAATTCTTTAAATAAGTATTTAATGAAACGTCAGTGGAGATAATGAATGGGGAAAATTACTTTCAGGCCCAGAACTGTCCAAAAAGTGGGCACTCGCTGTTGAGCTCTATACTGTCCTTAATTTTCTCTGTTGTTTTGGCCACTTTGGCAAAGTGGGATTGTAAATCTGTATTCCGTGTGTTTGTAGGCTGAGAGACAGAGGATAGGAGAAATGGAAACAAATCTAAGCTAGCAGCGTGTGCAGACGTTTTCTCAGTAATGATCACCACTTTATCTTCAGTCAACAATTCAACTGGCAGTAGCAGGGCTTGGTTGGAAGCCAGCTGGGCAAGAGAGGTGATAATGTGGGGATTAGAGTTTCAGTTCTGCAGTTATTTCTGAGAGATTGAGCTGCTCTGGATGCAGAATGAATCACTTTGGCTCAGCTAAACCTCAGTGGACATAGTCAAAAAGAGAAAAGTATAATACAATTTTCAGAAGGCAGTTAGCTAATTGCAGTGTTGCAGTCAAGACCACCTAAACCGAGACCAAGTCATCACCAAGACCGGAGTGTATTGAGACCGAATCAAGTCCAAGACCAAGGCAGGGTGAGACAGGGTCAAGACCAAGACCTGACCAAACAACAGAAACTAGATCCCTGAAACATATGGCGCTTACCCACTGCTAGTACCAGCTCTACTCTACTCGGCTTGGCTCGACTCGGCCGCGGTGCCCCGTCCTCCATTTTCCATTGCAGATTTAGCACCGCCTCATGCCTGAGGCGAGCGTGGCTGGTCATCATAGCGATGCCGCAGGAAACTGCCGTGACCTAACACGGCACACACAGAACATCGAAGGTGTGTTGTTTTTTACTGTTGGCAAGAAAAATTTTGTTTCAAAAAAAGAAAAAAAAAACACCGCTGGCTAAACTATTTAAAAATGACGGGTTTGTTCAGGACACCCCCGTCTGTCGCTAGCAATGATGACGCAGTGATTAGTGACGATTCTCGCCGACCAATCAGTAGTCTGCAAGTTTTCACGTCACCTTTTGGTATCGCCTCAGCTCGCTTGGAACCTCAACGGAGGTGGTACTAAAAAAAGTACATCTTACTAGGGACTTTTTTTCGTAATGGAAAACCAAAAAAGGCGAGTAGAGTCGAGGCGAGTCGAGCAGGTACCATTTAATGGAAAAACGCCAATACAGTATATACTAACTAGCTAATCTGTATAGCCAATATTCGCTAAATCCATGGGGGTCAGAAGCAAAAAAATGTGGGTGTATCCTCCCTTGCTAGTCAGTGAGTTAATATCAACACATAGCACAGGGACAACTAGTTTCTCTTTAACTGACCAGGATTCAAGGATCTGCTAACACTGGTTGATTGATGTTAATGTTCTTGTTTCTTTACTTATATCTTTGGTATTTTTCCACCTCTTCCTTTGAGGTGGGTAGATTTAATCGGCAAGAACATGAAAGGCATTTATAAGCTTTTGCTTCAGCCTAACATTAATCCTTTTCAGTCACTATTTAGGGGTCCAAGCCCGAGGGGCTGTGGAACCCTATTGTTCTTGTAGAGATTATTATTTTTCCATTGATAAAAGTAGGCGAACATCATGTGTAATTCATGGCTCAATTCAAGCGGGATAAAAAAATAATTTGTCTTTCGCAGTTCACTACTATTCCTTTTTTCTTCTTTTTAAATTTAGAATTCAATTTAGTCAGTCATCTCAGTTCGTTAACATAAATTGTACATATACAAGTACATATGACATAATGTAAAAGTAAAATAAATAAATACATTTAAACAAAAAATAAATAAATAAAAAGGTGACAGACAAACGTCATTAAAAGTGTTGACAGCAGGTGTTTTTAATTAAATATTCCTGAGTAGATATTATTTATTAAAATACCTTTATTTGTTACCAGTTTAAACTCAGAACTCAATAAATTTTTCACATGTGGCCCTAATCGTCTTCCGCAGGGGTGTGTTTATACGGATTCTGAATGAGCCAAGTGGAATGGATTTGAGGAAGCAGCAGCGTGGAAGTCAAGGCTGCAGCTAAAACGCGCAAAGAAGATTAAGTTATTAGGGCATTCCTCAAGTTGAATGAATTTCACTGACAGCGCTCTGAAAAGTGAACGGACAGATGTGCTGAACTAGAAATGGTAAAAGTGAGTGGGTCTAATATTATTGGTTTTAAAAAGTTGGTGGGTCTTGTCCCACACACATACAATGGTTCCAACACCCATGGCTACATTTCTTTGGGTGAGGGGTGAAGAGATTTCTGGAGAGTTTTGTTACAGAGGCAGATTGATAACAAGCTACACGCTGAAAATGTCTGAAGAAGTTTCTGAAGAAAATCTGGATGGTGCCACAAGGCAGGCCTGCTTCTTTCAGGGAATGAGTGTAAAGATTTACAAAGAATATGTTTAGGGCATTTCCTCTCTAACTGGGACGTTTTGGGACTGATTGGTGGGATTGCTGCGGAGGAAGTACACACAGAGATCCACTGGTAAGAGCTAATGAAGTTTAACCATCTATCCATCTAATTTAATTAGCTCATGTTACTATATTGTGTCAGCAGTTAACTTAATATTGTATGTGACGTTTTCTTTTGCGGGGTGCAAATGTTCCACCAAAACAAGTTCCTTCCAGAGACTATTTAGCAGAGCCACCGTCACTGCGTCTGGAGCTTAGCGCCTCCCAAGACCATTGTGATTGGCTTAAAGAAATACAAACAACACAGAGTTTTTTGCTCCTATCCCAGAATGCATCTGTGGTGTAGCCGACCTTCCTCCACAGCGCTGGTAGGTAAGGTAATGCGGAACTAGGCAGGCTCCAACCAGTTCTGTCTGTGAAGCAGCTCTATGCTTGTAAGAGTAAAAAAGGTGATTTTGCAAAACTTTTCACTTACATTTAATCAATCACATATATTGAGATAATACTGTTTCAATGAAAACTAAAGCATGTTCACAGAGCCTTAAAACTGTGCCAAACTGTTGGCAGTCTTACAGGCTGGAACACATTATGGCACGTTCTGTATCCTGTCATGCCTTGCGGTATCTATTTTCAGCACTATCCCACAGTGGCGTTCTTATCACCCAGGGAGCTACTCTGTCCTTCAGTCTGATTACGGAGGAGGGTGAGAAGGGGATGTTATATGTAAAATGGACTGTACGGATGGTTTTCTGCATGAACTCATCTCAGAGTGCAGCTCACAGCTAGAGCTCATTGTTGCTTCGATGATGTCACTGTGTCCCGTGACCAAGCCTGACTGTGACAGCAGAGACTGGCAGGAGCTTTGGTTAATGATGCACAGGAGACCAGGGCTCATAAAGATGGTGGTCCTCATTGATTCCAGACCAGTGCTGTGATATGTCATGGCCAAGAGCAGATTACCCCCTGACCACCTGATTAGTTTTGGTAACGTAAACGTATGGTAAACCCATAGACTGTTAATATTAATGGACAGACCATGTGTTAGACAAAATAGAAATCAATATGAGGCAACTGTTAAACTAATAAAATGTAGCATTGTAAGCTTTACTGGTTCTGCTGACTGGTGGAAGTTGTCAAATGAGGACAGTAGGGGTGAGTGCATGAGGGAGCAGCCAGTATGCTCAATCACAGAGACAAACAGCACAGCTCCATGGAGTACGTCAATCCTAATCACAGCAGGACAGCCGCAGCCAGCGGGAAGGGGAGCCAGAGAACAAGAGAGAAAGCCAGAGAGGACACAGTGTTAGAAGGAGGACCACACTATCGTGATCGGATTGTTTCATAACCGCCACCAGTTGAGTACAGCCTGTGTGCAGGAACATATTTTCAGTAATGGGTGCTGCAGGGCAGTATGCACGTCCACAACAGCATACATGCATGCACAGGATTAAGGCTGTCCCTGAATCCGGATTTCAGAGTTGACTCTAAGTCGGCACTGCAAACGACACAAACATTGCTCTATAGTGCTACTCTGGGTATCTTTAAGGTTAACCCTCAACATTTCTGTTAATATGGAGTTTTAATATGGAGTTTTACACAGTGCAAACAATTCTGCAATCCTCATTGAGGAATGTCCCATTCCAATGCATCGATTTGGGGGATCAACTTTGGTATATTACTCTTCTTTAAGGTAACGTTTTAATGCCTTTTGTTTATCATCTGTGATCATCACATTTCCACACAGAGAAATAAAAAGTGTGCATTCTGGTCATTGTTCAGTTATAAAGTTCTGCACCAGACAGCGCTGTCAGCCAAACACTGTAGAGGAGGTTGTACCAGTGTCTGTCGTTTAAATGTCGATAGTAATAGTTAGTAGGCTAGTAATATCTACAGTCCGCCATGCTATTATCCTGCGTGGCTCTAATAAAGGCTTAAAATGCCCCAAAAAAGAATCTTAAAAAGTGTTCGGTTCTGTCCCTGATAGGAGTGAGCTCAGAGTCCAGAGTTCTTGGGCTAAGGCTAATTCCAAACATGTGCAGGCGTGTCTGCTGGTGGACAATATTCAATGATTATTTTACTATCACTGAGTCCAGACCGAATTAAATAACACTAGAGACCTGTAGTACGAAGCAAAATTTAGGGTTACCGAGGTAACTTCAAGGTTCAACCAAGGGTTTTGTGTATCACGACGGTGGGTCACTTGTTTCCAGGTTACATCGCCATGGTGGCCACCTAACCTGCTCGGGATCAGAGATCAACCGGTATGAAAGCACCGCCTACTGAACCAATCAATACTCGATGATAAAAGATCCGGTGATGCTCGGTGGTGCTCGCGGTTAGTGAGAGGTGCACTCAGAAAAGCTAGAACATTTAGAGACTGACAAAACCTGTTGGCATTCCCTGATGGGTATCTTTATGAAAGATATAGATTTTCAGCGGAGGGAATTACGTATCTTTGTCAGCTTCTTGAGTCGTATGTTGCTATTGCGACACATCGAAGTCGTGCACTTACAGTTCCACAGACTGTATGCATAGCATTGAGTTATTTTGCTAAGGGTTTTTCATGTATGCTGTGGCTGATGCGGAGAACCTGAGCATGAACACAGTCTGCCGTGCAATTCGCAAGGTGGTCCTTGCTCTAACTGCACTACTTGATACATTTGTTGTGTTCCTAGGGCACTTGCCCACGCAGTCCATTAAAGAGGGCTTTTATGAAATAGCAGGTAAATTATAACTTAAATTGACTATTTCATCTATAAATAATCTAGGCCCCATGACGTTTACTGTTGCATGTGAAATCCATCATACTCATGATAGGGTTCCCGAGAGTGAATGGTGCCATAGATTTCACCCATATTCCCATTACAGTATCGCTGGGTGAGAAAGAAGGCGATTTCATTAATCACAACTCATTCCACAGCATCAACGTTCAGGTAAAGAATAAAGAAGGATACACATGATTGGTCATACTGGTTCAGGAGTCCTTTAAATGCATATTGATGTTTCCCTCGTGTTAATGCTGTCACCTTGTGGACTTATTGTTAACCCGAGATTTTGCAGATGACTTGTGACAATCAATGCTTGGGTCAGTCCATGACTCCCGGATCTTTAGGGAGTCTGCACTGTGCCACAGATTTGAGCAAGGTATGGCAACTGTAAGTCAAATTTTGTAATACTGATTATGGTAATATTACTACTCATCTTCAGGGCTTAAAGCACCAGTGTGTAACATTTGTAGTTGTTCATTATCAAAACCTGTATTGCCCTTCACTCGCGTTTTCGACTCACAGCTGCTGCTAATGGGTATCGTCGCTTCCCGGCCCCGGCAAGTTTGAAGAAGGAAACATGGAGGACCACACGTATTCAAAATCCAAATTTCAGGAACAGGAGTCTTCTTCTTCGCCCAGAAAAAGAAAAAGGATATTGAAAAGAGCAAGAGACCAGCGTCATCAGAAAAAAAGAGTGAACATTGGAGCTGCTTTGGACGCACACACCAAATCCCAACTAGTTAATTATCCTCCGGATTGCTGCAGTCTCCTTTTCTTTCTCTCTCCTTTCCGTCGGGTGGCGCGCGTGCCCACTCGTGGTGTGAAGCGTGCGTCCGCGCCACTCTCCGACATGAATATCATGCATGAATTCCAACAACCACGGCTGATAGACGGCCTTTTGTACACCTTCGCTTTTTGAAGCGTGAAGGCTACCGTAGCTGCAATACTGCGTGGCGAGAGAGAGCTGATTGCCATATATGATCTCAACGCTAGATGGGAGTAATTCTTACACAATGTAGCTTTAAGGTGAGACACTACAGTCAAAACCATAATTTTTCAATTTTGAGTTGTTGGGCTCTTTTGCTTCCATAGCATTCGTTAATATCATTCATAGCCTGATTTAGGTAACATTTTATAACTTAAACTAAAACTAAGCTAAACTAAACTAAACTAAAAATAATTTTTTTTTATGGCTGTTGAAACTATATTCGGATTTATGTAGTGAAAAAAAAGAGACCTTTGACTCTAATATGTCTTTATCCAATGTTCAGATTTCTGTTCTGGAAATGTATGCAAATTAACACTCCATTAGTTTAACAGATGTATTAATAAGTGAGGAATTGCAACCTCAGTACATAATTTATAATTTCATTTAATGAGGATTTCTATTTCATACAAGGATAATCATGATTATTTTGGGAGTCTTTGACTAAAGATGTTACATTTTTATACTTCTGTGTTTCTTAAAGGTCCAATATGTAATATATTTACTGTAATAAATCCAAAAATGACCCCAATATGTCATCAGATATTAAGGAAACATGCTAAGTTGAAATACTATCTTTTCTGACATCATTGCTAATGCCAGTATTTTCTCCTTTTGAAATTTCCGTTCCGTGACGGAATTTCTGTTTGTGTTTTGGTCTGTGTGTTGTTATCAACTGCCCAGTTTGACAGCCAGGCCGGGTTGCCAGATATACCTGTAAAAACGTAAACCCAGCGCACTACAGCTTTAACGTTAGTACAGCCATGAAAGCAGCACTCAAACGAACGGGATCAACGGAGATAAATTCTACATGACATTAAAAAACGGCATGTTTCTAACAGTTGCGTGACCAGAGACGTAACAAACCCCGGGTAAATATTGGAGATGTATTTGAAAGATAGATACAGTTTAGAGCCCAAAAGGACACCGAGTTGGCTAATTCACTCCTGAACAGGTAAGCATTAGCTTCGGGCTAATTTATCACAGCTACAAGGGACGGGCATTTTATGTAATTTAAACATTGTTTATTGTGTACTCACATTAAATTATATAGCTAGAGTACCCAAGTTGGTTACTCACAAAAACAATTGAGACACAGCCAGTAAAGTGATCCCGACTGGTCCTGGCTAACGACGCCATGCTAACCCTGCTAACTGCTAACGTTATCGGAGGGCCAGGCAAGCAATCCACAGCTGTTTACAAAGTGTACATGCTTTATGTAAAGCACTTTGTCTTGCCTTTGTGTGTGAAATGTGTTTAATGTGTAAACTTGCCTTGCATTTGCACGTTATTTTAAGCCAAGAGAGGGAGGCTGTGAATCGGGAAGAGAAGACTGTGAGTTCGCAGTGTGTTTAGCAATTGTTGCCGCAATAATAAGCCAATGAAGTGTGTTCAGTCGGGTGGAATAGGACGGCAAGGTAGTGGTATTTTTAGTAGTTCCTATCCTGGCGTGTGGAGAGGACGACGAGTTGTCGGGTTTTTAGCGGTTCCTATAGTAATTCTAAGCCGAAAAAGTGTGCCTGTCAGTTGGGTACAGAGCTCCGTGTGAGCACAGGGTTTTATCTAACGTTAGCTACTCCGCTGTCTAACATTGTTGGATGCTGCGGTCTCAGCCTGGCAACCAACATGAACTTCGAGTCTGGGCAGGAGGGGGCGGGTGAGACGACTCTCTCCAGTATTTTGAATTTGTATTGCAGTAACTATTTTAAACACTAGCTGTCAGTATTATATATTGGACCTTTAAATCTTGTCTTATTTTCATTTATGCTTTATGTAAAGCACTTTGACTTGCCTTTGTGTGTGAAATGTGTTTAATGTGTAAACTTGCCTTGCATTTGTTGACCAACCTCCTCCCAAAGAGAACAACGTCCCGCTCCCCTTACCTTTTCTCTAGAGTCATGGTCCATGCCAAACTAAATCTTCAGTGGACATGCTACTATGGATCATCCTCCCTATTGGATAAACCCTTTCCATTTTGGACATTTAATGAGCTTTTCCGCTGGTGCCAATCTCAGGTAACCCGTCGAGCCAGATGGTTTGTTACACAGAATCATCTGAGCAGCCGTCATTGGAAACTTTTTGGGAAAGGGCAGTTCTTTTTCATAATATTCGTTTCGATGTGTCACTATGGGAGCAAGCCTTACTGCGACCCTCAGAAGCACTTATCTCATTACGCCAATCCTGATTGGCAAATTCCACGTAGGGTAACTACTTTGGCAATAAACTCCTTTCTGATTCTGATTGTAGAACAAATCCATACAAACCACGCACGTAGCTACCAGGAGCACCATTTAGCTAGAGTCCTTCTCTCTAGAGGATGAACCCAATTCATTTTGGAAATCCTGTGGTGTTTCTTCTCATGACACCCTTACACAAAACTTGCACACAACATACTTCATAATAGCATAAGATGACTGCTCAGCCATGCCCCTCAGGAGAACCACCTGTTGTGTAGTGTTTCCCGAGGTCAAACTGAAACTTTTTAGCCCCATACTCATAACTTGAATAGTAAAACCATCTGTATGTTTGTTCCATTCAACACTAATATATTCTGGGGTGTAGTGAATATGCAGAATATACAGTAGGCTTTACACTTTTTATGTTGGTAGATGTAGAAAATTAAAACCTTAGGGCAGATATTTAGATTTTTAAATGGGATGAAAAATGATTTTATTAATATTTTTCTTTTTTCTTTCCTCTCTTGTCTAGGATTTGTGATTTTTAGATGTTCTGAAATGTTAGTGTAAAAGTTACTTCAACTTTAGCAAATTATAAAAAAAATTTAGAAAACCATCTACATATTCAACCCTTCTGTCCAGCATGAAATAAATGTAAACCGTGAAATAAAATTCAAGAATGAGAAAACTAGCTAGACACACAACTTGATCAAATACAATGTCTCCATTGGCTCTTTTATTATGTCTTCCTGTGATGGTAAAGTGAGGGTTCACAATTAAAAAAAGAACTTAGAAATGTTGGCTTGCTTGTTTCCAGCAAGTCAAGGGAGTGTCATGGGGCAAAGTGAAAGATCTACTACATGTTGAGCTGTACAGAATATTGTGTTCTAAAAAAGCATCATGTTTAAAAATTGACAAAATATAAACTACATATGCCATACTAAATATGTCTGATTTAAATGGGCAGTGTGTACTCAAGAGGAGGTCACCTAGACTTATATATTGTTTTGTTATCACCAATGTAATGTTGCAGTGTGTTTGCATTAACTCAATGTGCAGACCGTCCTCACCCAGAAAACGGCTGCATAGGTCGATTGTGAGCAAGCAGCTCATAACGACCCATAGTTACGTTTCTTGTTAGGAGGCGACCTCTCATGGCTGTAGTAATTACGGTGAAAGCAAAAGAGGAAGTAATGTGAGGAAGTACAAGAGCACCAAATTGCGCATCAGGAGAAAGGTCAGGGTGGTGGATGTTTCAATCTAACACACTTTCCCCCAGGAGACCAGGGTTCATGTCTGTTTGAAACCAAAAGTCAACTGTCACTTTTTAAAATTAACGGAGTTTACTCCGTGGCGCAATGATGTCCGTGAAGCCACATTACGTCCTCATTTTAATAGTTTTACGTGAGTAAACACGTATTTTTGTTGCCTAAACTTAGCTAGTTCTGTTTCACAATGTTAACTAGGTGTTTACACACCTACACGTTAAATAGAACCACAACCTCTCAGGAAGAACTCAGGTCGTTTGAATGTCTCCAAATCAAGTGCTCTTAAAGGTAGTATGGTGACCCACAAGGGTCTGTTCTGGGTCTTCTTATATTCACTATTTATAATGAATAGAATGACTCTCTGCTACTCCACATTGTTATGAACATTGTTTTGCAGATAATAATGTCTTAAATGTCACATGCGTGTCTCTTAACTGGTTTTGAATACTATGCTTGGGATTTCTTTTCTCAATTTAAAGTAGGGCTGTCAATCGATTAAAACATGTAATCTAATTAATTACATACTCTGTGATTAATTAATCGAAATTAATCGCATACTTTTTAAGAAAGTAAAAAAAGAAAAGAAAAAAAAAGGGTACTAAACAACAGTTGGTGACATTATAGAACGGCTTGTTTATTGCTAAGGCCATATGGTCAAAATTAAATGATTTAATAATAATGTATAACAATAACAATAACTTATTTCACTAGTAAATTGCTGTTGAACGACAAAAACAACCACCAGATGGGAAAAGGACATTTACAATAACTTCAAATGCACCAGGAGGCTGTAGTTTACCAGTTTCATATTCAGTTTCACCGTCTGTGTTGTTTATACAATGTTTATACAATGGGGCTATTTTCTTAAACACATGTTGTAGCTCGAAGGAAAAATCTAGAAAAGCAAAATGAATGCCTGTTTTTGCATTGACAATTATAATTCATGTATTAGTTTTTCATTCCTATCATACATCATCACCTGCTTGTAGATTGATCAAATAAACAGCAGCAACAGTTTCAACTAATGACATCCACTCTGACAGCAAGGGTCCATGAGTATAGACTTTTAGTTCTGAGCTAATTCCTGAGTTTAGTTTCTGTGACTAGCAAAATATGCAAAATCACATTATCAAATCATAATGGAAGATGTACAGTATATCAAGACAGGCCGGTTATAATGAATAATTCAAGTTTATTACAACTTGGATCATATTTTCACCCATTTCTCAGTTTGTGTATAACTACTAGAAACTACTAGTAATTTACTCAATCAGATTGCACCATTAGAATGTATATCTCATCTATTACATAATTTGTGAATTGTTTGCTAGGAAACATAAGTCCTATCCAATCAAAAACTGTGCAAACAGAAAGTTACTGCAGCATCATCATAAATAAACGGTTGGCTTCTTTCCAGTCTGTCTGACTGCTCATGTTTCAGACTTTATGTCATAGTGATGTTGTATTCCCACACCTCATTAATTTATGGGTGTGTAAAATGCTACAATAACTTCGAAATGATGGGCAAAACTACAAAAATATGACCCAAGTTAAACTGGAATCATCCTTTAAGCTTTGTGCAGACCTCAAATTCACTCGATGGCTGAATGTTAACAACTGGCCTAATTAATGAGTGCCAATAACTACATTACCCAGATAACCTTGTTGATGTGTTGATGTGACAGTTGAAATAACTGGAGTATTGCCTTAATCAGGTTATAATCAAATTACAAGCGTGAAAGTAAAGGCTTGATGATGCATATCAAAACGTATGCAGTTTAATGAGGAACTATTATCCTGTGCTCGTCACTTCACTTTTCTCTAATCAACCTCATGTCATGTTTGAGTTTACTTTCATTTGAATTCCCTCTCTGTAGATGAGTACACACTGCCCATTTGGTAGAAAAGTAGAAATGTGAAACATGTGCAGAAATACTGTAGATGCTGATGTCATGCTCAGACTAAGACTGCATCTGGAATGCTCTCAGTACAAAATCCTGAAGTTACATACGACTGTGCTGAGTAGATCTAAAACATAAAGACACAAACAGAAGACAGAGGTGGGAATAAATAAAGTCAGAGTCATTTCAGTACACTGCTGTCTCCTGTTCTGGTGACACGAGCACTACAAGAACTACAAGAACAACAAGAACAACTAAAACAATCAAAAGATGGGAAGATCACCCAACAAATCATTGAGTCAGAACTCTAGATACGGTGAAAGGAGTAATTGCCCCTGTGGTTTGATAAAATCATTCTTTTTTTATACATAAATTGAAAAAATATTTTTTTCACAATTGAGAGGGAAAATAAAATATTTACTGTACAAGAAATGACACCAAACTTGCACTAAAATTTGAGAGGGACCCTCGAGTCCTGATGAGTATAATCCCAAGAAAAATCACCCACAATCCCTTTGTCGATGCTGTTTGGAACACATTGTTAAAAAACACTTGACCTTCAAGTTATTGATAACCAATTCTGATGGTAAGAAAAGCTGTAGAAAAATAAAGTACCAGTAATCTCAAGATTAAAAGACCAAATGCCCTTGGAAATTTTCCTAAACTCCCCAGACAAATTGGAGAGGAATAAACCCACAAATGCTGTACTTTATTTTCTTGTTTCTCTTTAAAAAAGTTTTTTTCATCAGTCCAGCAGTTGATCTTTAATGGAACCAGAGGGGATTGTGGGGAATACTGGGACGGTTCTCCTTCAGGCCAAATCCACACTCGTGGAGGTTAAGGTTCAGAGTCCAACATCGAAGCTTGTTCCCTCTGATGGTCTGCTGGTTCATGTCCAAGGCAGGGCAGTGGCTGTGATGGCTGGGGGGTGGAGACACAAGTGAGGGGGGAGAGTAGGGGCAGATAAGAGACCTGAGGCGTGGTTGAAGAATTGGTAGATTGACAGAAAGAGAGATGAACAGATGGCCAGAGAAAGAAAATAAAGATATTTTAGTGGATTTTAACAGCCAACCATCAACATATAATCACATATTCAATTGTATTCATAGTGTCAAGTTATCTCAGGACACTTGAAGCCCAGTTCAGACCAAAGATTCTCGACGAGACGAAACCCGTTTTAGGAAAAGTTTCAGCGGTCTGAACCCGCCCGTCTCAGCTCGACTCAAACAGCTGATGGTGTTGCTGAGACTCAGCTGATCCGGTCTCCAGAGGCTGGTTTTAAAACATAAGAGATGTCACCTGTTTTAACAGCCAATAGAGAAGTTAGATGGACGGAGGCTCATCGAGCCGCGAGCACGGTATGTGGTGGAGCGAGCTAGAGAGTGACTGAAGAGAAGGAGCGGCGTTAGAACAACGCAGAGAATCGGAAAAATTAAACTTTTTCTCTGTTTCATCTCTAATAGAAATGCAGCATTAGCAAGTATCTCACATCGCTATCCTCATTCATATTTTAAGTCGCTACAAATGGTATCCGGCTACAAAAAAGCCTGAAAAGTCGGAAGTTAACGCGGAAGTACAGAGAGGGGTTGCTCTGGAGATGATACGCTGCCTGGTCTCGTCTCATTGGTGTGAACTGGCAGCTTTCAGAACGCTGCAGACCGGAGACTGGTCAGGAATCTTTGGTCTGAACTAGACTTTACAGATAGAGTAGGTCTAGACCACACAGTATAATTTACAGTATAATTTACAGAGACCCAACAATTCCCCCAAAAGCTATTATTTGGTTGTACGTATGTGAGCATGTGTTCTTGGAACAGGAATTGTGCAATGACTGATGATGTTACACAAATTGAGAAAGGCCTGTAGGCCTCTATCAGGGCCAGACTGGGATAATTTAGCCCAGGCCACACATTCACATTACTTTACTTAAAACACTAACCATGTCCCTTTCTCATATACATATGTGTAGTTTGGCAGCATTCAGCTGCACGGTGCTCCAGGGTTTTTGTCCTTTCAGTGCGCTCCCTCTCAGCTCCACCTGTTTCTCTCTTGTAAGGCTCTGGCTCGTAGATGTGTTGTATGTGTACATGCGTATGACCAATCACATGATGACATCCAGGGATCATACAATATAGCTGTCCCGTGTTGTTTTTACTTTGATTTACCCATTTCATTTAGCATTTCTAACACTGACTGCCTGTGTGAACCGCAGGATTATACAGACTGCTATCACCATTACTTTCCTACTTTTACTTTGGCAAGTTTGCTCATTACCATGCCTTCCTGGTCTGTCAAACATAACTGAGGGCTTCAACCCCCACCTAGACTGGGAGGTGTGTTTACATAACAGCCTGTCAGCCGGCTAAATGGCCCCACTTTCCCAGCATGGACCCATTTAAACCACATAAACAGGCTGACAATAAAGCCACATGGCCATCATTATGGAACATACGTCATGCTTGATGTTGGCACAGTTACCATACCGATTTACTAAGAAAACGGGGGTGCCCAAATGTGCTGCAGCTGTAATAAGTTTGCAGCTGCACGGAACACGAATATGCAAAATAATCTCCTGTGAATATCTTGTTGTTCAATAAAAAGTTTGAATATAGGCGCAAGCTCATCCACCACGGCTGGTTAGGATATCGGTAGGACAGTTTGAGGTCCTTCTGGGGACGCTGCTGAAGAGAGAGAGAAAGTGACGGGAGACGCGGTATGAGCGGACGCGGTATGAGCGGACGAGAGAGAGCGATCGGAGCAGAGGAGAGTTAACGTTTAGCAGAGAAGATATCAAGTGAATGTTCAGTAGCTAGAGTCTACAGTTGGAGCTCCTCCAGAAACAACTGATCCTTTTTACCGAAATCAGTTCCTTTAATTTCCAACATGGCGTCAGTTTCCTCGTGACACAGTCCGTTATAGTACATGGCCTTTGCCTTGCAAAACCTCTCTTCATTGCATCACCAGTCATCATGTATCAAGTTTATAATAATAAAGATAAATCATGAGTTTGAATGCATGGATTCAGCATCCCACTGACTGTAGGAAGGCTATGTAAGCTCAACATGATGTTACAGAAATGTCAATGATCCACGATCAGCAAGTGATGTGTTGTTGTGTCAAGAGTTTGAGTCAGACCAGAGGCAGGATGGTGAAGGTGGGTTCAGTGTGGACACTGTCACGGCACACTATCTTCCTATTGGCTGTTCTGCATGGCTGTCAGGGCGGGGTAGGTGTGGCTTACCTGGTCAAAAAGCCACTAGAGTTTTGAGGAAGGGAGACGTGTTTGAGTGCCGCCAGAAAGTCGATGGAATCCCCTTTTTCCTCCATTATTTGTGTTACAGTTATTGTCCGCGTCTTAAATGTCTACACATGAACTGTCCATGGAGCACCGACTAACCAGTGTCGGAGCACAGAGAGCGAGTAGATTGAGTTGACGGATCGGAGCGGTGCTGGGCAACAAGGCGAAAGGTAGGCCTTTTTCACCTTACCTTTAGCCTGGCAGCCCAACGCTTATCTGTGGAGATTCATATATGACAAGTAATGATAGGATTGAGTATTCCCAGGGTTGGGGTTTATGCCGTGACAACGCTCACCTTCCAAAGGATCAGTGTGTCTTACTCTGGGCTGATCTCTGTCTCCTGGTGCACGACCACTTTGGTAACAGACATGTCTGGGTGCTGCTCCTTCGCCTCTTTAATGGCCTGAGCCAAAGCCTGAGCAGCGGAGGAAGGACAACAATGCAGTCTAGTTAACATGATTAATGAGTTTAATTAAAATGACTTCATGCAGAACAGATTTACTTGATATATGAACACAATTGCTCTATGAGGTTAATTAAGCCAACAAATAATTCCCGCTTCACATATCAGGGACATATGCATTTCAGCCAGAACATCTATAAAGCACCTGCTTCCTGCAGAGCTTTGAGGGAAAAAAAAACATTCTTACATCATTTAGTGACAGTGAAGTTTAGTGAAGCATGAAACAATACTCATCTACTCATCATTTACATTCCTCACCTTGTCGTGATCAATTTCAGTGTCTCCAGTGATGACGATTCTCTTCTCAATGCGAGTCTCAGAGATCCCTCCTTTCACCGTCTACAACAGACACATGATGACACAAGATAAATATCTAGAAGCTAGGAAAAACATGCACACATTCAAATCCATCTTTATTATCCCTCTGAATTTTGGATGACAACAGATCCACACTGGCAGAAAAGTCTGACACGACTTGTTGATCAGCGGTAAGACCAGAGTGCTGTCTCTCTCTGAAATAAGGTGGATCCAGGCACAGGTTTGGAGGACGATGCAAAAGAACATGGATGTAAGACACGCACAAAATATACCGGTAGAGCAATGACATATGGCTAATCTATCTATTGTTCATTTGAACAGTGTAACTGCAGGTTTTTAGGATAACTCATGTTGCACCGTGTAGTTTTGTGTCTTTCATGGAGGTTTCTGAAAAGCTGAGGCATGCTTCTGGGTGTGTCTTTTATTACCCAAACCAACAAAATATCAGACTAAACAAAGGAACCTCAAGGGTTAGGGTTGGGGTTAGGGGGCTAATATGGACAAAAACACAGAACTACGTTTCAAATGTTCACATAGACATCCACAGGAAAACATGTTGGAAGCGAGTGGAACAGAGGCTAGCCAGCTCTCCAGCAGGGACTTACACAGGGTGTAGTGAAGGGTCAATAAGTGATGAAACAGGGATAAGTATTGTACAACATGGTGGTGAGTGACTGTGCAGATGTGTACTGAGTGAGTGCGGGGCTGTTGGTGAGCTTTGCACACCTTGGTGATCTGGGTGGTGGTGGTGGTGCTGACGGTCTCCGAGGTGATGGTCTGGGCACTCAGCAGCACTGCTGAGTCCCTCTCTGCCAGGCTGTCCACTGGCTGTGGGAGAGACACCTTTTGAAGGGTTACACAAGAACCTCAAATCAATCAATTGAACATACTCAATGATCTCCTATCTGTTATGTGTATGTGTGATTTATGTCATTAAAACATTCTAATCCTACTTGCCTGGGTATTGAACTGTTTTGTTATCAACCAAAATGAAGCTGGCATTGCCGTTTTAAATTGGTGTTCTTCTTTACTCTGACATTTTCTGATTTAAATAAAAAGTTTCTCATTACGGGCTGGATTTAGTTCTTGTACAGCTGCTTGTGTTTAACTACTTACATATTTGAGATTTATTTGTATATATATTTGTAGAAATTGTAGAAAAACATCTTTATGTTTAATTAGGTACCAAAAAATAGTGTTTTGGTTCTGAAACTCACGTAAAGTATCAGTATTACCAACTGGGCAAACAGGGCACCTGTCCTGCGGACCCTCGGGACGCCCAAAGGCTCCAGGTCCAACGTCCAATGGTAAATGGCTGCATTTATACATCACTCTTATCCAAAGTGCTTTACAATAAGTCTCTCATTCAGCCATCCACACTCACACAGTGATGGCAGTGAGCTGCTATGCAAGGGTTCAGTGTTTGGCCCAGGGACACTTTGACGTGTAGACACTTTGATGTGTGTACACTTTAACATAAGGACAGGAGGAGCCACAGCCGCCCAATGTGTGGCATCTTGGGCCTTTAGTGGGCTCATCTTTGGACATAATATATGACCGTTTGTACCAACCTAAAGGAGCCATGGATGGAAAAACTGTGTAATGTTCCTGCCTGTTGAGTGGCTTAGCTTAGACTGATATTAACAAACTGGCAGAGGTCCTCTACAGTCAACATATGGAAACAGGTTTACAAGCATGTCTTTACAAATAACTGCATTGCATACAATTTAGACTTTTATTGCATTTAATCAAGGCCCAGAATTCCCCTTACCTGTGCTGACTCGTATGTGATGGTCTTGGTCTCAGTGTGAACTAAAGGGATGTCCTTGCAGGTCACAGTTCCTCTCAGGGAGTTGGTGACGTCTGAGATGGTGATTGTCTGGGTCTTTAGCACAGGAGACTGGAGGGATCAGACCAACAGTCACAAACTAACTCTCTGAGGGTTCCATCAAGACTAAAACTACTGGAGCTGTGGATGTGTTAAAGAAGGCAGGAAATCTAGATTACTCATGAAGTTACTATTGTAACTTTAGTCATGGACTACATACAATGAGTTAGGATTTATTTTACGCATATCTTTGTTCAAGTGTGTTAACAGCACGTTTGACCACTGTCTTTGACATTATGTTGTGTTCATATGAAGCCATCAGCAGGATAAGCTGCACTTGTGTTACATTTGTGGTGAATCAACTAGTTTGATAGTCATCTCTACTCATTAAAACCAAATGAATGCTTTGAACTGTAGACTGATCTGCCTGCCTACATCAATACTCAAGCTCACTAATGAAACTCTGATCACCAGTGTTGGGAGTAACGCATTACAAAAGTAACGTAATTACAGTAATTTTACTGTCCAACACTTAACACTCCAAGCAAAAGGTGCTGTGCGTAGAAACCCGGAAATTCAGATGTAGGTAAAGTAACAACATTAAAAGCAATTTCCAAGCAAATGGTGACAATTCTAGGTGATGGCAAGACAACATACACAATTAACACACAGAATACTGATTAAGCTACAAATATACGATATAGAGTTTTCTGTACCTTTTAAGATCAGATCTGCATTATTTGGCTACATAAAGAGTAGGTGGACAGAGCAACATGTAGCAAATGGCAGAGGTTGCATCAGATGTACGCCAAATGGGTGACAGCGGTGACTTTCACACATGGGTGTGTCATGTGCATACCCTGTACACTCTAGACCCATCATCATAGCATGCATGCAAGACAACAAACTTATAAATTGGTTCGTTCTGACCAGAAGACCACAATTGTATTATACACATTCAAATGTACACGTCATGTACACGATTTGATGCATTTATTATTTTATAGTACCTATGACAACCTTACTGTAGCTCTAAATAATACTGGAAAAGTCACAATATACCAAGAAAGATCATTGGCTGAGTAAGAGAAAGTCCATCAGTAGACAATGAAAAACAACTGAAATGTTTCTTTAGTATCACAGTGAACAGTACAGGCTTATAGATTCAGAATTATCCAAAAGTCCAATGACACTGAATCATCAGCAGCTCATACAGATGTGCACACACCCTACTATTGGCTAAGTATGTGTACTAAACATGCACAGTATTTTATGGATTTATTTAGTTGAATAGCAGTGTTGTAAAAGTAGTAAAGACACATTGCAGCTTGTATTATGTTAATCCCACCAACATTTCAAAGGGTAAACATTATACTTTCCCAGAGTTCATTTAGATCCAGTCACACTTTGTCAAACATAAGCAAATGGTCAACATTTCCTGTCATAATTTGAAAGGCTAAAACAAAACCTGAAACATTTCTCAGGAAACTCAAGAGACGTTTGGTTTGGCCTTGGTGTTGTGGAAGTCACACAGAGAAGTACAATGATCAGGTGTAAGAGGGAACTAAAATGAAAGATGACATGGCCCACTGAGATGACTCTACTTATCTTAGTGGACCACACACAAGTGCATCAACATACAGTACTTCCAGCATTAACAAACAGACCGCAACAAAACTTCACCACATGTACTGTAACCATGCAGTTAAAGATTTCCAACGGTTTTTCAGCGTCCACTGATCAGGCTGTGCTGTTTGGACACATACACAGAGCAGGGTTAAAGCTAAATATGCAACTTTTCACACCGAATAACAATTGAAATATAGCTACTATTAGCAGAATGAGAATCACAGTATCCTGCAGCATCCACTGTGTGACAACATTGCTACTTTCCAAAGAAGCCAATAACTGGATCAATAGTTAAAAGGAGGCTGTGAAAACATAGCCAAAAGAGCCTTTATTGTAAGCAGTGCCAGAACAATAACCCAAATTTACAGTTACCACAACAACACCTTTTTTATCTTGATGCTTTACTTTTACAAATATGAACATGTTTTTTTTACTAAACGTTTTTAGAAACCAAAGTTCTAATTGTTAAATACAAGCCAATACTTGGACTTTGTCTTAATAAAAAAGTGTAAAATTAGCAAAATTGTGATTTAAATCAGGAAATATCTGATCAAAGAATAAGCAACAAGGTTTCAAATCTGACCATACATCCAATGCCAACTTTCAGTACTTTTCTGTAGTTTTTGCTATTTGGTGCCATGGACACATTAAGGTCTATATTACACTGAGGGTTTATACCCAGCCCTAGTTGCCCTAAGACTTCATAGTACTCCCTAATTTCCTTACCCCTATTCTTCACCGGGCGTGTCTTTGCTGCATTCCGGCGCCACGGGCCCCACGAGCAATCGCGGCCATTCAAGTCAATGCTTGATATTCCACCAGCGCCACGGCATTTCCCAGAAGCGTGCGTGAAGCGTCTCTCCGCTCCGCTAAAGATACACGCCAGGTCTATTTTCACACGAGCGGCAGGGTGTTCAGACAGCCGGGCAGGAAGAGAAACAGCGAGAGCATCCAGTCAGTTTACCAAAACATACCCCCACGATATCGTATAGGTCTCCTTTACAACACCACGGACGACAAGAGATTCATCTTGGAGGTGGAAAAACATAACAGACACCACAGATCTTTTTTTATCAGGACTACACCAGAAAAGAGAAGGCATGGAGTTTAACTGCAGGAGTGCTTGGAGTGGAAGGTAGATCCTAGCTTAATAAACACGGCATTGTTCTGTAAAGCACTTTTAAAGACAATATAATCTGTGAGTTGGGCAGCAAGACACTCCGCTTCTGAGACGCTCCCGGTGGGGTACGGTGCGTGGCGGAGGACGGAACAAAATCGGAACGCAGCCAGACCAAAGCGCAGATGCGCCCAGTGGAAAATGGGGGTTATAGTACTGACAGAAATTGGTAAAAAAAAAAAAAATGGAGAACTGATATAGATAGAAACAACACTGACTATATTGACCGTAGACTCAGATTATATCAGATAGTTTTAGCATTGTAATGCTAATAATGGAGAAAGAATGGATGGATTTATGCCAAAGGCCACTTTGAATTCCAGGCTGTTCCTGATTCTCTGTGCTGTATGAACTCCTGCTTGATGCATTCACACTGGATACATCTGCAGTCCACCATTTACTTCCAGTAGATTTAACCATAACCATGGTCTAATCTTTACAAAGTGCATTAGTTACCTAACCATACCTTGGTTGCCACATGCACTTACTGTAGAAAGAAATAATTTTAAAAACATTGGCATTGAACATTAAAAAATGTCACGTTGTAGTTTCATATCGTAAAATTTAATTGCAGATAATAGGACCTCACGTGTGCTTGGTCTGCTATCTGTAAACACAACAGATCATACGGTGTCCCGTATGGACCTGGCCAGCCATCAGCTGGGTTCTGCCTGCTTACCATACAACAGGAAACCAGGAACAACAAGAGTAAAGGAAGAAGAAAGAGAAGAGATCAACCAGCTCTGTCAGCTAACTTTTTTATGTAGCCCAAGTTCACTTTTAACCTCAGATCATATGGCTGCTGTTCTGCTGCTGTCAAGTTTTAAATTACTTCCTGTCTCAGATAGTATCTGGAATGTACTGTATTTATGCATCGATATGTTGGACTATTGTACAATCAGCGTATCAGTAGCAGCCGAGTTGAGTCAGGCCACCCGAGTATACAGCTTTCTAGTACTGAAGCGTCTCAACAGGGTACACATACGCCTATGGAATGGTAAGCCCCAGAAGGAAAGCATGCATCAGTTAGTCACCCCCTGCACTTCTTAAACCAAGTTAAGTTTGTCAGCCAGTAGCCAGGAGAGTTTGTAACACTGTTTAAGGCTGTAATGCTTCCATTTAGATGACTGGCAGTTAGTTGGTAATAACAAAAGCTGAGTAGATGGGAGGAGGCAGGAGCCTTCGTCAGTGTAGGAGTGCGAACATATGGCTATTTCCTGGAGGTAGTACCAGTGTAGACCCGGTGAGAATCAAACTTGCCAAAGAATCATTTGTTTATTTTTAAAGCCAGTCCTGTTACTGCTCACTGCTGGAGACAGCAACTACACCAAGAAAGTTGACTTGAAGCTGTTATTCTTGTGCTACAGTTCTACCTGCACCTTACTGCCTCTTTTTTAGACAAAGACCAAACTCCAACTCTACTCTTTGGTCGACAATAGCAATTTGCAATTTGGGAGATTATAGTCACACTGGTCACTAAGTATGTAGTTATTATGGTTTGTCCACACAGAACTTTTAAAAAAAAAATTTGATAAAAGTGCATTCAAAGTAAACTGAGTTAGTGGACAATGAACGTAACCTGTGTGTTTAAGAATCCACGTCATAAATATACAGAGACTAGAGGAGATTAACAGAAAGAACTGGAGTTTCTGGTGAGTTCTGATTAGCCTGATTCTGAGCCGGCGCTAGCCACAGCCAATTGCTATCGCTGTAACATCGCTACATTGGCTGTTTCGAGTGAATAACACAGACTGCACAAACAGTCCACCGATCAGATTTGTGTGAATAACACAAGGTGACCATTCATTTTATGTTTGGTCTGAACATCTGTATTGTGGATGGGAGCATGTCTATGTTCCCTGGGTCCTATGTTTCCCTCTTTGTATGAGACTGGGGAACATAGGACCCTTTTTCAAAAAAATGGTCCTATGTTCCCTGGTCTGTTACTTTTTCCACCATTACTGCCAAATTCCATGACTAACCCTAACCCTAACCCTAACCCTACCGTAAAGATTGATAGATTGCGGGGAACATAGGACCCTTTTCCAGAAAAAAGGTCCTATGCTCCTCGGTATGTATTGCTACAGGGGAACATAGGACCCAGGGAACATAGGATGAGCCCTTGTGGGGATCAGTTAATACTCTGAGCAGGTTTAATCAAAATCGGATTGGGTGAGACAGTTAATATGATGGGTTCTTCCTTTCTGGACTCTCAATGTCTCTGTTCCATTCCATTAAAGGAACACGCCGCCTTATTGGGACTTTAGCTTATTTACCGTAACCCCCAGAGTAAGACAAGTTGATAAATACCCTTCTCGTGTCCGTGCGTGTTGTAACGCTGTCTGACGGTTCCACCGGTAGCTTAGCCTAGCACAGAACCTGCAGGTAACTGGTTCCAACTAGCCTACTGCTCCGAATAAGTGACAAAATAACGCCAACATGTTCCTATTTACATGTTGTGATTTGTAGAGTCACAGCGTGTACAAAAAACGTAACATGAGACACAGCCATCTTCTAACCGTAAACAAACTGGGAACTATATTCTCAGAAAGGCGAAGCTCTACTACTTCTGCTACTTGGGCGGAGTGATTTGCTCGCAGCAAGCCTTTCTGAGAATATACTGTAGTTCCCGGTTTGTTTATTTGAATGCTGTCACTTAGATGAATCATGAGTCTTTGGGCAGGATTTCAACAAGCTCAGTCTGTGCCAAAGAGAAAAGTTGCATATTATAGCTAGGCAAACAAAGAATACCTTCAACAGTCACGCAAGCAACACTTATCCTGTTAGGCTCACAAAACCCTTTCAAAACCCACTGAATTATGTCAGAATTACAACTGCACTCCCAATACTGTCTTCTTATCTGTAGCCTTGAAAGACTAATGGCTCAGTAATTACCTAAACTACAGGCAGCAAAGCAATTGCCAGTCATGATCACTGTTCTCATCCTCTGGAAGATTACAAAAAGAAGGACTCTGCTTTTATTATCCCATTCTGACATTGTTGTATTATCATCTCAGCATCACATCATAGTTGTGTCTACATGGTTGGCCCAATCTGGGTTATAAAGTTAGAATCAATATTTGTCCCTCGACATGTTACTGGAAAAAGTATAAAATTGTTGTGATGCATTCCTGAGTAATTCCTTTTCTCCACTAATGGGTTCTTAACTTACACTTGGCCTGATTGTCTGCTGATACTTGGTCCAACATTAACAGGGCTAACGCATATCAGTCTCTACTTAACTGCACACAAATTGTTAACAGTCTGAGGGCCAGATGTACGTATATTTGCGAATGTAGTGTTATCAGCGCCATGTCCAACCCGCAGAAAGCGCACGCTGTGATACATCAGCTTACGTCAAAAGTGCAATTGAATGGGCCTCTTTCTCTCTTTCTATTATGGATCAGCCACCGACAGTCAAAACAGCGAAAACAAAGATTTAGCGATAACAAAGTTGATCTGCTTGTTTATGAGGTAACAGCTTGATGCGTGTTATTTCGGTTTAGTGGTGGGGAAATGTATGTAATGACTAGTGCGCTGTAGCAAAGCGTTAAGTACTGGTGCTATGATATGGCTGAGTGCAGACTGCGATATTCCCACTGCTGATGCTATGACTGTTTGAAATGATCCTGATGCCAATATTTGTAATGTAGCGAGGAGTTTAACAACTGCTGGAAAGGAATGTGAACGCTAAGTCGGAGATTCAGTGTCATCTTTGATTTCTTCCAGTAACTGTAATATTGCATGGCTGCTTAATCTGTAACGCTTAATGATTTTGTGTTCACTCAACTGAAAAAGTGTGATCCTTGTGGCAAAAACCTTTTCAGCTCGTCTCCTTGGCCTATGTCTTCGTCTTGCTCGGATTACTGCTGCCATTTCACCAGGAGGCATATGCGAGGAAACCCGCTTCCAGGTTTACACCTGCTTTTAAGAGGCGGAGAATTTTCACCACAAAATAGAGGAGTGCTTTCACGGGCGTTTTTTGTACATACCTTAATATGTATGAATACATAATTAGGCACACTTTACGCTTCCCCTCCCATTTCTTTATGGGAAAATCCCACTTTCCCCTTGACCCTACTGTGAATGCATATGCATGACACGGAAAAGAGCAATTTGCCATTTTCAGTTCCTGCGACAAGCAGTCTGCACTTTTACCTCAGTGCGGCCTGTTTGTACGTACCTTGCCATGCTTTTACGCGCACGTTGCGAAACAAATACGCCTGAAGTGGGCGCAAAAACGTTAGTACATCTGGCCCTCAGAGCTTTGGTCAACTGACTACGTATATATATATATTTGTTACCTTGCCACATAACTAAGTGTTGTCCAGGGGCTGCATAACAGAAATGTCCAACGTGAGATCTTAGTATACTATATTTTGAAATTGAACATGCAACCTACTACTTTGCTGTAGTACAGTCACTGGAAATCTACTCAACAGCAGAAATGCTAACTCCTAAGGAGAAAATATGTACAATGCAAGCACTAAATGGAAGGTATTAGTAACAACCTTTTCCCTTTCCTGCACAATGCAATCGTGAAAGTTGCATAATCATGTTTCATTTACAAGAACACAGGGAAAAAAAATATTTTGCTGATTTCTTTAAGCGAGACGATGTAACTTTTGAGATAGGAAATAGCACTTCCTGCAAGTAGCAAGTCCTGGCAATAAATGCTTAATTGACTTTGCTTTAGGGCTTTAGCTGTTACAGTCTTACTTGGTTTGGTATGCCCAGTAGCATTTGGCGGTTTGGCAGATCTGTTAACCTTTGGACTCTCCACATGATGAAGCAGAGTGTTCAAGGCTCTAGAAAGAACCATACTTGATATTCAAAGAGTCTGGAGGATGTGTAAAGTTTTTTCTTTTTGTTTACCAACCAGAAACCGAAAAGAAAAAGTGTATCTGTCTGCTCCAACATACGCAGCTAATGTTAGCATGCCTGGCAAACTTACAGTAGTGACTTAGAGTTCCTTTCAAGGGAAAGTAGCATATCACTAAAGGGATACTTTGCCGATTTGATACCAGCTCCGTGTCATCTTTGTGTGTTTGGAAAGTGCTTTGCTGCTCTGCTTCGTGCACTAGCGCCACGGAGGGAAGCCAAGCACCCTTCATCTGCACACACTGCTATGACACAGAGCTGGATTTAAATCAGCAAAACATATCGTTAACTACATTTTGTTGGGTAATAGGTTACATGAGAAAAAACATCCTGTGTGAGCTGGTCCCAGATGCAATGGTATCTCTGGTTTGTCCCTGTCCTGTTTGTTGGATTTTGGAAAAATGTAGTCCTCATTCCCAGAGCCTGTAGAGATGTAGGAATTAATCTCTAACAACTCATTTTCAAAGTAGTACTCCCCTCACTGGCGACTGATGACAGTACGTTACTTCCTTGATGAAAACTTACAAAAAAAAATAATCTATAATAATCTGATAACCCTGTCCAAAATAATAGGCTGCTAAGCCATAAACCCTATAGATAGTGATTGTATAGGCTAATTTTGTACTCAACGAAATGTGACAAATTGGTGTAGCAACAGACTGAATGTACTCCTGAAGTGAAGATGATGTGGCGGTGTGAACGGTTTTGACACTTGCACTTGACTTAGGAAAAAAAGGGAACAAACTACACAGTCACTGAACACAATGATTTGTAATTGTGATTTCTCTACAAGCCTCTGTGTTGCTTGTCCAAGTATGTTTTTCTATAGTAAGCAGCTGAACAGGGTTACGTTAGAACAACATATCAAGTTGTACTGTGTTGTCAGGGTAACCATCTACTCCACAACACAACAGCAATGCTACTCATTTGTTTCTATGCCTTCTACAGGGTTCAATACCTGCTTAGGATGCTGACTTTTTGCCTATGACACGCAGCTGTAGCTTCAGGTTTTGAGCATGATACAGTATTGTGTATGTAGGTATGGCTGTATCCTCGGTCAAAAAGAAGTCAGCAGAAGACACCACCTCAACCACCTCAGGTAAAGTTCATCAGTGAGCCTGCTGGAGCGGATCAAATCTGCCTGGGACAGTTGTCATTTCAGGTGGCAAAATTGATGTTTTTGGTTAAAACTGACAAGACTGATATGCATGTTGCTCTGTTGTAAAGGACCCCCTGTCTCAAAAATTATAATGACGATTTTCAATTAGAAATTTGCCATTATCATCAACACTTGATAGGTGTGGCAACAGTAACTAAGCTGGGGCTTAGCAAGAGTCAACTGCCACCTGTGGCCGCAGCGACTGTTGTCCTGGAAAAGTTACATAGGCTCGCTTTAAAGACTCAAATTTATTAGTGCCATTTCAGGCTGAACTGAGGCGCATGAAGGCTACGAAAGGAAACTGCGCATAGAACCGATAGAAATAATGACTTCAAGGTAGAGGAACAAAATAGAAGTTGAATGAAGCAGTCTGTAAATGGCTGAGGGCACCTTGCAGGATAAATGTTCAGGGATCTAGGGATGTATTTGTCTTTAAATGAAGGCGAGCCACAGCATGGTCAGGGCCATCACCAGCAGCCCTGACAGAAAGAAAGACATCCGGGAATGCTTGAGCCTGGCCTGGTTCAGCTCACATGGGTTAACCAAGCTCCTCCGCTCATCTGGCACATTGATAGCCACCTTTAGAGTGTGACCATGAGCTTGTTCTTCCTCCTCCTCCTCATCATCATCATCATCATCATCAACCCAATCAACCTCACTGTCCTCATCCTCTTCTTCCAGCAGGCAGTCCCGTGTGTACAGCGGGGGTCCCACTGGCGCTGGGGACAGACTACATGCTCTTACCTTGTGTCCGAACAGAGTCGGCCTCCCTCGCTGTGCTCAGCAGCAGCAGCAGCAGGCCAAGAGAGACAGATAACAATGAACAGACACGTGGGATATGGTCAATTGACAGGAGAAGGAGGAAAGGGGATAGAAGGATGAGGGAATGGAGGAAGGGGATGAGTAGGGAAGGTACAGGAAAGGGAGGCGCTGAAGGCTGTGTAGCATGGAGGGGACATGCTTTGGGAGGATATCCCCTGCAGCTTTTAAATTAAGTTGTTTGTGGTGTTGTCTGAAAGAAGAACATTAACATGAACAGACAATTCACGTCTCAACGCAGTTACTCCGTCTGTTAGCTTTGGGAAGTCAAGTAAGCTCAAACTCACATTATGACAAGGTTATGATGCCGGGTGGCTTGCAGTCATATTAAACTAAACACATCCGGTTCTTACTTCTATGTGTAAGTAGTGTCACTGTTGACTGCTGAACTTTCTTTTCTTTTCACAGTTACACAATTACTACCACAGAAAAAGGATTTTTAGGATTGTCTTAAAATGAAACTAAGAGACTAAGAGACATTTCTGGTTTATGTCAACTTGGATCTTATTTTCGTAGCTTATTCATAGTTATTCTATCAAAAAACATTGTACACCCCAAAGTAATTTCCAGAATCTGAGAACACTGTGACAGCCTGAAAGGGCAAGAGACATCAGATGATTAGACAAGTTACTAACAAGCCAGATTATCCAAACCACTTAATGTGTCGGTAAAACAGAAAGGATTAGCTTTGGCTAACCCTGCCCTAACCTTCAAATAGGGGTTACCCAGGGTAAAACCCTAATCCTGAACTCGAAATAGTGTTGTCGCTAATAATGCCGTATTACACAGTAAAACTGTGAGTGTGCACTACACACTACGTCAAGTATGGGAGGTCTGATTACAGATTTACAGACTGTAAAGCCCCTTGAGCGATATTGGGCTGTATAAATACTGAAATATTGAAAGAACCAGAGAGTCATGTCTCTAAACTATAATTGTTTGCAATTTGGATAATAATTTTACAGATGATGTATGGGTTCTCTTCCGAATAAGTTTGGCTAACCTTGTGGTTTGTTTCCAACCTGTCTGGTCATCTGACAGCTTCGACTGTATTTCTTGACTTGTTAGACTCTTTTTAGTAATGTCGCCACGTTCATAGATCTCACCAATTAACTTGTTGAATACAAAGTTATTAATTGTAACAAACTGGAATTATGTAATTATATGAAGTTGTTTTAGGATTTCAGGCCCGATAGCTCTATTAGTTAGGCTTCAATTACATAATTTTTCACATGCTGCATGAAACAACAGTTGGCTTTCAAACATGTCATGTATAGGGTTGGGTACTGAGACCCGGTGCTAATACGGCACCGGTGCCTAAACGACCGGTATCTACCGGACAGAATAGCAACGGGGATTTCGGTGCCTCATTTCAAATGCCTGCTCTGCTCCTGATGCTCCGAAACAGACGTTAGAGGCAACAGAAACATCGCTGCATGTCACGCTAGTTAACACTACACTTGGCAGCAGGTAACGTTAGCCTACCGTTAGCTAGCAGCTGGGTTAAACACGGTTAAAATGCTGACAGCTAAACGGTGTAAAGTGTGACTGTAGTTCACTGTAGAGGATTCCAACACCGGGACGTTAACAGTCTGCTGCTGCCGTTGTCGAAAAACCCATAGACAATAAAATAAATGGACAATGTGACGCCGTTTTCTACGGAGACCAGTGAAGTATATTAGAAGCACTTTTCCGGTGATGGCTGAGCGTTACTGCGCAGTCTCAAACTGAGCTTGAAGATGTAGATGTGACGTGAGCAACCTGTCTGAAAGTTGTAAGTCTTCTGGTAGCTGTGCCAAGAGAAATCTCAATCATTCCGAATCTTGCAGAGACGGAGAGTGTAGGTATATGTAAGGAGATAACATGGACACAGGCTAATTATTGCTAACTAAAATGCTAGTTAACATTAGTAATTAAACTTAAACAGCTAATGTAAGTCGAAACTGCCTGCAAGCTTCTCCTGTACTGACATGTATTTGTCTACTATTTGACAGAATGTCGCGTGGTTATGACACAATCGTTAGCCTATTTTTACAAAAACAGCTGCTACGGAACCATAATGTGAGATACAAGGTAATGGAGCCTTTTATACATTGTCGTGTTTCTTTAGAAATAAACAATGGACAAATAGAGTCTTTAAACGATTCAGATGTAAAGTTATTCGCTGTCAAAGTGGCGCCAAAATGAATGGCAGTCAATGGAATGCTAACGGCACCTGATGGCTTATTAGCATCAAAATGGCTCCATGGGAGGTACGGTTTGTGGAGGCTGGCTTACCCCCTTGGAAAAACCACACAGATGGTGCGTTCACTTGAAACTCGCCTCGCCAGCCTTTGCATTCAAAGTTATTGTAAAAGACACTGTTCCCTAGCTAGTCGTTTTTTGTTGTTGTTTACCAGCAATTTATTGGTGAAATAAGTTATTGTTACATTTTTAATAAATCATTTAATTTTGACCATATGGCCTTAGCAATAAACACGCCCTTCTTAAATGTCACAACATGTCGTTTTGTGCTCCTTTTTTAAATTTTACTTTTTTAAATATTTTTTGAAGTATTGGTTCAGGCACCGGCACCGTTTTAAAAGCATCGTTTTAGCACCGGGATTGAAAAAAAATCCAAACGATACCCAACCCTAGTCATGTATTTTCTTTGCATTATATTTTTACACAATCTCTGCTCTTGTCCCATGGCATCACTAAAGTAGAAAATCATCTTGACTCTTTGGTAAATTGATTACCATAACTTATAAGGGGGTGAAGAAGCACCAACTCCCTCACCAACCATTTTATTATTTTGTTAATGTGGACATTTCCTCTCACTGTTTTCTTTATTTTCTTATTTTATAGTTCCTACATTAATTAACAAAGACAACAAGTTGATTTGTTTGGATGAATGATGTACATCACCTGATTACTGACCTGAGTATTGACCTGATTGGCCAGTTTGAACTGGAGAGGCGGGCTCTAATCCTATTTGTGTGAGTGGAGTGAGTGACAGTTTTTGGGACTGTTTTATTTGAAGAGTAGCACCAGAACAGTTTGAGCAGTGTAAAGAGGAGTTCCCTCTCTGTTTTTCTTTGTTTCATGTTTTTTTGAAGACTGAAAGTAAAAGTCTAGCAGTTTTTCCGAGCAAACCTTCCTGCCAGCGTGATGTTTTATCTTCTTCACGATTCCTCTGAGCTACAACACAACGCAACGCACATTACAACATAGTGCAAGAACTGCTGCCTGGAGAAATAATCCTGCCACAGAAGTTGTTCTGTTTCTGTACTCGCCAGTTGGTGGCCAGCTCTGAGTTAGAGCTGGTCGATATATATGAACTGTGTTGAGTAGCAGACAGGTAAGATAATTACTAGAGATGCACCGATTGACCGGCCGGTGACTGGAATTGGCCGATTTTCACGTCATCGGCCATGACCGGCGACCTGCCGGTCAGTCTGACATATGCCGACTTTATGCCGGTCAAATTCACTCGGGCGCCGCATGATTTACATCGCGCAACATCAGCACCACACGTGCACATGCAGGGTTTCCGCTATATGCATGTAGCAGCGGCGCACTGCAGCTCAAACAGCTGTTTATGAAATGTCACAAAGTCGTAATTATACACGGCTCTGCAGAGCCGTCTGCTCTACTGATCTCAGGCGAACAGTAAGCCGCTCTCTCTCTCTCCCCTCTGAGGCTGAAAAACTGGAACATGAAAACCGCACTCACGCAGGTCCCGTGAAATATGACAGCTACAGTTTATTGGAAAATAGCATTGGGCACACTGACTTTGATGAATTTACTGTTTATCAGATCCCAGATGAGACAAGAAGCTAACGTTAGCAAACGCTGTGGTCCCTCTGCCTCTGACGCCCCGCTGGCCACTGTAGGAGACGCTGTCTTTAAAAAAAAAACACTATATTCCTCCGACACGCTGTATTAACGTTACTGTTTAAAACGCTTTCCAGGTTAGTGTGGATGCATACAGCTCAAAACCTACATTAAAAACTTAGTAATCCTCCCTCAGTGTTTAGTTTTGTTGCTAAACTGTGTGTAAAATGAGCGGTGACGTTAAATCATCTGTTTCAGGTAACGGCACTCTAGGGTACCGTCTATTTGCTGGATTGTTCCGAGGTAACCGTCGGTAGCTAATGTCAGCAGATGAGCCTGTTGACAGCAACGGTAGTGTTCATATTTATGCACAATGATACATAAAGCAAACTTGCTAAAAAAGGAACTACACGCTGTTTTCAGGTAACGTTGCTGTTGACGTTCAAACAGGCCTGTGTGTGTGTTTTGAGAAATATCTTTATACTGCATTAAGGCTATATTTATTTTATTTTTATTTGTTATTTATATTTTATTTTATTGCCATTACCTGTTTTCCCTGTTTTCATACATACAGAAGTTTAGTTTGCTAAATATATTCATATACATTTTTTTTAGTTGGATATTGGATGTGAAAAGAAGGAAATGGTTCTTCCATAACATTGCACTTTAGATGTGTGTTAATTTCCCACACCAGGAGTAATTTATATAGTTCTATTTTATAGCGATCGATTATCTATTCAAAATGTTCTATGCAAAATGTAACATTTTCTATTAAAGAAAAGACAGAAAATAGTGGTTAGAAAACAATGAAATTGGAATCGGCTAAAATCGGTATTGGCTGGTCAAACTCAATGAAAAATCGGAAATCGGAATCGGCCTAGAAAATTGTAATCGGTACATCTCTAATAATTACTTTTGTTATAATGACAACATCCCGAAGGATGCATTTTCTATGAACACGTTGGAAAGCTGCCAGGCAGATTCAACAGAGCTGCAGAGGCTACAGGTGGGAGGGGTAAAACACTTTTCATTCCATGGGTCACCTGATTTTGAGAGTACATTAAAGACCATTTGCTAAACCCCTCCCCTAAATAGCGATTGTCCAATCGCAGTTAAGCAACTGGGTAACACTTTAGTGTACTTGAAGGGGTGTGCATAGGACTGACATGACACAGTCACAACTATGACATGACACTGGCCATGACCACGGATGCTACTATGTCAGTATTTAAATTGGCTCTGTCGGGCTCTTACCTAGATGGCATTGCTAAATGTTGATTCATCCTCATTCTCAAAGAAAATCATATAAATGATGTCATAGATGTAATCTCTGTGTTGCTTGTGCAAGTTCTGCTTTGTGTTACAAAGAAAAGAAACTGATAATAATGCATTTTTTTGTTACTATTTTTTGTTCTATAATATTAGGACGATCTAGCTCTACTATGCAATAACAGAACAATGTTGCTTCTTGATTTCTGTGACTTCTACATTGATTATTAACTGGTGAGGATGCTGACTTTTTGTCTGGGACTTTTGGATTCTGTCGTTTGTAAAACGATGACAGCTAGGGACAGTGTCCAATCACTTTTGACAGAAAATCTGCTCCATGGTGGGAATAGGAAAGGCATTCTCTGGCAGCAAAAATGCTAGCTAGTGCATTCCATGTTGGCACTGCAAAGTCTTCTAAATGCCAAAAGGAAGAAAGAAGCACCCCCACCAGAAAAAACATAACATTTAATCTGCTTTATAATGTGTCAAATATCTTAGCATTTTAGATGGCAGGGAGTATTTTTAAGCTAATATCTGCACTGCACACAGTGTGGCTGATGGGGATGTAGTACTGCACACAAGGTAAGAATCTAAGAGCTCAGAATCTGAGAATCTGGGAACAGATGGTTATGCAATTGAGACTATTTCTATTTTTCCATCTTATATGTCATCATAATTCCTAGCATTCAGCAATAATATGAAATTACTAAAATTGTGCCTCAGGCTTTCAGCAAAAAAGTGCTATTATGGCTGGATTCTCGAGTATTCAAAAGGAATATGTGATTATTGTGCAGGACCTAATGTCTGGGATAGAAACTGTGTCTTCAGGTTGTGGGTGGAGGAGAGCCGAGAGCCGGAGTGAAATACTTGCAGGTCAGAGGACTGAGATCCTCTCTGACCGTCAGGGTCATTGTCTAAACGCACAGGGAAGGGTGGAGGAGGCTGTGGGGAAGAGGAGGGAGTCGGTGGGGATTTGACTGGGGAAACAGGCCCAGACTTTAATGGGGAAGGGAAAGAAGATGAGGACAGAGGTGGCAGAGAAACATGACAGAGACACAGAAGAACACATAAAAGACATCCAGGGAGGGTTGGAGGGTGGGACAGATGAGGGGAGGAGGGGGGGTCAGTGCTACTAATCATTGGTCTTTAGCTTGTTTTCTTGTGTTCTTTTGCTCTCCAGTCTTTCACTGATCATCTCAGGCACAAGAGTCATGCAAACACATTTTCAGGATTAACCCAGCAGATGAAGCAGGATGACGAAGCTCGCAGCAGCCATTCAGAGAGCGAAGGCAGATCCAGCACAAAGGCGCCAGTATGCTTCAAACAAAGCGGCTGTCAGATTGTTTACCGGTTACCACTTTCCAATGTGGTTTTTGTGTGTCCAACAATTTTTGTAAGTTTTCCAAAACCAACAATCACCCCTTCACAAAGCGATTGGACAGGTGTGTGTAAGTAACTGAGTATGTAGGATTTACATTTCTTACAACCTATTTGTTTAAATTTTTTACACAACTATTTTCGTCACCTTCATGTGAACAGCCGAGCACATGAAAGCCAGACTGTCCCAAAGTGTGCGCCCTTGTCCCCAATGATATGAACATCACCTCATGTCCGTCTCTATGGCTGCGAGCTTTACACCGTGGAATGTCAAAGTGTTGCCGTTCAGAACAAGCATAAACACTTTTGTTCCAACAACACTTTATACGCAGTTGGTTTGAAGCATACTGAACCGTTTAGGTTGCAGCCAAGCACAATCTGGTGATATTGGAGAGCTGTCTGTTAACAGAAGGCCATGGCCATAGCCTCAGGGTGCCATTCTTTATATTGCTCATAAAGAAACGCTGGACAGTGTCTATTGACTGCAGCCAGACTGCAGTAGCGTTACCTCAGACATGCCCCCAACCACTCTGTATGCAGGTACTGAGGACACCCTCCCCTGCACACGCACACGCGCACACACACACACACACACACACACACACACACACACACACACACACACACACACCATTTCCACATCAGCGCATCTAGAAAGATTGTGTGAAAAGGTGTGTGTGTATCTCTGAGACTGCACTTCCAGTCATGCTACAGTAGTGGAATGATATGGAGACAGCCAACAGCACCACTCAGTGGACACTTCTAGATGATAAAGTGCATTGTGGACATCTGCCATATTCCTCATGGACAACAAGATATTTATGTCCATTACTACACATATGTGTGTGTGTCTTGCCTATAATATTCTTCCATGCAACATATTAACATTTAAAATAGTGGGAACATACAGTGTGACTCCTGATAAGACCTAACCATACAAAAGTAAGCAACTGCCCCTGGGCCCCAGACCTTTAGGGCCCCAGACCTTCAGGGACCCCATACCTTCAGGGGCCCCAGACCTTCTGGGTCCCAGACCTTCAGGGCTGCAGACCTTCTGGGTCCCAGACCTTCAGGGCCACAGACCTTCAGGGGCCCAGACCTTTAGGGGCCCCAGACCTTTAGGGGCCCCAGACCTTCAGGGCCGCAGACCTTCAGGGGCCCAGAAGGTTGTCTTTGTGGTGATAACTGGGTGGTAATTTGATGAATTTAATTAGTTCTGTAATATGCACTTCTAAAACTCAATCAAAACTGAAAGAATCATATTTTCACCAAATCTTGAAGTACAATTTAAGGAGGGGCCTTGAGTTCAAATTGAATTTGAATACCTTAAATATTTAATTTGATATTATGGATACATAGTGCCTGTTCTTAAACAAATGTGTGTTTAAAGGCCCTGCGCAAACACACAAACACAGATCCTGAATCCTGAAACTGATGCAGCTAAATTTAATTCGTCATTCGTTTTATTATGTACCTTTGTGCTTTTCCTGTGACATACAAATATCAGTAAATCGACTTGACTTGTTGAGGGACTTTAATCAAATGATCCCAGACTACCTACTGACTCACAGTACACTCAGGGCAGGGCAGCTAACAGCGCAGACATACTGCTTGGTTCCTGGCGCTCTGGGCAAAATGGGTTGGGGTAAATGAGTTAAGTTTAAATGCACTAATTAGCTGTGTTTACATGGACCCTAATATTCCACTAATAACCAATAATAGCCCAACCATCTGGCTGAATTGGAAGAGACTAGCCTGATCGGAGGGTTTAGAGGGGTGCCTCTAAACCTTTGATACACGTTCAATACGAAAATATTAACGCCTAATAACCATGTAAACGCCTAATCCAATGTTTGCCCCATGTGGGTGGAACATTAGTGACAGAACATGGTGGGAGCAAAACTAAACTGTTGTTTCAAAAAAGATTTAAAGTTCAACAATCCTTAAAGAGCGGGTTAGATGCACAGCCAGTGGAACCAAGTCAAAAAAGTTCAACTGTTACACTGTAAACGCATATCTTATCGATCACTTTATTAAAACTTGAAACACTTTTATGTAAACAGTTCAGTTGGAATCTCTAATCAGAATGATTTTAATGGGACTGAAGGAATATTGTCTATGTAACCACAGCTATTGTAAGTGGCTTTGGGCAAAAGCATCTGCGGAATGATTGTAATGTCAGGAGTCACAGAGCTCAGTAAGCATTCTTTCTTAAAAGATACACGGCTGGATGAAAAATCCCGGAGATCATTTAACTACACTGCTCTGAAGGCACTCTATTTGTATGTCCAAGACTGATTCACTGAATCAAGTCAGGGATAAATCATCAGGCATTTATCTTAAAAAAAACAGGCAAAAACAGATGCTATGGCCCCCATTGACTTATTTTTGTAAAGGAAAATAGGGAAGAAGATCTGTAAGCACAGACTATTAAACCAAATTAATATACAAATTAATGAAGTGAGTGTACAGATTGGCTCCGTTTAGGAATCGGTGGGCATTAATTAAACTGTGCAAACAGACTGCTAACTGAGCTCCGAGTTTAGGGGAATCCCTGAACATCTTTACCCCATAAAAATGGGGAATTATAATTTGTTTTTAAACATTTTTAAATAATGCAATAAAGTATTACATTTGATTGCATTCATTCTTGTTATTATTTCCCCTACATATATATGACCCTCAGAGGGATCTGTCCAGGTTTGATAAAATGCATGAGACACTAACTAGCTCCTACTGCGAGCCTGATGTCTAACTCAATCACTGTCTCAGTCCTAGTGGGTTTACTTCCTGGAAATCTAGCTAAAGCTATCATTAGTGAGGAACTGGCTGCTAGTTAGTTGGCTAGCATACAACGTTTAAACCAAGAGGATCAGTCTGACATTTAAGCATGTTAGCATGAGTCAGATGAGAAGAATGTGTTCAGCACAGAGACAGGACAGGGCTGTGGAAGCAGGGGAAGCTGCTAGCTTAGCATATCATACCAACAGACAGTGATTTCAGTCTACACTCTATGTGACACCGTGGATGCTATCAGCAGTGCGTGTGCAGCGTGTGTTCCTGGACTCACCGCTGGCTGTAGCTGGCCGTTGATGCTCACTGTGCGGAAAGGCGAGTTGGTGGACAGACGCTTGTCCCACTCACTGGGCCGAGGCTCCGGCACCGACTCCATGAAACTCCTCTTCAGCTCACTGACGCTAGTATGGTGACGCATGATCTCGGTCTGGGTCTTATCCAGGTCCTTCAACCAGAACGCAACAGTCAGAAGAGGAAGTGGGAACAATGATAGTAGGATGATAGACAATGATTGAATCAGATGTGAAAGAAAGTAAGAGGGAAAAGAACATAGGACCATATAGAAAACAAACATATACAGTATATCGGTAAAGAAAGGTGACAAAGATCGGAAAAAGAAGCCAGGACAATCTGCCACTCTTTCAATATGTTGATAAATGATTGTGTGATACTTCAGAAGTCTGGACTTAGATGGAGCCTGTCTATTCCCAATGACATGCTGAGGTCGTGGAAGAAATGTTTCAGACAAACCAGACCGCAGACTGTCTCCTGTGATCCATATCGTTTGGAGTTTCTAAATCTCCCTTGTCTGAGTCATGATATCAGAATGGAAGCAGCAGAGGTGCAGAGGATGTGTCCTGATTACTGCTGACTTCCCCGGCTCACAGATTATGGCTTTCATCAATGTCCACAACGACACAGGGAACACAGGAGCTCTCCTTTATGGCCTCAGATTTGTGTCATATGTTGCGAGTGCGATAGAACAAGCTCAGGAGCAAATTATTTTATATCATACGCACATATATTAGTCCTCACGCACCTATTCAACAACCCAGAGTTGTACAGGCAGCTGTGAGCATGAAAGAAAACAGGAGAGAGAAAGAATGGCGCCTGCATGTATAAAACTAAGCATCACGTGAACAGAGAAGCCGCCAGGCGTCATAGAGCGTCTGCTTGGTGAGGACTGGAGGGCATAACGCTCTCACAGGTAAACTCGGCTCTTAAAGTTGATGTATGCTTGCGCGAATGACCCTGACTTTTTGACTATTTAGGTAGGCACTGGCCCTCTTATGATTGGTCACTTTCAACGCGATCACACCCACACAGACCAGTCATGAGAGTCAGAGACACTTATTCAGTCCTTTATTCACGCTGCTATCTTGCACTACATCATTGAAGTATGTATGTAGGTAAGACTTATAAAACTAACTTTATGTCATATTTGCTGAAACTGACCCTATGTTCAATTAGAACTACATGAAGCAGGTAATTAAAAAAGAAATCTGGCTCCTCTGGCACCACCTACAGCCTGTAGTGTGATTTGCAAAAATCCACAGCTCCCTGTTCAGATTCACCAATCGGGGCCGGGGGGGTGTCTAACTGGGTGTCAATGCACACGCATTCATTCTCCCTCGTGGGTGGAGGGGCTTAGGAGACCGTTTGGGCTTTAGCAGAAAGGGGGGGAGGGACTGAGAAGTTGTCGATGTTCAAATTCTTTGGCTAAGTCCTGGATCTTTACAATCCTACCTACAGCACCTTTAATAGAGACAGAGGCTGCATCTCATAACCCTTATCTGATAGCTCCTCAACGCCTCGGTCCTCGGCTGAAACGGAAGTTGTTCTGTCCCTCTTCCTTGAACGCCATCTCAAAGCTCTTATTCCTGCCCCGAGGAGCGAGCATCGAGGAGGGATCATCGAGGACCGAGGAGCGAGCATCGAGGAGGGATCATCGAGGACCGAGGAGCAAGCATCGAGGAGGGATCCCCAAGGAGCTATAGGCGAGGATACAGAGAGTAGCCTTCCTAGAAGCCGTGCAGCTGAAGGAGTTGCTAACTGACAGATTCATGTGACGCTTCAGAGGAAAGGACGTCTCATCCCTAAAAACACAATTGCTCGTTGCCTCTCTCCTCCCATGAGGAAGTGAGCAAGTGGAGGACTCGAGGATTCGTGAGCATGTATTATTGCGATATATGACACAAATCTGATACCTGATGATGTTTCTCTGAAAAACCTGCTCTTATATAGAGAGTGTGTTGGAACCAAAGCAGGGAAGGTGAATGGTGTGCACAGCCGGACAAAGGCAGCATGTCAGGAAAAGGACAGGCAGTCTGCACACTGAATACTGCAAGCTCACAAAGATTTCTGAAAATTAAGAAAGAAAGTGCAAGAACTGGAAAGGCTATGGGTTTTAACATATAATCCAACGTTATACAAATGTATTTCCTTCTGTTTTCATGGTTACATATATGGTGTTTAGGCTCCTGTGCTGTTATTTAGCCCCATGTGATCTCCTTACAGCAGGCAGAGCAACCATGTTGTCTATATTCTGTATACGCCCACTTTGTATTCACATGGATGTTGACCTGGCGAAGTTTGCTGTATTCAATGTGCAGACTTCCTCTTCTTCCTCATTGAATCATAGCTATATTCTTATGCTCTCCTTAATGATTGAACAGCTTAACAACAATTGAATGCTCTGATGCAATCTTGCTGGAAGCTGAGCTAGGCTAAACCCGTCCTGGAGCTCCAGAGAGAGATACAGCAACATCTCTGTACACAGAGAGGAAACTGATCTGTTGTTCATCAGGGTTTGATGGTTAGCAGACTATTTCCCAAAATGTCCGACTGTGGTTTTAGTCTGAAACAGTAGTGTGATAGTGGGTAATCTACTGCACAGTTCAATGACTTTTTATAGGCGCTATGCTGGCAGAATGTGTGGCAGACTGAACTGGAGAAGCAAACAGTACAGACACATGAAGAGAGGGCTGACATGGACCAGTGGCAGTGACCAGGTACAGTTTACTATAAAAACTCTGCAGCGCTGCAAAGATTGCTAATAATAATACTAATGATCACATTGCATGACTTTACATGTCATGTAGCCCTTTGATTCACTGACAATATAACATATAATAACTAATGCAGCTTCAAAAGGGAAATTCACCAACATGTTTCCAAGCTGGAAGAACTACATGTCATCCCTCTCTCTAAAATGATTTAAACCAGCACAGGATGGCACAGACACGCATGCACGCACGCACGCGCACACACACACACACACACACACACACACACACACACACACACACACACACACACACACACAATGTGCTACAGTTAGATTCATGTAGAACATTAATCAAATGAAACTAAACTATAACCATGAGGACCAATGACTCTGTTGGTGACATCACAGACATACATGACTGGAAAGGAACAAGGAAGTATTGTCTTTTTCAATCCTCTCTGTCAGCAGACTCTTGTCAGGGCAGACAGTCTGACTGGTCACAACAGGAGACATAATGACCAGCCGGTTCCAGGGATCTGGTACTGAGCATGCTCACTGAGACACAGTGTTCATGTTGTTTACGCCTGTGCTTTTCCTGCTTTGACGAATCTAAATGTCTGCATCCTGGCAGAACAGCAGAGCAGGTAGTGAAACTGAAACTCCTCTGTGGCTGGGACACATGACATTCTCAGTCTTTAACTATTGTGCATATCCTACAAAGCACCACTTTTTAAACTCCTACGCCTGGAAGAACCGCTGTGTGATGTCGTCTGTGGTTCTGGAGGAGCTTCATCAAGTCTGGGAAAATAACCCCGATGATGTCATCAGGGTTATCCCAGCTTGGGGTTCGAGACTTCAAATTGGGGTTGTTGAATTTAAAAGATGTTTTAATTTCTAAAATCATTCCCCCTGACTGATGAGAACCAGGAGTTGCTTATAGCTTATACACATTTTGAACATCTACATACATCTTTTAAAATTGTATGTTTTTGACCACAGTAAGGCTACTCCATATGTCATACAGACAGATGGAGTGCATTCAGTGTTTCCCCTGGGTTTGTGGAAGACTTAGGTGCACGTGTTCGACAGGGAGTTTCAGGATCCTCCATGTTACATTTTTCAATAAAAAAAATGCGTTTTCACATCATTTTGGACAATAATAACAATGACAATCTAAAACAATGGAAAAGCTAGAGCAGATAATACATAAGTAACACGCAAAAAGCTTAAGACAAAACTTGCTAAAGAAGTCTCCTGGGGACCGACTACAATCATTAGATCTGAGGAAAGTCTATTAGTATGTCACGGCTTCTATCTTCCTATTGGCTGTTCTGCATGACTGTCAGTTGGGGTAGATGGGGCTTACCTAGTGACAAAGACTGCTAGCTAAAGGCTGTTTTATGCTTCTGCCTCGAACGTATGGCATACCCCCGCAGACCCCTCTGCGTCGCCGCGAACCCCCCTCCAAGCCCTCCGCCGCACCTCCAAAAATTTGTAACTTAGTGTCGGGGCGACGCAGACCGCAAGGACTGTGATTTGCCAACTCGTCCTGTGTGTTGATAGTCGGTGTTTCAAGCAGCCTACTGTAGCAACATGCTAGTTCACTGACATAAGCTTTGCAAATAAACTCAGACATATTTTGGTTACAATGACGGGGTTATCCGTTTGTAAAGTGTCTATATGTCAGTAACGTTTTGAAATTAGCACTTCGCCAGCAAGCAGTACTTTGTGGGCAGTTGTGCTACAGTTTGCTTGCTAACATAACATAAAATGGCTGGCAGACACCTCGCAAATAACCTCAGACTTATCACCCCCTAGCGTTATGGTGGTGAAATGCACCGCGATGCAAAGCAACTCTGACGCAGAACTCCGAAAGGGTCATGACGCCGTAGGAACGACGCCGTAGGAACGACGCCGTAGGAACGACGCCGTAGCTACGGCGTGGAGTTGACGCAGAAGCATAAAACAGCCTTAAGAAGGAACGAGAGCAGCTGTGTTGTTTGTTTCAGCACCAGCGGCCAAGCCACAGTACCAATTTAAACTAAAAAAAGAGACCTTTTTCCAATCATGTTTCATGAAATGAAAACATGAAATGACAAAGACAACGACAATGTGAAGTAAAGCTACTTGCATGAGAATCAGAGAGGAAAATAGTGCATGCCAAGCCTTTAGGGTTAAGCTGGAAACATGCAAGAAATGAAAAGAAACAGACGTGTCAAAGCAAAAACAAACCAACAGCGGCATGCAGCAAACAGCCAGAACACAGATGTGAAGAGTGAAGATACCAACCTCCAACATTAAATTGCTATGTCTGATATAAATAGTTTCACCCTCAAGTTTCTTAGCTCTTTTCTGTGGAAAATCAGGAAAAAGGAAGAGCTGGTTGGAAATATTGCAGAATTCATTCAAACATTTGAATATTTGATTTGCAATGGACTCCAACTTCGGCCATGGCATGAAGCACACAAAATGGGCTGTGGGGCTGCAGTTCCCAGCGTGGCCAGCTCAGCAGGGGAAGGTGAGGAACTCAGCTACATACACACACACACACACACACACACACACACACACACACACACACACACACACACACGCTTGTTTCACTTCTTTGTGGGGACCCGTCATTGACATAATGCATTCCCTAGCCCCTTACCCTAACCTTAACCATCACAACTAAATGCCTAACCTTAACCCTTACCCTCACCCTAACCTAATTCTAACCCTAATCCTAAAACCAAGTCATAACCCTCAAACAGCCCTTCAACCTTGTGGGATCCAGCATTTTGGGGCCCACAAGACTGTGCAGACCCCACAAGTATACTGTATTCCCCGGTTTTTGGACCCCACAAATATAGTAAAACAAGTAAGCACACACGCACACACACACACACACACACACACACACAAGCAGACACACACTCGCTGATGGAGTGGAGTCACATGCTGTGCATGCACAGGCTGCTGCAGTGTACAGGAGCAGCGCTGTGTGTCTGCTATCACTGCAGGAATTAGATTCTTTAAACAAAAAAAAAAAAAATAACATTCCCTTTCCCTTCATTATTTTCACATTTCAATTAGGGGTGTCACGGTTCTCCAAATCCATGATTCGATTCGACTTTCACTTTTCATTTTTTTTAGCAGGGACGGCAATGCCACATTAAGAGCCACTAAATGGCAGAATGGTACTATACAACATCAGTTTGAGTTTCTCAGAGTTTTATTTAGAGGCGCAATTGAATGCACCATTAGTTTAACGAGGGTCACATGACTTTAGAGAAACAGGAGGATCTGCAGAGAGCATTTCAGAGATTTTATCTGCAGAATCTCTGTGTGCATATCACATGAAAGTGAAGAGGATTTTCTGCAAGAAATGTGAGGAGATTTTGCGCTGATGTCCAGGATTAGTTTTGATAGTTTGTATTTTGTTTAGATCTTGTATGCTCTGAAAATCTTTAATAAACAGACTTTGATAAAAAAAAAAAAAAAAGAATCGTGACACCCCTAATTTTAATATGATGGCACCATTAATATTATCATCCAAATTCAACCTGCAAATGCTCAGCTTTAGGCTGACATGGTCTCTTATTCAGACAGAGTCATTTGGAGTGGTGTTTGTGGTGAAACGCGTGGTGAACGGAACCTCAGCTGATAAATGTGTTCAACTGTCTAGACCAGTGTGTCTCTTCAGTTCATCACACCATAAAGTAATATAGCTACTGTTAGGGAGAAAAGTTGTGACATGTTGAGAAAAAAGTCAGAATGTTACGAGAATAAAGTCAGAATTTTCCCAGAAAAAGACATAATAATAATAATTACTTAATATAGCTTGTGATTTTATATTTCAAGAGTAGAACTGTGTGATGATATGCTTAGATTGGGTCCATTAGACCAGTGGTTCCCAAAGTTGGGTCCTCAGCTAAAAGGGGTATCATTTTTTTACTAAAGTTTTCACTATAATTCCATCTATAAGTAAGACAATGACAGAACTATCATGGGTTTCATCGCCTTCTGTAATAAAACATCTAAAGCAAAAGTCCTATCGGACAGTGGACCCTGGGATGGTATGTCGTGGTCTAATCTGTGTCAGTTGAGGGGTTCTGGATGTGTTTAGACTACATGTGCATTTCCTGACTGTCCACATCTACTGTCCAGCTGCTATTTTTACAGCCAGAACAGATATCTGAGGAAAAATAAATCGCTGTGTCTGATACAATCAGTCTGAGCTGCAGTGTCTAATGTCTGCTCAGTGTCTCCAGGCTGGGACATTGTCTAATGTCTGCTCAGTGTCTCCAGGCTGAGACATTGTCTAATGTCTGCTCAGTGTCTCCAGGCTGGGACATTGTCTAATGTCTGCTCAGGGTCTCCAGTCTGGGACAGTGTCTCCAGGCTGGGACAGTGTCTAATGTCTGCTCAGTGTATCCAGGCTGAGACAGTGTCTCCAGGCTGGGACATTGTCTAATGTCTGCTCAGTGTCTCCAGGCTGGGACAGTGTCTGATGTCTGCTCAGGGTCTCCAGGCTGAGACAGTGTCTCCAGGCTGGGACAGTGTCTAATGTCTGCTCAGTGTCTCCAGGCTGGGACAGTGTCTAATGTCTGCTCAGTGTCTCCAGACTGAGACAGTGTCTAATCTCTGCTCAGTGTCTCCAGGCTGAGACAGTGTCTCCAGGCTGGGACAGTGTCTAATGTCTGCTCAGTGTCTCCAGGCTGGGACAGTGTCTAATGTCTGCTCAGTGTCTCCAGACTGAGACAGTGTCTAATCTCTGCTCAGTGTCTCCAGACTGAGACAGTGTCTCCAATCTGGGACAGTGTCTAATGTCTGCTCAGTGTCTCCAGGCTGAGACAGTGTCTCCAGGCTGGGACAGTGTCTACTGTCTGCTCAGGGTCTCCAGGCTGAGACAGTGTCTCCAGGCTGGGACAGTGTCTACTGTCTGCTCAGGGTCTCCAGGCTGAGACCGTGTCTAATGTCTGCTCAGTGTCTCCAGGCTGAGACAGTGTCTCCAATCTGGGACACTGTCTAATGTCTGCTCAGTGTCTCCAGGCTGAGACAGTGTCTCCAATCTGGGACACTGTCTAATGTCTGCTCAGTGTCTCCAGGCTGAGACAGTGTCTCCAATCTGGGACACTGTCTAATGTCTGCTCAGGGTCTCCAGGCTGCAAATGTTTTTTTACAGGATGGTAGGGGAAGAACCCGCCCTACTCTCCCTCTGAATGGCTAGTACTTGTTGCCTGCTCTGGTGGGATTGGTTATGTTTAGGCAAGAGGAGTGGGATTGGTTATGGTTAGGGTAAGAATGTCAGTGTAGCCAATCAGGGATGAGTTCCCTAATGAATATTCATGAGTCTTCCCCTACCATCCTGCAAAAAAAAAAAACTCACCTCCAGGCTGGCACAGCTTCTCCAGGCTGGGACAGTGTCTCCTTTTCTGATGCCATAAACATGGCTTTCATTGCATCTGTGAAGCTCATCTCCCATGATGCACCAGGGCACTACTGGAACTAAAACATGATGCCAACGTTTGATTTCATTCCACTATCCTAATCTATGGCGATAAAATGCTATTTGTGAAATCTCTAACTTCAGGTCTTCACAACCCCATGGGACACATACGCTGACAGACTGTCACCTGTCTACTATGATGGGGAATTCAAATAAACATCTTATTCTGACTAAGTTTAGCATAGAATTATGACTTTATGACTGAAAATACTGCAATTTCCTTGTACTGTTACGGCTTACTTCTCATATCATTACGATGTTGATCACAGCAGACAAATTTATTAACTCTGGGAGTTCTATATGGAATATACTGCTAGCTCATAACTATAATAGACCATGAAAACATCAAGTGTTGGCTTTATTGTTATCATTTCCCAATTCGGATTATGTTCCTACAGTATAAAGCTACAACCTGCCTCACACACACAAAGCCACAACAAAATCATTTTTGGTCACAATAACCAGAAACATCTGCAAATTCCTGGACGGACCGATTCAATCAGCAAAAACAGCTCTTTTCTTAAACAGAGATCGAACACATGAGAATGTGGCCCGACCAAAGGTATGCTCCCTCTTACCAACGCTATGTTGTGAACAATATAGCTGCATGTTTGCTTCTGGAGAAGGAGATACCGTGTTTTAAACAAGAAAACAGCTGCAGGGAATGGCAGTGACACAATAATAACTTGCACAATGGATTCATTTCTCTATGGTTTGGCCAGGCTCTTGTACATGTATGGGACACGTACAAGCCTTCACAAAAAGACACACAGCCAGAAATCATAAAGCAATCAGGAGACTAAAGCACCGGGTGTCTCTGCAATGGAAGAGCAAGTGAAAAGTATCTTCATGTGGAAGTGATGAAGGGATGAGGATGATGCTAACCTTCCTCACCCGCACCATCTCCGTCTTTGTTCTGTCCTGAGGAGAGTGCTGCTCCACCATCACAGGAGAGACACAGTTACTGTTTGTTAGGCTCCCACCCCAGTCCACTCAGCAACAAAGCATTTGTTACACAGTAAAAAAACATGTCATTGACTTCACGTGACACTATGGACAACTGATGGAACATACTGAACTATACTGAAGAAAAAAAAATTGTTCAGTTTTAGTCAAAAACTGATATTCATGCAAAAACATTTCCAGTTGTATAGCATAAACTCAAAATGATGGCCAGATGACCAACGTGAACAAATAAAGGCAGGTTCGTCAGAAAAAAGGAGCAATTATATATATTAAGACTGCTTATGATAAAGTCAGCATAATGGACATTTCCACATCATTTTAGCATTGCTCTTTTTAGATGAAACACAATGTGAATTCACCAATGAATTCCAGTCACTCCTACTTTGCCCTTCTTTTGTTAAATGGATACTTTTATTCAACCAGTTCTGTATCATAATGTTGGTAGTATGTGATTTACACATGGTCAATGGTTTACTTCCATCCAACTTACCAGGGCCCAGACCTCCCCGCTCACAGGACAGCACAACAACTCCAAGTGAGGTGTTGCTCTGCTGCCAGCTGTGGGCCTGTTGCTTCAGACAAACTACAGACTGGGCTTCAAAATACGGGCACGAGTACAGAAGTAGATCGAGAGAGACAGCCGCCCCGCTCTCTCTCACTGATCAAATATAAACCAAGATTCTGTTACTGTACTGCCTATTTCTCCCCTCTAGGGTTTGCTAGGGCTGCAACTAACGATTATTTGGATTAGTTGTTTTGGTCTCTAAAATGTCAGAAAATAGTGAAAAATGTGGATCAGTGTTTCCCAAAGCCCAAGATGACGTCCTCAAATGTCTTGTTTTGTTCCACCACTCAAAGATATTCAGGAGAGAAGAAACTAGAACATATTCACATTTAACACACTAACTTCACACAAGTTTCACTGTTTATACATAAAAAATGACTCCAACTGATTAATGGATTATCAAAATAGTTGGAGATTAATTTAATAGTTGACCGAAATATATTCCAGCTCTCCATTTGAGACTGATGGTTACCAGCCAGCCACCATTCTGTGTCTATACAGACGAGCTGGATGTATTACAATGGGTAACGTCAGCCAGCAGGGAGCGTTACTAGGCAGGTGTGGCGCAGTGCATTCTGGTAGTTGTATGTTTTCTACCTTTTGATCGGAGCGGGGCTGAGCAGGTGACGGGGCGGAGCGGGGCGGGGCTAAGCACCTGACTGGGCTGAGGGGGGCTGAGCATGTGACTGGGTGGAGCGGGGCGGGGCTGAGCATGTGACTGGGTGGAGCAGGGTGGGGCTGAGCATGTGACTGGGTGGAGCGGGGCGGGGCTGAGCATGTGACTGGGTGGAGCAGGGTGGGGCTGAGCATGTGACTGGGTGGAGCCGGGCGGGACTGAGCGTGTGACTGGGTGGAGCAGGGTGGGGCTGAGCGAACTGGCGACAGGTAGGCCCCTTTCACGTTTCCGTTTATCTGTAACGGGCAGGCAAACTTTGCAAGCCCTTAGACACCTAAAGACAATGTCAGGTTTTCCAGAGTTGGGTTCTGCCATGATACTGTCATTAAGTTACAATAGTGTTAATTCTAGCAAAAAAGAAATATAACATCGTATACGACGTGGTAAGAGAGTATTTAGATATTAACATAGTTCAGTATGGTATGAGCTATGATATATAGTGTAAGGTGTAATGTAATACTAACTGTAATACTTCTCATACTGTACTGTGTTCATATGTTATACTCTCTAAAGTACTCTCTATTGTTATGGGTTTGGTTTGTTCTGTGTTTTGTTTTATTGTGGTGGTCTGTTTTTTCTGTTTTGTATTTTTGCCCTGTTTCCTGTTTTATTTTGACGGTCTGGTTTGCTGTCTTGTCTTGTCTTGTTTTACTTCCTGTGTTTTCCCACCCTTATGATTGCCCTAATGTGTTCCACCTGTTTCCCAGCCTTGTGTCACCTGTCTTGTGTTTCCTCGTTACCCTGCGTATTTAGTCTTTGTCTTCCCCTTTCATTTTGTGTCCTGTCGGTGTGTTTCAGTAAGTGTGCCTGTGTTTGTTATTTTCCCTGCGGGTTTTTTTTTTTTTTTGTTCCTGTCATATCTCCCAGTGTCAGCTCTCGTTAGTTTCTATGCTTCTTGTTTGTTTATTCCAGTTGTTTGCACTCCCTTGGTTTTTTGGATTCTCTTTGTCTTCATTTTTGGTATTGTTTTTTTGCCTGCTGCTGCGCTCAGGACTTCCTTGGTTTATTTTTGTGTTTTTTCAATAAATCCTCATCTTCAACTTTCTCCTGCCTGCCTGCTTTCCCTGCATTTGGGTCCACTATCTCCTGCTACACACAGTTATTTGTTCTTATTTCATTTTATTTTGATGTCTCTATTTCCCTGAACTTATTTCTGTCTCTGTGCTGTTGAATGTTCCCTCTGGGATCAATAAAGGCTTATCTCCTCTTATACTGATCAGAAAAGATTTATGGCAATATTAGATGTTTACATTATTTTACATGAATGAGATCTTGCACTTTGTTTTTATCAAATCCAGCAAATGGAATGTTAGAAGAATCAGACATTTTGTCTGGCCAACAATAACTGAACTGACTGCTCCCGTAAGATGTATTATATTACAATATATATGCTGATGTCAAGATATACAATCACATTTGTGGTACTTTAGGGTTTTATCCATACTGCTGACTCCTACAGAGCAGGGGACAGAATACGCTTTGAGCCACCTCTTGCTTGTAATGTGAAAAACCTGTGCACAAGGTATTCAGAGCGATCAAAAAAACAGCAACAAGAAGCACCTGGAACTAATGAGCAGAATAGTGAGTGTGACAGGGCTCTGCTGTGGAGATGAACATTATGCTGACTGCAGCAGTCAGTGCACCGTGTACACGGGGAAACATGGAGGGAGGGGGGGCAGAGCAGAAAACAGGGAGATAAGGCCCTGATTCTCTCTGCATTTCTTAAATAAAGGCCACTATATGATCGTTTACAGTACGCATCATACATAGATTTCTCTTTCTTTGATGCATTTACCTTACTGAGTTAAACTCTTTTTTTTTTCCTTTGTTACCCTCAAAGACACAGTGCATGCTGTTTTGCCAAATGTTCGGACTCACTACGTATAATGTAGCTTTAGTTTTATCTAGTTCCAAGCGGTTCCAACACGGTTTCAGGCTGATCATGCATCAAGCAAACAAACCTGGCTCTTTTTCTCTCTCTTCCCATTGGCGGTGGTGACAGAGGGCGAGTGTCTGCGCTCTCTCCGGGCCACTGTCTGCTAGCACAGACAAAGCTCACACATCAGGATCCATTCCAGCCAGGGCTAAAAGCTGTCCTTTTGGTCAACACCGGCTACACTGACACTAAATCATATACAGAATGTTCCTCCCATCATATACACTACAGTGAGGAACAGGCTCCATGTGAACACTTAAAGCAATAGTTATAGTTAACAATAGTTCAACATTATTTTGCAAAGAATGAAATGAGTGCATTTATCAAAATGTGGAAAACTTGCTTTGAGATCAGCCATTAGCTGTGACTTGCTAAAAAGAGAGGAAATGTTAACCTGTAGCAATGAAGCAAGAGTTATTTATGCAACTACGGTTCTATGAATTCTAGATGACCATCAGAGGCTTCCATGCAGCCTAATCCAGTGCAGTGGCTGCTTGTTGTGAAATGAATAATTGTGCTTTTTTATGTATTTGCATGTTTTAATCTTTCTATCTTTCTTTTATTTCTCAATTGTTTCTCTCTTCAAAGACAACAGGTTAATGGGGAGCAAAAGCACTCCTTCATTACAGAGAGCAGCCGACTGCTAAACAGGGTGAGCAACACTCCGATCCAATCAGCTCCTTCAGTAACCAGACACAGGTTAATAGTACTGACACTTACAAAATGAGCGAGCAAACGATGTGGAGCGACAAAGGAAGTTTACACACAGTGGGGAGCATCTGCTCTGGAATCACAACTAAGAAAGGAAAACGCTTTGACAAGTGAAAGCAATCGTCAGAGAGACATGGACTTACTATAAGGAGGTTGTCTACCACTGAGGGAAAAAATAAATCATTTCATAAATAGCCGGCGCTGGCTAATGTTTTGCTGATCACTGTAGGCGCTAACACTTCCACTTCAAATTGAACTTACTTTAAAGTGCTCATATTATGCTTTTTGGCTTTTCCCCTTACCTTTATTGTGTTATATATATTTTTGTGCACGTTATAGGTTTACAAAGTGAAAAGTCCACCCCAAAGGGACTTACCATCTCCAACAGAAAACACTGTTCACAAACTGCTCCAAACAGCTCTACTGTAGTCCAGCCTTTACTTCAGAGACAAACGTGGTCACTTTGGAACACATGTTATAATGCTCGCCTAGCTGCTAGCGTGGCACGCCCTCATACTCTGCTTCTGACTGGCTAGTAGTCCTTACCTAGCTACTGCGCATGTGCAACTCCCAACAAAGATGGAACAGAAGTGTGATGCCTCACTCGGTAAAACAGAGAGCTCAACACACAGGGTGAAAAGGGGAGCTGCAGCAATGTGCAGTACAACAAAAATGAAAATTTGAAAATGAAACCATGTAAACCTATTCGGATATAACCTCTAAATACAATTATGAACCTGAAAATGAGCATAATATGAGCACTTTAAAACTAACAGAAAGAGAATACTTAGTGTTCCAGTTGAGTCAGTGTAGCCTTGATGGTCTTCAGAGCATGAAACCGTAGCTCCAACCACGCCGTTACAGGGCTACTAGCCAAGAGTCTTTCCAAAGCTTTTAGTTTCATCCTGCAGTCCTGGATTATTGCAAGAAGATACAATGGACATCTTGATGATGACATGGGCTGCCCGACATCATCCCAAATCACATGTGACGTTGTTGATATTAAATACTTGACCTACGCAGGATGGGTAACAACTATAGTGTAAAGCACTGCCTCTGGTGGTCAGGAAGAATTCATTTTTAGGCAAATTCCATTTCCGTAAACGATAGACTCACTTCACACATGCAAAACCACATGACTTTCCTTCTTGCTGCAACTTCAAAGTCAAACTCAGTCACTCCCATGGGGCCAGGCACATTCCTTACATTTTACTGTAAACGTATGGCACCCATACAGTGACTAATTTGACCAGTGGGATTATATTTCTTTATTAATACCGTCTTCACTGTTGGTGATCACTGACTGCAGAGGCCCTGTCCCCTCCCCTTTTTGTTCAATATTGTACAGAGTGAAAACTTGATGGCACCTAAAGCCCATGTGCTGGCGTGTGTCCCCTACCTTGATGTCTGGAGTGGCCTCTGGTCTGGGGCTGTGGCTCTTGGTGTGTTCGGCTGGCTGACCCTCTGCCTTCCCCGCTGCCTTCCTGTCTGCAGAGCGCTGGCCTTTGGCTGTGGAGCCGTCATGGTGGTTAGAGCGTGGCAGGGCGGGTAGCAGCGGCGAGGGACTCCCCTCCCCCGGAGACACCGCACACATAACAGGCGCGCTGACCGGACGAGTGGATTTATTGTCAGGAGTGGATGCCATGGCTGGAGTGAACGGAGAAAAATCCAAAAGTTAACTCTGACCAATAAGTGTGTTAGACACATTTCCCAGCATGGCCTCCCTAAACTTCCTGCAGATTTCTGCATGCTGTTGTTTGACGCTGCGTTAAGATGTCATTCAGTTTCATTCACCTCCAAACATTAACAACTGATCATGTCCATCCATTTATTTTCAGACACATATCAGCACTTCTCACTGCTGTTGGCCATGTGGCCCAGTGAGACAGATTCACTAAACCCATCTGGGAGAAGTGTATGGTGGCCCCTGAGACTTACCAGGCTACATGGGCTATAAGAATGAATGAATGACTGAATCGTTTACTTCGTTTTACATTATAATGAACAAAGCATGACCATTTGTTTGAACATGCAATTAACAAAAACATTATTAAACACGTTTACACCAATCCATTTCATACGATAAAAGAGGAACAGGCTTGTGTTCACCCCCTCCCCCATGCAGTGTTCAGGTGTACAGATGACTTCATGGTAATATGTAGATATAGATATATTCTTCCAATGAAATCATCATTTTTTTCTTCTAAATTAGTTAAGCTACTCCACAATCTTTCTAAGAACCCCCTGGCAACTGTAGAAGTCCCCCCCCCCCGGGGAACACGTACCCCTGGTTGGAAAACTTAAGGTTACGACGGTAACCCCGGTTCTCTGATAGCATGAGTGAGGTATCTCACATATGGGTACGCCTCCCCACATATCCCTCAGAAGCACTTTCTCACTACGCCAGCCATGATTGGCTGGCCACGTCTGACGCAAGGCGCACAAGGGGCAGGCCCTTATATAACCCACAGCCCGTGCGCCGTACCGTCATTCAAGGTAGCAACCTTGTAGAACTGTACTGTAGAAGTTTGGTACCATTCTGGGCATTATTAGTGGGGTAATTTACGAGATACACCTTTGGTTCCATTAGCGCCTGCACTAAGCCAGATAGCGCTAACTCGACCAATGTTAAACCAAGGGAAAAAAAGCTTCTGGGGGGGTGTTTGGCTCGAGGTCATGGTGCAAGGACCCTAGGGTGAAATTACTCTGAACCATCCCTTTAATTAATTGTAAAGGCTCCGCTACACTGAGTGTTAACTGACTACACGTTATGTGTAGCAGTGTGTGCAGTTCTTATTAAACCTCCATGACAACATAAAAATTCAAGTTTGTGTACACATAGCCTACATCAGACGCCGGTCAGGTCATCGCGAGTATTGACTGACAGAGTGACAGTGGGATGGTGAGATAACTTACTGCTGCAATTTACATTACATAAATACATAAACGTTACATAAAGTTAGCAAACACCAGGAAAACACAGAGCAGAGCCAGCCCCCTACCTTAGGACAGCTGCAGCTGCAACAGGGAGTTCAACCCAAGTTGGTAAGCTGGCTAGCAACTTTATTGTTTGTTAACGTTGTTAAGTGTTTGTTAGCTTGTTAACGCTACCAGTTAGCTAACGTTGGCATGTTTAATGTTAACAGTAATGTTACCGTTAACGTTACCGTTAACAGCTAACGAGTCAGGAGCCGATGTTTGCATTCACAGTGAGTGCACTGATGATAACGTTACGTTAAGACTAAGAGGCAAAACTCTGCAACAGCTCAATCATGTCACTGATGTTACCACTTAACGTTACTGACTTACTCCTCTTCATCCCCTATGGGACATAAATCTCTCTATTGCATTTATATCTTGGCAACATGCTGCGAATCTCCCTGGGATAGGTGCATCTTGTCTAGCAGCTCCTCCAACTTCTAGACACACCAGCTAGCAGAGCCGATTCTAGCTTTTTGAGGGCCAAAAGCACAGCATTGTTGTTGCCAACTGGGCCTTTGTTTGTGGTGTGACTGATTCACCTCTAGTCTCTAATCTTTTCAGATGAATTTAAATAAAAAGGTTGATGATTGATCATATAATCATTTTCAAAACATTCAAAACTACTGTTATTTCTGTTTCAAAAGGCAGCAATAAATAACATTCAAATTTAGAGTGTTCATGTGATTTCATACATTAGCAGTGAAATTAATTAATGTATAATAATCGTGATAATTGTGAAACCGTGATTATTTTTCAGACTATAATCGTACCAACAAAATCTATAATCGTTGCATCCCTAGTCTGAACTGGGCTTAAAAGAACACAAGATCCAGGGGGTAGCCATGATGTCACAGGCCTACACCTCCACCAACAGCAGGGGGAACAGTGTACCTCCATCCAGGCTGCGGGAGTTCCTCTTGCTGGACGAGCGCTGGAACAGAGGAGCCGGTCTGTCGATCAGAGAGCTGGCCTGTCTGCTCTGAGCCTGAGTCCGGCCGCTGTAGCGGAACTTGGAGCCCAACGCCAGGAACTTCCTGGGAGTGGTGACCATCTCAGTGGAGGTCAGCCTACGGACACAGATCACTGAGACTGATCTTCTGAGCTGACTCTGGGTCAGACAGCAGCAAGCACATTCAGTTCCTTCAACTCAAACACTGCACAGCCATGGGAACACACAACACCTACCTGAAGAAGGTGTGATGCTCCACACACACCTTCCACAGCTTCTTGGCTGCCTTGTAATTGGGTAGTTTGAAGCCAATGGCACTCTCATATTGTTCCACCTGTTGAAATGAGAAACACAGACCTGCTAGAAAGATGACAGATGAAATCATCGGTATGGTTCCCTTTATGGTTAGGGTGAGTTGAGTGTTGAACAATGGACTACAGATGTTACAGGTGATATGAGAACATGCTGTACCTCGGACGGTCGGATTTTGATGAAGAAGCTGCTGCGTTTGTATGAGACCTTGAGGACTTTGGGCCAGGGGAAACGGTTGATCCTCAGTTTGTCTTTGTAAACCATCAGACCACTGGAGCAAACCCCCAGCATGATGTCAACACCGTCCAGATCCTGGCAGAAAGATGTCCATTAACAATCAACAGGATAGGCACACTTCACAAAGCTAAGAGCCTTCAAGGAAATGAACGACAAAGATAAAGAAAGATCTTAAACGGGTGACCAATAAAAGGAATTAATTAATGTGTGCTTAAGACTGTTGGAGGATTTGATCCTGGTGGTGGACAGTGCTGTCTGAAGAACAACGCATGGCATCGCAGGTTGACATCAGAAAGCAACAGTTTTATCACGTTTCCTCCCTGGATCAACACATCCTGGCTACCGTCCCTTTTAAACTTTCTGTCTGTTTGATGAATGTGATCAGTGGTTCCCAAACTTTTTCTGCAGGGCCCCCCTTTTGTAGACAAATATATTGAATTGAGATCAGCCGTTTCTCCGTAAAGGGGCGAGAGAGAGAGAGAGAGAGAGAGAGAGAGAGAGAGCGAGAGAGAGAGACAGGTGTGTTTCTCCGTGAAGGGATAGTCAACGAGACAATGCGATTGGACTGGGAGATTAGCAGTGGGCGCCTGAGATGACCTGTGGTCACCACTCTGTATTCTCGTGTCTTTGTTTGGTAGTTGTGGTGTTTGGTGTGGCTTCATCCTCTGCGTCACGTTTCCCTGCCAGTCCTTTTTACAGACTGGTCCATGTAGCAGAACCATGCAGCATTTATTCATTCATTATTATTTAGCTTCAATTAACACGCATCAAATGAACTGTAACCTTGCAACAAGGGTGGAGTGTGTTGCACTGAAATTGGTAACTTAATTTTTTGTTTTCAACTTTTACCATGCATTGGTGTCTAATGGGAATAAGAATATTTGTAATTGGTCCAATATTGAGTAAGAACTCTGTACCTAGTGTTTGTAAACCGGGCTGCAATGTAACCCTATAGGACAAATGTTCAGCGTCAGTCAGTGTCCACTAAAAGTTCTGTTTTTGCCGCTGACAGGCTCAGATTATTATTCTAAGTGTCTGACAACATTATGGAAAGGATCGCTACAGAGATAGACCTTTTTGTTAAAGAGTAAGATCCTTTTTGTTTAACATGAAACAGCCCAGAAATCACCATCACCAAACCCACCAGACTCCATGTAAATAATCAGTACTTTTAGCGTGTATAGAGCCAGCATATTTCCACATGTAAATGGGTGAATTAAGGGTTTATTTCAACCAAACCAGAGCGGTGATTGTTGGAACAGTGGAAAGACAAACCAAGACGGCTTTTGATAGTTTTATTTTGTTTCTGTCCACTTTGAATGAAGTGTGTTTTACCATGCTAAAATAACTGATTATGTACATGGAGTCTGGGGGCTGTTTCATGTTCATAAAAGCTGTCATTCAACTTTATAAAAGCCATCCAAATAATGTTTATTGATGTTTACAAAATAATTATTATACATTGATTTTATATTACACTAAACTAAAATAACAAATTATAGCATTACTAATAATTACTAAACATTATTAACCACCATTTCATTGTTTGTTAACAGTACAATAACTATTATTAACTATTAAGTTAAATACCTATCAATTTACCAGTTTAGGTTGTTATGAAGTGTATTTTTATTTACAAAAATACATTTTACATTCTCAGTCTGACTCAGTCAAAGTGTTCCTAATATACCAGTGGTGATCAGCACACAGCATGTGTTTAAAGTGTTTTCTCTTGTTAGCTTTATGGGAGGAGAGAAGTTGTACTCTGCTGCGTTTGCATGCTCAGCAGCTGTTTTATAGTGCAGCGTCAGCATCCTCCACCGGGGGGCAGTACAGCCCTCTACCACAGGCGCTTAAATCCCTCTCTGACGTAAACACATTGACCTGATTTCCACTGTAAAAGCTCATAAGTCACATGTCTTCCTGCTTTCCAGGCCAGGTGTGTATGCTCCTCTGATGCATGAGTGGTAAAGAAAAAAATGACATGTAATGTAATGTAACAGATGTCTATGCATTTAGTTTTCATGGAGCATTGGAAGACTGAATCCTATCACGCCCAGATTAAGTTGCCCAATGTAATGTATGTTGTATTTGAAGCGCACAGAGTTTTTACAGCAGGGAGATTGGGGGGTCCGAGTATGGCCGACGGTAACGTACGGCTAATTCACCGTTGTTAACTTCCTGTTGCTGACTCTTGTAAAAACAAGGCTAAAGTAAATAGTTAAAACCACATACCGTTAGAAAGGTAACACCATTAAATTAACTGAAAACATTACAAGATGATTTATATTTGTATTTGATTGAACTTCAGCCAAAACGTGTCCGAGTGCGGACACAGTTCCGTTACTTATGAGGCACTTTGTCGAGCATTAGAGAGCAGCTGAAGGCTCACCTTGGCCTGGTGCAGGTCCACTCCGTACATGGACAGTTTCTTGGCGTTCTCCAGGAACATCAGGTCTGCCTGGGCTGGACTCATTGACCTGCACAACACCACAGCACCAATCACACACAAGCTGTGAGTTACTGGGACTGTGGAGATCATTTACATCGAGGAATCCAGACAGGAACAATCAGCAACCACAGCACCTCCATTCAAACCATTCAACCAAACCCTCTGATTCATCCTTTATTTAAGCCTCTCTTGTTAATAATTACATGGAGTTACTTCTGTGAATTCAAGTGCATTTACATAAGTGCTGTCATTTTTCAAAATTACTTAGTGACTCCATTTATGCTCCTTTAGTAATTTTACTTCAGATACCTAATTGCATTTTGGAAGGCACTATTTATGTACTTTTCCTGTGTACATTTTGAATCCAGGGTAAAGAGAGAGAAGCCCAGTGGTCTGACCTGTAGGTACGGTGGAGCTCCATCATTTTGTCCTCCAGCTCCTTGGTCTGACCCTGGGCCATCTTCATCTCCTTAGCGTAATGGCTGCCGTGCACCTCGGGGTCGTACTCGCCCAGCTCCGACTGCAGGGCATAGGAACCCAGCAGGGACAGGGTGACGAAGGAGCAGGGCAGGCGGCCCTGCAGGATGTCCTTCCGCAGCTGGAGACACAGGTAGTACCTGCAGAGCACAAACATCTGTATGGAACTCCGCATTCATAATAACAGATACCTAGCAGTTGAACCATGCAGTACCTGGTTATGTCTTCAGACAGCTGGGCTGGGTCTGGTGGGTAGAATTTCACATTGAAGGTGAAGTTATAGTTGGCCCCTGTGGGAGAAAAGGAAGATGTGATAAATACATGTAAACATGTATGAGAAACATGAAAATGAGAACAGAAAGTTCCACTCACCTCGTACCTGCCGGCGGATTTCCTTGGTTAGGTCCATCCAGGTCTGATCGAGAAAATTAGGGATTGATATCATCAAACACTGTTAAGTGTAACAAGTCCTTCAACACCACAGGTTGATCTCATCTCATCTCATCTAATCCTGTCTAATCTAATCCCATCTAATCTCATCTAATCTAACCATTGATGACATAAAATACATAGAAAGTGAAATGGCTGAGGTTGGGATGTTGTAATACTAGCTAATGACTCATTATTAATCCAGCTGACCTTCATGGTGGCTGTCTCCGTGACGACCAGACCGTAGTAGTCTTTCTCCAGCAGGTTGAGGTGGTCACACACCTTCAGGAACAGCTCCTGGCCTTTGGCATGTTTCTGACATACAGAGAACAAGACACATTAAACACCAGGGAGGCTGAAAAGTGTGATACACACTCTGGTCCCCATTTTTGAACAGGGGAACCACCACCCTGGTCTGCCACTCCTTTGGCACAGACTTCCACGCAATGTTGAAGAGCCGTGTCATCCAAGACAGCCCCTCCACATCCAGAGCTTTCAGCATTTCTGGACAGATCTCTGAGTTTTTTGACTAACTCAGTGACTTCCACCAGGGAAATTGCTCTACCATAGAGGGTGTGTTAGCTGGATTCAGGAGTTCTTCAAAGTGCTCCTTCCACCGCCTACTTACCTCCTCAGTTGAAGTCAACAGTGTCCCATCCTTGTACACAGCTTAGATGGTTCCCTGTTTCCCCCTCCTGAGGTGGCGAACGGTTTCCAGAAGCACCTTGGTGCCGACCGAAAGTCTTCTTCTCCATGTCTTCTCCAAACTTTGGAGCTGCTTTGCCTCTTTCACGGCAGAGGCTGCAGCCCTTAGGGCCTGTCAGTACCCTGCAACTGCCTCCGGAGTCTTTTGAGATAATATATTTCGGGGGCTTGTGAGTATCTCCAAACCTGCCCGGCACGTCACCCTGGGCAATTTCCGGAGAAGAAAAAAGTCTGAACCCCTATCCAGGAGTGCGGTTCCAGAACCTCTTGCACTAAATGCATGCTCTTGGGGGAATTGTTGGAATTTTTGGGTCTAAATTATATTAATTAGCTGTAAAGTGTCTTGATATAACTGTTGTTATGATTTGCTACTATGAATAAAATTGAATTTAATTGAATTAAGACATAAAGGTAAGCCCCACCAGATCTAATTGGTAACGTTCCACCTCCCGCACAAGTTCTGACTCCTTCCCCCACACAGAGGTGACGTTCCACGTCCCCAAAGCCAGCCTCTGCTGCCCGGGTCTGGTCCGTCGAGGCCCCTTACCTTCACTGCCACCCGTGTGGCAGTGCACCCAACCCCAGCAGTTCCTCCCACAGGTGGTGGGCCCATGGGATGGAGAGGGGGGTGCCACCAGGCACTCGTTGAAGAGCCCTCCATCTGGGCCTGGCTCCAGATGGGGCCCCCGGGCTTCCTCCGGGCAGGGTAACTTCTCCTCTTCCTCGATGAATTATAAGGTCTTTGAACCATTCTTAGTCTTGCCCCTTGTCTGAGACCACTTTGCCATGGGAGACCCTACCAGGAGCACCAGGCTCCAGACAACACAGCCCTTAGGTTCACAGGAACACACAAACCTCTTCACCACGATAAGGTGATGGTTCCCAGACAGGCATACATGTGATATGGAACCTTTTGTAATATTTCAACTAACAGGAGCATGCTAAGATTAAATAACAGAGGTCCGAGAATCGACCCTTGCTGAACTCCACACATTGTTGGGGAATTCTCTGATGTACAGCTATCAATTAATACACTAGTAGACAATAGTCTCTGTCTTGAAGGTAGGACTTAAACCAATTCAACCCAATGTTCAAGTCTGTCTATTAATATATTATAGTCAACCGTATCAAAAGCTGCAGTAAGGTCCAATAACACGAGGACGGAGACTTTACCAGATTAATGTAATTATTACCGTCAGTCAAAACCTTGACAGGAGCAGTCTCAGTTTGTGCTGGGGCCTAAATCCAGACTGGAAAATGTCAAGGTAGTTATAATGGCAGACAGCTGCTTTTACAATAGTTTTACTAATAAACGTAGTACAGAAGGATCCAGATTGCAGCTGCTCCGAATGTTTGTTTTTTTACCATCAAAGCTTTTTGAATGAAGCTTTGAATGTTGTCGGCATATTTTTATTACATCATCACAAAAAAATACATCCAATGGAGCGCCAAGCGAATGCTTTAACTGTTGATCTCACAAAATAAGCAACTCAAAGACAAAACCTTGGGCTCTGATTTGCTCCTATTCTCTGACAGATACACTCAACAAATAACCCATTGACCAAGAAAAGTAAGCAATAATGGAAATAATCATACGCTGCAGGCCTAATAAAAATGATAAATACATTAAAATAAACTTGCATAATCGTGCTGCTGGAACACTAGATGCTTTATAATGTCCTGATACTTTTGTTATATCAAAACAAAATCGTTTAACCAGCTGAAATGCAATTTTCCTGTAGTGTGTGCATAATGTCTGAAAGAATGAAAAACAAAGTGCTCTTACATCCAGCTCACACTGGTAGAGTGTGTCGTCCAGCAGCGCAACAGTGATCTGCATGCTCTTGGCTTGGCGTGGAGCTCTGGGAGCTTTGGCCTCGTCCTCGGCCATCTTCTCGCCCTCTTCCTCTCTCTCACCGCCACACTCCTGCTCCTCCTCCTGCTCCTTGGCCTCCTTCTCCAGGGCAGCTTCGTCTCCTTTCTCCGTGGCGTTGTCTTTGTCCTTTCCACCCTCCTTTTCTTCTTCCTCCTCCTCCTCCTCCTCCTCCTCCTCCTCCTCAGCTTCTTTCTTCTCTACCTGCACAGCCTGACAGAGACACTGTGATTATGATGCAGCCTACACTCTAATGATGTGTCCTTGTGGCAGATTTAGTCTTATACATTTAGATATATTTAGAATTAGACTATATGTTACCATTAAAGACATCAATCTCTTTACTGTCAGGTTAAATGGTCCAACGGACGGCTGGGACAAAGGTTTCTGCTCACCCTCATGAGTTGTCACTGGCCCACACAGATCAGGAAACAGAGAAACGCTACAGCAGCACACTGCACCTTCTGTTCGCTTTGAAATGTTTTTTTTAAAATTTGAATTGCCTTTGTGTCTCTTGTTTTGGGGAAGTAACCTTTTTCTGTGTTCTCTAAGAAGTGGAGAATAAAGACGTAGCCTTATTTAATAATGATATTAAAGAATATGATTATGAAATGACCCTTTAAGATTCACCACTCTCTCTTTCGCTTGTCTGAATCAAACTAAGGTCCTCTCTGTCTTTATTGAACAGATAGAGATGCGCTGTGGACACAGACAGACAGACAGACAGACAGACAGACAGACAGAGAGGCAGACAGAGAGGGAGAGAGGCAGACAGGCAAAGAGGCAGACAGACAGACAGACAGAGGGACAGGCAGGCAGACAGACAGACAGACAGACCTGAGGCTCGGCACTGCTGACTGAGTGCTGGTCCAGCGCTGCCTCCCCCTCCGTCCTCAGCTCAGGTTCGGGGTCGGCGATGGGGGCTTTAGCTTCTTCTTCTTCCTTGTCGTCCTTGTCTCCCGCCTCGCTGTCACAGTGCGAGCGCCTCTTCAGGAAAGAGGAGAAGAGGCGGGAGAGGCCGCGGCCGGCAGAGTTGCGGTTCCGAGGCCGGAACGGCTGCTCCTCCGGGGAGGGGGGCGGCCCGGCGTCCTGGCCCGCTTCCTCCTGCTGCCTCGGCTTCTTCTGCTGACTCTCGGCCTCGTCTGTTGTCATGGCAACAGCTGTGGAGACACACAAAATCAAGTTAAAAACCAGAAGCAGCCGTGTATATATGCTATTCAGATCAGACAAGCCAAGAAGATGTTAACAGCAGGTGGAAGCGGGGTCTTTGACTGTTACCCCCCCATCTTAGAGCCCCAACACTCAACTATGATGCTGATTCTAACGGGAGAAACAATGGTTAACTGCAGAAAACAGGACATTTGAGCACATTTTCAACTTAACTGTGTGAGTCAGCAAGGTGTAATATTTTAATTTTATGCTTAAGTTACTTACATTTTTAGACTTAGTGTCTTGTTCTAAAACGCTCGACACATGGATAGGAGGTACCTGGAATGTTTTTTTTGGGGGTTCAGTATCTTGCTTCAAGACAGAGATCAAACCTCCAATCAATAAATCAATCAATCAATGTATGTGTCACATGACATCATACGAGGTACAATTCCAGTCCAGGAAAAATGGTAAAAATAACTAAAATAGCATAAATTGTTGGCAGGTAGGCAGCTGGACAGATTTATACCTTCTTATAAAGCCCAGCTGGCCAGAAATACTTAGTGAATATAGGGAGTTTGGTGAGAAAACCTTGTATTAGTTAGGAGGTTATTATTATTTATTTATTATTAAGATTATTATTATTATTATTATTGTCAATGAGCATGCAATTTGTTCTTCGTTTCAAAAGTATACCTGCTGGACCCAACATGTCCTCCTACTTTACTGATTAGTCTCTTCCACCATTTCCTTTCAAATCACACACACACAGTAGTAGCTTTGGAGTGAGTGTGTGTGTGTGTGTGTGTGTGTGTGTGTGTGTGTGTGTGTTGGTGTATCTAATTGTATTGACCTGTTTTCCATCATGGCCCGATCAGCATCACGACTGCTCCTGTGGGTAATGAGTGCTCCTATTCACAGCCCAGGCGTGTGCCCACTCACAGACACTTCATCTGCATCAGCTGACAGCTACAGTACGTAGACCAAATTTAATTTCAGGATTTGGATTTTCTTTTATGTTGTTTCTTTGATTCCTTTTTTTAAATTCACTGTGTTTACTCAGGATATACAAAATATAATTATCATAGAGACTTCTTGTATACAGATCATATAGACATTGTGAAATATTGGTTGTTGGACAAAAAATGCATAATATGCAACATTTTCTCTCTGTGATATATATCTCACGATATATCGACTCACTATCGTTTTTGCAATATCAATATTAAAAATATCCCGAAAAATGTGATATTCCGTGTACTTTGTGGAGAGATGCAGCGATCAATTTAGAGCCCGCACATTTCATAGGGCCAGTTGCCCTGTCACACGCGTACAGTTCGACAGCGCGTGTGAAGTGGGAGATAGAGAAAGTGTGAGTGAAGTGGGAGATAGAGACAGCATGAGTGAAGAGGGAGATAGAGAGGACAGAGTGAACTGCGAAGTGAGTGTGTGGATCGAAAGGAAAGAGACAGAAAAGTAAGAACATGAGGGTGACTTAGGGAGACGACGAAACTATGGAGACTGAAGAGGAAACTTTAGTAGCCAAAAATAATGTCTCCTCGCCAGCGTGGAAGTACTTTGGCTTTAAGCCAACAGATGTTCCTCAAGCTTATGCACATACAGTTCGTACAGCGCGTAAGAGACAATACAACCAACGTCTTTTCTCACCTCAAAAACCACCAGAAGACACTGGACGATGAGTGCATAGTAATATCCCGAAAAAAAATATTTATATATTATATTTATTTATTCAGGTTCTATTGTCAGTTTAAATAAATCCTTGTGTTGTTTTGATATTCTATTAATCTATTTGGACGTGTTTTCCCACAACTTTTGCGTTTTTATGTACATTTAAGAATATTGAAATTATTATCGATATCGCAATATTCATGCTCTATTGCGCAATTTCATATTTTGTCAATATCGTGCAACCGTAGTCTGTTTATTGGATTCAATTTTAAATCCAAAGTGGCAACACATGACAGCTACAGCAGCTTGGGAAATGGCAGTATGTGGCAGTGAAATTGATGAATTTACTGTTTATCAGACCACGAATGAGACAAGTCCCCCCCCCCCCCCGCTGGAGATCCACCAACTCTGTCACACAAACCAAAAGATGGGAGAATAGGTACTAAAGAAAAAAAAACATTGTTGAAAGGCCAAAAGGCGTCGGCTCTGTGTTAAAAAAAACGACTTGATATCAATGTTGCAGCCTTTGTTTCCAGCCGATGTGTGTGACGCTGCAGGTCATACTCTGCTTACAACTCAGAACAGCATCAGACCCAACACATAGAAGTGTTTTCTCATGTAACACTAACCGTCACTGGATCATTACTGCATCAGGCAGCAGCTTGAAAATAATGTTTCTAAAAATAAATGCAAAATAGCACATTTGACAGTGCTAAGAGTCCTGGTTTAGCGTGGGTTCAAGCTGTTGATCATCTATCTAGCTGTGTGTGGTGTGCGTGGGGCTGGGTGGGTTCTTGATGCTATTAAAGCAGTGCTAAAGTGACTGGTGGTGCTAGTGGTAAATGTCTTTTCATCTGTAAAATGATGAGTGGGATGGACTTATGGACCACATAGCCCTTCCATGCAGCACGTCAGCTTGATTTAACACACAAAAAACAATGTGGGTAGGTTTGTATACGTGTCAAAAAAGAAATCCAAGCCACAGACAAAGTGATAATAAACAGCAGCTGAAATGGAGCGGCAGAGACACCCAGTGGACACCGGGTCCACTGGGTGTCTGCAGTTTACTGTTTCTCTACTCCCTAACCCACCAGATGGAACTGTGACATCATCATGTGCATAATGCTGCTCTAAAACAACACATGCAATCTATTTTTCAAAACATAAGAGATAATCAGGAGAGAGGCAACGAGCAGGGGCGCAACTACCCAGTGTCAGAGGGGTAAGCAGCAACAATTTTGGCATTAGTCATCATTAGTTTTTCCATATTAATAATATTAAGAAATGAATCTGTTGGTATCCAGTGGCTCCCCCTACACTTCCACCTAATGTTAGACATACCTGTTGCCTTCCCCTGTCTTTCCTGATCCACCATCCTCACACCTGAATGAAATGAACTCACTGTTAAATATAGCAGCCTAAATTCAATTCTTAAATCAGCCTAGTGATGGCATCAGATAAGACAACCATTATGCAGTAAGGTTGTGCTGCTGTTGAAATTACATTCACATTTTGTATTTTAAATATATATATATATATATATATATATATATATATATATATTTTCATATTTATTTAATTTTCTTCTTGTCATTTATTGTGCATGCTATGCTACCTTATATTTACCAGTTGTTATTTTACCTTAATAAAATTGAGATATGTCGTTCATGGGATTGGTACCATAGGGTTTAACCAAAATCTAAACATAGCTATCAGCAACATTGGTTTGCATTAAGTTAGCAAACACTAGCCAGTCTCTTAGCATGAATATTTGCAAGCTTCCAAGTTCGGTAGCAAATCTATGCATGATTCCATGGTAAACCAGAGTTATAGCATTAGTTATGTTTTCCAGATTCTTGTCATTTATTGTACATGCTACCTTATATTCATCAGTTTTCAGCTCAGCAACCTCGGTTTTGCATATTCTAAGCTAGCCGTAAACCCCCATTTGGCTGCTACATTCCCAGTGCTAGCAAACGCTCGCTAGTCTGTTAACATGAATATTTGCAATACTCAGCGCTCACGGCGCCCACCCGCTCCCCCCCTCCCTCTCCCCCTCCCTCTTCTATGTCAACATTCTATGATGGAATCTTATGAGACAGGGCGCCTACTCTAGCCTGTTAGTCCTCTAAAATGTTATATAATAACATTGAGGAAATGCAGAAATGATTAAGAAATGCACAACAGCAACTACATATTGAAAATACCAAAAAAAGATTTCTTTTTTTTTTGTTTTGTTGTTTACCATCGCTTTGGCGCCCCCCATGGTGCTGCGCCACTATGCGCCACATATAATGCAAACCCACTTTTTGCGCCACTGGCAACAAGCACATGTGTTTTAGAGGGATGAGACGTCCTTTCCTCTGAAGCGTTTTTGAGGCGGTGTGAGATTCCCGTACAGGAAACAGGAAACATCACTGCCTCTATCTCTGCCACAAGAGAGTTTTAAAACACCAAACACAAGCACTGAACTGCCCGGGGGTTTGTGGAACAGCTGTTTCCTCAGTCCCTCCGTCTCTTTTCTTTCTCTCTTTCTCCGGGAAATGAAGCTGCCTTCAAGTGCGCTCAGAAACATCCAGATCTATAAACCATCTGACAGAAAACAGTAACTGTGAAATACAAAGTCTACTTGTGCACTTGCTACATTGAGGGTTAAAGAACACAACAGGACGTCACACAGATGTTTCAGAGAAACTCCCACCACTGTTTCCTGTCTGAACGCAGCCTAACCTGCGTCACAGAGCAGCCAGGAGTTTACAAAGCAGAAGTGGAGGACAGATTGAGGAGAAGAGTCGGAGGAGGAAAGACATTTATTGCTGAGTGTTGAGACCAAGAGTCCCTCTCAACCCATCAGGTTGTGCTGGTGTTTGATGGCCGTGTCTTAGGGGTCTACAAGTGAACTGTCAACGGAGCATGGAGGCTGACCGGGAAAAGGAGTGAGCTACTGGACAGACGGAGCGCAACGGCACCAGGGCTACGACCAGGTAGGCCATTCCACCTTTACCTTTAGCCTGGCGCTTAGCTCTGTGGTTTAATGTGCACGGCTGCTAGACCTGCTGGACGGCCCTAGACCTATCCATAGTACAACGTTTTCCCAAGGTTATTCCGTGACAATAGACCAAACCGCTAATCTATTCATCCAGAAAATAATCCACAGATTAATCCACACAAAAAAAATTATAGTTTGTTGCAGCCCTTGTTAACATTATCTGTTGTGTGTGTGTCATTTTCCCACATCTTTGTTTATGTATAGGTGATGTACAGTATGTGTATCAGCTGAGCGTGAAACCAGGGCTTTGGGCCTCAGTAAGTTTCAAGTGTGCGCACTTATCTCCTTTTGTACCATTCATTATATTAAGGTAAGTGCTGGGATGATATGCTTTTGTCCCGATATGATTCTTTCCCGATACATGGCTGCCGATTGGATTTGTATTGCGATTGCAAGAGTATTGGGATTTTCTTTTCCTTCTTTAACCAAAACTAAAGTTGAATAAAACCCTTCTAGAGACAATATATCATCAGACATTTCTAAAAACTAATAGTGTTCTAAGAAGAATGAACATCACATGTCAGTCAGTCAGTCTGACATTTATTTACTTTGTAAAGAAGAACATAACATGTTTCTGCTTTTTCTTAGGCTACGTTTACACGTGGCCAGCTATGGCCTAAATGTCTTAGTTTTTCTAAATAACCATGTACTGTACGTATAAACGGGGTATTAGGAAAGGCCCTGGTATTGTGCATGCTGACTCACTGAAATAGCTTACTGGGACACTTGATGGAATTGAGCCATCATTTAAGTTATCAATTTCAGCTGTGCTTTTCCTAATATGACAAGTCAAAATGTCTGCTGTGAAAAAGGTCCATTGCCTCCAGACGTGGTGCAGCAATATTTTGTGAGCCATTACTGTGTAGCCTGAAATGTTTCATATGCTCAGGCACTGATAGGATGGAAGCTGTGGCGGTAGAAACACAGCTTGCCACCACATGAAGTTAGAGACGCTGCTGGCAGCGCGCAGTGCTGAGTGGACGCTGGCACAGAAGCACACTGCTGACAGGGCAGAGAACAGGGAGAGCTCCAGGTGTACCAACGAGTGCACAACAACAACTTCACCTACAAACAGCTTGTCCACCTTCTCACGCTTCTCCTTTTTACCTGAAAGCAGAACTGCAACACTTTAAATGTTGAGATGTGCCTATAAGTTTCTTTGAAATAAATCATTCAGTAAAGGATACAAATTGACTAATCGACCAATTAGTTGACTCATGGACTCAGAGGAGCAGCCTTACTGGTTATGGATTATGACTATTATATTTCTGTCATGAAAGAGTAAAACGTGATTAACTATTCAGCTGAGCTATAAAGTGTTTGCAGGCAGGAATCTCTAACACAGAAACGTTCTAAGTGCTAGTTGAAGGCCTCGGTTTTATTTCGGGCGGATGCTTCAAAGCCATTACTGCACCTTAACCACAACAACAAAAAAATCAGGTTCAAAATAGACAATCAATGTGAGTTAGCAAGTTATATTACAGAGCAGCTGTCTCACACAAACTCTATAACAGTACATATAACAGATTTTTTTTCCATTAGCGTTGCTAAAACAATACTTTTAAAACTGTGCCGGTGCCTAAACGGTGCCTGAACCGATAGTTTAAAAAGATTTAAAGGGCTGATAGAATGCAAAACCGAGTTTACCTTGTCATAGTTGAATAACGACAGTTTGGTGGGTAAAAAGGACATACATAGAACCTCAAAGTCCCATTGACACCTCTTTCCTCTGCAAATCTCACAATTTGAAACTGCTGCTGAAAATGGGCGAATCTCAACCAAGCTAAAAGTTGACATCAACTCCTCAACTCCTACCTTATTTGGCTCTACCTTCCATCTTTGTAACGCCCCAAAATGTACATAGGCCACTGACTGATCAGCCATCAATTTTCGTAAAACGGCCCATATTTGAGCTTTACATAGTTGATGTCTCGCATAAAAAAGTCTCAGACGTGAATTTAGTAATGAAATAGCAGACGAACAATGTATAACATTGCAGTGTCTGAAATATGAGACCTGCTGTCTTGTCTCCAATGTATGTGTATGTGCTTCGTTCAACCAATCAGCGCGCAGCTCATCTAAATATTCATGAGCATACCATATTTGGAAGAAAAGCTGTCGTTCCAAATAGGGCCATATTCACCCCTTTAATATATATATATATATATATATATATATATATATATATATAGACACACTGTATAAAAAAGGAGGAGCACAAAACGACAGCTGTGACATTTAAGAAGGGCTTGTTTATTTATTACATGTCATTACATGTCACACGTCCAAAGCGACTTACAATTGCTATATATGTCAGAGGCCACACGCCTCTGAGGCAACTATGGGTTAAGTGTCTTGCTCAGGGACACATTGGTTGATGTATCACAGTGGGAATTGAACCCAGACCTCCCACACCAAAGGCATGTGTCGAATCCACTGCGCCATCACCACCATTTATAAGGCCATATGGTCAAAATTAAATGATTTATTAAAAATGTAATAACAATAACTTATAACAATAACTTATTTCAGCAGTAAATTGCTGGTAAACAACAAAAACAACCACTGTATGGGAAAAGGGTATTTTACAATAACTTGAATGCACTATGAGGCTGGCGAGGCGAGTTTCAAGTAAACGCACCGTGTGCGAACGTGTGGTTTTTTCAGACTTGGGTTTTGGAATCCTCTACAGTGAAAATACAGTCACACTTTACACCGTTTAGCTGTCAGCATTTTAACCGTGTTTAACCTAGCTAACGCTAGGCTAACGTTACCTGCTGCCAAGTGTAGTGGTAACTAGCATGACATGCAGCGATGTTGCCGTTCTCAAACTCTGTTCTCTTCAGGAAACAACAAACTTCAAGCTAGCGAGCTACACGCTAAAAATGTCAAGTTTTGAAGAAAATGTGGATGGTCTAAAGAGGTAGGCCTGATTGGTTCTTTTGGGGAATGATTGTAAAGATTTACAAAGAATATGTTTAGGGCATTTCCTCTCTAACTGGGACGTTTTGGGAGCAATTGGTGGGATAGCTGTTGACGAAGTACACACAGAGATACACTGGTAAGACCCAATGAGGTTTAACCATGTATCCAGCTAATTTAATTAGCTCACGTTACTGTATTGTATCAACAGTTAACTTCATTTAATATTGTATGTAGTGTTTTATTTTGCGGGGTGCAAATGTTCCACCAAAACAAGTTCCTTTCTGAGACTATTTAGCAGAATCTCCGCCGCTGCGTCTGGGCTTAGCACCGCCCAAGACCATTGGGATTGGTTTAAAGTAGGGCTGGGCGATAAATCGATTTTATCGATTAACTCGAATGTGTAGTTAACGTCGATTTGTTTAAATGAAAATAGATTTTCTCCTTAACATCCGCTACGCTCCCCTCTGGGCTCCCATAGCTCTGAACGGGCTCAGCCCTCGCCCCGCGCGTTTGCCATAGAGATACACAAACAACATGGCAGCAACAGGGACTAACATTAATTCTTTTCTTAACTAGTAGTTTCATTACTTACTTATCCGTAATCTCCGCCGAAATGACCGGCAGCTCGCAGTGCTCTGTCCCCGGCTGAGAGTCACCTATTCTCGGATAACTGAACCACCAGCTACCGCTGACCTGACGGAGCACCATGCGGGGCACCAGAGGCGGTGTTGAGGAACTGTTTTGCGGCTCAACACATCTACTAAATGCCGCTGATAGGACCGAGCTGTGATGGAGGTCTGTAGCGGCTTAAACAACTAGCAATCGCCGCTCTGTAGCACGGAGCTCCTCTTCGACGTTTGTTTCTACCGCTAGTTACTACGAAGGAGCTTGCTACAGGTATGCTACATTCAAGAGACCATGGGATGTTAATGTACGTTACTCAGCAACAGGTGAAAATAGGGGCAAGGTTGTGCAATAACGTTAAAATGATTTGAACTTTTAGCGAGGAACGAGAAGTGAATTACCTGTATGTGTGAAAACAGCTTTATCTCACGCATCCGTTTGTTTGTTGTTGAATATATAACACCCCCCATCCAAAAAAAGGGAAAACACTCAAACCAATTTATATTTCCACAAAATTAGCATGAATAATCATAATGGTATACATGCCCCATGTGTGTGCGTGTGTGTGAGTCAAAACAACATAAAGTTAAAACTTGTTTTGAACAATTTCTTTGTCATCTGCAGATTGATTTTAAGTAGGGGGAGAAAAAATCGATTTAAATCTTAAATCGGATTTTTTTGGAAAAAATCAGGGATTTTATTTTTAGGTCATATCGCCCAGCCCTAGTTTAAAGGTTTTTTTTCCCCCTATCCCAGAATGCATCTCCAACTGTGTAACAGACAGCACACTGACAGTTTTGCTATTCTTTAAGGCTTATAAGTGGTTGGGCTAAAATTTGTCTAGAAGAAAACAGGTCGGCAAAATCAAAAGTATTTATCTGGGGACCATTACTCCATAACCAAATTCCATGACAATCTAAAAATGTTGTTGAGATATCTGGACAGAGAGACACACTGACTGACCACAAGACAGATTCTCACTGATGGGAATTAAACAAAGCAGCTCTGCTGCTCCACATGCTAAAGGTTAAAAAAAATTAAGCTGCTGTGAGGTCAGGAGTCAGTCCATCTACCCAGCCCTATACAAACATCCACAGAGCACACAACACACATCACTGTTTTCCATCTTTGTCCATCTCCTCGGTTAACATTCAGACAATCTTCTGACGCTCAGCTGATGGAAAAGATATTAATTTCATCATTGAGCACCAAAACATCCAAACCCTCACTGGCTTTCTGGGGTCAAAGTAGCGATGTGAACCAGTTTTAATATTTCAAATCGATTCTTAGATTTGGACTCAGAGTAAGGTTCAAAGGTTAAAACTAAAATGCATTTGTAAAAAGTGAAAACATACTTAAGCATCTGTATTTCTGGCTGCATGGTAGCCTGAGTCAGAGTGGTGGAAATGAGCTTAAGGACTGAAAGCGGCTTTAAAATTAATCGGGCCCTGTGTGGGATTAAAGGCTGCTGTGGAGGCCACAGGAAGCTGGATGTCTATCAGTAACCGCTGGATCCACACACCAGCTCTGCAAACAAGCCACAAACTGAGTTGGCCTGACCCACATGAAATCAGAGGTGGGGATATTTGATGAAAGACACAAGTGAAGAAAAAAAGCCCTAAAACACAAAAACAGAGGGCTGAGCCCTAACACAGCATCTGTGCCAGGTCACCCCTCTAACTAGGCCTCAGGGATTCAGATGTCCTGTGATGGAAGCAATCAATATCCAGAGTCTACACATCTGTGATTAAAGAAAAAATACACTGAAAGATTAGGGTTAGGCAGTTTAGGGAACCATTTGCATTCTGACTGGCTGCTTGCAGCCATGTTATAAGGAGAATACCAAAATACTATCTTATTGCCATTTAAAGCAACAGCTTTAAAACCATTGTGATGCTACTCTGACAGGGCTTGCACCCTCTTAGTCAACAAATCACAACCGATTAGTCGCTTATGCTTTTTCATGCTGAATGATTAATTTCCAATAAACCTATGAGCACATCTCTGGTGACGGTATAAGCTTGTCTAATTGTTTATGCTTCTGCAGATTGGTCCACTTGTGCATTGGAAGAGCCACTTTCCCAAACTCAACGTATTAACGTGATAAATTTGGAGCACCAAATAGTCTTGGGACCTTAAAAGGGGTGATAGAATGCAAAACCGAGTTTACCTTGTCATAGTTGAATTACGACATATGGTCTGAGACCAGTTGGTGTTCTGAATGTTGGTTGCGCAGATCTTAGACACTTTATACATTGTTCGTCTGCTATTTCATTACTAAATTCACTTCTGAGACTTTTTTATGTGAGAAATCAACTATGTAGAGCTCAAATATGGGCCGCTTTAAATTTGGTTCGACTGCGTCACTGTGTCGGAGTTCAGAAGCTCCACAGTCTGACGTGACAGCCGGCGGGTGACAGCCGGCGGGGGACAGCCGGTGGGTGCCTGCCAGGGTCGCTGGTTTGCCGCCCGGCCTGTCCACCTTAACAGACCCGCTGTGAGCTGGCTGGAGCTCTATCAGGAGACTCGCGGACAAGAGGCGTTTATTTCCCCGATCGTTTGTTTAAATAACTCAACACACATATCCATTATAAGACCTGTGGTTTTTCAAAGTTATAATGCTCCACAAGAGATTGCGGGTGTAACAAGCTCGCTGACTCGCTGTCTCCCCTTCTGATCAGTGCTGCTGTGTGAGAAGAAAGCAGAGAGGGGAGGGGCTGCTCCTCAGTCACAGAACAGAAGAAAGAAGTGACTGTTTTGGCTGCCACAAGAGAGAAATACCTTTGCTCGCCGGACAATACTGGCGTCTTTTCTACAGAAAGTCGCAAGATTTGTCGCTAGTCTAGCAATAAAGTCGCTAAGTTGGCAACACTGGAGCCTCTGCAGCTTCGCTCAGCTCGTTGTAAAGAGGGGTGAGGCTGTGTGTGTGTGTGTGTGTGTGTGTGTGTGTGTGTGTGTCGCTCGTTGTAAACCAACCAATCAGCGCGCAGCTCATCTAAATATTCATGAGCATACCATATAAGGGAGAAAACCTCTCACTTCAATCCAGGGCTATTTCACAGGGTTGCATTAGGGCACATAGAACAGCACCCGGGCCATTTTCAGCCCAACCAATGTTACATACCCTATTTGGAGACCTTAAGGAACAGTGTGAAATACCCTATATAATCATTCTATCACCCCTTTAAAAGACGTGAGATACCCAGGAAGTTTGTCACAAAGTGCTTTGTAAATAAATAGAATGCAGAAAATGACTCCAGGTATTTATATAATTTGATAGCTTATGGTTACTTGTGGAAGCTGATTACTTTGCTCTGATGGTAATATCGGAAAAAATGTGCATAAGTCTGTGTTTATGTGATAAAGAAGACCTTAATCTATGATTTAAGTCAGTGGCTTCTAAACTCAGGGGCATGGCGACACAAACATTGCTTGCGTGGACAAAGGAAGAAAAACCTCTGTGGTTTTATATAGGCCTACGTTAAAATAATACCTGCTATTTTGCCTGTTAACTGTGCATTTACAGTAATAATAACAATACTAATAGTTTATAAAGAAAATTAGAACGTTTAGACGGGGGCAGTGTATGCCTACAAGTGTTCTAGTCACACTAAATCAGTCGTACACACAGTACTGTCCAACAGAGGACAGGACTGTCTGTGGACATGTTGTTACACTGTTTGTATGCACAAAAAAACAGCATAATGCGTTGTTATAAACTGGTATTGCTAACAATGGCTAAACCTGGCTAGAGCTAACCCCACAGTGAAATCCGACTTGTTTTAATGGAACGCGGTCAGCTCAGGTGTAGTCTATATCCACGACGTTCCACTTCCGGGATTGCTCCATTCCGCTGGATTTCACTCATTTAGGCCGGATGTCCGTCACCTTCCTCTTCCTTTGTGTTGGCGATCTCTGCAGGGTAAATCCAGACAGCCAGCTAGACTATCTGTCCAATCTGAGTTTTCTGTTGCACGACTAAAACAACTTTTAAACGTACACGTGTTCCACCAAAACAAGCTCCTTCCCGAGGCTATTTTGCAGAGGCACCGTTGCTCCGTCCGGCGCTTAGCACCGCCCAAGATGATTGTGATTCGTTTAAAGAAATGACAATTAACCAGAGCACGTTTTTCTCCCATCCCAGAATTCTGTGTGGACTACCCAGACCCTCCTTTGCAGTGCTGTGGAGGAAGGTCTGGCAATGCAAGTGTGACATCATTCCCAGCTTTCCAGTTCCAAGGTGAATGGAACACACTGTCGTCTCTGTGTACCGGGCTCACTGACAGCGTGAGTAAATCTGTTTCTCTCTGCCCTTGTTTTTCACATAGAGCCTAACATTAGCTACAATAGCTACTGACTATTAGCTAATTTTAGCGCTTGTTTTAGCGGACCTCTACAACATCAGTTCAGTTAACTTTAAGCAGCCCGGTTGTGGTATGTGAAAACAACAACGTCTGAACATGCTTGCTGTCTGGGAGTTTCAGGTAAACTCATGAAGACGTCAGCGTACGCTGGCTGTGTGCTGATGTCAGGCTTCTGAGCAGCGGGCTGGGGGTCCAGAACACTGACCTTTTCTCCAGATTAAAAGGAAATCTCTCTCTCCTGCCCCCTCCACTCAAACCCCTCCACTCCACAAAAAGGGTGACACGACACTGTCCCAACCACCCCAAAAGCGTTATCCTTGTTATCCTAAAATAGAGTTATAAAAGGAGGACATGGGATTTATTGTTTTGTTTTTTCACCGTGGTATCGAATTGCGTTATCAAGAATCATGAAATTTCCCTGGTATTGGTATCGATGACTACATTTCTACTATCATGCCATCCAGAGTTGCCACTATTGTTGTTTTTTTTAATAATGTTCAAATGTTTAAATAAAGGAATTCCTGTTTAAGTAGCCTGTTATTGTTCTTTTTCTTTATCTTGTGCTCTTAGTGGTATGGTTCTGAGTAGATTGTTAGTATCGTGACATCCCTAGTAGGCCTAGCCTATAAATCGCAATATAATAATAATCAACGCATGGCCGAGCGACTAGAAGCAGCCTTGCTGACTGTCCACAGCCAACCGTCTCCGTCAGGGTTCTACATAGTGACTGCCCCCCATCGCTGCTGGACAACATGGAGACTAGCCGCTGTACACCTTATTATGTCTGATATACCAAACCATTTACAACGTTAGCTACAATTTATCCTTTCAATACATTCATTCTGTAAGAAAAATATGAAAATTATCGCTGTACATATAAGAGGCATTTAAACACTTTATCCCGGGTTGCGGACAGGAATGAAAGCAGTGCGCGTGAGAGTGGAACAATAACAGTGGCCGTAGGTGTACCTGTCTGCAAATGGCGCTGAATGTGAAAATGTCAACAAATGGAGTGTGAGCAGCTGCCAGTGTGCTGGCCGCAGACACTCACCCTGTGTTCCGCTCCGCCGGCAGAAGAAAAAGATGCTCCGCGGTCACTAGTCCTGTCCGGGCTTCAGACAAACAGAGCGGGGATTCACGAGCGGTTCCCAGCGGCTTTAACAATGTGTTGAGGTACCAGCCTAGCAGACGGCGCACTGTGGGTTCCTGTGCCCTCAGTCTTGTCTGACAGACAGCCAGGAGAGGCGCAATATGCATGATCCCTCCCTAGCTGTGCTCAGCCACTGAAGCTGCACAGTAGCCTATAGTTTTTCTCAGCGGATGGAGAGAGAGAAAAAAAAGCTACAGAAAGATAGTAGAATTGAACCTTGAGTTCAACTTTTTATTTTTTTTTGTCAAACTCTTGGTTTAAAGTGCTCATATTATGCTTTTTTGCTTTTCCCCTTACCTTTATTGTGTTATATATCTTTTTTGTGCATGTTATAGGTTTAAAAAGTGAAAAAGCCCAAAGTCCACCCCAAAGGGACTTACCATCTCCAACAGAAAACACTGTTCACAAACTGCTCCAAACAGCTCTGTTGTAGTCCAGCCTTTAAAGGTTTGTAACACAAGTTATAATGCTCGTCTAGCTGCTAGCGTGGCACGCCCTCATACTCTGCTTCTGACTGCGACTCCCAACAAAGAGTGTAGCTAAAACGGAGAGCTCAACACACAGGGTGAAAAAAGGAGCTGCAGCAATGTGCAGTACAACAAAAATATGGTGTTTTTTGAAAATGAAACCATGTAAACCTTTTCTGATATAACATCTAAATACAATTATGGACCTGAAGATGAGCATAATATGAGCACTTTAAAGACCAAGAATGAACTTTCAGGCTAGACTTTTATAATGTTTAACTACAATCAATCAATACATTGATTTCAATCGAGAGTGGAGAAGGAACAGCTTCCTTGTGAGCTGCTCCAGCGTCATCTCTCTGGGGTGTGCCAGCCCCAGCGTTTCCTCGTTGCGTTCGTTTAGGTTGTTTTGATTGTATTTCACAAAGACTGGTTGTGGGAAAACAAGAAAGCAAAGTCTTTTCCGTCCAAACTGTTTTTTCTCCCAGTGTATCTCTTCACCGTGTCTGGCGTTGGTTCTGCCTCTGTTCCTCACACTTCTATTTGGATCTCTGTCATCATCAGCCTCACACACACACGCCCCCTCATGTCACGTTAGTATTTTCCTATCAGCCACCACCACTCAAAAGACAATAAACTGATATCATATCAACAAACGGCTACCCAAAAGATGAGGTCGTAACAGTTACCTCTTGTGTAGTCTGTATCCATGACATTCCACTTCCGGGATTGCTCCGTTGTCGACGGAAATTCCACCGAAATTCACTCATTTAGGCCGGATATCCGTTGCCTATAGGCTTTCTTTGTGTTGGCGTTCTAAACTCCGGTGGATTTATGATGACTATGGTTAACTGCTCCTCAGATCTCTGCAGGGTAAATCCAGACAGCTAGCTAGACTATCTGTCCAATCCAGCGACTACAGGTGGAAATTAGCAATTGTTGCTATAACCTGGCCCAAGACATATTCTCTTGTGTTAGAAGTTTAATGTTTATTTGTGCATTGTCCCTGTTTCAAATAAATCAATTTCCATTCCATTTCCATTCCATTCCATCTGAGTTTTCTGTTGCACGACTAAAACAACCTTTAAACGTACACATGATCCACCAAAACAAGTTCCTTCATGAGGCTATTTAGCAGAGGCACCGTGGCTCCGTCCGGCGCCCAAGACAATTTTGATTGGTTTAAAGAAATGCCAATAAACCAGAGCACGTTTTTCTCCCATCCAGGAATGCTGTGGACTAGTCAGACCCTCCTCCGCAGCGCTGTGAAGGAAGGTCTGGCAGTGCGAGTCTACCTCTTGTGATATTAAATTCAACACGTTTGTAACAGTAAAATATTGTAATACACCATCTGTGAAATGTTCTTATTCTAATATATATATATATTTGTGGACTAAATCACCAAGACTTGTTATTACTCTAACATAAAAATCACTTCCTGTAGACAAATGGCCATTGATTTGAATCACGGAGATATGTGAAATCAGCAAACCTGTTTCTTTCTGTTGTCATTTTCAGCTGTAACTGTAATGTTTAAAAATATTCAGTTAAACACGGAGGTCCAACCTATCTGTGGTCTCTGCTGTCTTATTTTCTGTCCTGTGTGGCTTTGCTAGCGTCTTTGATAAACCAAATCTAGCGTTAGGAATAGCAACATGTCACCACCGGTTGGACTGACTGCTAGTTTCGGTAGTGTCATTTTTTTTAATCTGTGGCCCAACAGGTATATTAGCTCTCCAAGCTAACGTTAGTCAAAGTGTTGACATATGAAAGCATCAAACATTCCTTTTAGGCAAGGCAAGGCAGCTTTATTTGTATAGCACATTTCAGCAACAGGGCAATTCAAAGTGCTTTACATAAAACATTAAAGAGCAGTTAAAAACGATAACAAAATTTAAAACAGATAAAATACGAGAATAGAAGTTACAGTGCAGTATAAGAAATTAAACATTAAAGAGCAGTTAAAAACAATTAAAAATATAAAAGCAGATAAAATACGAGATTTTAGGTTGCTAGTATGGGACAATGTATAAGCCGTTGCTCTATACACGTAATCCACCCGCAATCCTTGCCATTCCCGTTTAGATGAACTAGTGCAGTGCTCGTTCAAAACGGCCCCCAGAAAGTTGCAGGGAGCAAAACAGATCTATTGCCGCTTGTAACTTTCTCCAGAAGCATTACCCTAAAATAACTTACAGAAGGCTCTCAAAGCAACCCACCCATGTACTACTACTGACTTACTGTGCACTTCTATTTCAGAGGAAAACATTGAACTACTACATTTAGCCAACACAGAAATATTACTGTTGTGTTGCAAATTCAGATTTTACTTACAAAATATCACAATTAAAATATGATTATTATTCATTAAACTATCTAGCATTATATTGGAGTTGAAAGCTCCACCTTGAACAGACGTTAAGTACATATAAGTACATTGTGCTGATAATGCAGAACTCATACTGTGCAGTAACAGGCGGCTTTATCATATTGGCATAGGTAAAGGGCCTCGTGAAGTTGTGTGTTTTTTATTTATTTTTTATAAAACTCAAAGCTGTAACACGCTCATCTAGAGATTCGGCGTGTCGCCTATTTTTTTCCATGTAGCCGTCACACATCCAGGTAGTATTAGGCGATGTGGCCCGGGCCGGGGAAGCAGGGATCCTGGCTCAGCCTGCTGGGGAAGCCGCTACAGCGCACAGAACGGCCAGAGACACGTACACAACCGCCGGCAACAAAACAACCTGTAAACTGTGCTGGAGAGCTCGAGATCCTGGGCGTTTATCTCCCATGTTTGTGTACGTTTATTTTCATAATTTGCATGTAGGATAGTCTGTTGTGAAGAGAGTAGCATCTTATAAAGTCATGTTAAAGCATGGATACAATTAGCAGAGGTATTTTTCCGGTGGTAACATTCTCAGTGTTATAGACTTATAGTTGGCAAACTTACAATTTCAGTTGGCAGAGTGACGATGCTCCTGACCTGTAGGATATTCACTTGTGAAGAAGAGTTTGGGTGTAAGGTCAGTAGGCTATATCCGTACGGTCAGAAACACACAGGTGAAATATGGAGGTATTAATTTAAAGCCCGCTGGAAGATATGCTTGACTGAGAGCCGTGAACCCATTCCCACAGCTGAACACAGAGGTCGCTTAGGATTTTTGTAAATACTTATGTGCATGGATATATTAAACAATAGATGGTCAATTTGTCATTATAAAAATGTACTCCAGCAGTATGTAGGCTATACAATGAAAAGGTTTCCAATGTTTCCCACTTGAATGTGCACAAGATTTGAGTATTAGTGTCTGCCTCTGAGCCCATGCATACTTTACATGTTTTCTAATACCAAAATCCTGGGATGGGTATAACAGCTCTAAAAGGAACAAAATAGCCAAGCTGATGGATGCAACATCCAGCCTGTAAGACAATGCATAGGGCATACTCACCCTGTTACACACCCTTTGGTTTCCCTTCATTTGCACAGGAGGCAAGTGTATTTATGGAAGCAGCCAATGGGAGCAGTGCAGGGAGCAGCCTGCTTCAATCCCAACTCAGAGCTGCTGTTGATGGCAGAGCCCCACCATCAGTAACCAAGGATCCCTGTGCCATAAAAATCAATGCATCCATTTTCACTCAGCATCAGTGAGAGAGGAGAGCGTGTAGGCGGAAGTCATTTGAATTAATTCATTTAAATGTGAATTTGGGTCCTCGTTCAGTCTTTAGGTGTTATTATTCCACAGCAAGGTACAATCCCACTCATGTTTAGGCACTATTTGTTACATAACAGACTGTAGCAGGCCTACATTCTGATCAGATCTGGCAACACTTAGAACCTTGAATGATTAACAAGAATGCAATCTTTTAGGAAGAGGTTGTTGCTACAGCATACTGTAGAGGAGGAAATTAAGGAATAGTTCAATGTTTTGGGAATTATGCTAATGCTTCACTGTCTCTGAGAGAGCTTCTCCGCAACTTTGCTCTTTTTTGTTTTAATTGGTTCTATCTTTTACTTATTTTGACTTTTTTACAACATGCGCAAGGCCAAAGCGAGCACTATCATACAGTATGATAGAACTACTTCTGCACATTAGATCGTTGGTTGACAGCCCTTTTTCACCACGACCAACAAACAATGGGGAATTTTCATGGCAGGGATTACCTGACATGAGCTGAGCCCTGGATGAGCTGTATGAAGTTATGACAGGGCAGAAACCTCATGGCAGGGGGCTGCTTTTATTGTGGCCGGAGATTTTTAACAGCGCCAACTTCAGGAATGTCTTGCCGAGATATCACCAACACATCAGTTGTGCTACGCGTGGAGGTAATACACTCCACCATGTTTACACTCCTTTCCAAAATGGATATAAGGCCCTCCCCGGCCCTCCCATCGGCAAATCAGATCGCGTCTCATTTCTGCTTTTGCCTTCCTAGGCAGGAACTCAAACGTGACAGCTGTGACACAAACCATTCAGCACGGGTCCGATCTATCAGACTCAGCTCTACGACACTGCTTCAGCATGACAGAGTGGTGTGTGTTTAGGAACAACAATATAGACACATACACGGAAGCGGGTTTTGGCTACATCGGCAAATGCATCAATGACGTTGTACCAAGGATTACTGTACGGACATTCCCAAATTAGAATTCCTGGGTTAACAGTAAAGTCTGTGCCCAACATAAAGCACGGACCATAAAGTTTGGACTTAAAACGTCAACACCAGAAATATGTGGGCTGAACTAAGAACCATCACAGACTACAAAAGGAAAATCAGCAGTGCTGAGTTAATGGCTGCATCTCAAATAAATTGAATTGAATCTCTCCCAGATGAGCTGAACAACTTCTATGCATGCTTTGAGATCAACTCCGCAGCTGAGAAAGTACAAAAGGCCCAGGACCGCTGCCCACTAATCATATCCAGGGTGGATGTGTGCAGATCTTTCAAAAGGATGAACCCACACAAGGCACCTGGACCTGATGGCATCCCTGGCCCAGTTCTCAAGGTGTGTGCAGACCAACTGGCAGATGTCTTCACAATAGGGCTGTTGGAACAAATTCCGAAAGTCAAATATAATTCGAATAGTAAAAAAATCAATACTATTCGAATGCTGAAATTACTATTTGAACGTGATTTTTTATAAATATGTTGGCTAACGTTAGCTAATCTCACTCTTCTTAGCCGCATGTGAAAACAAAATGCTTTTGTCATGTCACGTCTGATGAACAATACGTTAGCGGGAGTGAGAAACACAAGGCATTGTGAGGTCTTAACATCATGGCGCACGTAACGTTAGTACAAGGGGAGTGACAGGCTGCGGCTGGAAACCGGAAGAAGGATGGGAAATAGTTTTAACAAATTAAAATCGACATCCACCGAGCCAAAATGCTTATGTTATCATTAGTTAGCTCGTTCTTGTTTCCTAACTGCGTCACGAGTTATAGGAGCTTAGGAGCTTCACGGAGACAGCTAAAGTTAATGTTAGCTGCCCTACAGCTGTCAGAGTAGCTTCGACTTCATATATTACCTTCTAATAGCTGTATTCACAGTAAGGTGACAACCTGCAAGAAAAAGGTTGTCATCGTGGCTAACACTTTTGTTACCTAGTTTATGACAAATCGTTTCGGCTGTGCTTTCTAATGGCGTTTTTCCATTACATGGTACCTGCTCGACTCGGCCGCGGTGCCCCATCCTCCTTTTTCCATTGCAGATTTAGTACTGCCTCACAGAAAACAAAAACACAGCTGGCTAAACTATTTAAAAATGGCGGGTTTGTTCAGGACACCCCCGTCTGTCGCTTTCACATCACCTTTTGGTATCGGCTCAGCTCGCTTGGAACCTCGACGGAGGTGGTACTAAAAAAAGTACCTGTTAGCAGGTACCAGGGACTTTTTTTCGTAATGGAAAACCAAAAAAGGTGAGTAGAGTCAAGGCGAGTCGAGCACGTACCATGTAATGGAAAAATACCATAACATTATGTCATTGTGCTAACCGAGCACCGTTAGCCTTTACAACAAAACCGCTTCAATACTGATTGTGGACTACAGGAAGCGACAGAGAGAAGGGCACGCCCCCATCTCCATCAATGGGACTGTAGTAAAGAGAGTCAGCAGCTTCAGGTTCCTCAGGGGTCACATCAGTGAGATCTGACCTGTACTCACCTCACCGACACCATCATCTACTGCTAGACAGCAGCTATTCTTCCTCCGCAGGCTGAGGAGGTTCAGCATGGACTCCAGGATACTCTGCAACTTCTACTGGTGCACCATCAAGGGTAACCTTACTGGCTGCATCACCGCCTGGTACCGCAGCACCGCCCTCAACCAAAGGCTCTCCAGATGGTGGAGAAACAGTTAATCACCAGAATGGAGCTGCTATCCATGGAGGACCTCTAAACCAAGCGGTGCAGGAAGAAGGCCATGCGGATTATCAGAGACCCAAACCACCCCAGCCACAAACTGTTCTGCCTGCTGCCATCTAGCAGACGATACCAGAGCATCCGGTCCTGCAGCACCCGGCTCAGGGACAGCTTCATCCCACATAACTTGAATTCACACATTGAACACATTGAATTCTGAACTCTGAGCTCATCACGTCACTTTACTTCTAAACCGTCATCTTCACATACTTGACTTTACTTGAACTGTTTTAGTATATAAAGATAAAGTGAGCTATATATATATATATATATATATATATATATATATATATATATATATATATATATATATATATATATACAGCGGGGAAAATAAGTATTGAACGCGTCAACATTTTTCTCAGTAAAGATATTTCTGATGGGGCTATCGGCATGACATTTTCACCAGATGTCAGTAACAACCCAAGTAATCCACACATACAAAGATATCAAAACAAATAAGTCCATAAATTAAGTTGTGTGTAATAAAGTGAAATAACACAGGGAAAAAGTATTGAACACACTTGCTGAAATGTATTTTATACCTAGTAGAAAACCCTTTGACAGTATGAAGAAACTAGTCACACACATTGCTCAGCTGTGATTTTTGCCCATTCTTCCACACAAACTGTCTTCAAATCTTGAAGGTTCCGGAGACATCTTCTATGACCTCTGATCTTCAGTTCTTTCCAGAGGTTTTCAATTGGATTCAAGTCGGGTGATTGACTGGGCCATTCTAACAGCTTGATTTTCTTTGTCTGAAACCAATTTGGAGTTTCCTTGGCTATGTGTTTGGGATCATTGTCTTGCTGAAATGTCCACCCTCGTTTCATCTTCAGCATCCTGGTGGATGGCAGTAGATTCTTACCAAGAATGTCACGGTACATTTCTCCATTCATCCTTCCTTCAATTATATGAAGTCTGCCAGTGCCAGATGCTGAAAAACAGCCCCACACCATGATGCTCCCACCTCCAAACTTCACTGTTGGTATGGTGTTTTTAGGGTGATGTGCAGTGCCATTTCTCCTCCAAACATGGTGTATGCTATGACACCCAAAGAGTTCAATTTTGGTCTCATCTGACCAGATTATATTCTCCCAGTATGTCATTGGCTTGTCCAGATGTTGTGCAGCAAATTTTAAGTGAGCTTCCATATGCCTTTTCTTGAGCAGTGGTGTCTTGCCATGGTGGTTGAGTGTATTACTAATTGTTTTCTTTAAAACAACTGCACCTGCTTCTTCCAGGTCTTTCTGAAGATCTCCGCGAGTGGTCCTTGGTTCTTTGACAACTCTTCTAAATACTCTATGGACTATGTTCTTTCCACTTCCGGATAATGGCCCCAACAGTGCTCACTGGAACTTTCAGAAGTTTAGATATTTGTCTGTGACCAATGCCATCCGTATGTTTTTCTACAATAAGCTTGTGAAGGTCTTGGGACAGCTATTTGCTTTTACCCATCATGAAATGCTTCTTGAGTGACACCTTGGTAATGAGAAACCTTTGTATAGGCCATCAATTAGGACTAATCCAGCTGATATTAATTTGCACTGATAGGGGGCAGGATTGCTTCCTAAATACTGACAGATTTCAGCTGGTTTATTGGCTTCACGCACATTTTTAGACCCCTTTTTCTTCATGTGTTCAATATTTATTCCCATTATCATTCCACTTTATTACACATAACTTATTTTGATCCCACTTAGTAGAAGGGGATGTTTTTGCGAGCCTTTATTTTACCACATTTGAGGTTAAACACAATTACATTGTTACATTCAATTGTAACATTCAGCTGACCAATGTACTTGTACAATGTGTCTGTTGCTGTAAAGCATGAGTGTTGATGATTTTGTGATGAGCTGCTTAGAAAAATGGGATGTTTAGTTAACCTCTCCAAGTGTAAAGTGGGACACTACATTGTGTTAGTATTACCAAGTAATGTTACATTCAGGTCAACAGAGACGGTACTGGTCAAGTTGTTAAACAACCTCAGGCGCAACTATATGAAAAATATGTGTTAGTAGTACTGGATCTTACTGCTGCTTTTGATACAGTAGATCACTCAATTCTTTTAGATAGACTTCACAAGCAGGTTGGCTTCTCTGGGACTGTTTTTAACTGGTTAAAATCATATCTTACTGACAAAAAAAGTTATGTTACCATGGAGGAATGCTCATCAAAAAGCTATTAAATGGATTGTGGTGTTCCTCAAGGTTCGATTTTAGGACCAACTCTTTTTAAAATCTACATGTTGCCACTTAGACACATCATCAGGAGACACAGAATACAGTTCCATCGTTATGCTGATGATACACAGCTCTACATTGCTGTGACTCCTGATAACTCAAAGCCAATTAATGCCCTTTTAACTGTATTTTAGATATCAAGTCATGGATGGCAAAGAACTTTCTCTAGCTCAACCAGAGAGAGAAATAGAATGCAAAACTGCAAATGATGGCACTTTAACCCAGCCGACAAGTTAAAACCTAGGGGTTATTTTTTATTCGGATCTTAGCTTGGAGCCACACGTCAGAAATATAACAACAACAGCCTTTTATCATCTGAAGAACATTGCCAGAGTGCCTCCATTTATCCATTATTTATTATGTATTCTATTGTGATGCCTTACTTTCTGGTCTTCCTAAGACAAATATTGCTCAATTACAATTATTGCAAAACTCAGCTGTACAGGTTCTGACAAAGAACAGAAAGAGAGCCCACATTACACCCATTTTAAAGTCTCTGCACTGTGCCTCAGAATTGATTATAAGATCATTTTATTGGTTTATAAAGCTCTTAACGGTTTCGACCGTAGTTATTTATCAGATTTGCTTTTATCTTATGAACCCTCAGGTCTTCTGGAAGTGGTCTTTTAATAGTCTCAAAAGTCAGAACGAAAGCTCACAGTGAGGCATCCTTCTATTATTCTGCTCCACGTCTGCCTGAAGACCTGAGGGTCGCAGAGAATGCTGATATTTTTAAAGGCAAACTCAAAACCTACCTTTTTAGCCAGGTCTTTCATTAAACAACTTTTTCATCCATTTATTTATCTATTTTAGATTTTTAATTAAACAACTTTGTATCTATCTACTTATGGCCTATTTATTTATATGTAGTCTGTTTGTTTTTAGTTGGTTTCATACTTGCTTTTTTTACTGCATTAAAATCAGCAGCAACATGCACAAAAGAAACTCAGAGCCCAGCAGCCCATGGGTACAGCCGTCTGCATCCAGCAGCATGTTGTAATGGGCATATCTAAGCCCCTCGCAGGGCTTTGTCTGCTCAGCAACACGCTCGCTGCACCAGCAGTCTGTACAGTCACATCTCCTCACACATTCATACAGACACTCCTTCCCCCATCAATACACAAAAGGCCAGCTTTTGCCGACGCAGCCCCTCCCCCGTTCACTATCGCTAGCAGTCGTCCCGGTGTGAAGAGCAGGTGCTGAGCCAGAGCATCTGCTGCGCTCTGAAGGAGCACAGAGAAAAGCAGCCCCCTCCCTCCCTGCTGTCTACCCCTCAACATTTCAAACATAAGTGATGCCTGGTGTAGAGGGGCTAGGCAAAGATCACAGCAACACCCTCAGTTAACCTTTCAACACCGGACCTCATGCTGCTCTGGAAACTCCGCAGACCCTTGTTGAACATTTGAGTGCTGATCCAAAAGTTTCCAAAGTTACCAAATTTGTCTGTATATTGTGTAAGCCTATTGTGTAGGTCTAAAACTGTCTGGACCCTCCTCCAAGCGGGCAGCGGTGATGTCTCGCAGACTGTGGCCATCCCATGATGATCCACTTCCTCCCTCTCATGCTGCGAGACACAAGTCATGTCTGTGCTGGAGACGTTTGTAAAAGTCTGTGTTCAGCTCTGCAGTGCCTACGAGCTGTGAGGCAGCAGTGCTAACCACTGAGCCACCGTGCCACTTGTGTTACTACTCACTCATTCTCATTCTCTCTCTCTCTCTCTCTCTCTCTCTTCTCCTGCTTCACCTCATCAGCTGATTAGGGCCGTTTACTCTTTTAGTCAAACCAACCAGATTTAGCCACAATCTCTATCAGCTAATCACATCATTGCTGTCAATATTTAAATGTTCTCCTCCCGTTGCTGTCAGCTCTCATTTCAGCATGAAAGGTCGAGACCCTCCTCCTCCCCATTCATCTCCAGCGCTCCAGTCTGAGCTCCTCCTCTCATCCAATCAGATCTCATCCTCCTCTTCATCCGTCACCAGCACAACTAGAGTCTAGACTCGATCAGGGTAGCCTAAACTACTCACAACTTCTCCACCCCCTTCAAAATATGATGACGTCATGATGGGAATTTGATGACATCATGATGGTCGTTTTGTACACAATAATTATGTCGATAAATAATTGTTCACTCAAAAATGAGGTCTACCCTGTTTGAAATGGAAATGCAAACCCCTGCCATGCAGAGCCAAGCCAGCACATGTATGGAAAACCCTATGGCAAGACAGGGGAGACTTTATAAATATCACCAACCAATAATAGACACACCATAAATTCAGAAAAAGAAGTGAGCCTGAGGAGAACCCTGCAGGGTTCACATATGAACATCCTATGTGTTGGTAGCAGTGGAAGTTCTTAACTTAATTAGTCTTGGTCTGTCAAACAACCTTTCCAGAGACATCTATGGTTGATAACTAATGGCGTTTTTCCATTACATGGTACCTGCTCTACTCGCCTCGACTCTACTTGCCTCGACTCGACACACTGTGCGTCCGTTTTCCATTGCAGATTTTAGTACCGCCTCAGCGTGGCTGGTCGTATGCCGGCTCGACACACACACCAGCGCACAAGTATAACATCAGGCCACTTGAGATTGTTTTACAGTTCTGTGGAGGCTCCACGCAGGCAGAGCTTTCACCGTAGCCTATGTAATATGTGGCCTGATGTATACATTTGTCAGCTGGTGTGTGCGTCGAGCCAGCATGTGTGTGTACATAGGATACGGTGAAAGCTCTGCCGGAGCCTCCGCAGAACCGTAAACAAAAGTGGCGCCGTAGTAAACTGCCGTGACCTAACGCGACACACACACAGAACATCGAAGGTGTGTGTTGTTGCCAGAAGACACATTTAGTTTCTAAAGAAGCTGGAGGCAGCAAAAAAAAAACAGCTGGCTAAACTGTTTAAAAATAGCGGGTTTGTTCAGGACACCCCCGTCTGTCGCTTTCACGTCACCTTTTCGGCTCGCCTCAGCTCACTTGGAACCTCGACTGAGGAGGTACTAAAAAAAGTACCTGTTAGCAGGTACCAGGTACTTTTTTTCGTAATGGAAAACCAAAAAAGGCGAGTAGAGTCGAGGCGAGTCGAGCAGGTACCACGTAATGGAAAAGCACCAGAAATTAACAAGTTATAGATAGGACCATGTAGGGACTAACTCACTACATGGCCATGTGAGCCCCACTGACAAACAGCATCGGGTACTGTGAGTGATTTTGCTGTAGTGGCCACAGTCGGTATTGCAGGGTCACATGATGCACTATAGCCCAAACAGAGCTGAGAGCTGTAATGTGTTGGTGAGTCAGCAGGAAATCAGCCAGAGAAAGACTCTAATGTTTATATTATAATGGAGCCAAAACCACAAATGAAGTAGTGTTTTCAAAAACAGACCAAGTAGTGGCGCACTACGTGCCGCTGCTTGTTAGGCTCATTGCTCGGTGATACCTGAAGCTGCTCCTCTCGCACTGTAAAACAACACACTGTGCTTTACACTGGCTTTTCCCAGGCAGCTTCAACAACAGTGCAGTTCAATTCAAGTCAAGTCAAGTGGGTTTTATTGTCATTTCAACCATATACACTGTATATAGAGACGAAATAACGTTTCACCATGGATCAAGTGGTGTTACATACTGTTATTCATTCCTATGAGAACAGCGGTATGAGCAAAGACAGTGGCAAAAGGAGTGAGGTCATTGGTTTGCATGGCTCTGGGTTGTGACCCAGGTCATGTCTGACTTGTCATGACCAGGGATCGACCTGTGTTGACTGGCTTGGTTTGAATTTACAAAAGCAGGGTTGAACACAGGTCAGACCCTGGTAATTGGAATGAGTGTGATGTAAATCACATTTCCCCACGTGTGAACAAAGCAGTGATAAAGAAGTGTGCCCTCCCTCCCTCTTCTATTGACCTTTGTGTTTCCACTCCATTCCCCCTGTGCCAGCAGCCTTGGTCACAGCGCCACCATGACCACAGACGGTTTTATGGTTCAGGGTTTAGCTTGTTGTAGTCTATAGCCACGACGTTACACTTCAGGAATTGCTCTTTTGCCGCCGGATTTCGCCGGATTTTACTCTTTTCGGCCGGATGTCCGTTACCTTCCTCTTTCTTTGTGTTGGCATTCTAAACTCCAGTGGATTTATAATGACTATGGTTAACTGCTCCTCAGATCTCTGCAGGGTAAATCCAGACAGCTAGCTAGACACATGTTCCACCAAAACAAGTTCCTTCTAGAGGCTATTTTGCAGAGGCACTGTTGCTCCATCCGGCGCTTAGCACCACCCAAGATTATTGTAATTGGTTTAAAGAAATGCCAATAAACCAGAGCACGTTTTTCTCCCATCCAGGAATGCTGCGTAGACTAGCCAGACCCTCCTCCGCAGCGCTGTGGAGGAAGGTCTGGCTATGCGAGAGCTTGTTGTAATAACTGATTCAATGACATTTCCATTCCCAGAGATGTCTTACTGCACTGGATGCCTTATTTTAGTCTTGTTTGAGTTTTTATGACAGTACAGTTGCTTAAACAAAAATAATCTCCAAAATGTTCTAAGGGCACTATGACCTCATGGCATGGCCAGGATATTCTGATTCTGTCGCTAATGTGACATCAGACAGTGTTTGGTGCATCTGCTGCTCAGCCCTCGTTACAACATCAGCCAGAAGCCAGTGGATATATTCAGTCCATTCTTTGGATACCAGCTTCCACCTGTTGCCTCTTGTTTTCCTGTTTCTTTGATTTGAATGAAACATGTGTGAACATGTGTCCTCACTGTTTCATGTTGTCAATATGACTATACTTTCTGTATTCTGTGACACTGTTCACACTGGGAAAGAACAAAATGGCTAACACTAGATTTAAAAGTCATTTGTACATTACTTTTATCATTTCCAATCCATAAGATACTCAACAGTGCATTAGCTTATTGTATACTTACTGGAGCCTGACCAGTAAACCAGCTGAGCCCATACGATTGGCTAATTTGAGTTTATGACACATACCGTAATTCCTCAAATAAAAACCGGTTGTCAATTAAACACACTCTGATAGTGTCCGGGGGCGTGGTCAACACGGACAAATAAAGGCTGGCCTTAAATTAAGGCCAGGGAAAAGGTGCCAATAGACGGCAGTAGCTACATTGGATGTAACACGGGTCTCATTTAGTGCTAGCAGAGAATGACAGGCTCTGGTGCATGGTGACTGTTAATATTAATGGACAACGCATCCGGTTCGGCGAAGTGCTGCAAATGAGGAAGTGCCTTAAACCTGCATTCTATCTGAATTCCAGCAGGGGGCGACACGTGCGGTTGCAAAAGGAAGTCGGTTTCTTAGAAGTCTATGAGAAAGTAATTCACTTCTCACTAGATTTATTACCTCAGTAAACATTTTCATAATGAGTTTATGGTCTCAATCGTTAGTTTTAAGTCTTCTGCAATACAGAATGATGTTCATTTTTTTAATTATGGTCTTGCTGATTTTAAAATCGCCGATAAAACAGGGGGTGTTTTAGGGCGTAGCTATGATGTGATTGCCAGTGAAAGTGTGTAACGTAACGTAGAGTGTAAGCAGCTCCTCCCTCACTCCTCCCTCTCGTCTAAAATTGTCACATCCGCAACCAGGATGGCTGCGCCTGTAACGGCAAACTCGACGACTCATAGCAGATCTCCACAAACCAATGGGTGACGTCACACATGCTCTGTCCACTAATTTACAGTCTGGTGCTAGAGACGGACTTTTCAACAACAAAATGAAAAGAGTTTTAAAGTATGCGGACGAAAACTCGGGTGAAAAAGCTGCGAGACATGTCGACATTGACCCCAGGAGAATCTGATACTGGAAGAAACAGAAGGATGAGCTGACAAGATTAGCCGACAAGAGCAGAGCACGGCTAGCTAGCTTGAGGTGGGAGGAAAAAAGTTAGCCTGGAAACAAATAGCTACCGTCTGTAACGTTAATCAGATACTGGTGTGCTGCAAACCAGCAATGTGTTTTACTAAACTACTGTATGCTTTTATTGTAATCTACCAGCAATACCATAGTACCTGTATTTGAAATAAATAGCCTACCCGGTACATTTACAGGGTTCAAACTGACACAATGGTGGTGTTTGATTAATTCTGACGCAAATTGCTTTGTCTCCCTTCTGGCTGTTGTTGTATATGGTGATATTTTTGCAAATGTTTCTTAAAATATGAATGATCTCTGTCCACTGGAACTCTATGGCTTTTCATTTAAAACAATTATACTTATCAAACAGATGGAATTAGAAATAAAGGCCTGCCTCTAACAAAAGCCTGCTTCAAATAAAAGCCTGGTACTTTCTGCAGTTCAGGTAAATAAAGGCCCCGGTTTTTATTTGAGGAATTACGGTATATTAGCATTGGTTTCATATCAGCTAATGCATAACAATACATTGAAGTTCTTACAGGACAGGTAAAGGCTTTGAGGATGCCACACTCACACTTACACTCATACAATCATAAACAGGACTCCCTGCTCCCGGTTTAGGGACCGCTGCTTAAGGGAACTTTCCTTGACAAAAATAGGAACACCCTGCAACTTCACCAACGCAGATATCACTTCCTCTGTGCGTTACCCTGGAAACGTAAAAAGCTCGGATATGTTGCTGCTACTGTGGAAATGTTACACCTGTAACTGGTGGAACAGTTGTACTGTGACTGGGTGTGGCTGCCTCCGTCAGGATAATAACACCAGTCTTTCCAGAAAGGTGATCAGGGTGTTTCACCTGATTCCCAACTGTCCTGTTCACCCGTTTCATTTGACTCCTTCCCTCAGGCCATCACTATAGGATGCTCCACACAGAGACATGACACACACACACACACCTGGTGAAAATGATATTGGTACTAGTAACAATAATATTTGAGATATCTGCATATCCTTTTAGAACTAGTCAGAATTTAATGTCAGATATCACAAAAGGAATTCAAAATGTCATTGTAGATATTTTCAATGACATACGTACATACCCAAAACCAATAAAGTCATTTCAAAGTTGACCAATGGTTTTGTTTGTATCCACATATCCAAAATGGTTTGTTGATATGTCGGACATATCGGAAATGCAATTGTTGATATCAGAAACTGGAAACTACATTACCACTACTCACATGTGGAAATTCAACTGTACGTACTGTATGTGTCATCAGTATAATAATCATCATTCTTGCTAGTAAAGTAAGTAAAAAGTAAAAAATGAAAGATATCTGCAAATCAGTTTCAACTAGTCAAAATGTGATTTCTACAGGTGAAAATATATAAGTTGTTTTACAGTTATTTTAAATGATCATTCTAACGAGTCAAAATGACATTTTGTGAAAGGTAAATCCCTAGTAATCGGCCGTTCTGATTAAATGTTTAACTCACTACGTATTTTGTCATGCCCCAACTCTCTCAAGGGCCCTTATTAAAACTCTTTCTTTATGTTAAAGGGTATCACACATCCATATTGGCATCAGCCTAACAATCCAGTATAGTTTGAGCTCTGTAAGTAGTGCACAGAACTGAGTTTATCGTTTGAGGACTAGGTCACTGAATGTCTCCATCATGCGTGTGTTGGTGTGTTTCTACAGCTGCATGAAGGCTGCACGGGAGTAAATACTCTCGCTATACCCTGCTCTCTCCGTGCCAGTATGGGATCAGCATGCAGACATTAGCTGATGATAATCCCCGGTGAGTCAGAGAGCAGCTGTCCATCTGTCTGCTCTCTGCTGCAGTCTGCTGGACACACTGAGGACAGACCGGAGGAGCAAGATACACTGGGACAACACACACTCTCTAAACTGCTAAGCTCAATGATATATGATGATTTTTTTTATCTAATTTCTACATCTTTTTCCTATACATTGATACAGTGGGGTCGCCAAGCTGCTAGCTGCTCTAGAACGTGTGTGCTCTGTGGATATGCTCATCAGTTACCTGCTCTGACTGCATTGAAGGAAGTCCAGGTTCTCCAGATTGCAGATCTGGAGATCCACAGGATATGAAGGCATGGAGTACTGTGTGTGTGTCTCTCTCTTACCGCCAGCGCCAGCAACCCTTTTTCTTTGCTTATTTTATATGTTACTTATCTTTTACTTCACAACACCTTACACTTCATTATCTATACACACATCCACATAAAGACTACTGATGTCACTTACTAACACTCATCCAAACCACATTTGTTCTTTAATTTAAATGTATAGTCTTTTGTTATACTAAAAAAGTTATTATTTGGCATCCTGTGTCCGTTCAGGTTTTGGTCATGGCCCACGAGCCGGGTTATGACAAACAGCAGCTGAAGTCTAGTGTAGGGCTGAAACGATTCCTCGAATAACTTGAATAATTCGATTACAAAAAATCATCGAAGCAAAATTCTTTGCCTCGAAGCTTCGTTAAATCAATGTAATTAAGGTTGTACGGCTCACTGTGTTTCCGCACGGAGGATAATTACTAGCGCACGCAACAGGTTGACGCTTCTGTGGACACAAGACCGTTTATATTCTGTCTATGCACGAGACTGACGGCCCAGATTACAAATGAACAAAGACGAAAATAGCGAGGGTCTAAGAGAAGAGACAGGCGAGAGAAAACGACAGAAAGTTTGGGATCATTTTAAGCTGCAAACATGCTGCTACATCATCTCTGTAGAAAACATTCAGTGTACTCATCCATTCCACGGAGCGAACCCGACACAAGGTAGCTAACTAACGTCTGCTGCTCTCGTCCACCGCTCTGTTTTACACAACTAGCCTACAGCATGCTACTCTGCAAATAGCGATGTTTTACCAACAAGCTAAAACGAGAGCTGTCGGTTTGTAGTCTAACTGTTTATTAGTTTGCTACTAATCTTTGGAAACTTAGCTGCTGCCGGAGACAAACCGGCTCCTCCCCCCAGCATGGCCACTTAATATGCACGTGAATGACGTCATCATGCCGGTGATGTCTGCATTCTTTATTCTTTCTCCTCACTCAGTATTAGCCTTCTTAAAATGTGTCCCCCAGAACAGTGTAGTTGAATAGCTCTGCTGTAAGCTTTGTACAGTCACATTTACCTGGGCTTAGTGAACAGCTCTTTTGCATATCCAGTGCAAAGAGCCAGAGGCAAGAAGGGGAAGGGGGTGAAAAATATTAACATTTGGGCCACCAAAAATGTACTTGGAATTTGGCAATAAAAATATGTTGCTTTTTTAAAAAAAAAAAACCTGTATACCTTTGTATATATACAAAAGACAGATTTCCTTTTTTTTAGTACACAGCAATAATAAATAGTTACTTATTAATCGATGGAATAATCGGTAGAATACTCGATTACTAAAATAATCGATAGCTGCAGCCTTAGTCTAGTGCAGTGATGTAGAAGTGCAGCATCATTGCTAATGTGGCTATGATGCAACAGAGCAGAGACTTCCAACCTTCAACCAGAAGAAATCTGTGCAACAGTGCTGTTCACTTGTTATGCAGTGGCTTCAGCACTCATCCATGGTGGTTACTGCTCCTTTCTGAGTACAACACATACACAGTATAATACAATCTATCACAGCAGCCCTGCAATGAAAAAATCCAACACTTGACACAAATACAACGCTGACCACAGAGCTGAATCAACAACACAAATAATCATGTATTCACGGTTGGTGTTGGTGTCGGGGCCTTTCCATGAGAGCAGTGTCACCACAACCCGCTGCCTCTGGAATCCCACAGTGATCAGAATATCGACCTAGTTCCTAGTCCGTCTATGCTACACGCTCTCTGATGTCTCAGTACCTAGATCAGGTGTACTTTTAGGCAAATGACATCAGCAGGAAATAGGACAGTGCAGTAACTGTGTGCAGAGTTCAGTCAAGTTAAGTATACACTACAGGCCATCATCACAACAGCTGCAACGTCCAATCGGGCCAATGGAGTAAAGTGGGGGGGACATGTCCCCTTTCCTACTTCCTACCCCCTACCTCCAGCGCCCTTGCTCAGACCACACCCACCTTCATTCTGATCTCAACCACACACACCTGTAGAGGTTCCTGACTGCCTCCTGATGGTTATAATGCTATCATGGTGACAACATCTGTCAGCACAGACAGACAGACAGACAGGCAGACAGACAGACAGACAGACAGAAAGGCAGACAGAAAGGCAGACAGACAGACAGGCAAGCAGGCAGAAAGACAGACAGACAGACAGACAGACACACACACACACACACACACACACACACACATGCAGTTTACTGCTGCTGAATGTCAATCTGCTTTGATTGAATTACAGTGGAGATAGACCATATACAGACTGAGAGGTGAGGTTTTACTCAACATAAAATAAATGTGTACGTATCAAGTCAAATGTCTGTAAACTCATTCAGAATGTTACTTTTGCAATAAAGCCTTTATATAACTTATTTGATTAGCACCACAAAAGAATTACATACATATTACACAAAAAAAAATCAGAATTCTGAGGAAAAACAGAAATTATTGTCAGGATTCTACAGGAAATAACCAAATATATATGCATTACACACAGAATTCTCAATTCAGCCAACCTTAGACTTTAGTTCTCTCTCTCTCTCTCTCTCTCTCTCTCATATATTAGATGTAATGTTACTCACCATTATATCAGAGGCAGAAGTTGAGAAGATCAGCAGTCATGGGTCCAGTAGTGTGAGAAATGAGACCAGAAACAAACAGACAAAAGGTTAGCACAGTATGAGCAATAACACACAGACTGCTATTATCATCCTCATTCCTCACTGTTGAGAACACAACTCTTTTCTGACCTTCAGTCATCATTATTTCCCCCAATCAACCATCAAGGCAGCACTCTGAGCTACCCCATCATTTTTGTCATTTTATCTACTTGATATTGTCATTTATTTTAATTTCACTATTTTATGTCTGTCCTCTCTATTTTCTAGTTCTCTTCCTGAAGTTTCTTCCTTTTATTGCCGCATTAAAGAATTGTTTGGGGGAGTTTTTTCTTCATGTAGAGGGTGTCATATGTTGTAGTAAAGGTCAAATTTGTGAGTTTTGGCTATATAAATAAAATTGACTTGACATATAGTGATGTTATCAGGCGTGTAGTGCTGCCGTAGCGCACCGAAACGAAGCTTCCCCACTTTATGTGTTCTCAGTTTGCATAATCCGGTTGCAATTCATATTTTCTAGGCGCTTGAAGATCCAATATCACTAAAACTTAGCCTATGTCATGCAAGAGAGACAATAAAAACAAAAGGAATGGTCAAAGTTGTCATGACATTTAACATTAGAACCGCCACAGCCCACAGCAGTACTATATCTCTGTACATTGTATATCCTTTTTTCTATATCAAACTGTGAACTTTTGCACATTTCGGTGCAAAAAAACAGCTTCTAAAAACTGCACAGTTCCTTCATTTAATTAACTCAATATGCTGTGATGCATTTTGGAAAGTACTACAGCATTTTGGCTCAGGCTTTACCAGACTTCCTGACTCCAGTCTTTGCACAATGGTTAGGATACAAAGGTGCATGAAGAGATTAAAGAACATTCATATTAAAGCATATGTTGTGTATTTGGTTTGATACCACAACAGCGCCACCTACTGGCAGCAGGAGTTCACCCTCATGTGACAAATCATCTGATTTACATGACATTTACATTGTGTGGTCTACACTTGATACAGAGCAACATAATGCAGGTTAAGTGTGTGTTGTCTAATGGCATGATGGCCATTTTGTGTGTTATGCTACAGTGCCTGACAAAAGTCTTGTCGCTTATCTAAGTTGTAGGAACAACAAATAATAACTTGACTTGTAGTTGATCAATTGGAATCAGAAATGGTTTATATGAAAGGCAAAGGCTTCTGGATTATGCTTATTATACCAAAATAAAGTTTTGTATCATTCATTGAGTTTTATCATTGAATTAGGACAGAAAGGTCAGACTTGGCTTGGACAAAAGTCTTGTCGCATACAAAAATACAGTAATGTACGGTAGAAATTATACTTTATTGTGAATACACAAACATGCTACAATAACATCAGAGCATACGTAAAGTCATGGTGCCTTGGGAAAAAGAAAATGAGCTTGGAGGACTACATCCATACGTCTCGGCAATGACTCAAATAACGTATTGATGAAGTCATCTGGAATAGCAAAGAAAGCAGTCTTGCAGGACTCCCAGAGTTCATCAAGATTCGTTGGTTTCATTATCTTACCCCAGACATGCTCAATAATGTTCATGTCTGGTGACTGGGGCTGGCCAATCCTGGAGCACCTTGACCTTCTTCGCTTTCAGGAACTTTGATGTGGAGGCTGAAGTATGACAAGGAGTGCCATCCTGCTGAAGAATTTGCCCTCTCTTGTGGTTTGGAATGTAATGGGCAGCAATAATTTGTTGATACTTCAGGCTGTTGATGTTGCCATCCACTCTGCAGATCTCTCGCACACCCCCATACTGCATGTAACCCCAAACCATGATTTTTCCTCCACCAAACTTGACTGTTTTCTGGGTGAATCTTGGGTCCATGCGGGTTCCAACAGGTCTTCTGCAGTATTTGCAGCAATTGGGATGCAGTTCAATGGATGATTCATCAGAAAAATCAACCTTCTGCCACTTTTCCACTTTCCATCCTTTCACCAAGCTGTGGGCCTTTGCAAATGCAACACACTTTTTTAGTTGTCTTCTGTTTAATGCTGGTTTGTGAGCACTAATTCGGCCATGGAGGCCACTGCGTGAGAGAATTCGACAAACTGTTGTTATAGATACAGGGGTTTCTGGTGGCCAGCCCAGGAAAAGGGCTGGCCCTGGACTGTCGAAGCAACAAACGGTCCTCTCGAACAGTTGTCTTATGGGGTCTGCCTGACCTGGACTTGTCATGAACTTCACCAGTTTCTTCAAATCTTTTTCTTATCCTTTCCACTTGACGTTTGGATACATTGAAGATGTCTGCCACCTCAGCAGCAGACTTGGTCTTCAGGCTCTTGATGATCAGCACTTTGGTCTGTGGTTGAATCTTTGGCATGTTGTGAGAGGTCAGGTTGCACTTCACATGAAGGTCTGGTGTGCTGGAGTTCTTTTTATACACACCCAGGAATGTGTTAATTACAGTATTTGTCACAGGTGAAACTCTAATCTGTGATTGGTTGAATCATATAAAGACACGACAAGACATTTGTCCAAGCCAAATCTGACCTTTCTGTCCTAATTCAATGATAAAACTCAATGAATGATACAAAACTTTATTTTGGTATAATAAGCATAATCCAGAAGCCTTTGCCTTTCATATAAACCATTTCTGATTCCAATTGATCAACTACAAGTCAAGTTATTATTTGTTGTTCCTACAACTTAGATAAGCGACAAGACTTTTGTCAGGCACTGTATAAAAATGATCAAGCCAATCAGAGGCTCCCCTACAGTCTGCACTACAGGAAGCAGTCTGCAGCAGGTTCCAGGACACCACCGTCGACATCACCGATAGATTCACTCAGTCTGTGGAAGCAGAAGCAACTGTACCCAAAACTATAGTACAATCATCCCGCAACCAGAAACCATGGATTACCAGAACCATCCGGGAGGCAGAGGCGGCGCCAGGGAGGGGCTAGGGTGTGCTGTAGCTACCCCTAGGATTGCCATAGCACCCCCAAGAAATTGCTGTGGTTGAATTATAAATAAATAAAAAAATTGTTAATGTGTAAATAGTATAATTTATATTTGAAAAATGAATAAATACATTAATAATACAAACCGATTATTTTTAGGCTAAAAAACACAGGTGATCGTAGTCGGCCAAAGGGTGTAGCACACATTGAACTTTCAACCTTACTTCCGCAGTAACGTATTCACACAGAAGAAGAAGAGCTCAATATTTGGAACTGATAGGATTAGAGAAGTGAGTCTAACACTAGCAATGGATAGTTTTTTACTCCCACAACATCAAGGTGTGGAGACTTTATCAAAATCTGTAAACGAGACTGAAAGATATGGTGAACTTCACAAACCGGGAGGAAGAAAAGCGGCCGGAGGAAGGTGATCTGACCACGGCTGTGATTGCTGCTGAGGATGTACATGCTGAGGATGTAAATGACATTAGACCAGGGGATCGCACAGCCAGGCCACAGTTGGTGAGTCAGCTGATAGGGGTCCATGCAAGAACTTCACTCTTATCTCTGTCTCGTAGAAGAACATTACAGTGAACATGTGTTTTACAGAAATGTGAATAAATGGATCACTGAATCTAAAGTTATACAGCACACTGGACATTGGTTTATTTTTAGCCCAGAAAACATGTTCGCCGTCAGTGGCTTATTTAGATATATTAAGTCACAGATATGACTACATTATTTTGACCATACGTCCAAGTGTGAAAACTGTGTGAGGATACATGCGAGTGTGTGTGTTTATGTGTGTGCTTGGCTATGGGTGGTGTATTTGGCCTGCTACATTAATCTTCTGAGCCACTGCATGAGAGCTGCAGTAATGATTGTTTGAACCCGGCTTGTTGGCTGGTATTTGAAATATGTTTGGTGGGCTAATCAGACTTCTATGGTGCAGTTGTATCTGCAACTTTAAATTAATCTCTCTCGTTCGCTCGCTTAGTAAACCACGGCGGAGGTGGGTGGGCATCTGCGCGAATGTGTGTAACGTTAGCCTATTTGTGTCAAGGGAAACTCAAAATTTCAGAGCACCCTCACTGAAACGTCCAGCAGCCCCAAAGCACCAGCAAAAGAACATCTCTGACACCGCCACTGCCGGGAGGCCATAAGCACATACTGCCGCATACAAGTTAGGACTGCAGTCCAGAAACATGGACAATATAAAGCAGCAGCCTACTATATGAGAAGAGTAGTAAAGGAGGCAAACAGGGACTAAGGGAAGAAATGGAACTACAGTTTCAGGAGGGCAACCCCAGAGGCATGTGGTCTGAGAACTATGACGGATCACAAGCCCACCCTCTCCTGATTGTCAAGTGCTGATGCGTCTATTGCAGGTGATATATACGCATTTTATGCTTGCTCGGCAGCCAACAAGCAGAAGCAACTGAAGCAGAGGTTAATGGATGGGTGGGTGCACCTCTCACACCTATCTCCCTTTCTGAGCATGACGTCCGGAGGGCTTCAAGCATGTGACTACCAAGAAAGCAGCAGGAGTTGATGGTATCAGTGGGCGGGTCCTCACACTGTGTGCTGTCCAAACAGCAACAGTATTCACAGTGACGCTGCATGTAACATCTGACCTAAGCTGGACCTTGAACACAAATGTCCCAGTGAAAAAGGCCCAGACGTGGCTGTACTTCATCAGGCTGCTCAGGAAAGCAGGACTGAGTCATTGCCCTCTCACCCAGGCCTGCAGAGGACTGATAGAGAGCTAATTTGTTATGCCGAATAGCCAACCGATGGATTCCTCGTACTAATGGACGCCAATGAAACGGCTAAAAAAACACTCCCTGTTGGTCCAAAATGGACCATTGGCTGACAATCTCCTTGGTGTGTCAGGGCTTTAATATGAAGCAGCTACAGTAGGAATCATTGGGTTTAGCAGTAACTTAACACAGCTCAGTACAGCTGCAGGCCATCACTGAACATCTGGAAGTACAAACAAGAGTGAAAGCACAGAGCATTGAGAGCTGGACACAGAGAGACTTCTGGAAACAGAGCTCACACACACACACACACACACACACACACACACACACACACGCTGACGGCTAACCAGACAGCAGCTCAGTGTTCCCAGCTGGGGCTGGGCCCTAAAATAATATCACGATAGTTCAGGGTGTATCTGCGATAATGATATACTTGATATGACAAAATAATATTTTATAATAATAATATTAATATTTTATTAACTTCAAGAACATCCAATTGCAAGGAAATAAGTGTTATAGTAGTTTAATATGTCAGCATAAGCGCTAACAGTTTTCCTTCAAATATTCAGTAACGACTAAAGACAACATCTCAGTTCTTTAGTTTCTGAACAACAGAGTGAGATTCCAATTCTGTATAAAATATAAACAGTACTACAAAGTGCACATCCAAACATTGCCATTATCACAATATGATTTTTTCATATCCTGTCATGATATGAAACATATACCAGTAACTGCTGTCATCACAGGTTGGCTACAGACCCCGCCACCACCACCATGCTTCAGTCGTACTAATTAGTTTCAGATATGAGTACATTTGAACTTTGTTTTTCTCTATGCATACCATGTACATCATAAACTATTCATCCTCCAATAATGTAAAAACAAAATCCATATGCCAGTCATGTAAATAATACATCACTTTCACAAACCATGAAAGAAAACTTCCCATGTAGTACAGAGCACAGCTATGATCAGGCAGCCAGACACAGCCCAGTACAGCTCTGAATCATGGGATATATCCAGCCAACCAGAGGCACAGAGAGACAGCATGTTCAGCCATCTTTGTGGGCTCCCTGTCCTTTTTTCATCCTTTACATAATCAGACAAGTGCTCACCTTTGCAGTTGCTGACAAGCGTCAGGGAAACTGGAAAAATAAATTCCTATATTATTAGTTATTTGTTATGGTGTAGGAAAGTTCAGCAGTCTGAGGCTGAGCCTCGTAGTGCTGCCTGCTGAATAAAAATAGTCGGTAACCATCACATCTGTGTAAGGACCAGGTGTGAACAAAGGATCTGAGGGAAAATAAAAGACACCAAAGACACTCTGTAGCAGGGAGTGGTGGTAATGCATCACTATAAAACATCAGCATCCACTAGGCTCTACAAACAGCTCTACTGTAAACTCAGTCATGGAACTCAGAACAACCTGGTCAAAAACTTCCCAACTGATGGGCTTTACCAGATGATCTGTGAGCAGGGTCTTACTACACATCCTACAGAAGCCTGTTCTGATCAAGCATTGGTGCATATAGCTGTGAAAAGTAAAGCTCTGTAATTGGTATGTATTCAACGTTTGTATTACTGTTAGGGCTGGGCGATATGAAGAAAATCAAATATCACGATATTTTTTACCAAATACCTTTAATATTGATACTGCAACGATATTGTAGTGTTGACTATTGGTGCTTTCACAATATATTTACACAATGAGATTTTTGATAAATAATCATCAGTAATGTGGATATACATGACTAAGTGGGTAAAGGCTGTCATGAATCCCGCTTCCTGAGTCTGTTTTCTGCCTGAGTTACCTGTATTCTGTCTTGGAGTCTGTTTTTCCTGAGTTTCCTGAACGCACCCTGTCTGGTTGCCTGGCGACGAAGCAAGGCGGGAGATCTCTCAATTACCCACACCTGCAGCTCATCAGCTATCTGCACACCTGGTCCTGATCATCACCTCTTCACTTCATAAGCTCTGACCTGACATCCATTCCCTGCCGGATCGTTAGGCATGAACAGTATGTTGTGCCTGCGTTTCAGCCTCAGTTTGCTAAAAGTTAGTTTTGCTGCTCAGTTATATTTGCCTGCTGTGTACTTACCTTTCCTCTGTCTGCAGTTACTTTCCCGGGATATTCACTCCACTTCTGCTTGGTCGTCAGTTTCATCAGAAACCGCATTGGATTTGCTCATTCCCTCCCACCTACTCACCTCCACTGCCTGCTCCGTCACCTGGATTCTCCTGCCTCCACATTTGAATCATTAAATAAATCCTCCCCTTTATTCTTCCCACCTTGTCCTGGTCTGCTTCTGGGTTTTCCCCTAGTAAATCGTGATAGAACGATCCGGCCAGAGATGAACCCAGCGGACCCGGATTTTGTTCGCCATGCCATTTCCCAACAAGAGAATATGTTGGGACAACACAGCACGGCGCTACAGGAGATAGCGTCTTCTGTTCGGGACCTTTCTGCCAGTCTGACGAGTATCCAGGCTCAGCTCAGTTTACCAGCTGAGAATCCACCACCTGTTTTACCCCCCACGCCTGCCGCTTCTGGAGCTGTTTCTTTCCGTGAGCCCAAGGTGCCGACACCAGATAAGTACGAAGGGGATTTGGGAAAATGCCGTTCATTTCTCATGCAGTGTGGATTAGTTTTTGACCTGAGCCCAACTCTTACGCCACAGACAAGGCCAGGATAGCCTTTGTAATTGAACTGCTATTGTGGAAGGGCTCTGGATTGGGCTTCAGCCTTATGGGAACGACAGGACACCTGTATGGTGTCGTACCAGGAGTTCACAGCAGAGATGAGGAAGCTTTTTGACCATCCAGTCCGAGGTAAGGACGCAGCTAAACGACTTGTTTTCTCTCTGCCAGGGATCCCGCAGTGTAGCGGAGTATGTGATTGAATTCAGGACATTGGCTGTGGAGAGTGGGTGGAATGAGGAGTCACTACAAGCGGCTTTTTATCAGGGGTTGACGAAGCAACTTAAAGATGAACTTATTCTTATCCTGAGCCTAGTGACCTGGACAGTTTGGTAGCGTTATCTATTCGGGTGGATAGCAGATGCCGAGAGAGAAGGCGGGAGAAGCGATGGGGGTCTTCCAACCAGTCATCTACTCTGTTACCATCCAAGTCTGGGAATAGACCAGAACGAGCTGATCATTCTTCACCACACAAGATTAAAGGAGAGTTTCTGCCTTCAGATCCTGAACCCATGCAGGTGGGGCGGCACGGGTTAACCAAGGAGGAGCGCCAACGTAGACGTGAGACCAACAGCTGCCTCTACTGCGGTAACCCAGGGCATTACATCTCCGCTTGTCCCCAGCGCCCGTTAAACTGCCCGGCTCAGTTTCAGTCTCCCAATAACCCTGTCAGACCCCGTTTTCCTGCTACCCTCATGAACAACAGTCAAACTTTGGAGATAAACGCTTTAGTCGATTCAGGGGCTGATGATGTTTTATGGATGCCGACTTGGTGGAACAGCTGGGGCTTTCCAAGGAGCAGTTACCGGAAGCCATTGAAGCTATCACTCTGAACGGCAGACTCCTGGCACGTATCACTATGAGGACTGAACCTGTTAAAATGCTGCTGTCAGGAAATAATTGGGATCTCATCTCCTTCTTCATTCTGCCATCTCCCCGTGCCCCCCTGGTTCTTGGATACCCCTGGCTGAGGGAACACAATCCCACGTTCGATTGGGTGACTGGCAAGGTAACTAGTTGGAGTATTGAATGTAATGCTAACTGCCTTAAAACTGCCTGTTCGACTCCTTACAGGGTGCTACTGTGTTCACTAAGCTTGATTTACGCAATGCTTATCATCTGGTCCGTATCAGAGAGGGGGACGAGTGATTGACCGGGTTCAATACACCTATGGGACATTTCGAGTACCAAGTGATGCCGTTTGGGCTGACCAATGCTCCTGCTGTGTTCCAGAGTATGGTTTGACGTTCTGAGAGATATGATCAGTCTTTTTGTGTTTGTTTACCTGGATGACATTCTCATTTTCTCTAAGGATCTTTCCCCACATCCAGCATGTCAAGCAGGTCCTGCAGCGATTAGTGGAGAACCGCCTGTTTGTGAAAGCAGAGAAGTGTGACTTTCACGCCCACACCACATCCTTCCTTGGATACATCGTCTCCAAGGGAGAGATTAAGATGGACCAAGAGAAGGTTAGGGCGGTTCTTGATTGGCCCCAGCCCGGTACGAGATTGCAGCTCCAGAGGTTCCTGGGGTTTGCAAATTTCTATTGAAGATTCATCTGTGATTACAGCTGTGTGGCCGCTCCATTAACTGCCCTGACTTCTAGCACCAGAACCTTCTGTTGGAATCCTGAGGCGGACCGAGCATTCTTGGAATTGAAGAGCCGGTTCACCAACGCCCCTATTCTCTCTCAACCTGACACTTCCCGTCAGTTTGTCGTGGAAGTGGACGTGTCTGATGTGGGGGTTGGCGCCATCGCGAAGCTCCACTGACAGTAAGCTCCATCCCTGTGCCTTCTACTCTCGTCGTCTTTCGCCTGCAGAGAGAAATTACGATGTGGGAAACCGGGAACTTCTCGCTGTTAAACTTGCCTTGGAGGAGTGGCGCCACTGGTTGGAGGGGGCGGAGCAGCTGTTTATTGTCTGGACTCACCACAAGAATCTTGCTTACGTGCAATCTGCAAGACATCTCAACTCCCATCAAGCCAGGTGGGCTTTGTTTTTTGGACGTTTTCATTTTTCTCTTACCTTCCGACCTGGCTCTAAGAACGGCAAGGCGGACGCTTTGACCCGGGTGTTCGCGAAGACGGAGGAGAGTGGGGCCAAGACTGAGACGATTCTTCCCCAGGACATCGTCTGGACTACTTCACCCCCTACCTATTCCCCGGCGACCATGGTCGCATCTGGCCCTGGACTTTGTCACTGGGTTGCCCCCTTCTGATGGGAACACTGTTATCTGACTATAGATTCAGCAAGTTTGCCCACTTTGTGCCCGTCTCCAAACTTCCCTCTGCCACTGAGACGGCCGATATCCTAGTTAGGGAAGTTTTTATTGTCCACGGTCTGCTCAGTGACATAGTTTCCGACCGTGGTCCTCAGTTGACCTCAGCTGTCTGGAAATCCTTCTGTTTGGCCATTGGAGCAACAGTCAGTCACACGTCTGGATTTCACCCTCAATCTAATGGTCAGGCTGAGAGAGCCAACCAGAAGATGGAGTCCACGCTTCGCTGCCTTGTCTCCTCCAATCCCGCCTCTTGGGCCTCTTAGTTGCCATGGGTCGAGTACGCCCATAATACTCTCCCTACATCTGCCACTGGAATGTCCACCTTCCAGTGCCTTTACGGCTACCAGCCCCCCTTGTTTCCATCTAGGAAAAGGATCTCTCGGTTCCCTCTGTCCAAGCCCACATTTGCCGTTGCCACCGGACCTGGCATCGGGCCTTCGTGACTTTTACCGCCTCCATCCTGGCGCTCCGGGTGGTCCGCCCGGTGGCGTCCGTCGGATGGGGGGTACTGTCATGAATCCCGCTTCCTGAGTCTGTTTTCTTACTTCTTACTTCTTAGTTACCTGTATTCTGTCTTGGAGTCTGTTTTTCCTGAGTTTCCTGAACGCACCCTGTCTGGTTGCCTGGCGACGAAGCAAGGCGGGAGATCTCTCAATTACCCACACCTGCAGCTCATCAGCTATCTGCACACCTGGTCCTGATCATCACCTCTTCACTTCATAAGCTCTGACCTGACATCCATTCCCTTAGATCGTTAGGCATGAACAGTATGTTGTGCCTGCGTTTCAGCCTCAGTTTGCTAAAAGTTAGTTTTGCTGCTCAGTTATATTTGCCTGCTGTGTACTTACCTTCGTTTCCTCTGTCTGCAGTTACTCTCCCGGGATATTCACTCCACTTTTGCTTGGTCGTCAGTTTAATCAGAAACAGCATTGGATTTGCTCATTCCCTCCCACCTACTCACCTCCACTGCCTGCTCCGTCACCTGGATTCTCCTGCCTCCACATTTGAATCATTAAATAAATCCTCCCCTTTATTCTACTCACCTTGTCCTGGTATGGTTCTGGGTTTTCCCCTAGTAAATTGTGACAAAGGCAAATAATAGAACAGTTACAGCAGTCTGGTAAGTTCAGAAAATGACATCACTTTACTGTAATGTAGCCTTTAAAACGAGGAAAAGACAGCACTTATGTCATATTTAGGGCTGCTCCCTCTTAGTCGATTAGTCGACTAATCGGTCGTTTTGGTCTTAGTCAACTAAGATTTCTTTAGTCGATTAGTCATGTTTTATGCTTTTTTCATGCTGAATGACTTATTTCCAAGAAACGTACGCAGCACATCTCTGGTAAACACAAGAATTAAAGTCGACTAAGAATTTCTTCAATCGAGCACAGCCCTAGTCATATTACGATATCCAAAATCTAAGACGATATCTAGTCTCATATCACGATATCGATATATTGCCCAGCTCTAATTACTGTCAGCAGTGCATTGACTGCTGCTGTATAAGAGCGTGAAGATTCTCGTAAGGAGGAGGTCGGGGGGGGGGGGATGATTGGCTCCTAAAACACAGGGCTTTCAAGCTGGGGCAGAGTTCATGTCCCGGAAGAAGTTAAGGAGAAAACACAAGACTTTCACCCAGGAAACGGGTGTTCATGTCCTGGGAGTATTTGAATCCAAATCACAATAATTTTTCTAATCTTAACTATTAGTTTTGGTGTCCAACTGTAAAGACCGCTAAACTTAACTGTCATGTGACCGGTCGTCACGTGATCAGCCTAATTTCGTAGGATTTTTTACAAAGTTTTCGTACTCAGATCCTGCTTCAACTTCTCCCATTTGGCAGAAGATATAAAGTGTAAATGAAGCGGCATGTATAGTTATGTGCAGTAATGTACATACATTGTATCATCCTGTTTTTGTGTTGACTGTGTTTGGAAGTGCAGCATGAGTCTGCCTGCAGAGAGCAGCCTCCTCAGCACTGGGCTTTCATCATAATCACCAACAATAAATTATATTTCTGCTCAGTCAGACTCACGGGATTCCTGTTCTCTACACAGACATGTGTCAGGGCTGTTTATCAGGACCGTGCCATGGAAGCCCCACACATTCTGCTGTTTCAGGCATACACACTCACACTTACACAGAGCCTCAGTTCAATACAAAAATAACACCATTTACAATCATCTTAAATGTTGTTTTCAAAAAATTAAACCACCAATTTACTGCACACTGCCATTCTTAAAGTTGAGGAATATATTTAATATATTTCTGTTTTGACCTGAACAAACCGATGATTGTGTCTTCCTAGTGTCTTCGCTGAGAGGCAGAATGATGGAAGGCTTTTTTGGCTGATTTGTCAATTGAGTTTGGTGAGGTTTCCCCACATCAGTGACAGCATTCAGCTGTGGCACATGATGATATAATGGAATATGCCTTCACTGCATGTGTATGCTTTTACTGTAACGCTTTTATCAGAGAGACCAAATAAATATTAATACTCGTAAGATCTAGAACATTCCTACTGCCTTCCCAGTCAAATCTAATTAGACAGGCTGCCTTCAAACTCCTGCAGCAGTGCCAGGCTGCATGTCTATTTGTGGCACATATACTGTATGTACAGTCAGACAGTCACATATTGATCATGCACACACTTACTGCAGCTGAGCGCGTGCCCGCGGCCGTGCTCCGCTCACAGATGTCGCTCTTCCATCTGCCTGCGCTGCTCGGACTCCGGCTGATATCAGACCGACAGCAGGCCGACAGCAGGCCGACAGCAGCAGCTCCGCACACCGACACCGCCCGCCACGCGCCGCGGAGCCGCGGAGGAGTGGCCGCTTCGGGCTCCGGAAATGCTGCGTCAAGCTGCCTCAGTCATACCGGAAACATGAAGTCTTCAGAACCGAGCCATCACAAGGTGATTGTGTAATGTAGCCTATACAAAGATCATAGACATGTGAGAGAAAGATGTGCTCCTGTAAACTGTCACATCTGTGCACAATCACAGAAAATAAAAAGTCATGATATTGCAGACATATTACCATTTAAAAAAAACTAGAAACAATAATATATTAGCCTAAATAATTAGCTTACAGGTAATTTTAATTTGCAATATAATGACGCATTAATACATAACTGAAAATGCTTTAAATCTGTATCAATAATTCCATTTCCTTATTTGATCTGTAAATGATCATTACCTATTTGATCTTGACTGCGGAGGAAAAGGAGAGAGGAAAGGAGAAAGGAAAGGAGAAAGGAAAGGAGAGAGGAGAGACGCAGCGAGGGAATCCTGCGAGGAGAGAGGAAACGATTGGGAGGAAATGTGTTTTGTGTGTCATGTCATGTGACATGATCAATAATGAATGAATAAATAAATAAATCAATCAATAAATAGGTCACTAGGTCAGCAAATTGACCTATGGTCTTGGATGGGACTTGAACCCCCAACCTCCTGAGTGAAAGTGCTGTGTTTGTGCGTAAGTAACAAACACAGGTAAGAAAAGTAATCAATAAATAAGTCACTAGGTCAGCAAATTTACCGGTGGTCTTGGATGGGACTTGAACCCCAAACCTCCTGAGTGAAAGTCCTGTGTTTAACCCCATGCACCTACTATATACTAAAGCACACACACATACATACATACATACATACATACTCACACGTTATGCATGTGTGTGCAAGTAAACTATATATATATATGCGCAAGTGAAGTATGCATGTATGTGCAAATTATGTATATATATGTATGTGCAAGTGTTTAGTACCAGTATATATGTATGTGCAAGTATTTAATACCAGCATATATGTATGTGCATGTGAAGTATATATGTATGTGCAAGTGAAGTATTCAATTCTGGCCTAGGCGGCTTCTCAAACAGGACTGTTCCTATGCTTTCTCTTTGCTCTGTCATGCTATGTCTATACCATTATTGCATGGGAGAAATGTTGATTTACCAGAAGATAAAGAGAAAAAGTTTTCAGTTCCATTCTCTGTATGTTGATCAGACACACTGTACTTTAAGGTGACATGTGATGTGACTGCATCATTGGAGCTAAATAACTGCAGTCTTGCCCATGCATTATGGACTTGTATGGATATTCATTCTCATTATCAATTTAATCATATTTTCAGTTGGTTTTATTGCAGCATGTATGTAATATTATATTTGTGTCCAATTTGATTTGTATCAACAGCTACATAAAGTTTGCTTTGACCAAATATTTATTTATGTACAAACTGTGGAAATGTATGTCGTATCTAATAAATACAAACGAAAATACATTTGAAGTAGGACATATTACCAAGATATACATATGACTATAAATATAAATATATCCAAGACACATGCGAGCTGCTGAATTAGTACTGGCACCTTTTTGGTCCAGTTTCAGCCACTCACTGCTTCACAACAACTCAGCTTCATTCAAGAACATGTGAGCACAGTAGGACCTCAATGCAGTTAAAACTCCATTTGGAAACAGATTATATAACAATGCAGTAACTGCCTAAGTAGATACATGTATTGTACTTTAGTGGTGCAAATTCACAAACAGAAATTTGACTACCGTAATTAACCTACAGTGAACCTGGGTCTAGGGCCGCTGCACAGGTGGTCCTCCAAAACTCTGTGTGTGTGTGTGTGTGTGTGTGTGTGTGTGTGTGTGTGTGTGTGTGTGTGTGTGTGTGCGTGCGTGCGTGCGTGTGTGCGTGCGTGTGTGTGCTGTTGCTGTTGCTGTTTTTAGACAACAGCAAGCACAAGCAATCTTTTCTCAGCTACAGGAACAGACCAACATGCAGTGTTTCTATAAAAAATAGACTTAGTTTATTGGAACAAAGGCAAAAGTGCAACAGAGAATAATAACGCCATCTTATCTCAGTCAGGTGGTTACAGTGAAAAAACAAAACAATACGATACAGAACTATAACTGTGTTGCATAAATTATAGTACAAAACTGTACACAGTCTTACAGTATTTACAGAAGCCATATTTGCCAAACGCCAAATTTGTCCGTCGTTCTTTTCTTTTTAAATATACAGCAAATAATAGCAACAGCAATTCTTAAGTCATGTTATGGTTTTTTCCTCCATTTGTCTTTAGGCCAAACTGTCACCATGGAGACCCTAACCCACACCACTGTCGGAATAAAAGCACAATCTCAAATTAAAGTCCAACTGAAATAGCTTTTTTGTCTACCACAGCACACATATCTGCTCTATAAAGCCTCTTTTCCTTTTATTGATTGATTTATTGTACAAAGACACTGTAGTTTCATGTTGGATTAAAAAGCTTCTGAAAGGCCTACAAGTGACAGAAGACCTCGTTGAATCGGTGCATTTCTCTGCTAAGCAAAAAGAAACACAAGTCTCTACACTGTATTAATCTGGAGATATTAAAAAATGAAATAAAAGGAATATTTGGATGTTGTAACCCAGGTTTTTTTTAACACATTCAAAAAGCACACTGACTAAATGTAATTTCAGTTGTACTTTAAAATACACATCCCAAGAATTCTTGAATCGTCATTACCTTCAGAAATATGTAATACATATGTATGTGTGTGTAATACAAATATTTGATGTCAACATGTAGCTCAGGTGTCCAGTAGCATTGCTGAGGCTGTCAGGGTGAAGCTGCTACCTCGGGCCACAGCTGTACCTTTAATGATCTGGTTATCTCACGTCATAGATTGTGCTGTAAAGATCTTCCAGTTCATCTTTAAAGACTTTTACTTGTATCAAGATAACACACAATGGTCATATTGCCATTCTTTCAGTTCTGTCAAGATAGTTACAAACATATAATGCTTTAAAAGCCATTATTCCAAGATTAGACAGACAAAATCAAGCTCTTGGCTTTCGTTTTGTTTATGAATATTTGAGTACCTATTTATATTTGCAGCCATGTCTGCTCATTCAACATGCTGAATCCTATGCAATAGAAAACCAAAACATGGCTGCATTGTATTCTGCTCTGTTGTTAGTAAAAACACATTTATCTTTAGGCATTGAAATTCATTTTTTATCTTTGGAAATAGCATTTGTAACGAAGTACAAATGCTATAAACTCAAAGGTGCGGAAGGGGATGCCAGGCTTTTTCCCAGCAATGTACATTACACCACTTCCAGCAATTCACAGAGAACAACGAGGGCAAAACAGCATCACAGATCTGTTTTAATCGAATATTCTCTGGTCGAGCTCAGCTTACAACACTGTTTGTATCTAGCAGGCTACCAACAATGTTATCTTCACTTCACATGTTCAACTGACTTTAGCACTTTAGATAACATACACTTGACTGTCCTGCTGTTATGACAGACGTGAACTAATCGCAGACACTTACTTCGTTCATGGACTCACGGCGGTGCGCCGCTGCAGAATGAAACACTGATGTATTAAAGTGCTCATATTATGCTCATTTTCAGGTTCATAATTGTATTTAGAGGTTGTACCAGAGTAGGTTTATGTGGTTTAATTTGAAGAAAACACCATATATTTGTCGTACTCCTCTTTTCACCCTGTGTATTGAGCTCTCTGTTTTAGCTACAGAGTGAGGTATCTCACTTCTGTTCCATCTTTGTTGGGAGTCGCACATGCACAGTAGCTAGGTAAGGACTATTAGCCAGTCAGAAGCAGAGTATGAGGGCGTGCCACGCTAGCAGCTAGGAGAGCATTATAACGTATTTCAAAGTGACCACGTTTGTCTCTGAAGTAAAGGCTGGACTACAACAGAGCTGTTTGGAGCAGTTTGTGAACTGTGTTTTCTGTTGGAGATGGTAAGTCCCTTTGGGGTGGACTTTGGGCTTTTTCTCTTTGTAAACCTATAACATGAAAAAAAGATATATAACACTATAAAGGAAAGGGTGAAAGCCAAAAAGCATAATATGAGCACTTTAATATGCCAATTAGATTAATTTAATTATTACTCAACGGTGCTAGAACGCAGTTCCGGAACACTTTAACCCCTGGTTGTACATATTTGGAAATGGTCTCTGGCGTCAATGAATATCCGCCATCTTTCTCCGGCCTTCCACTGATGCCAAAAACACTTTTGAACAGAGGTGTTATGATCTCCCCCATATGCAACTGCCTGTTATCACATGGAATGTTATGGAAAACTTCAAGCTACAAACTACATACTTATCTTTGTTACTTCATGATACATTTCTCTGTATAACTGTTGACCAGACCTGGCAGCTGGACTACCCCAACTGGGTTTGGTGAAGAAGTTAACAAGGTCCCAGACCCTCACTGACACTGACTCTCGCAACCCCCTCATTGTTTCGTCAAAATGTAATGTCCAAGATGTATCAAGATGTAATGATGAATGTCCTCCAGACTAATTTGTGTAAATCTTGGCTGGATTAGGGTTAGCTAGGTTAAATTTGATTAATCGAGTTGAATGTGGATGTTTTCCAGACCAACATCCCATAGCAACATTGGCTTGATGACTACTCATCTTTTCAATTGTGTTGAAACAAAAAAACACTTCAGCAAAAAAATGTTATCTCTGTGAGAAAAAGTAATGAATTACTTACTTTTTACTTTAAGGCTGGATTACACAGAAGGTTAGATGTGTAGTTGTAAGGGTTTAGGGTAGAGTTGGGTGTTAGAATGGTGCAGTCCTGATTTGTGTGTGTGTGTGTGTGTGTGTGTGTGTGTGTGTGTGTGTGTGTGTGTGTGTAACCTTTCATCACATATCATTATCATAGTCTCCAGTCATCCGCCGAGTGTTGGACGCCAGGAAGATGTCATTATCGTGTGGACAGTCATGATGACATGAGCAAGTCTTGATGAACATCATGTTCTTGGTGAAGACTTCTCCGTCTGGACAGTGGAACTCCACCGGGGCTGTGATGGTGGTGTGCGGCGTGCAGCAGCGATTGTCTGTGCAGACACCGCAGAACTTTGGTTTGTACAGCCTGGTGCTGGAGCAGCCCGACAGCTCGAAGTGCATCCCGTGCTGGGCCTTTGGAGTCCGGACACATTTCTTCCCCTTCTGTGGGACAGAGACGATAATCAGTGAATGATATGTCATCATGGGGTCAATGTACGTGGTCATATTAGTTGTCGCTGTAGTGATGTATAGTATAACATGGTACAGAAACGGCCACAATAAATCAATCAATACGTTAATTGATTATTAAAAAATAGTTGGCAATGATTTTTTTCAGATTAGTCTGACAAAAATGTTATATTTTTACATGTTATACTCTTGCCGGTGCAAGGAAGCTTGGCTGTTGGTCGGATATTTGATATATTAGTATATATAAATCCCTCTCACTGGTGGGAGTTATGCAGCATTCCATGCAGCGGTCATATTGTTATGGTAATGAGGCAATTGTCCCACTTGTTACCAAAGGTTTTATGTTTATTACATTCTTTGCATGTTTTTTTGGCAATGTTTAAGGTAGGACAGTCACTTGACTTCTTCCTTGTCGCTCTTACCAGATCTTCCTGGCTAGCGCTAGCTAGCTAGCTTGGTTAGTATGGAAATATTTATTCATAATTCAAATTGAAAGTCCAAAGAGAAAACGAAGCAAGATCAAATTAAAAATATTATTATTTTTTTTAATTTTCCATTGATCAAATTAAAAATATTATTATTTTTTTTTAATTTTCCATTTGGCTTTTCCATTTGGATTTAATATTTGGCTTTTGAATTTCAATTTAACATTGGCTTTTCCATTTGGCTTTAATATTTGACAACACACAAACACACGTAGCAGAGCTACCCACACCCATGTTTGTACTGTTGCTTAATTAAATAAAACATCAGAAGAGAGAAGTTGTCTCCGTCCGTGTTTTAAACAGACACACCTGGGGCGAAGTTGGAAACCAGAATCAGCTTTAAATACAGTCCTAATCTAGTCCTCACTAACACAGGCCCAATTATAGTATCTACATGAAAACTTCACTGTTGTTGCATGAAATGTCGTTTGTGTTTAGCCTACATCATCCGTTTCTATCATGTGAAATAAGAGGATAAGCCAGCCTTGTGGCCAAGCTGCAGACAGATGCTCCTCAGCAGTGTGCTCCCCAGCAGTCAGCTCCCCCTGCTGTTCATAAGGTGCCTCTGCACCCCTTTTGTTTCAGACCCTCCCACCAGCCTTTGGGCCACGCCTCCTCATTTACATTGACATGTGTCAAGTCCAAATGAAAAGCCAATGTTAAATGTAAATTCAAAAGGCAAATATTAAATCCAAATGGAAAAGCCAATGTTAAATTGAAATTCAAAAGCCAAATATTAAATCCAAATGGAAAAGCCAAATGGAAAATAAAAATAAAATAATAATATTTTTAATTTGATCAATGGAAAATTTAAAAAAATAATAATATTTTTAATTTGATCTTGCTTCGTTTTCTCTTTGGACTTTCAATTTCTTTTTGGACTTTCAATTTGAATTATGAATAAATATTTCCTCCATAGGTTAGCAAGGTGCAAACCTTACGCTGAACAAGACATTTTTAGGCGACCAAAATGTAAAAACTAACTTTGATGAAGTGAAAACATACAGTGAGATGGTTAATGTTTTGCTTTATCATCTATTAATAATAAAATAAATGGGACTATAATTTACATAATGAACACCATGCTGTATTGAAGAAGACTTGAAAGTCGATTGAGTCTATACATTATACTAATAAATCAAATGAGTAGGAGGCTTATTTTTTCAATCACACTTCTTTTTGGAGCCAGTGTCGCTCTAGCCACTGTAGCCAAGACTTGCAATGCTAACATCAGCTAATCCACCAACTGCAGTTAGTTTGTGGGTGCTGAGTCGCAACGTTTAATGAGAAAGAGAGCATGCATTTTACAACAATGACAAAAACATCTTGCGTCAGGATGGCTCACACTGTTGACTTTGCCCTTCCCAGAAGAAGGACAGCATCAGTGAGTTCAGCAAGTAGCCTCAACCCACATCTGTTCACGTTCAAGTGCCAAAGATGACGAGAGCAGAGGAAGTTAGGAGACGTTGTTATAGAGTGACGAGTCTGTAGGGAGGAGTAGGTTGGTGGATGTTTGGGTCAACTAAAAAACCTCCTCTAACCTTAACCACGTGTTCATTACTGTAACCATGGTGGAGTAGTCATCTTAGCCCAAACCATGATGTTCCCTTAACTAACCAAGTGGTGTGCCTAAACCTAACATTCCCACATCATAAAACAGTGATTTGTAGCAGGTTTGAAACACTTCCATGTGATGTTTAGGAAAAACAACGTATTTTGTCTTTTAATTTGGAGGAATTGTGGTCTCTGACTGGGGTCTTTTATAGCAGTAATGTGGAGATGGTGTGGAGAGGCTGGTGCCGTGGTCTACCACTAATATGTTGTGATCTTCTGCCTTTCAACTTTTAACACCCAGCAGTTCTTGCACGACAGAAAGTGTAGACAGTTCGGTTGGATCATAAACACTAAAAACAATCCTGCACACTAAAATTCAGCTCATGAATTTCACCTTTTGAAGGCCAGAGGACTGAAACATCATAAATAAAGTAATTCAATGTTTTCTATTAACATCCTAAAGCAGTGGTTCTCAAACCTTTTCATGTCAAGGACCCCTAAACTGACACAAATTAGACTACGAAGCCCCATTTGATAAGATTCTATTCCAAGGTTCTCAAACTGATAGGAATTTGTTTTTTGATGTTTTATTACAGAAATTGTATGCAACCCATGGTCAAAACAGTCCTACAGTACATTCATTCATTTTGTTACTTATAAATGGAATTACAGTGAAAATATATCATTCCCCTTGTTGCTGGGGATCCCCCTGAAGGACCCCACTTTGAGAACCCCTGCCTTAAAGAAATCAGAACATGTATGGAAACATGTTGTGGAATATTGTTGGACTTGTGTTTGTTCAAGGGAACACTGACCTTGATGTCTTTGTGCTGCTGGCTGCTGCAGGGTCGGAGCATGCAGATCCTCCTCTGCCTCTCCAGCTGGCAGCGCTGGTTGTCGTTGGTGATGCGAGAGGAGACGCCCATGTCGCAGGTGGCCGAGCACTCACTCCACTCTGTAGTCTGGACGATACAGTTATCTCTGGGACTCTCTGCCTGTGGTCCATTAGGAGACACTCGTCTGAAGACTGAGACGGGATTGGAAGAGGGCAAGGGACGAATCTGAGAGGCTCCTGCAACAAGAGTAATGAGACGTGGGGAGAGAAAAGGGATGAAGAAAGACAAATGGTGAGTGGTCTTCTTCACAAAAAGAAGACAGTGGGTGACCGAGCTGGCAGGCATGAGGAGTCACTGCAGACATTTTTCTTCCAGCTTCCCCTGCAATTTCATCTAGTGCCATCATCAGGTCAAAGGTATTCCCACTTTGTCAGATCTTCCTCCACCGCGGTGCTGCAGAGGAAGGTCTGGCTAGTCCACACAGCATTCTGGGATCGAAGAAAAACATGCTCTGGTTTATTGGCATTTCTTTAAACCAATCACAATCGTCTTGGGTGGTGCTAAGCACTGGGAAAAGCCGCGGTGCTGTTGCAAAATAGCCTCGGGTGTGTACGTTCAAAAGCAGTTTTAATCGTGCAACAGCAAACTCAGATTGGACAGATAGTCTAGCTAGTTGTCTGGATTTACCCTGCAGAGATCTGAGAAAAGGTTAACCATAGTCCTCATAAATCCACCGGAGTTTAAAATACCAACATAAAGGAAGCCAAAGGCATCGTATATTCGGCCTAAATGAGTGAAATCCAACGGCAACGGAGCAATCCCGGATTCAGAACGTCAAGCATATAGGAGGAAACTGTCAAAGGAGACCTCCCCTAAAAAATACTGCCATAGGTCGGTTGTTCCAGCATCATTCTGACCCATATTTAAGTTTCTAGTGGCGGTGGCCTCTAGTGGCCGTAGTAGTTCTGACGGGAGCAAAGCAGGAAGTAAGGTGAGGAAGTATAAGAGCGCCAAATATCCTGGTAAGGAGGCAGGTTGGGGGGGTGGATGGGTCAAAGAAACTCAGGACTTTCACCCAGGAGACCGGGGTTCATGTCCTGTTTGAAAAGAAAAGGGATCCACTAAAAGAGAACTTTTTTTACTTTACGGAACAAATGGAGCTACGTCATATTCTGCGTCACGTGGTAACCTTCAGGAAGTGAAGTAACGTCTGATTTGAGCCCAAACCACCATCTTTTATATCAACTTAACTAAGTAGTTTTGGTGCCTAAACCTAACCAAAATGGGACCGTTTCACAACGTTAACGACATGTTTAAAACCGCAACCATTACCTTCTCTGGTTTAGATATGAGGACAGAAAATGCTCCGTGGGTCGTATTAGAGTGGAGGAATAAAAAACCTCTATTGTCATATCGATTGGAGGACTTGTTGGGTCCAAAAATACAATTTGCTCAATACTTTAGTTTATCCTCTTACAGTTTGGTGTTCTTAACAATTAGCAGGTAGGCTACAGCCTCACAGAGCCACAAAGCTAATAATGTAAAATCTCCAGCGGTGGAAGAAGTATTCAGATCTTTTCCTTAAGTAAAATGACTAATACCACACTGTAAAAATATTCTGTTACAGTAAAAGTCCTGCATTGCAAATGTTACTTAAGTAAAAGTCTGTAAGTATCATCAGGAAAATGTACTTACAGTATTATTATTTTTTACATTTTAGAAAGTGTAAAGGATCCAAACAGTTGTGTGTTTAATGGTCTAATCATTTCAGCTGGACTTGTAGGCCGTTATATTGTTGGCTAGTTTCATTTATAATAAAACATCATATTTTATAAACTACATGTGTTTTGTGTGAAGAAATCTTAATTTGTAAAGTAACTATATAGTAACTAAAGCTGTCAGATTAATGTAATGGAGTAAAAAGTACTTATATTCTCTCTGAAATGTAGCGGAGTAGAAGTAGAAAGTGGCATGAAAAGAAAAGACTCAACTAAAGTACAAGTACCTCAACATTTGGACTTAAGTACAGTAAATGTACCTAGTTACATTCCACCACTGAAAATCTGAAGCAGTGGATGAGTGTAGTGGTACCAGTTGAATCAGAAGTGTGTGTGAACCTGGGAGCAGACTGACCGGCCAGCACTGACTGGTAGTGGTGGTCCGAAGGCGACTGCTCACACATCCACTCCTCACAGCACCGCCCAGGGATGTGGACCCGGCGTGGGTATGGGCAGTCAGGGGAGGGCAGTAGGACGTCGCTAGCACACATCGGCACACAGCCGATCTCTCCGTTCATACACACACAGTTGTGCTTACAGCTGGGCTGGAAGGACTCCCCGTTGCGGTAGATCCTGCCCCCCAGGTCACACGTCTGACCTTCCTGAGCTGCAGACAGACACAAGATACTCAGCACTCTCACTCATACATACTGTACAACACAATACATACACAGCAGACACATGTCACTAACAGCTATAGGAGGACTTAAAAGTATACAGTTTATCAGGCACACATTAAAGGTATAATATGTAGGATTTTCCTAAAAACAATGTATAGACTAATACAAAAGTAATGCTTCTCAATCATCACTTATACCCAAAAGTAGGCTTTAAACCAAAAGAACAGTCTCCCACCCTCTGGAACAGTCTCCCACCCTCTAGAACAGTCTCCCACCCTCTGGAACAGTCTCCCACCCTCTAGAACAGTCTCCCACCCTCTGGAACAGTCTTCCTCTGGTTATAACAAATGCAGCGTCAGTTGATGGTTTCAAGAAGCTGTAAAAATGTTATGGATTTGGCTTCTTGTTCTGTGTTTTTGTTTTATTGTGGTAATCTGTTTTTTTCTGTTTTGTATTTTTGCCCTGTTTCCTGTTTTATTTTGACGGTCTGGTTTTCTGTCTTGTCTTGATTTACTTCCTGTGTTTTCCCGCCTTTGTGATTGCCCTAATGTGTTTCACCTGTTTCCCAGCCTTGTGTCACTCTCGTGTTTCCTCGTTACCCTGTGTATTTAGTCTTTGTCTTCCCTTTGTCCTTTGTCAGATCATTTTGTGTCCTGTAAGTCTGTGTATTTTCGTCTCCTATCTGTATTCCTTTGTGATTGCTCCAGTCTCTGAGTTTTGTGTTAGTCTTCCCTGCGTTCTCTGTGCTCAGTTTTGTTTTTTAGCTCTGTTTTCCATTTTTGCATTTTGGTCTACCTCAGTTTATACTCCTTATGTTTCTTGCATTTTCACTATTTTTGTATTCCTGTTGGTTTTGTACCCTGGATTTTTGTGTTGGGAATTAAATCTTCACATCTAAACTATCCTCGGTTTTCTGCCTCTGCATTTTGGGTCCGCATTTTCTCCAGCCGTACATAACAAAAACTAACTTGTTACGTATGCACTTTGTCCAGTAATGTGTGTTGGGCTTCCTGGATGGTTTTTATTGTGTTATTGTTTGAGCCTTTTTCTAGTTTTTATTGTTCTTATTCATGTTAATTACAGTTTTTCTTGATTGCTTTGATGCAGCAGTCAACTCAAACTCCACATCTTCAAAACAGTTAACACACAGGCCGAAACAGTGGCACTCATGGTCTAAATGACACATTTTGTTTGCAAAAGGCTCTAACCGTGCCAAAACATTTAAAATATGCAACAAAAGAAAATTTTGCCTTCAAACAACACAACTTGCAAACAAGTATATGAGCTCTTCCAATCAACCATTACACAGTGGACAACAAAATACAGCACTCAGTGCGAATCAGTGCACCATTGCTTGTCACTGTAGTCTATTACTGTACATAGCTTTCATGCCAGTGCCATTTGTTGTCAAATTTGCCTTCTTGCAGAGAATTGGATCCAGAATCAGAAATGCTTTGATGCAAATTTTATTGATTCCATTGATTCTTATTTTCAAACTGGCTGAAAACTGAAATACTGTAAATATTACACATAATACATGTAAAGCAAAATAAAATCCATTAGAGTATAATACATTAAGAAAATAAAAATACAATCTATTACAGTAAAGTATAAACATCTATTACTGTAGAGTATAAGAAATAGCCACTATTGATATTCAGTCTCTTCTGTCTTGACGACGGGGCCACATGACCTAACCCTGCAGGCTGATTGCTAATTGAAGATTTGTGTGAAGGAGTGTCAAACAGGTGCTTCAGTGATGTCATACTGATGTAGGTAGTTTCTAATAGTTAGGAACAGATGGTTTCTGTTTGGTTACCGTAGCTAAAACAATGGAGTTTGGACTGCTTGAATGACGTCCGTGTTACCTGTTCTGCAAAAGGGTGGGGAAAATGTGTCAATCCAATGAGAAAGGGTTAACACATTAGCAAGAGGTGTCTTCTGCTCTGCTGAGACAGTGATGATGAAAACCGAGTGGATCCCAGTTTCTTTAAGCAGGTCAAAGCAATCAAGAAAAACTGTAATGTTGATCTGTACAGCACCTTGTAACCAGGTTTTGAAAAGTGCTTTATAAATAAAGTTTATTATTATTATTATTATTATTATTATTATGAACTATTTGAATCTTTTTTTTGTTATTGCAATGCAATGTTCTGCACTTTAGAATAATCTAGAGCAGAAGGACATTCTAAATGACATAGTTGGTATCACGAGAAATGGCTTTTTTAGAGTTTGACCAGTGTGGGTTTGGATAAAGATGTTAAATGGCGGTGTGTGTGTGTGTGTGTGTATGTAAGGGGAGAATGGATAGCTAAATGGCAGTGTGTGTGTGTGTGTGTGTGTGTGTGTGTGTGTGTGTGTGTGAAGGAGAATGGCTAAAGATGTTAAATGGCGGTGTGTGTGTGTGTGTGTGTGTGTGTGTGTGTGTGTGTGTGTGTGTGTGTGTGTGTGTAAGGGGAGAATGGATAAAAATGTTAAATGGCATTAAGTGTGTGTGAAGTAGAATGGATAGAGATGTTAAATGGCTGTGTGTGTGTGTGTGTGTGTGTGTGTGTGTGAAGGAGAATGGTAGAGATGTTAAATGGCAGTGTGTGTGTGTGTGTGTGTGTGTGTGTGTGTGTGTGTGTGTGTGTGTGAAGGAGAATGGGTTACCCATGCAGATGCCAGTCTCACTGTCACTCAGCAGAGTGTAGTCACAGTAGAGCTCCTTGTGATGGTCGCAGGGCTCCAGCAGGGAGCAGGGCTCTCCCAGCTGCCTGGCACACACCTTACAGCAGCCACAGCCATCCAGGACCAGACTGGTGCCCAGCGGGCAGGGGGGGGGCTCTGCAGAGCAGGCACAGGGCTGGGAACAGTCCTGGCCCGCTGTCTGCAACACACACACACAAAGCACAGGTTAATGAGTGAAGGCTAGAGATGGACACCCCCATCAATGCCTATAGAGATCAAAAGTGTGGTTCCAGACGTGAAAATCCCGTTCATTTTCTCCATAAAGATTTTGATTATTAGTCATGAAGTCTAAACTATCCAAAGCAGACTGGCCACGAGCTGTGAGGTTGTTTTATTCATGGAGTACTATACTACCTATAATCCTAAGTGTAGCAGCGACGTCTCTGATTGGTGGAGCTTGCTGTTACCATGGAAATGTTTACTGAACCTGTGAACGGCTATAGAGAGGCAAAGTCCCTCCCCTTCCAGTACACCGCCATGGGACCTTAACTCAGAAAAAATATGAATGGTAGTGAATGAGATCCCGTTTGAATTGAGCTATGAATTACAGATATGATGTTCATCAGTTTAATAGATAATTTCGCAAGTCAAGAAAGTCTCAGTTTATTTTTAAACTGTTGAAGTATAAGACTGTGAAAATACGTAATTAGAAAGACTCCACACTTCAAAGTTGCATGGAGGATGTCTTGCTGAAGCTACGATGTCTGTGTGTATCGTACCGCGGATGTAACGTTACTCTAATGAGCAGAGGATCTTGCTTGTTCTTTTGCTTATCTGCTGAAAACACTTCACTAGATAAAACACATCAGGTAAGATAACGTGACATATGTTGTGGAACAGAGCTAAGCTAGCATGGCTCAATTCAAATGGGATCAAAAAATGATTTGCCTCTCCCCGTTCATTCACTACCGTTCAAAATGTAGGTCCCATGGACCGGAAGTAGAAGGGCGTGACTTCGGCTCTCTATAGCGAGCTGCTACCACTGAAGTCTCTGATTGTTTCTGTACAGTCTTGTTCCTTTACCTCTTTTGTAGTTTTCAAAATGTTCTTTTGCGGTGGTTGGAACCTGAGCCATGTGGCCCTTTCCAACAAAGAGAAACTCTGTAGCCATGTGGCTCCTGTAAGAAAGGAAAGAGGCCTACATGTAGGAACCACAGCCTGAGGGGCCAAAACCACAGACACTGGGGTCCACACTCGTGCTAACTTTAAGTCTGAATCCAAACTTCTTTGGAGAAGTGTCTTTCCCACTGCAACTCACGTTGCTATGCACCTGTAGAAACACTATCCAATCAGTGTTCCATTTAACCTGCAGAAGGAAGAAACTGTTTCTTCACAGAGAAGGAGGAGGACAACACCGTAAACTGCCCTTTTCTTCATTTAGTCGACTCAGCTGTTTCCCTCCGCTGCCATTCGGAGGACCTGACCAACTGATGGACAAACACGCCAATAAACGCTTTAGGAGAAGCATCTAGAGGCAGTCTAGTTCTGGGCAGTGATCAGTTAGTGTGATATTTAGTTAGCTCTGATGTTGTGTAAAGGTGCTTACACACCAACCAGACGGCCGACCGTCGGCAGAAAAGGCAGTCGGACTGATCAGTCGGGTCCCCGAGGTCCAAAAAAATGTCTCAAAACACATTGAGGTGACGCCGACTTGAGCGTACGCTCTGTGCATGCACGAAACGTAATACGTCTCCATAGCAGCAGGCGGCGCTTCTCTGTATTGTTTCCATTAACAGTCTATGATTGTTTCCCAGAAAATGAAAACCGGCAGCTGATTGGACGAACGCGTCACGTGGGTCTTTTTTCTCTGGAAATTCACAGCCAGACTGTCATGGCGGCTTGTTCAGAATACGAACTCATATTGTACTAAAATAGTTCACCGAAACGTGTTTCTGAAAACATTTTAAGCGAGAAATAGGCCGTGCAGTTGTTGAATCTGTCTTCATTTCAGATCGACAAAGGTCAGTTTAAAAGATTTTCCTCAGATTTTGAGAGGCTCATCCACTCGCCATTTCCGGGTGAGTCCCGACTGTCCTGTCTCCGACTGAACATGTCGGGTCGGCCAAAATGAAGGTCGACAGCTCCTCCGACGGACGACGGCACGGAACACACGGAACAGACTCGAGTCACCGACCTCGCCAGGCTGTCCGATGGCCGATTATCGGCTTGGTGTGTCAGCTCCCTAAGGCTTACTATATTAATGTGAATCGGGTCGCTGCGTCCTTTACTTTATTGCTGTTAAAGAGCCTTGATCACTGTGTTTGCTGTTTTGTTAAAGGTGCCATAGGTAGGATTGCGAAGATCCAGGACTTAGCCAACAAATTTGAACATCGACAACTTCTCAGTCCCTCTCCCCTTTCTGCTAAAGCCCAAAACGGTCTCCTAAGCCACTCCCCCCACAAGGGAGAATGAATGCGGGTGCATGAGCAGTGATTGACACAGTTAGACACCCCCCCTGGCCCTGATTGGTGCATCTGAACAGGGAGCTGTGGATTTTTGCAAATCGCACTACAGGCTGTAGGTGGTGCCAGAGGAGCCAGATTTTTTTTTAATTACCAACTTCATGTAGTTCTACTCGAACATAGGGTCAGTTTCAGCAAATAATATAAGTCTTATCTACTGCACCTTTAAAGCCCATGTTGCAGGGTTTATTTTCTAATGAATTTGTGCAATTTGCTTGTTGGTAATAAACATTTAAACTGTTACCCAACAACATCAAATACAATGGATATCACAAAACGGAATAAAATACGAAAAAGTAGTACTATTTTACAGCGGTTTGCAATGATTCTCTTTTCCCCCCACAATGCATTGCACTACGTCACGTTGGGGAGACGACAGACGAAAGCCCCGTCTCTGTTCACTGTCTATGTGCCACTGGTGTTGCAAAATATGGCTTTTGGTCTCGACCGAGTCCATGTGTCTTTATTATGTGTATAATAATATTGGAGGGAAAGTGAAACACAGCTTGAACGGGGATACTGTTCGGCTTTTCACAAGTTTAGACAGCTAGCTACGCCAACGTTTGCTAACGTTAGCGCAACAGCGTTAGCCTAGACTGCTAGCTAGGTAAATATTACGACTGCCTTCGGAGTTTCCTATATCTGCGTCCACGTTGTCAACATAAGAAATGTGGCGTTAGTGCTCCTTTTGTACCATAATTTTATTGAATGAAATGTTAAGCTTCGCTCCTACGAGATGGCTGGGTTTTTGTTAGCTACATACAAAGCTAACTGGCTATAGTTAGCCTGTATGCTAGCAGAATTAGCTAACGTTGCGTAACCAGCCAGCAACTTCGGCAATCGGTAGTAGTTTCGGTAAGCTAACCACGACAGTATTGTCGCCCACAATCAAGCTCTGCTGCTAAAAGCAGTCAATCTGCAGTGATGTTTGAAATAGAGACGCTTGTGGATGTGTTAGCTGTCGTGGTTAGCTCGCCGGAACTACTGCCGAAGCTGCTGGCTGGCTACGCAACGTTAGCTAATTCCGCTAGCACAGGCTAACTATAGCCAGTTAACTTTGTGTGTAACGTAGCTAACAAAAACCCACCCATCTCGTAGGAGCGAAGCTTAACATTTCTTTCAATACAATTATGGTACAAAAGGAGCACTAACGCCACATGTCTGATATATATATATATATATATATATATATATATATATACATATGACGAAGGCAGTCGTAATATTTACCTAGCCGTCTAGGCTAACGCTGTTGCGCTAACGTTAGCAAAATGTCGGCGTAGCTTTAGCTAGCTGTCTAAACTTGTGAAAAGCCGAACAGCATCCCCATCCAAGTAATAAATGAACACTAGGCAAATATGTTGTTACTGGAGCTAGTAGGGTCCATCAAAACGTGAGATATCTAATCGAAAATGTGTTTACAACGTCGGGGGATTTCACAGGTAGGACTGACTGGCAAGTTAGCCCATAGCTAGCATGATGCCTTCTATTTCTAGATCTAGCTAGATTACCAGTACTTATCTGAACTAGCTAACGACATGATCACTGTCACTAAATATAAAGAAAACATTGACTTTCACTCGGTGCTATTCACTGACAGTAAAAACACCTCTTCCACCTCTTCCTCATCCCAGTCGGTCACCATAGTTCTAGTACTAGGCTGAGGCACGTCTCCCCAACGTGACGTCATCACCGAATTGCGTTAAAAAACCCACTAAACGACTAAAACAGCGAAAACTGGCCTTTAACACTATTTGGTGACGTTTTTAACAATGATATACATATGTTGAGTACTTTATGTACCCATTAATCAACAGTGGTGGTAATAAACTTTCAAAAGTTCAGACCTCCGAAATAACGGAGCTAAACTACTATTATTACATAGCTAAAAGTCTAATTATTTTGCCCACCAGGAGTTAAGTTGCTTTGCCTTGGCTTCTGTGTCTTTCCTGTCCCCTTTTCTCTCACTAACCAACACACACACACACACACACACACACACACATACTTAAAGGCCTTGTGGGTATATACAAGGTGATACTTAGTTTAATTCCACGCCACATTAGCCATTTTGTACCCTTTGTCTACAACATATGGTTCCATTTCAAAGAGTCTCAACTCTCGCAGTTTCCCCGCCAACTTGGACTCTCCACGTGGTCACGCCACCATATCTCTCTCTCTCTCTCTCTCTCTCTCTCTCTCTCTCTTCTCTCTTCCTCATTCATTTACACACACACACACACACACACACACACACACACACACACACACACACACACACAGTTATAGTTGTAGCAGAATTGAAGAATCATGGATCATTAATCAGTATAGCTGAAGTTAAATAAATTCTATTAGACTTTAAAGAGTAGTTGTCTGTGATGATGTGTGTATATTTTGTAATAACAGCTGGTTGTGCAGGTCAGTGATCAGATTTCACTCCTTCACTGTTTATTACAGTAATATGAGATTCATTCATTAATTCAGTCAATTCATGTTTTTAAGAGAACACCACCTTTTGAGACAGTATCCACAGTTCAGTTATTGGTCCCTGAGTTCAGTGTGGTGCCCCGTTTACTATTTATTCAATTTGATAAGGTTTTCAATATTCATACCTGTATATTGATAAAATCCTTTTTGTAATTGCTAATAGCTAAATCTGTGCCTCCTAAATTCCCCACAATGGTCACGACTCATCTCGTAGCTGGTTGGCTTGGTTCCAGGTTTCAACTCTATGTATAAGCATGAAATGAAATGTCAACGGAGATATTGAACGGGGAAAAACACTTCCAGAACCAGAGGCGTTCAGAAGGCACACACCACACCGACTCATCCAGTATTGCTCCACCCACTGCAAACCTGCTGGCTGGTATTGTAGCGTTCCTGCAGTGTGTGGATACAATAGCAACAACAAGCGCCAACTCTCTGTGCACTGTGAGATCAGCAGCACACAGCGGGTAGAGGACCAGACACACAGGATGTCCACGGGGCACTGAGCACGCTCCTGGTGCTGTTCTGAAGAGAGGCACCAATGGTGGAATGTAACTGAGTACATTTACTCAAGTACTGTACTCAGGGCATGAAATTGGCACCCGCCCACCCGCCAAATGCAGGTAACTTTTGTGATTGGCGGGTGAAACTGTCAATCTACCTGCCACGTTGGCGGGTAGCCAATGAGAATTGAGTGATTCAGACACCTAACTATTGGTAAGCAGGGTACGCGGTTGCTTACAGGCTTGGTCCAATCAGGGGCCCGCATCACTGGAAGACATTGATTGACAGCCAGGGCCCCCTATCGCATTTTCATTACTCACACAATCCCAGCATCCCACGTGCAGCCACTGACCAATTAATTTCCTAGTTTCTGATATGAAGACGAGACGTGTGTGTGACTCGAACATCTCACATTTACCAACAAAATGTACAGCGAAAGATCGTGCAAAACATTTCAGACCGTCCTGCCAACCTGTTTACATTTTAACATTAATGTACGCTGTAACGATTTTTCACTCTAAAGTCAGCGGCTGCTGTTTCAATCTGTCGGCTCTCTGCAGCGGCGGGGCTGCTCCATTTCCCCCGCAACTGACGCACACACATAATCACACACAAACACACACAGACACACACACACACACGCACACACACACACACACAATCACACACGGTGGATGCAGGAAAAAACGCAGATGAGACGTACAGGATGACCTAAATTGAGGACAGCTACTCTCGTTATTGTAAGTGCAATGTTAAGTTAAAGTCCAATAAATACTTTATTAAACCGTAAGAATGTGTGTCCCAGGCCAGGATAGGAAATTAACTAACAATGTAAAGATTAACAAGCCAATGACAATGACAGATATGTTCATATTTGATTCTTTCAATAAATTATTAATTTTTTGTCTTAAATCCACCAGCCATTTTCATATTATACCAACATTTGCAGCATCCTGAGCCTTTTTGGTAAGGTTCCTAGGAAATCTCAGCCCAGAGTAATTCATTAATAGTAATAATTATTATTCTCCCGAAAACAAGTTTCCTTTTTATTTTTAAAGAACTATACAAAAAAAATTTTAAACTTTTTTTGCAACTTTCACTGTCTATGTGAACCCCTATGCAGGATTATCAAGGCCCCCCTACTACAGCATGTGATGACAGCGCAATGTCCACGAGTAGGCTACCATACAGGATAGGATCATAGAGACACAGCAATTCTTGTTTTTCACCTTTATGAGGCAAAAAAACTGGCTGGTAAAAAGTCACAGTGGCAGGTGGATTTTTAAATCCACCTGCCACAGTGGCTGATGGTCAAAAAAGTTAACTTCAGGCCCTGACTGTACTTAAGTACACATTTGAGGTACTTGTACTTTACTTGAGTCTTTTCTTTTCATGGCACTTTCTACTTCTACTTCGCTACATTTCAGAGAGAAATATTGTACTTTTTACTCCACTGCATTCATCTGACAGCTTTAGTTACTAGTTACTGCACACGTTAGATTTCTGCACACAAAACACATGTAGTTTATAAAATACAATGTTTTATTATAAATAAAACTAGCCAACATTACAATAGACCCACAAGCAAAGCTGGATTGATAAGATGACATTTTCACCCGGCTATACCCAATGTTTAGATCAGTTGTGGTATTTATGCAAATTAGCACATACGTAATTAGATTATGCACCGTTTGCCCATGTTAACAAACAATTTCAAAAAACTTGTAATACATTTTTTGTTTGTCTTAATGTAAGTAATCAACTCAGTAATTTTCATGGTGAGAAAAAGAATGAATAGGCATATGAATAGGCTATATTTGGGTCTTTTTCAAAACTTTCCCCTAATGGGATTCTTCTGGGCTTTTTTTCCCTTACTCAGGACATATTGAGGATACAAAATCAGTTGAGTTTGCTTCTGTTGCAATTTGTTCTACCTTTTTTCATAAAATGACTGGACTATAACTATTTAGAAGAGTGCAGCAGCTGTTTTCAGTTAAATCAGCTCTGATAAAGCCAGTGTACACTTCCTGTCCAGAAGCAAACAGCAGACAGTTAGAGACTAGCTGGAACATGGTGCTGAATATTGGCTCACATTCATCAGATGGACACAAACATGACTCCAAATGAATGCTAGTGGTGGTCTGTGTCTGTGTAAATAGACAACTATTTGCTAACCCATTGGCCATAACACCTGTATATGATATGGCAGGTGTTGCGTTTGTTGTGATGCGCTGTCCCAAAGTGGCCAAAAAGAGTCTTTCAGCCGTGCTCACTGGGCTGCAATCTTCCTATACAAGGTGTGATTACCTTCCAAAACAACACATATAACACATCATTCTCTAGCACTTCTATTGTTTGGGCGAACAAGCAGCCACTTCCTCATATTTATCACCACTTGGTAGTTTAGGCAACTAAAACTACTGTCTTCTTTGTCATTTAGGACATGTTACAATGTACAGCTTCAAATTGGGTTCAAGCCTCCATGTGAATGGAGTGGCAAACAAATGTATTTTATACAACATACCATAAAAATAAGTATGAATATATCAACTTGCCACATATAATATGAGAACGCACTTTACATAGAGAGCAGATTAGTTGTTGTAGCAAATGTATAAAGGCTTCTGGAGTTGTTTTGGTCTGGTTTAATAACGCCACAGAATGCCACAAGATGGCGACACCAGACTGTGATCACATGGGACAGCAAATATTTTCCATGTTTTGTTTCCTTCCCACTGTTCAGCATCAGCCCAGCACAGAGGGAGCAGGTTTGGAGGAAAAAACATGACAGCAAAAAAAATAATAGAGAAATAGTGAAGAAAATACTTTTGTAAGTAAATATAAGGTGGTGCCAGAAGCAGCAGGAGCTCCCTACATTTCTACCCAAACGCAACTATCCCAAACTGTATCATCAGAGGTTCAGTTCTTCATGGTGTAATCTAACGACTCACATGCTCTGAAGATTTCCAAAGCAGCACAGCACCTCAATCTTACTATGAGTATCCCCAAATTACTTTTTAATTCAACAATCGTTGTTAAAAGAAAACTTACCGATGAGATAATGAGCAGGAGAACAGAGAATGTGGCTGAAGTTTCCACAGGCATGTTTGTCAGTAGTACTGGTTCCTGTCGCTCTTGTTATTCTCCCTGCAGCAGACTGATGAAGTCTGGGAGGAGGAACGGACTTAAATACCAGCCCTGTGGGTGTAGCCCGAGAAACCAGAGCCATGCCACTCTGCTCTGAGAGGTGAAAATATTCCAAATCAAACGGTCTTCTCCCAGACTCCTCGGTTACATCATTAGTTCATAGGCGTGTTGGTGGACAAAATGGCAACTGTGAGTGTTCATATAGAGTCTTCATTTGGAATTTAATTAGCAGTGTGCGTCAGCTTCACAGTGGCTCTGACAGTTATTGTAATAAATGAGTATTGATAGCGGGACAAACAGTTTGAATTTGAATTTTCAGGAGTGATTTCATGTAGCAGATGAGATGATTGCAGAAAAACACTTCAGTGGCCAGTAGAAGTTCACACACACACACACACACACACACACACACACACACACACACACACACACACACACACACACACACACGCGCACGCACACAAGATTCAAGATTCAAGACACAATGCCTGTAGCCATGATTAAGACTTCAAGGGTACAAATGCCTTTCAGACATAGACTCTGTAACATTGTGTGTTCATCTTTTTGTTATGGCTTTTTGGATTAGATACCGTAGTAGATCTTCATTATGGAAACGTTTTATACTGACACAACAGAACAGAACAAAGCCACGATGCTTGTGCTATGTTTGTGGTTAGCAGGCATAATGATGAAACATATATATTGTATGAGGTGAGAGGTTGATACTGCAACATGCTGCTAAGCGGTAAGTAGGTAAAGCTTTATTTATGTAGCAAGTAATAAAATGGTTTTGAACTTTTTTCATGGCTTTTTAACATTAACATGTTCCTGGTGTGTCAAGAGACCCTCAAAGTGTGAGAAAGACCCTTCTCTTTCTTTTTCTCCTGCTCCTTCGTGTCAGGAAATGTGTAACAAGGAGCGATTGAGATGTGATGCTGGATATGACATCCTCTGGGGATCATGTGCCATACAGGTTCTGGGCTGGATCTAGTGTTGCCAACTTGGCAACTTTCTCGCTAGATTTAGCAACACTTTAAACCATCTTAGCGACGTTATTTCTAAAACGTGCTGAGCCACAAATATATTGACTTATTCAGCCCATCAGGGAAAGGCAGGACATTTATTCAGATATAGTATATTGTGCTTCATTCCCATGCATGTTGCTCAGAATCATGGCTGTGATCGGCTCCTCTTGCTCCGTGCACACTAAACATTATTCCAAAAACATCAGTCGTGCGTTATTGTTATGCGACATAACGCAGACTAAGCCGAGAAGAAGAGGATAAGGGCACCCAGGTTCTACCATATCACTGACTTGAAGGTTATCAGGGGCAAAAATCTGAACTTCAGTTTTGTCTGCATTTAACTGCAGAAAATTGTTTGCCATGCAGCTCCTAATAGCATTTAAACTGTTCAGTAAGTGTATGTTGCTCATCAGGCTTAAATGAAAGATACAACTGGATGTTGTCAGCGTACAAGTGATAGATGTTACCAAAACTACAGATAATCTGTCCTAGTAGCAGCATATATATGGAGAATAAAATGGGTCTCAAGACCGATCCCTGGGGGACGTCAAATGGCAAAGCAGCACTCTCTGACACAAATTCACCTACAGAGACTGAAGAAGTCCTATCTGTTAGAAAGGATGAGAACCACTCCAACAGAGTCCCTGAAATGCCCAGGTGATATAGCCTGTTGACTTGAATATGGTGGTCGACATTATCAAATGCAACGCTAAGGTCCAATTAAACAAAGACAATCTCCAGCATCTGCAGCCATCAAAAAATAATTCGAGACCTTAAGTAAAGCCTCTTCGGAAAACAGTTTACGAAAACCAGATTGAAATTTATCAAACACCCTGTGCAGTTCAAGTATTTGAACAAGTTGCTTTTCAACAACCTTTTCTACATTTTTTGAAAAGAAAGGGAGTTTAACTCCTAGGCAGACTTTGATAACTTTGGTTCCTAAGAAAGGTAAAGACCGAGGAGACTGTAAGAATTACTGCCCAATTTCCTTAATGCAGTTAGATGTTAAGATTATTTCAAATATTTTTCGCAAATAGATTAAATAAGGTTATTACCTCTTTAATTCATCCTGATCAAGTGGGGTTTATTGACAGGCGTATAGCTCGTCAGATAATATCAGGCGTCTCATTAATATTGCATGGTCTGTAGCTGACAGACAGTAGCTGCTATTTCCCTTGACACCGAAAAGACTTTTGATATGGTTGAATGGGGCTATAGGTTCAAAATTTTGGAAATTAATGGATTTGGAAGCATTTTCATAAAGTGGATTAAGGTGCTATATAAAAACCCAGAGGCTGCGGTGCAAACTAACGGGTTAATTTCGGAATATTTTTGCTCTTGGAAGGGGAACAAGACAGGGCTCACCTCTTTCTCTTTTCTTGTTTTGTTTAGCCATAGAGCCTTTGGCAGCAGCCATAAGGGGAGAAACTAACTTCCCAGGTGTTATGGTAGGAGGGGTGTTGCACAAACTTATGCTTTATGCGGATGATATAATATAAACTTTTATATAAAACATAAATTAGATTACATCATCTGTGATATTGCCTCAAATATGAAGAAAGCCGTCACAGTTTGTTTCCCCTCTGTTAAAACTGATGGTGAAGATGACCTGGAAAACAGCAGCTTGTGAGAGGCAATAAGTGAGGAATACCGTATGATGTGGAATCCATCCAGAGTTGATCCCCAAAGATTAATTTCTCTCCTGGAAGCCAAAGGACATAAAGGCTTGTGCTTATCAGCCGGATAATGGAGTCAGCTGAAAGAGCTTGTGGAAATTTCAGCCCCATTTCTTCAAGCAACAGACCTCACACAAGGGGAGAAAGTGGTGACCGTCAGTGCGGCTCTTTGTGTCCAATCCATATGCTGAATGCATCTCGTCACCTGCTCTGCTGCCCAGGTCTGGCCCTTTGAGGCCCCTGACCTTCACTGCCACCCTACCCCAGGTGTTCCTCCCACAGGTGGGGTGGAGAGGGTGCTTGTTCGGGCTCCATGGCAAACCCCGCCACCAGGCACTCGACGACCCCTCCATCTGGGCCTGGCTCCCGACGGGGGCCCTGGGCTTCCTCACTTTGCCATGAGAGACCCTACCAGGAGCACCAGGCTCCCGGCAACACATCCCTCAGGTTCACAGGGACACACAAACCTCTCCAACACGATAAAGTGATGGTTCCCGGAGAGGAACAGGGTCCCCTAAACATTCATTTGTCCCTCTGTCAGTTAAACTGATCAATATCACACTCCTGGAAAACAGACAGATCATGTGTTTTCTTTTAAACATGTAAACTAAGATGTGTCTGCGTGTTATTTATTTACCAAGGTGTGTATGGCTTGAGATCTATGCCTTCAGATTTCTGAGATCTGTAGTTCTTAACAGAGTAATGGTTTTGTGATTAACTGACTGTCTGAAGTTTGCACGTGTTCTTATTTAATGTGTTTTACTGTGATGTTTGGTCTTGATGCAGCAATTTTCTTATCTCCAAACAAAGAAGCATATACCTTAAATCCTCCTTGATCTCCAGTCCAGGCTGCACCCAAGCAGAAAAACACTCTCCATCAATTTGGAGTCATGGAGAACTTTGTTGTATAACTTTCCATGGTAATCAACGATTCTTTGACCTCGGCCCCTTTGGTGTTCATTTGCACTCAGAATGAAAACAACCCACCTGACTCCACAGCTTGTTAGTCACAGCAGGATATGCAGAGTTAATTACATCCTGTGTTACGGTACACTAGCTGAAGTAAGTGAAGGTGTTTGACTGGAAGAGCTCAGCTTGGTGCTTTTTGGCTGCAGCTGAAGCCGGATGACTCAGTCCACACAAAGCACTGAAGCTCTGCTCAAAGACTCACCTCGCCTGATTACCAGCCACGACAGTCATGCTGCTATTGTTTTCACCTGTGTGTGTGTGTGTGTGTGTGTGTGTGTCTGTGTGTTGATCATGTGATTGCAGTTTAAAAAAAAATTCTTCTAGACATTTTAGCGTCACATTCAATGCCATATGCTCTAGCTCCATTGGTCTTTTAACAGCAATTCCTTTTCCTTGCACTGCATCCACTTTTCATAATGTCTGCTGTGATATATTCTAGAAGGCACAGACATGTCCAGTCGCCTCTTCGTTTGCTCCGCTCTGCTTTTTGATCAGTTTCTCAAACTACATTTGGCTTGGTTCTTCTTTGGTGTACAGCATTTTGTTTTGTTATATATAGTATAAAGGTAACTCTTTTCCCAAGCGTAGTTTCTGTCTCCCCCATGAGGAATTCTAAGTAATGACAACAAAACTGTCGGCGCGTCCACATGATACAAGCCTTCCGTGATCACGCAACACCCCCACCCCTCCTCCACGCAGTTGCTAGTAGCCAAGGAGGACACGGAGGATTAAAAAAAATGATGGACTCTTCAGAAGAGTTCATTATCTTCACTCGAGCTTCTGTGTGGGAAAGTCACCGGTCGACACAATCTTTTGAACATAGCCATACTGAGAAATACAGAGAAAGTTGTGTGGAGCTGATAGTCTTGATTAGTTTTGTAGCAACTCATTTGGCAATGGCTTGAATGTAACGGACGTTCATTAATATCAAAAAGTTACGCACTAAAGCTTTAAATTATATTTTATCAACACTTTCATTATAAATAAAGAACTGAATAAAGAATGGGAGCCATTTGTATCTGATCCAGCTACCTGTCAATAAGCTGCCCTTTTATAGATTTGGGCTTAAAGACTAGTTGCTCTGAAAACAGCTTTGAAGAACCAAAAAAATACAGACTTGTGTCCAGTGGTCAACATTGTAATCTGGCGAGCTCAGTTATCCACATAGGAAGAACGGGGCCCCGAGCTGCTGTGTTCAAACACACAAACGCTCGTCTTGTTTATCTGACAGAAATCAACATATTCAGAGATCGACTCCTTCCCTGCTCCCATGTCCCAGACGATGTGTGAGGGCCGACAGGTTTATAATCCACTTCCTGAACCTCCTGCTGAGTCCAGGTCACGACCTTACATCACTCTTTATCTCAGCTGACTCATATTTCCTGCTGCCATGACCTCACCTGTTAATGCGCTGACTGGTGTTATTGGAGCTAGATTAGCCCAGGACCCAGGAGGGTGGAGTGCTGGCTCCAAGTGTGATTGGGCCAGACAAACTGATTACATTGGGTAACTTTCCTGCTGAAATATCAGAAAGTGAAGGCAGGTCCTGGACTGTGGCTTTTCTTAATGCCTGTCGCCTTGAGAAGAAAACCCAGAACATTTATAGCTATAGCCCTGAATCAAGGATCAAGATTGCTTCATTATCAACTTGTCTTGAGACAATTAATGACTGTGATTAATGAATGTTCTATATCAAAACAAGATTCTTTAGAGCTAAATAATTGTGGTCAGACTATCACTGCTAGCAGCAGACCCTTTAGTCCAGAGCAAGATATCCCACCAAGCACAAGACAAATTACTAGGGATAGGCCGATTATTTCATTGAATTTAAATGAGAACAGAAAAATACTTTGCACATCTGTAACGTGAGACAGGTGCATTAGAGGGGGGACGAGTAGTTCAGGGAAAACGTTTTGCAAAATATTTGGCCTTTTATTAAGATTTCATAAATGTCATAAGGCCAGTTTGACGACAGTGAATACAGTACTGAGGTGATTTATGGAGTTTTGGACAGATAACTTTACTTGTTGCTAAAGTAACCGCTAAGTTTACAGACGACACTACGGTGATTGGTCTCATCAGCAACAACGATGAGACGGCCTACAGGAAGGAGGTCCAGCACCTATCATTGTGGTGCACTGACAACAACCTACCACCACCTACACCAAGAAGACCAAAGAGCTCATTGTGGACTTCAGGAAGTCTAAAGCTAGCACACAACCCCCCATTCTCATCAACGGGACTGAGGTGGAGCGTGTCACCAGCTTCAAGTTTCTGGGTGTCCACATCTCTGAGGACCTCTCTTGGACCCTCAACACCTCTACCCTGATCAAGAAGGCTCACCAGTGTCTCTTCTTTCTGAGGAGACTCAAGAAGGTCCACCTGTCTCCTCAGATCCTGGTGAATTTCTACCGCTGCACCATTGAGAGCATCCTCACCAACTGTGTCACAGTTTGGTCTGGCAACTGCTCTGCCCATGACTGGAAAGCACTGCAGAGGGTGGTGAAAACTGCCCAACGCATCACCGGTTCCTCATTCCCCTCCATCGAGGCCAGCCAGGGAAAGCGATGCTTGCGTAAGGCGTGCAGCATCATCAAAGACTGTTCTCACCCCAACCACAGCCTGTTCACCCCACTCCCCTCTGGGAGGCGTTTCAGGTCTCTCCGAACCAGCAGGTTCAGAGGAAGCTTCTTTCCTGCGGCTCTCAACCTACTGAACTCTAGCTCTGCATCCCGGTGACAATTAACCTACTAAGCCGCCCCCCCCCCCTACCCCACCCATACAGTTCTATTTATTTATTTACAAATGTACATACTGTAATTACACTTATACATAGCCATATTCTATTGCTCTTCATACTTCGAGATAAGCCAGGTCTGCGCAGAATCGATCACCGGCGATCGCCGCCCAATGCATGCCGGTTAGCTTTGTGTCTGAATTGATCCCGACTTGCTCTGACGTCATGCACACGTGGGCAACGATAACCTCACGAGATCAAGGCGGCCGCAGTTTTGAGACGCAGGCAGCGCAGTTGCTTTTCACCATAGACTGTATATAAGAATGGACCAACAGATCCCGTTGCTCTGGACGGAGACCAGTGAAGGCCGTTAGAAGCACTTTTCCGGTGAGCGCTGAGCGTTACTGCGCAGCCTCCAACTGAGAGAGACGACGTAAAAGTGCCGTGAGCAACGTGTCTGAAAGTTGTAAGTCTTCTGGTAGCTGTGCCAAGAGAAATCTCAATCATTCCCAATCTTGCAGAGACGGAGAGCATAGGTATATGTAAGGAGATAACATAGGCACAGGCTAATTATTGATCACTAAAATGATAGTTAACATTAGTAATTACACTTAAACAGCTAATGTGAGACGAAACTGCCTGCGCGCTTCTCCTGTACTATACGGTGATTCCTCTACTATGCGACAGTGAGTTGCGTGGTTATGACACAATCGTTAGCCTATTTTTACAAAAACGTCTGCTACGGAGCCATAACGTGAGGTACAAGGTAATGGAGCCTTTTATACATTGTCGTGTTTCTTTAGAAATAAACAATGGACAAATAGAAACTTTAAACTCTTCAGATGTAAAGTTATTCTCTGTCAAAGTGACGTCAAAATGAATAGCAGTCAATGGAATGCTAACGGGGGGTGATCGCTTTGTAGCATTAAAATGGCGCCATAGGAGGTTCGCGGTCCGAGGAGAAGCTTACCCCCTTGCTTTTCACCGACTGTGTCGGTACACGATCCGTTCTGCCTGCACAATCCGTTCTGCGCATGCGCAAGATAATACTGTTTTACCGAGGATACGACCTGCACGATCTGTTCCACGCTAGCCTATGGCTAGCCTCCACCGGGAAGCTAACGTTAGTTTAGCTAACAGCTAATTCGGCTAACTGCTAGCTGACAGCTTGATTCAGTCTAAAATAACATTAACTCAAACGTAATGGGAAAAGCAGGCTACAGCTAAATTAAGACTTCACAGTAATAACAATAAAGACAAGTATTGAGTGATTGTATTTTAAATGAGCACAAGTAAAGTAGAACTGACGTAACAGCTGTTATATATTTTAACGGTTATTTTCACGTTTTATTTTGAGGGTCTTTTAAAGTTATTACATGCTGTCTCAGCTAGCAGTTAGCCGAATTAGCTGTTAGCTAAACTAACGTTAGCTTGGCTGTCGACCGGAAGCGTGGAACAGATGGTGCAGTGTCGTAAATCCTCGTACAACAGCGGATCGTGCAGGCAGAACGGATCGTGTACCGACAGACTGCACGACTCAGGCGGACCCAGGGCATGCTGGGAAACATCCGCCTCGCAGCTGATCTAACAGCTGATTGGTTCAGAATCGACTCAACATGATGACGTTTTATATAAACTTTTTATTGATTTTGATTTGGAGGGATTTTAACTGCTATTTGTCTGATTTAAAGGCGTATTCTGTACAAACCACATGTTGTGTGGCTGATAGTTACGTTTAGAAGTCAGAGAGACTAAATCTGTTCAGATTACGGATCATCATACAGTGTGTTGTTATTTCAAATCAGCAACAGATCGCATGTAGAGCATTTTGACAGCTACTCTGTCTTAATAAAAACAACTGGAGACTGTGTACAAGCTGATATATGGGTCTGATAACATTTTATTAAATCGGAATCGGACCTAACAGGATGTGAGTGTTTATGTGACTTCCTGCTCATCCTGAAGGATGCTGGAAATGGCTGAAACAGCTTTTTGTCTCCGCCACCGGCTGCTGCCGCCTGCTCTCGATTGCTGGAACATAGCTCAGACGTGTGTGGTAGAATTCTGGTGGGGTTAGAGTTTCAATTTCACCTTATAATTAATAATCATATAATTTATACTCTTTATTGATCCCCAATGGGTAAATTATAATTTACACTCTGTTATTAGCCTGAAATACACACGCTCAGGTCCTATACATGCATTAATGGAGAGATGTCAGAGTGAGTGGGCTGCAAGTGCTTAACACGCGCCCTGCCATCTCTCCAGCTACCAGTCCACACTCCAGGTCCGTACGGGGACTTGAACCAACGACCCTCCAGTTCCCAACTCAACTCCCTACAGACTGAGCTACTGCCACACCCTTATACCTAGAACCAAATAAGCTGCGTGCAAAACCAGAACTTTGTGTTACCACCAGAGTGATGCATACAGCTGTATCCCTCTCTGTAAGCAGTGACTTTATCTGTACCAACACGTATCATGGAGTATGTTGTATACTGATATATATAATGGGTCACAATGCACACCCTCTGACACAGTAGTGACGTTTCCATATACAAACAGTACACGGACAACTGATGTTTCAATATCAGTTCAATATCAGGCGGGTATCGTACTACTTCTGAAACTAACCACTCACTACATTACTGCGCATGACTGAAAGCAGTCACTCTACACTTTGAACTTCCACCGTAAATTCATGTCAATATTATGCATGTAATGAACAAAAAGGCTGCAAAAATTGACTCAGGAAAACATATGTGTAAGGAAAGTGCAAAGGTTTGGGGATTTAGGTTGTGCTGAGGTGATGTAAACTTCTCCACCTCCCAGACACAATTTCAACACTTCAATCTTACATTATATCCGAATATTTATTATTGTCTAGTCTGTAACATGGGACAGTACTCTTCAGCCCCCTTCCCTTCTGTTTTCATCCGTCTGCGTCCTGGCACCCGGCTTTGCTGCTGTTTTTGTATGACATGATGAAATAATGAAAACAGGACTTCCAGAGGTGTGTCCCCAGTGAGCTAATCCTCTGCTGGGAATGTTTCTGCTGATGGCGCTGATCTAAGCACCTCTTCCCATATCACACTTGTAGAATTATGTTGTATGAATAATTCACAGAGTTATCCACTGTATTTGGCTTTATTGCAGAACAGTTACACAAATGAACAGTTAGACATCAGGAACACATGAGCTTCACTAATCAACCTGTCGGCCACCCGCGTATTGATACTATAACTCTAACTCTAACTCTAACACACCCACGATGTAACAATCCGCTAAACAAACTAGTACCATTACAATACATCTCCCTTTCTTTGAGTCTGTTAAGAGATGCAGTACATTTCTAACAACTCCAGTAAAAGTTAAAACCATTCAACTTAGTTAACTTCATAACATATTCTTCTATTTCAGTATCACATTCTATTCATTGTGATACATTCCACAAATTAACATATTCTCCATATCTGGTTGGTGGTTTCACCGTTCTACCACTGTGTCTCTGAGTCTCTGGAAACACGGGTGCAGTGGCAGTGTGAGCGATTGAACCTTGATCTCCTTTGCAAGGTAAGTCAGGTAAGTCAGTCTGTGTGTTACTCCCCTCACTTGGCTGTGTGTTGTGACCCACTGGTACCTGTTGTTGTGGAGGGGCCATTGGAGCCCATAGGATGGGTCTGAGGTGGTGTCTGTTCCTTCGGCGCATTCCCTTCTCCGTCTGCACAATGTACGACCGTGGTGTGCCGCACCACTGAAGCTGATTTAGTCCAGCCCCTCTCATTGTCGAGCTTTACTGCAACACGGGTCCCCGGCTGTAGCTCGGTTGGAGGTCTGACCTTGTGCCTGGAGTTGTAGGCTCTACTGTAGCGCAGCTTGGCACAGTTGTCAGTTTGTCACACTTTTTACAACATAAGATCAGTATACAACATAAGATCTGGCCATGCGGGCTGGAGGTTAACCACCAGGGTAGGAAGTGTGGAGCGGATTTGTCTGCCCAACATCAGCTGTTTGCACAGCTCGCTCTGCTTCCCCATTGGCTTGTGCATAATGAGGGCTTGTAGTTGTGTCTGAAATCAAATGTTTTTGCGAACTTCGCAAACACAGTCCCTGAGAATTGGGGTCCATTGTCAGTAATCAGTTCATTTGGACAACCCCATCGAACAAATATATTTTTCAGAGAAGCTATGGTCGTATCAGCAGACATGTTAGTGAGGTGAGCAATTTCAATGTATCTTGAAAAATAATCTACAACTACTAGAAGGTTATCCTTTTTCAACTGGCAAATGTCTGCTGCTACCTTCTCCCATGGGCAGCTCGTGAGTGGTGTTACAGATCAGAGGTTCTCTCCTCTGAGTTGGCTTGATCTCCTGGCATTCCTTGCAGGTGCTGACTATCTCTTGAATGTTTTTGCTTATTCCTGGCCACCACACACTGCATTTAGCTCGCTCATGGCACTCTACGATCCTTTGGTGGCTGTCGTGTATGCGTTCAAGTATCTCAGTTATCATGCTCTGGGGAATCACCATCCTGTTGTTGTACAACACAAGCCCTTGTGATATAGTGAGGTGGTCACTGTGTGTGTAGAAGGCTTTTACCTTTAGTGGCACATTGGCTGCGTGCTTGGGCCACTCACCAGTCACATAGTGTTTGAGCAGCTGCAGTTCTTCATCCTGGAGTGTCTGCTGTTTGACCATGTCGAGCTTGCTGGATGAGATGGGCCACGTCTCAGTAACGGCCTCCTCGTACGCCTCAAGCTCACTGGTCAGCTCAGCAACGTCCTGGGCTGTCTCCGGTTGATGGTGTCTGGATATTGTGTCTGCAATGACCAACTGTTTCCCTGAAACATAATCCGCTGTAGGGTTATAACGCATCATGCGCAGCAACAGTCTCTGACATCTCATTGTATCTAGGTCTTTACTGTTGATAAGTGGAATGAGTGGTTTGTGATTACTCTGTAGTGTGAACGTGTCAAGACCATACAGGTATCGTGTGAATTTTTCACATGCCCAGACTGCAGCAACACATTCTTTTTCAATCTGCGCATAGCGCTTTTCAGCATCAGTCATAGTCCTGGAACAGTAAGCTACTGGCCTTAATTGTCCATCATATGACTGCAGTAGGCCCCCCCCCAGACCATAGCTGCTTGCGTCAGCACTAACCACAGTGTCTCTTTTAATATCAAAGAATGCTAACACAGGGACCTCTGTAACAAGCTGTTTCACCCTCTTAAAGGCCTCCTCTTGGGCCGGACCCCAAACCCACATTACCTCAGTCTTAAGCAGGTCAGTCATTGGCTTGGTGACATCTGACAGGTGTGGGAGATACGGCTTGGTGACATCTGACAGGTGTGGGAGATACGGCTTGGTGACATCTGACAGGTGTGGGAGATACCTGCCAAGATAGTGAATCATACCCAGGATTCTTCTGAGCTCGTGCACGTTGTTGGGTGGTTGCAGCTGTGTGATGGCTTGGATTTTGGTCTCATCTGGGTGGATTCCATGCTCATCGATGCAGTGGCCCAAGTAGTTGAGTCGTCGCTGACGCAGCAGGCACTTTTCGTGGTTCAGCTTTAACCCAGCTTTCCTCAATGTGTTGAGGGTGTTCTGGAGCTTCTCCTCGTGCTGTTCGTCTGTCTCTGCATACACCAAGATGTCGTCCATGTATGCCACCACGCCCTCCAGGTCCTTCAGAAGATCCGTCATTTCGCGCTGGAAAATTTCAGGCGCGCTAGTGATTCCGAAAGGAAGTCTGTTAAAGAAGCGTGATAAACGTGGTCAGTTTGGGGTTTGCTGTCTTATTTCTCCAATGCGTTTCACTAGGCCCATTGCCACAGCTACATTTCTCCCAAGAAGGTGGTTGCCATCCCCACGAATCACATGCACCTTGAATTTGAACTGCTTCTGATTTATTTGTGTTTTAGCTATAAAACAGCCTAAGCAGCTCAGCCTGCCCCCTGGGCTATCCAGTGGTGTGTAGACTTTCTTCAGTCTTGGCTTATTTTCCATTAAGCTAAAAGTCTTTTCTGCTATTACACTCGTATCTGCCCCAGTATCAATTTTAAAGTTCACAAAAATGCCCTGTATTGGTAACTTTACCGTCCATGCATCAGTGGTATCTGTCACCTGTGTGATTTCCCTGAGGAATGGAGCCTGGCTCTGCTTATCTCCATCCTGTGCACTGACCTAGTTGACAATGTATGAATGGCATACTGCAGCAAAGTGTGCCATCTTTTTGCATGTGTGGCATTCAGCATTCCTCGCTGGACATCGGTCATCTTTTGCATGAGGTTTTCTACACCTGTAGCAGTTCTTTCTCCGCAAGAACACAGTCTCGTATTTATAATTTGTGCTAATGATCTGGACACAGTATGCACCCAGTCGACTTCAGTCAGATGTCCAGAAACATGATGAAAAGTGAGGCTTTTTATTACTTGATTCCAGAGCTTGCACAACACCTCCAGAAAACTAACCTTTAGCCACCCAGAAAAAGGTTAACGGAAAAAGTCTGTCTTTTCCTGACAGATGGTTTGACTTGATGCCAGTGCTGGCCTCTGGGTCACCTGCTGGGGTTACAAAACACCTCGTCTTTAATGAGCTGAGGTGGGGGGATATAAATAGCTGGGACTCCTGGACTGAATCCTAACCCATAGCCTTTGCACATTCCTCAACATCTTTGCACATCCTGCACTGAACCACACAGCCTTCTTTTCTTATTGTGAAACAGTTATATTGTACATATTTCATTTTAATATGTTCATGTATGCACAGTCCACAAAGGCAAATTAATTGTAAGTGTTACTTAGTTGGCAATACATCTTTTCCTGATTCTAATTATGGACCACAATACTACCTTCCTCCTCTTTTCACTTTTTTCATTTGATTTGTTTGGTAAGTCTGGTACATTCCTACATGCTTTGCCAGCTTAAACTTGCCTCTTCCACTTCTGTGTTTTTCCACCCACCTCGTCATGGCCTGAGAACACTACCAGCTGTGGTCACACAGTGTCTGAAGCATTGTCTGTCAATGTTTACAACGACATGACTGGGTATGTACTAGCTAGAAATTAAGATTCTTGTACTTTATGTACTTTCCAATACATTACTTTTATATAGTTATTGTTCATGGCTAAACCCATTTACAAAGGCTTTATTAGATTTACCTTTGAAACTATGGAATGGTTTTTACTTAAGTTGAGAAATTACATTAAAGCTTACCAGGCCCATTTCAGGAAGGAGGTTTAACAAACTCTGTTTAACCCTGATCTTTGAGTTGATTTACCCTGAGATGAGAAACTGAGTTTTTGGTTCCAGAACAGCTGATTTGAGTTGGTTCAATCAATTAATTTTTTTCTGCAAATTAATTGCTTTTTTGAGGGGCTTAACATACTCAAAAACTCACCAAAATTGGCGGTCGCATCAAGCCTGGTGAAAATGTACACATTTTAAAGGTTTCGTGAATAGGCACACAAAAATGGAAGCCCCTGCAGTGCGTTTAACGTAGACTAACGAAACATGGTACACATACGTAGCATGTCAAGACGTATAAAAAAGCTCATTGGACCCATGCCCTTAACGCAACAGGAAGTCCGCCATTTTGAATTGAAAGTTCGAAATTTGTGCGATTTTGGCCATTTCCACATGCCGTACTTTAACGAACTCCTAGAGATTTCATCCGATCGACTTCAAATTTGGTCTGGCCATCTAAAGACGTTAAAGATGAAAACTTATTAAAAGAAAAACTTTTCGTCATAGGGCCTGGCCGTGGCGGGGCGGCCATTTTGTGCATTTCGCCATCGAAACAGGAAGTGGGTGTAACTTGAGTGTACATTGTCCAATTGCATTGAAACTTTTCAGGATTCATAAGAGTTCAACCCTGAGGACATCTACAGGCCGATATTGGCTCAAAGTTATAGCGCCCCCTAGTGGCAACAGGAAGTAGGCCTAAAAGTCAAGGTGCTATACTTTAACAACCTCCTCCTACAGATCTCATCCGATGGACTTCAAATTTGTTGTGTGCCAGCTCAACACCTTAATGAAAAGCAAAACTTTTCGTCAAACGGTGTGGGCGTGGCGGCCATTTTGAGCATTTGTCGATGAACGAAGAAGTTGTTGTAACTTTAGTGTACATTGTCATATCTGCCCGAAGTTTCTCACGATTGACAAGGGTCTAGGCCTGAGGACATCTACAGAAAAAAAAAATTGACTTTTGGTCATACCGCCCCCCGCTGGCAACAGGATATCAGCCTTATATGACAAACATCATCCGATTTACAACTTATAATGTGTGGTCTACATGTGACACTGAGCCACACCTTTTAACCACGCCCATGTACTCAGGCCACATCCCCTTGTATGCCTTTTGAACCGTTTAATGTAGAGTCTTGTGTGAGGTATCATTGAACTCAGCAGAGAGTTCCTTTTTGACTGGTGACGGTTTGCGATGTCCGACGGTCACGCAAATACACGGGCGCATGGAACGGCGTCCGCCAGTAACCCCAACGCGCAAGGAGGTGCAAGGGCCCCTCCAACGCTGCTTGCAGCTTTAATTGTGCTTGATACTGTACACTGTGTTATCTCCCAACACAGAGATGTAGACTTTGTGACAGTGGAGTTTGTGAACTTTATTACAGTCATTCAAAATATTAGACCACAAAGTAATGCAATGTTGCAGCGGGGGTCTGAGTAGACTGAACAAAGGTTTATTCTGCTCGCCAGAAGCCAGCTGATAGTTTAACCAGAGGTAGAGTAATAAACACTCTTCTCGTTAGTCAAAACCTCAGGTCTCTGACATAACGCTGTGTCGGGTCTATATTGACGACGTTTCATTTCCGGGATTGTTCAGGTGCTGCTGGAAATTCTGCCGGATGTCCCTCATTTTCGGATGTCCGTCACCTTCCTCTTTCTTTGTGTTGGCGTTCTAAACTCTGGTGTATTTATGAGGACTATGGTTAACTGCTCCACAGATCTCTGCAGGGTAAATCCAGACAGCTAGCTAGACTATCTGTCCAATCTGAGTTTTCTATTGCACAACTTTTGAACGTACACGTTCCACCAAGACAAGTTCCTTCATGAGGCTATTTAGCAGAGGCACCAGCATTGAGTCCAGCGCTTAGTGTTAGGGTTAGCCCCATTCCAAGCAGGTAATCAATATAAATGGTGTGGATAGTGCTGACTTGGCTAATGTCTTTAATTCTTTCTTTTCTTGTTTTAAAAGGTCAGATTTTTAAGATATTTGAAGTCTCTGGTACCTCTCAACGACGATATCTGTGGACGCACCCTGAAGTACTGTGCTGACCAGCTCAGTGGGGAAGCAAACCCAGAGAACTGAATGATTTCCAACCAGTGGCATTAACATTTTAAAAGATAATGTTTTCTCCTTTATTGATGGCAAACTTGATCCATTAGGTTTGCTTATCAAGCAGGGAAAGGAGTGGACAATGCTAAGTTATTTATTTTAGACAGAGTATATAAGCACCTTGAAAAACCCAAATCCCATGCCAGACTTTTATTTGCTGATGTTTCTTCAGCTTTTGCAGTAATAAGATGCATTATTATTAGGGCTGTGTACTTTCCCTCTTGCTTTTCATTATATACACAGACAGCTGTAGGACTTCTGAAGAGGGCAGCTACCTTGAGAAATTTTCTGATGCCACTGCCCTACTGTTTCTTCTTCAGGGGGCAGTATCGGGGCATGGTTGCACCTTATCAGCATTTGTACAATGATGTACAACTACTTGGACCTCAATGTGACAAAAACTAAAGAATTAATTATTGATTTTAGGAAGAATTGTCTTGAGCCTAACGCGGCATCATCCATGGTGGAAATGTTGAAATCATTGACTCATATAAATACCTGGGAACCATATTCGACTCTAACCTTAAGTTTGATAAAAATACAGTTGATTGTCAAACAAGGACAACAAAGAATCCTCTTGATACGGAAGGAATTCTTTTAATGTCCCTGAGGAAATTTTATGTAGCTTTTATCATTCCTTTATTGGAAGTCTCTTAACTTTTTCAGTCGTTTTCTGGTTTTATGCCTGTGAAAAGACTCAACAACATTGTAAAGATCTGCTCTAAGATCACTGGACTGAGTTACCAGACCTGAGTTCACTCTGGAAGAAACAGGTAGTCCAGAAAGCTAAGAGAATCATGGGTAATTCTGGCCATGTTTTTTCTTGTGTATTCTCTTTAATGCCATCAGGGCGGCGCTATCTTGCCGCCCATGTAAAACCAACAGATACTTGAATTCCTTCATTCCTTCTGCCATTAGGCTCTTAAATGCTGCTGATGGTTTCTGTCTCCCCCATTAAGAATTCTAAGTAATGACAACAAAACTGTGGGCGTGTCCACATGATACAAGCCTTCCGTAATCGTGCACCACCCCCACCCCTCCTCCACGCAGTTGCTAGTAGCCAAGGAGGACACGGAGGATTAAAAAAACATGATTGACTCTTCAGAATAGGTCATTATCTTCACTTGAGTTTCTGCGCGGAAAAGTTGCCGGACGACACAATCTTCTGAACATAGCCATACTGAGAAATACAGAGAGAGTTGTGTGGAGCTGAAAGTCTTAATTAGCTTTGTATCAACTCATTTGGCAATGGCTTGTATGAAACGGACATTCATTAATATCAAAAATTGCGCACTAAAGCTTTAAGTTGGATTATGGTTGTATATTTATTTTTATTTCGCTTATTTTCGACAACCTGTGTGTGCTTCGCTGATCTTGCCTGGGTTTGCCATTTGTTAGTCTCACATTGCCAGACCTTCCTCCATTGCGCTGCGGAGGGGGGTCTGGCTAGTCCACACAGCATTCCTGGATGGACTAGGCAGTATCAATGTTATGCTGAAGGCATAGTTGCATAGAGTTGCCAGCTGAAAGGAACCTTGTCCACACTGGCTGGAGCTGAGGACTGTTTTGACTGCTTGGAACTGGCAGAGCTGGACCTGTCCCCTTGGATTTGCGCTGGTGCAGGTCTGAGAGGAAATACCTCTGGCACGGAGCGAGGGCAGGCATGCTTTACCTCTGACAGGCTGGGAGCAGAGCTGCTGGAACCTGACAAGAGAGGGGATTTCTGAAAGCAATCCCATAGATCCTTTATAGAGTCTGGAGTGGCATATCACATTGCCACCCCCCACCCCCCACCCCCCACACCCAGACAGGAGAGGCCCTTGAAGGCCTTCCAGCTTCAACATTTGGCCCATCTGGAAATAATTAAAGAGGAAAAAGAAGGTGGATGAGGTGGTCAAACCAATTTTCCCAGTCAGTGAGCCCCACCTTGATTCTGCACTGCGTGTACTGTTATTTCCACACAATCCCCTTGTAACACCATTCCTCATCGTCTGGTTCCCTGCTCTACGTCACACCATCATTCCAGCGTCTGGTTTCTCCTCACTGAATATGTTGTCCAACACTCAGCTCTGGAATGGTCTATAGCTATGCTTCACTGACATCGCAGGTGGACAACCAAAGCTCGCTCTCATTCAGAGTGGACTGGAAGCCAGTGGTTCCACTTCCTGGCCAGGAGCCCTCTGTACTGGGAACACATTGGAGTTGTAAAATACCAACAGGTCACTAACAAACACCGCCTAATAAGGTCAACAGGAACCTGAACATCCCTCTGGGACTCTTGGTGCTACATAAACTGGCTCACATAGGTTCTATCTGCTTTATAACTTGACATACATTTAGAATTGATTAGTCATTGGGGGGGGGGGGGGGGGCTCTCTAGGCTCAGATGGGAGGGTCATCCTTGATCGTTCTCCAGTTGTCCACTCCCTCCTGGTAGATGCAGTCTTCCTAGTGATTGCTGGAAGGGGTTTTGGTCTGGTTCTTCACTGGTGCAGTGTTTCCCTCAGCTGCACATGCCTTTATACTTCACTCCAGGAAAACTTCCAGGTGGTATTACATCACAAAGTCTATTGTTCTCTTTCAACCCTGTCACCAGACATTAACGTTGATGTTTGATGAATATACAAAACCCCAGATTATGTGCACCGCAACATTTTTGAAACTCTTTCCTTCTACCATATATATCTTCACATCAACTCTGCATCTCTGGCATTGTAATGGTTATAAAGGTTATGGTGGTGCACTACAGCCCATCCACCACCCCAACCTCCACACCCTCACAGTCCACGGCTCTACATAAAGGTCACCTTACATGGACACTGGACATAATTGTGAGCTGCAGATTCATTGAATACGAAGGAAACTCAGAGGTGGCTGGCTGCTCTTCAATATATGAATAAGTTGGATGAAGAACGCCAGGACAGGTCTTCATCTTAAAGGAGACTGTGCAGTTTTCAGGTTTAGTGAAAGAGTTTGTTAACCCTGAGATGTTCCAGAAAGACAGGTAACTTAAGTTACTTTCACACCTGAGCAGTTTGGTCCCTTTTAATCGAACCCTCATTCAAACTCTTGTGTGGACCAAACAACTGAACTCTGGTCGGCTTGAAAATGGGGGTCTCTTCCAAGTGCTCTATAGTTCGGTTCACTTTAGGTGAGAATGTCTGTGACAAGTGACAACACATCATCATCATCATCTCTCTCTCTCCTTCACTTGCTGTCTGTCAGCTGTTCATTGTTCGCCTTCTTCTAAAATATTAGAAACACTAAAGCAGAACCAGAAAACCCAAGATGCTACAATGCTCCATTATTTCTGAGAGCAGAGGTTTCGGCCAGTTTCACTCAGATGTTCTGTCAAATTGACAGCAACCATTTATTTCCATTGTGTTCACAATGTCTGGTGTTTAACAAAGTGCAGTGTGAACTCTAAGCCAAGCAAATGAAAAATGCAACAATGATGCAACTTCACCCCGGAGTCTACCGAACTATAGATGTCCCCTAATCTCTGGGTCTGTTACCATGGTAACCAAGTCTGCGAACCTGACCTGCTCGCTGGCAACTTTTTTCCAATAAACCCTGAGCTTCTCTCTGTCTCCTCCCTCTCACAGAGCACACACTCTGTTTAATTCCAAGCACGTATCGAATGTTTCCTGTATGTCAGAACTCAGGACTATTACACAGCATCAGGTCTCTCTCAGCTCTGAATAAAATCTCTGCATGTCCCTTCCATGCCTCTGACAGCTGTGGCCAGAGGCATCGTGTTTCCATCGGTCCGTCCAGGGTGCGATTTGTGAAAAAGCAGAGAGGGGGATTTGTTTTGATAATGCACAACAAAACATGCAAGAATTAAATCCCCCTTCGAATACCATGGATATGGTGCCACTCAGCCAGCCATGCCAAAACATTTATTTATGAACTTCAATATCTAATGGAAAATAATCTCAGAATGAAATAGCACAACGTGGTGTCAACATAAAACACAGCGCTTTCAAGTTGGAGAGCGGAGTTCACGTCGCTGTGAAAACAAAATACTTTCACCCAGGAAACGCTTTTTCGTTCCTCTGGAGTGTTTTAATCCCAACCACCATCTTTTTCCTAAACTTAACTGTCAGCACTGCATGACGGCCACTTTTTCAGGCTAAACTCCACTACCACGGCCCCTGAAAGGGAGCGTCATCTGGCGGTGCCTGTACCCGGCTCACAGTCACCTATTGGCGGCTAAACAACTGCCGCTGGTAGCCGGCGTCCAGGAGCTCTGTAGCGCCTAAATACAACCAGCTCGCATTTTATCGTTCTATGCATAAACTGTTCACATTACAGCGCTTTACTTAATTTAAAATACTTCTATTTTAGGTATATAATATAGGGTCTATTGGTGAAGTAGATGATCACTTTGACGGTGTGGGGGGGGGGTACATTTTGGGAGCAGAGGCAGGGATATATAGAACAGAAAGGGGGAAATCCCACGCACGAATTATCCGTGCATTTATATGGAACTAAGCTTTAGGAGCTTTCCATCTTTACTCTCCTCCCTGTTACGTTGCATTCGGAGATCGACGCTTTTTGACTGGCAAGATGGCGGCGACCGGAAAAACCAACTGCTGAAGTGCATTTTGGCGAGAGTTAAAGCCCACGCCTGCCAACTGCGATTGGTGATGATGATTGGTCATCAGCATGTGAGCATGGACTCTGAGTGAGGAGATGCAGTCATTGGATGCAGCTCGTGTCAAAGCAGTGAAGGTATTCAGTTTGGTTCACATTGACTGCTGTTTTGCTGGGTTCAGATAATTGTTTGCAGGCAGTTTTGTTTTACAGTGTGTCACCAAACCAGACCTATTCCTGTTGGCAGCGGGACAGGGAGTGTACCAACCCAACATTATGGATGACTGATCCTGATTCATTACATCTCCACAGGCCGTCCTCCATACATCCTGTCACTGCATTAGAAACTATTCAATCTTCACTAAACACACAACACCACCAAGTCTGCGCGCCTGCGTAGAACCTTCCTTCTACTTCTCTCCCTAGTAGCGCGAAACCAAAACATGGTGAAGCAAAAGCTGACAATTTTGTCTGGCAGACGAGGAGGTGGAGTTATTGCTCCAAACAACCTTAGATTACAAAGCCACAAAGGCACAACAGGGCGTGGACTGGGAGTCCTGCCAGTCAACATATATAGACATATGGACTGAATTTCTTCAGCAGTATCCTGTACCCGGAGGGACATCATATCCACACAACAAAGACGCTATCGGTAAAGCTGAAAGCCATCCGGACCAAGTATAGTCAGGCTGTGGATACCCAACGGCGGAGTGGCCATGGGCGAGTAATCTCTTATATCTATATTTTGATTTATGTAACGAAATATGGGGTGGGTCGCCAGCCACCACAATAATAGAGGCGGCAGACTTTTATGTTTTTACCCTTTAGACGGGAACGCGACGGTGGAGCGTTTTTAAGATTCCCACCCTGTAGGGTGGTTTCACTTTTTTGCGCTTTTAAGCCCCAAAAACGCCATCGCCGTCTAAACGAAAGGCACGTTTTTACGTTTTCACTCGTGAGCATTCTCGCGTAAACAGGGCCTGAAACATGAATCTTTGATTGGATTCAGGTTGAACTCATGACGTCATGAATTAGATCATTTCATTTTTTCCCATGAGTGACAGCTCTTATATATTTTATTTCATAACTTTTGAACATTTCCAAGTTATCAAGTGATTTGATGTACATTTGACATTTTTAAAATATCTTTTTTTAGTTTAAAGTGTGTCTAGGGCATCCGTGTGTGTGTGTGTGTGTGTGGAACAGCCATCTCCCAGTCCTAATGTTTCAGATCTTAGCATTCACTTTATTGAGGTCATGGTTGTCACAGTGACACGAAGGAATGTGACTCAGCATTAACCATCCAGCCAGAACCTGCTGCAGGATACGAGAACAGAACAGTGATGACACGCCCAGACCAGCTGAAGGGTTTAAGACATTTATTATGCATACTGTCAAGAGTCAATCAATTTAAAAATGGTTCGTTTGGAGACTGGACATTATTTATGATCCATAATGTTCTTATATAACGCAGCACTTTGTAATATTTACAGACATGGATTGGATTCATATTGGTAATCTGTTCGAGCTTTCATTTTACAACATGTATATTACAATCACCAGGAGTCATACAAGTCAGCCAGCCACGCCACACACTTTACATCAGAAGATGTCACAACAAGTAACAAAAACATGACGGCCCCTTAAAACCAGATCACTTTACTTTGACAAGTCGTGGGTTTCTTTATTTGTGTAGCCTGTTCTGAAATACAGTGACAGATAGTGTTAGTGCAGTAAATTAGACAAGAAATGAACGGTCGCTCCCCTACATCACCTCAGTCCTTCATCTCACTTTAAATAACAAAAAACAGGCTTGATCAGTTCCGATTCAGTGTGTTCCACATGGACCCCCCCTCTGCACAGATCTAACCCCTGAAGCCTCTTCTTCTTCTTCTTCTTCTTCTTCTTCTCGTGATTCCAAGCAGGTACTTGCATGTGGGAAGGGCAGAGTAAAATATGGATGGGACACATGGGCTGTGCAGAGTCACCTCACTTAGCAGCTTGCCAAATGATGATGCCCAGTATGACGAGCACGATGGAACAAACCAGAGCCAGGATACACATCTTCTTCCGGGACTTTTGCTGGGATGAAAAAGCAGAGCGAGGACGGTTAGTGTTAGGGACAGCACTGAGGGTCTTTCACACATTTGTGCCAGTAAATAGCACGTCTATTTAAAAATGTAGCCCATCTATATCTATTGGCGTTTTTCCATTACATGGTAGCTGCTCGACTCGACTTTTTTAGGGTTGGGTATCGTTTGGATTTTTACGATTCTGATGCCAAACCGGTAGTTTTAAAACGATTCCGATTCCTAAACCGATTCTTCTAAGTGTAATATGTTTACTAGCGACCACGTGTAGTGAATGGTTAATATGCTTTTACGTCCGTTTTGGTGAGCCCAGAGGGAAAATATGGAATTTTAAAAGTAGCCTACATTTACGGTAGCTAGCTAAAGGTAGACTACAGAGAAAGTGTGATGTTTTTACTTCCGTTTCGGAGCAACAGAGGGAAAATATTTCAGTCGACACATTAAGTGGAACCGAAATGAGGAACACGAAATTTGCGTTCCAATCCGTTCCGATTCCTACCGGTTGTGCAGGAACTGGTTCCATAGTGGAATCGGTTTTCGGTACCCAACCCTATTCTTTTTTGGTTTTCCATTATGAAAAAGTACCTGCTATCTGCTTTTTTTTTTTTTTTTTTTTTTTTTTAAAATGGCGCTTACCCGCTGCTAGTACCAGCTCTACTCGACCCGGCCGCGGTGCCCCGTCCTCCATTTTCCATTGCAGATTTAGTACCGCCTCAAGCGCAGAGCATGCCTGGTTGTCATAGTGACGCTGCAGGAAACTGCCGTGACCTAACGCGACACACACACAGAACGTTAAAGGTGTGTTGTTTTGGATTCTCGGCATGTTGCCACAGCCAGAAGACTAATTTAGTTTCAAAAGGAGCTGGAGGCAGCAAAAAAAAAACGCCGCTGGCTAAACTATTTAAAAATGGCGGGTTTGTTCAGGACAGTGATGACGCAGTGATTAGTGATGATTCTCTCCGACCAATCAGCAGTCTGCAGGTTTTCACGTCACCTTTTGGTATCGGCTCAGCTCACTTGGAACCTCGACGGAGGTGGTACTAAAAAAAGTACATCTTAGCAGGTACCAGGTACTTTTTTTTATAATGGAAAACCAAAAAAGGTGAGTCAAGGCGAGTCGAGCAGTTAACATGTAATGGAAAAACGCTATAAGAGTCTATACTGAATCTGAAACGTTGGTATTTCACTGGGTTATTTCCTGAAGCAGTTGTGATTTTTTGCTGATTTCGGGTCCCGATAAATAAAAGCCAATCAAGAATAAAATGACTTTTGCTCACATGATCAATAGGTTTTCTCAGACAGGGCTCCGGCTAACTTTTTACATTGGTTGCACTGGTGCATGTAACGTTTTTCATTTAGGTGCACCCAAACATTTTGTGCACATTACAATGCTACCAGGTTAGTTTGTGCTAACTGTGTGCCAGTGATGAACTTGAGTGGCGTCTTTTTGTGTTTCTCACGGGACGCAGCATGTCCAACCGCTGGACGAGGTAGTGGGGATGTCCTTAAACCACTACAACTGTTTTAATGCAACATCCAAAACAAGGCTTTAAAACTGACAAAATGAACATGAAAAAAGAAATCTGAAAATAATGACACATAGTCCATAGTTAGGGCCCTATAGATGCTGATTGAATCACACCATATTATTCATAACTTCATAATAACTATTTCAATGTGTGGCATGTCTTCTTTCTGTTCAAACTGGAGCTGTTGGATTCCACTCTAGGCAATGCTTGGGATTCCACCAGCATTGCTCAGGCAGTTATGATATGAACACACACACACACACACACACACACACACACACACACACACACACACACACACACACACACACACACACACACACACACACACACACACACACACACACACACACACACACACACACACACGTTTTGAAAGTGAGATCTGATCACAAGTGGTCACTCAGGACGGATTTCGAGACACTTCAGAATTCACTTAGGACGGATTTTAACGCCGGGTGGAAATGGGGTCAGAGGGATAAACATACTTTGTTGTCAAGGTAACATAAAGAGAATTATTCCATGTGCACTAGCCAACATTGTGCTGCGTTTTGTAGTAATGTAATGAGGAAAAGCAGGGCAGTGAATAACATGCCTGTTCGGCCCTGCCCATAGGAAATACCATCACATAGCTGTTTACCACGGCCCAGTTGACTGTGGGTTTACTTTAGGAAAAACAACCATCAGTCGATGATTGTGTGACGGTGCAAAACTTTCACTTCTGGGGGAATGCTTGGAACACAAATATCGGTGTCAGCCCTGGTGTGAAAGGGTTGAACGTGAACAATAGTCTACGACCGTATTTTTGATTGGTCCCCTTTGTGAAAAGGCCTTCAGAGTGACAGCTGCTGACTCACCTGGTAGTAGACGGCTCTCTGGAGCTGCTCTGTTCCTCGCTCTACATGAACTTCAGCATTCTCCACGTTTGCCTCGATGCTATCTGCAGGGCACAAAACACAGCAGGCTCAGGCCCACGACTCTCACCCTGCGACTGGCCAGAGGCCTGTACTACCAATCAAGATCAACATGCCCTGGATTTATTTCAGTTACCCGGCTTCACCTAACCTAACAACCGCGGCCCCGCATAAGCTGTGTCACGACGGTGGTTAACAACTAGTTCAGCACGTTCACATAAAAGAGGCGGTGTTTGCACTGCATGACCAATCGCAAACATCTACCAGAGATATGTTACATAAGAAGAGCAACTCTACATAAATATGAAGAACACAGACACGGTCTTACAGGAAAAACGCAATACAGTCGCTGCGTCCTAAAACAGGAAGGAAAGCTGGCAAAAAAAAATGACACCGTTATGCGTAAATCACAACGCTTATCAATATCACTTCCCAAACAGTCAGGCACAAGATCTGACCATAATTACACTTGTGCTTTCCATGAACTGTCGTTGCTTTAGCCTATTATTTCAGTTGCACCCCTGGCAGTGGGAAGCGATCGTGAAAGCAAATAAAAAAATATAAAAACATAATTCAAGAAGCCGACAAATAGCCTATACGCAATTCCCTGAGCTGAAAATCTAGATCTTTCATAACTCTCTCGCCTACTTCCTTCTTCAGTTATCAGTCAGCAGAAAGCAGAGAGCATGAAGGAAACAGGATTGGTCACCTGTTTCCAGACACCATCTCCTGTGTGTGTGTGTGTGTGTGTGTGTGTGTGTGTGTGTGTGTGTGTGTGTGTGTGTGTGTGTGTGTGTGTGTGTGTGTGTGTGTGTGAGAGAGAGAATAAGTGAAGGCTGAAGTAGGATGCCGTAGATGTTCGGCCTTTAACAGCACAGTTCATGTGCCATCTCCTCCAAACAGCCACTGTTGCTTTATTTGATTTTTTTCTCTAACCTTAAACGAGTAGTTTTGGTTTCCTAAACTTGACCTCAGAACGGTTTTGTTATTCAGAGAACTGCAGAAGCATTTCTCGTCCTCTAATAAACATGATTTCTGTGTCATTCTGAAATAATGAACTAGCACACGCCATTTGGTTGTTCCCGTTTGCTGTTGATTCACACACTCATCAATGTTCATTCAGCATTGTGGGGAATATGTAAACTCAGTCACAATATGGACATACGTATATGGTGTTAAAGTAAATACCCAGTAAATATCCTAAAAATTCAATTGAAAAACTTCTTTATGGACAAAATAACCAGACAGGAATGTTCCTTATCATATTCCTGCATATACACTGTAGTGGTGGTTTGGGTCTCACTGCTGCTGTGCAACTTTGAATAGAAAATAAGAGCACCAGCTGTTCAGATGTGCGTTGTCCACTGGTGTGTTTCAGAGAGAAACTACTCACCAATCATCTCTCCCTGATCGTGGATCATCACTGCCAGGTCCTTGAAGATCTGGTTTACATCCAAAATGTCAGACTGAAACACACACACACACACAGGGAAAGTTAGAGTGAGCTGTGGCAAGTGTGTGTGTGCTCCCTCCCAGAACATGGCCAGTAGCCGTGCTGGGGGCTGAGGCTCTGTAATGGGAGTATTAGAGTACGGACCTCCAGCTGTCTGATGTTGGTTTCTCTCTCCTTGATGAGCTCCAGGTCCTCCTCTGTGATGGCCACCTCCTCTGCCTGGGCGCTCATCTGGCCCCAGTCCTCCTGGCTTCTCACACACACACACACACACACACACACACACACACACACACACACACACACACACACACACACACACACACACACACACACACACACACACACACACACACACACACACACACACACACACACACACACACACACACACACACACACACACACACACACACACACAGGACAACATCTCATAAAACATGCCACCAGTTGGAATAATGTCTTACTGTAACAGCAGAAAACTCAACATGTCTAGAAACTGAAGCTGGCCTTCCTCCTGCTGTTTATTCTACATTGTCAGTAGGATTTTCTTTTTCTTTGGCACAAAACAACAGAAAAATGTCTAAAAGCTGCTGTGTGGTAGGATGCACTACCAACAGGGAAAAGAACCCAGAAGTATTTATAAGCTGTCGTACAGAAAAACTAGTAAAAACAGACGTGAGATCGGCAGAGAGAATGGAGAGACACTAAGCTAACGTTGTGCCCATAGTTACGTGTGCAGCAAGCATTTTGTTACCAAGACAATTATCTAAATGTAAGTTTTAGGCTAACTATATTTCTGTAAGTTAAGCTTGCAAGCTAACATTAGCTTATTAACTAACTAGCTAACTTATCATCTCTGGTAGACAAAGGGTGCTAAAATAACACTTTGACATGCTTAGATCTGATGTTTTAGCTAGCTACAGGCACTTTGTTAGCATATTGTGGCGCTGATTGTTTTGCCCTCCGCTGGGCGTGGCTTTCAGTGTGTGACGTGTTGCGCTCTCTCTATTTCTTTAAAAGGACAATTATTGAGCTTTTTCTCTTGAATGAATTGTGATACGAATGTTCCATGCCACATTAAAATCAAACGCCCACACAGAAACGACGTGGTATTGCATGTCAGAGTTGTCCAGAAGAGAGCAGCAGAGACCTGCAATACTAAAAGCTAAGTACTGCCATTTCATTTTTATGAGGAGGTGCAAGGGAGCTTTTTCTTTTTTGAGATGGAAACACATTGTCAATCAACAACAACTGTCCAATCACAGATCTGTTTGATTTGTTCATATTTTGGCATTGTATATCTTCCATAATGTTGGCTGTCAAACACATGTATCTATTGTAACAGATTCTATGTTGACTGTAATTTGGTTTTTTTCAGTTTTAGTGACACAAGTGTGATTTGTGAGAATGCCAACTACAATAGAAAATACTAAATATACAGCAGGGTTATTTCTTAAAGAGGATTAGATGCTTTTCACTATTGTGCACCATTGACAAAGTGAGAGAGCTACCGAATTAGTCCGTATGGTTACATTTCTTTCTGTATTTATTCATACAAGCATTTCTTTTCTAATGTCTTGATTTATTTAATTCATCTGGAAAACTTTGGGTCTCCATAATACACCTTGCAAAGAATGAATGACAATGTCACTTACTTATCGAAGGAAACAAGCTTTTCATCCCGAGAACTGTCTTCAGTCTGAGGGAGAGGGAAAAATCCACTATTGCCAAAGTCAAGTAAACAGATTATCAAGACATGATTCACATGAATCTGACGTTTGATCACTCCTGTCTCACTAATGTGGGAAGGTGAATTCTTTATGTGCTCCATGTGGTGTGAAGGCACTGACTCCTACTCACTGAAAGGCGGGATCCAGCTCTCGCTCTGGCAACCGACTCCTTCTCTTTCTCCGCTGCACGCCGCTGGACTGCTTGGAAGTTGTTGAGAGCTGATGAGAAATCATTCATCAGCCGGTCCCTCTGGATCTTCTGCTGCCTCTGGACACCACACAGCACAGGGAGAGAGATGGTGTGACGCCAATTAGAAAGACAAGGAAGAATACATACAGATACAGATTTCTTCATGCCAAAAATCTAATCAAATTCACCATATCAATTAAATCAGACTGTTGGAGAGAAGCTGGGATGGAAACAATTCAAACCACCAACATATTTTCATTTTTGCCTTTCTGTCAATCAGTAACAACCTTGATTATGTGGTCACCGTAACCAGCCCTTTGCTGAGGTAGTAAAGGCAGTATGCTGGGACCGCCGATAGGGTAAGACTGACATTAATGCAGAACCTACATGGTAGTCTTTGTGGTGTGTCCAAGACACAGGCGACTTGAGGCGACGCCACAGTCGGGCTTCTTTGCCACTAGTTCTTTGCCGTCTGCTCGGTGCGTCAGGGCCTTAACTCACACCATACTCATCACTGTATGCTAGTGATGTCTTTAACAAAATCAACACATAGACCGATACTTACTTGCTCTGAGGGCGATGTGGGCAAAGGGATTGATCCCAACTCTTTCAGGTGCTTGTTGGTTTCTTTTGCCAGTTGGTTGGTGTAATGTTGTATCTGCTGCCTGTGAAAACACCAACAGAATCACAAAAGACTGCTAGTTGGTCTGATCTGATCAGCCATCATCCTGCACGATAATGAACACCTTGCTAGCATATTTGACAGGACAGTATTCTAGTACATGTGTAATTTATAGTGGCGTAACGGACCGCGGTCCATAAGGATCAACACTCACGATTCAGAATGATTGTGAACTGTGGATTCATTGCAAAGTTTAACCATAATAATAGTGTGAAATAAATTTGCAACGCAATGTTCTGTTCATCTGAACGGAGCATGTTAAAATCAGTTGTATGTAGGGATGTCCAGATCCGATCACGTGATCGGAAATCGGGCCCGATCACGTGGTTTCAGACTCGATCGGAATCGGACGTTACCTCCCGATCAGGACTCGGATATATATATGTATATATATTCTCATTATTTTTTAACACATCTATAGTTATGTGGTGGCACAGAGTTAGACCCTTTTGACTCCACACAGAAACAGCAACGTGTGCGGCATGACATCACTTTGTTGCAGAGACGCTATTGGTTAAATGCCGGCAAAGTAGAACACGGAAGCAGCTTGAAGCGGAAAGCGCGAGTATGTCTGCGGTCTGGAGGTATTATAAAGTTGAATTATTATAGAAGTATCGGATCGGGACTCGGTATCGGTAGATACTCAAAATCAAATGACTCGGAGGCAAAAAAAACCTGATCGGGACATCCCTAGTTGTATGGACACTTGAACAGAGCATGTTAAAATCAGTTGATAGAGACAGTCATGGCTACTGGAGGAGCGGAAGAACTCAAAAAGCTGTGACGCCAGCTACAGAGCTCCGTCGTATCAGTGGCAGTTGGTGGTTCAGTTACCCGAGAATAGGGGGCTTTGAGCAGGGTACAGGAAACCATGAGCTGCCGGTCATTTCGGCGGACATTACGGTTAAGTTTAGGTGACAAAAAGTGAGCGTTATGCTGCGACGATAGTTATGTTTAGGCACCAAAACGACTAATAAATTTAGGAAAAAGATTGTGGTTTGGACTAAAGTGCGTAGTTTCTGACGCGTAAAATCGTGATCCGTTCCGAACCGTAGGTTTTGTGATCCGTTGCACCCCTAGTAATTTAAGTGAGCTTTAACGTGCCTTCAGGATGACCATGATGTGTATTTTAAAGAAACCATCCCTGATACAGTAATCATGGAGGCACATGTCATTTTGGACAGTTTAGTAGCTCTGAGGCAAGTTCAACTTTTCTAACCACAACAGATCAAGATGACTAGACAACAGTGAGAGCTTGTGTCGAGAGAAGAAACATTATGGGATGTCAGTGGTGATACGGTGGATACGTACAGACGGTCCTGGAGTTCACTGGTGTCCTGACTGGTCCCCAGCTGGTTCACCATGCTCTTGATCTGAGCAGCTGTCGGGAGAACAAAACACAGTGAGAAGACTCAATCTACGAATGGAAGAATTCATCTGGGTATACAAATGGCACAACACGCCACAGTAAAGCAACAACACCCGTACGGGCCAACGGTGCACGTGTGCATATGAACATGGCTCAAACAAAGATGTTTTCTTTAGTCTGTAGGATAGGACTTGTAGGCTGGGACGTCTCTGCAGCAACACATTACTTCATTCAGAATGGTTTGACGCATATTTGGCCTTCAACGTATAGCATAGCAGGCCTAGTGCTGAGGTTAGCAACAAGCTGACTGGGGTGAAGGCCAGTCACACTGCTGAGCTAGAAATCCCACCGGCAAGCTCCCGTCAGCTACGCACACATCTTGACGCATCAACATTTTTACTCACCTAGGATATTTGTAATGATCCATATTTAAAATAAACTTATACATCTTTTTTATTAGTAATAAATGGAATACATGTGTCAACTGGAAGGTTACATTTGCCAACACATTTCCCAGCATTGCAAAGAAGAAATAAGAAATCAAACTGAAGTGCAGTGTTTCCCCGAGGATCTTTTCCTGCAGCGTTACTGAATTGTTGTTTTATTTTGGGCCGCCAGAAGTTTTTCAGTGTGTTCGCTAACACGAGAAGGGCTTTAGACACATATTTGTACAAAGTTATAGAAGGCGGAATGACATGTAATACGTAGGTCGCGAGTCCATCAGCGGAGCCTTTGTTGCAGCCAACTGCACTGGAACGACCAATAGCCAATAACAGACTGCTAACTGGAGGCAATGTCTGGAAGTGATCTATCTATAAACGATAGCGAGTTTATCATGTTTGGGGAGATTTTTTTCACAACGCATCTAAAAATCCATTTTCTTCCCACCCCCAAGTGCATTACATAAAGGTGTGGGTGCTTTGAATATAGCCGACGTGGAACTAATTGAGTTTTTCAACGCACAAGTTACATTTTTTATTTATTAATTTTGTATTTTCAATGTCATGGCAATAGAGATGCTTTTTTATAGCCCATTGTGACCTATTGCCTTTTGGGAAAGTGTTTGTTCAGAGTCAGTAAAGTGTAATACAAAATTGTTTATTTTATAGTTCAGATAGTTTACCAAAGTTGACGGTGGGCAAAATGTTGCCTCAGTCCCCAGCAGGAGGATTTGGTCTGTCTTTGAAACTTGTACCGTCTGCTCAAAACAAATGAAAGAAACGTATCCTTATGCATTTCTTTTATTTTTCTGCTGTACCAAACCGTGACTGCTGGGGTATGAACGCCGTCATGACTCCTGTGTACTGGTACACCCCTGCTCATCAGATTTCAACAGACCAGTAAACATTCTGTCATCCAACATTGTTAAACATTTGAATGTCAGTAGACAACATAGAATTAAATTACAAATTAGGAGTCAAAGTAATCAGGTTTGTTCTTCCACATAGGGGGCTTCCTTGTTGAGTAAGACAAAGCAGGAATTTGGTACTCAAGCACTCTGGAAGATCCAGAACAAGGACTATAGATTTTGTCCCCCATCATTTACATTGAACATAAGAAGATATTTCTTTGCAGCCAGAGATGGGACCTCAGTCGTTATAATTGATATGAATGTAAGTTTTTTTATGAATTGATGCAGTATTGACATTGGCATTTTTCTGCAGGACATGCAAGGTCTGCAGCTTCACATAACAGAGATTGGCAATATGTGGTCAGATTGTTGTTTTTTTAATCTTATGTGTATAAAAGCCAACCTTTGCCTGACTAACTCTGCATATATAACATATTAATCCTAATGATTAGGTCTATGCATAGTCAGAATGTATGTAATATTATTACAACTCACTGATGATCATTTTTATTGAGTATTTTTTTTTTTATTTATAGATTTAACTTTTGGTCTATAAAATGAGTGAATACTAGTTTCCCAGAATACTAGATGACATCTTCAAATGTCTCGTTATGTAGGTCAAACAGTCCATTCATGAATGACTGATGAAATAACAAATTGTCCGGTTTGAATATCCCTATTGAATATGAAAATAATGATTGATACACGGATTGGTATGGAATGACCCTTCAGTAAGTGAGCCAGTAACAATGTGGCCAGTCTTGCTCACATTGAAACAAAAAGAACTACCGATAGAGCAGTGAAGCACTTACTGTTCTGTGTGATCTTCTGGATGTTGGAGCTACATGTCTGTATGAGGGTGTTGAAGTCCCGGGGGACGGGGCGGTAGCTCTCTGCTTTGCCGTATGACATGTCTGCCAGAGAGTGCTAGTGCCTTAGTTGGAGAGCTTTGGCTGCAGACAAACAGAAGGAAAAAAGGTTTAACAAGCTAGATGCCATCAAAGGTGTTCCTTAACTGTCAGGTTTGCTTTAAGATTTAAATAGGCAAGACAAGAACAATGATAGTGTGGGCCCAAGAGTGACCATTGTAACAAGAGCATCAACACAGCTGATGCTGGGGTGGGGTGGGTGGGTGGGGTGGTACAACTGAATGTGTTTACTTTACGGTAAAGTAGTGTCACTCTTGCTACGTGTCACATGGTCCGTTTACAGCTCGGGAATAATGAGGATTTTATTGTTTTATTGACGGGAGAGATTAGCTTGTATAACTTAGTCTGAATAACAACTGTTAGCTCGCTAACAAGCTAGCTTGCTAATGTCAAATCATTTAAGATGATTGAAATCAATTAAATGTAACGGTAAGACTAGTGATGTGTGTTAAATCACAATGGGAACGTATCGTTAACATGGTTCGCATACACATTTGTGATCTAACGTTACGTATTAAGCCAGTTAGCTCAAGTGGCTGTGTAGCTATGTATATGTATGTATATTGCCGCAAGTTACGGGAAGCTGTAACTACACAATTATGCTCAGCTGTTAGCTTTCTAGCTAACTGGCGCTAACTTGGCAGCTTTCAGTTGTTTAGGATACACTGGCTAACGTTATCCTAAACAGCTAACGTTAAGCGTGTTCTTTACCAATAAATACTTAGAAGCAACAACATATTGTCAACAAGAGTAAAGCGTTTACTATAAAAGAAAGAACGTATCGATAATACTTGCTTATTTGGCTGTTTGAAATGAACACAGATATTCTTCGCATAGAGATTCTTCGTCCTGCCGTCAAAAAACTACCCTTCCTGATGACGTTATCGCGTAGACATCATGTGGCTCGTCACGCACGCTGCAGTACCGGCGGAGACTGCATTTCTGGGACTGCATTTCCAGGACCTTAACGTTGGTTGATTCCACCCAAATTCTACTTTCTGTCAAAGTTCTTATAGTTATAAAGGTTTTATATATATATATATATATATATATATATATATATATATATATATATATATATATATATATATATATATATATATATATATACCTTTGTCCAAATGATTATAGTTGTAAAGGTTTATTTCACCCAAATACTACCTTCTGTCCAAGCAGCCTACTTATTGTTTTAAAAATTTTCCACCCAAATACTACTTTCTGTCAAAGTACTTAGTTTCAAAAGGGGTTTTCCACCCAGACACTACTTTGTTGTTAGCTCATTAACAGGTATAATAAAGATGGACTTCATTAATTTAGAAACAGTAATAAACAACAACAATAATATAATACACAGTTTCCACAACCCCCTCCCCACCCCTCAACAAAAACAACAAAGGCCACATTTATTTCCCTCTCTTTTTATTTCCAGTTCTTATATTCAAATGAATGGGGTGGGGTTATCTCACAGATTCAGACCAGACCCAGAACAACTAGCTAGTAGCCTCACATATCATCTGTCTGAGGCAGTGCCAATAAAACATGAGTTCAGCAGATTTTTTTATTTTTTTGTTTTTTTGGGGGGGGGCTGATTCACTGATACAATTTCAGTGTCATGTGATCCTGTCAGTTCCTACAACATATGCATTAAAAACAGGGGGTCAGCCCTATGTTCCCACAGCCCAATGGTCCCACAACCCTATGTTCCCACATTTCTAAGAATTTTTTTTTCACTGAAAATTAGGCCCTATGTTCCCACAGCCCTATGTTCCCACATTTCTAGGACATTTTCTAAATTAGGTCTTGTGTACCTACATTTCCCTTCAAGGGTTAGGGTGGGTTAGGGGTTAGGCGAACATAGGGCCTAATTTTGGAAAATAATCTTACAAATGTTGGGAACTGTGGGAACATAGGGCCTAATTTTGAAAAAAATCTTAGAAATGTGGGAACATAGGGCTGTGGGAACATAGGCACGCTCCCAAAAACAGTAATAATGAAAAAAATATGTGTAGAAGCAGTTCATTCCCATTACTCTTGCATCTTATTCTAGAAGGCGCACGATCAGAAAATCAACTTGCCAGTCTCCTCCCAACACTACTAGCTTCTACTGGACTAGCCTGGGCCAGAGTGATAGAGAAAGGCCTGGGCTAGCTAGCCAGCTGACTCAAGTTTTCAAATATAAACATCAGAGTAAACACTGAGGAAACGGTGGATAAGATGAGCTTCAGCTAGCACGACCATTTCTGTAGCCATCTCTCAAGTCCCTCATCAGGATCAGGAAATCAACTCACCAGTTTCCTGCTGACTCTGCTAGCCTGGCCGGTTAAAGTTTTCAAATGTAAACATTAGGAAACACAGAGGGAAAGTTGAAGATCAGCTACAACCTATGGCTACGATCCTGACTATGTGGACCAGCAAGACCATGGGCCATCTCGATCTCGACATCAGAGGGGGCACTGATGGGCGACCTCTAGCTTACCCAGTAAGAGCGTATGCCCCATGTAGGCTGAAGCCCAGGGTTCGAATCCGACCTGTGGCCCTTTGCTATGGTGTCATCCCCATCTCTCTCCCACCTTTCCTGTCTATCCACTGTCACTCTGAAATAAAGGGGGAAAAAGCCCCCAAAAATAATCTTAAATAAAATTTCAAAAAAAAAGAGGGGGTCACCAAGGCAAGCATGGAGGAATTGAACACCCAGCACTTCTCTGGTGGGCGTCCTGCTCGGTTTTCCAGGCGGTATGTCAGGAGCTGTGGTGTCCTTTCACAGAGACTTAACCTTAGCTGGTTCCTGGATTCTTGGTGCCATTCAACTCCCCTCCTGTGGCCCCCACAGATTGACCACCTGGTGACTTGGTGCAGTCAGAACAACCTGAAGCAAAATGCTCTGAAGACAGAGCATTTAGCTACGTCAACACTGTGGAGTCCTTCTGCTTCCTGGGCTCCGTCATCTCCAAGGACCTCAAGTGGGAGCTGAACATCAGCGGAGGATGTACTTCCTGCTGCAGCTGAAGAAGTTCAACCTGTCAAAGACTATGATGGTGCACTTCTACACTGCCATAATTGAGTCCAGCCTCACCTGCTCCATCACCATCTGGTACGCTGCTGCCACTGCTAAGGACAAGGGCAGAGTGCAGCGTATCATCCACTCTGCTGAGAAGGGGATTGGCTGCAATCTGCTGTCTCTCCAGGATCTGTTCTCCTCCAGGATGTTGAGGCAGGCAGGAAAGATTGTAGCCGATTCCTCTCACCTTGGACACAAACTGTTTGAACCCTTCCCCTCTGGCCGGAGGCTGCAGTCCATCAGGACCAAAACCTCACGCCATGAAAACAGTTTCTTCCCCTCTGCAGTCAGCCTCATTAACAAGGCCCCGGACCCCCACTGACATTGAATCTAATCCTACATCCTGTCCTCTGCACATTCTACAGTAAATATCCTGAACGTATGCACATCCGTCAACATTTGCACATCCTGCACTAATCCAATCAGCTTCTTTTTTCTCATTGTTAAACAGTTATATTGTACTTATTTGTTTATTTAGTTTCAGTGTTTATTTATGCACCATCCACCAAGGCAAATTTCTTGTAAGTGTTACTTACTTGGCAATGAATCCTTTTCTGATTGTGATTCTAATAAGTGTCATTGGCGGAAAAACAATTGAGAACCTCTGCTTCATACACTACTGCCCCCGCACCTATACTACTCACACAGGATTATACATGTGTATGTGTTGTGTTCTCTCCTCTCCCAGCAATACTTTTTGGTAGGATGACCATGACATGCCCCCTCTGATTTATCCAACAGTTGACAAGCTGTAGTGTTATTTTCACTGCCCTAAACACTCTCAAAGCCTGTAATACGTGCTCCTCTGTGAGCCCAGACTGATCCATACATTACTTCTAGTCTTGATCTGATTAGTAGGCTATATTTCAGAGATGCTCCCCATTCCACTTGAAGAGGAAGACAAGTTCTGAACCTCCTGGGCCCTCAGGCCCTTAAAATCTGACTCCAATTATCTCTAGACATCTTTTCTTCCCTGACATATTCGTTGATGGTAAGACCAGAAGACACAAAATAACTTCACAGAGACAATGAAAATCAGCTTCACACTTTAGTAATCAGTATTTCAAGAATTACAAGACATATGCATACGGTTTCACAATGTTAAGACTAGACTTGCCCTAGCAACCAGACAATTATTGAGACTCTTTTAGCTCCATAGACAATGCCGTACGGGGTTTAGGTCCGTTTCGGTTTAGGTTTCTAACTCTGCCTACACTTTTTATCATGCTCCTCCAGTCTCCCGGCAGGTCATCACCCCAGCAACCAGCTCATTTCCCGTATCCAGGGTCGAATGATGATTCACTCTTCAGATATTTACTGTTTTTTCACCGCGGCTGACAGTAACACCACACTTCTAACAACCTTGACCTTGGAGCAGACCTGGTTTTCTGCAATCTTATCTAACTGTCCCTCTTTTGATCATATTTAATTAAAAGTCAAGCTGAAACATTCTGTGTTGACTCAGACATTCTTGAATAATGAGAGACTTTATGCCTCTCAACCCAACCAAACACACAACTCTTAATGCATCAACAGTAAATATATATAAGATTAGCATGATTATTGGTCAAATTATTCCTTCACAATCCTGCCAGTCACCTCGTAACATGTTTTCAGCGTGAACTCGCTCTCTCCACGGTAATATCAGGTAATACCAAGGTAAAACATTATGAAGTGGCCTCTACCATGGCCCGATGTGCAAGAAAACATGATAATGTCATGGTGCTGGGATGCAGTGACATATAGCCTTAGGCCCTATGCAAGAAAACATGGCTCACTGCATGCAGCTGATGCACTTATATTTCCCCCGCCTTTGCTCCTCAGCAGACTTGTTACCAAATATATTATTTATCGCCACAGAAGATAAAATGGGACTTACAACATTCTGACCCTGTTTTAACCTGAATATAGTTTCCACTTATAAAGCCCATAAGTTGAAAACTTTCCATCCAAGTCCCATTAAGTGTAATTTGATCAGCAACCCCTGTCTCCATAACATATCTTCCCTCACACTAGAAATAGGGGAGGACCTAGAAAAGAGGAGAGAGAAGAGTGTTCTGGCTGGTGATGTGTGTCAGTGGAAAACACAAGAGAAAGGCCATGCTGGAAGGCAGAAGCTGTTTGGTCAGTCCCCTAAGGAGAAAAGGAGTGATAAGGGAAAACATAGGGGACACTGCAGGACACCCACACACACACACACACACACACACACACACACACACACACACACACACACACACCCCACAGTCCTCCAGCCGAGAGGTGGTGCTGGTGTGTCACTGCGAGCTTTCTGCCATCCGCTCAAACGCCAGACGAAGCAGAATGACACTTTGTTGACCCGGCATGTTGGGCCGCACATGGAGCTGCAAGTTGTGTATGGCTGATTAATCTTACGGGACATCGTTTTAGCTCCGTTATTTTCATAAAGTCGAAGTCAAAGTAACAAAATGCCCAAGAAAACGAAAGGAGACGCAGAGTGGGTGGACGATGAAGTGGCCCCGGCATCTGGTGGTGAGATGATGCTAACGCTTTACGTTAGTGACAAGCTAGCCAGCAGGCTAAGTAGCCTTAGAGCTAATGTTGATAAATCAGTAATGTTAATGTCATCTTCATTGAAAATCTTCAGTTTTTACTCTAACCTTCCTATTGTTAACGGCGTATGCCTGGTAATAAACGACTTTAGCTGTCTCATGAATCTTTAGCATCTTATGATCAATTCGGATGTTAAGACAAATAATCTAGAGACAATAATTGTAATAGAATCCCAACTTTTACAACTGAAATCAATTGCACGTTAGCTAGCTAGATAACGTTAACGTTATGTCAGATATGGCCTTAAACGCTAACAATATCGGTAACGTTAAATGGCCAAAGTGGCATGAAGAGGCGAACAGGGCTGAAACTGTCAGCGTCTAACGTTAACGTTTATCTAAACTAGACACATGTTAGATGGATGTTAGCGTTGTAACGTTATGCGATAGGTTTAGCTAGCCAACTTATGGGAAATGTAGCTAAAGTTATCGACAAACAAGATCATATTTAATTGCTAGCTTTATTTGTGAAGTTGGGTTTGGTGTAACATATACCCCCGGCTCATTTGGCCAGCAAATGTTACTATGCCAGCATTCACCAGTGTAATAGTAATACAGTATATATATATATATATAGTGTGTGTGTGTGTGTGTAAAAAAGTATATATATATATATATTTTAATTTATTTTTTAAGTGATAAACACACTAAATGGAATAGGGAACGGCATCATGTTTCACAATGACTTCAACAAAGCACATTTGAGCTAGTTAACGTTAGCATGAAGGTCTGTCAGTGATGGATATATCTAACGTTACTATCCGCAGTGACATGTGAAATAGTGTGGCAGTTTAGTCTGTTTGACAGTCAAATCACATACTATTTGACTCTAGCCATTACTTTATATTTTCTTTAACTGTATTAAGCAGATAAAGTGCTAAAGAAATGAAACAATGACTGTGAGCCTATAGTGCTGACTGTCAGGTTCAGGCTGTTTGAGGGGGAACCGTGTCAGCCGTTGACAGATGGACGGAAACGGTAAAGTAGTCAGATGTTAAACAGCTTCAGTCCCATTTGATGTTTGAAAATGTTAGTGAGTGCAGACACTTAAGTCTTTATTGATTGCTATTAATTTCAATTTATTAAACAGATGTTAAACATTAGGGGTTTTATTTAAGTTTATTTTAATTTACAAGTCCAATTCCATTCTGTCCCCTGTTGAGAGATTATTTTGGGCTTTAAGTTATTTACGGATGTGAATTACCTCAAAGAATCAGCACTTAACATCATAGTCATACATCATAGTCATTGTTTGCAGAGCACACACCTGACCTGACAGTCTGTGTCCTATCATCTCTTACAATGCCCCACTGATTTAATGACATTTTCTTCCAGCAGAAAAAACTGTGAAAAAGGGGAAGAAAGATAAAAAGGGGAAAAAGAGTGTGAGTACTCATTTGTATTGCATTGTACTTTTGAAGTATTGAAATGCCTTCTAACGGTTGTGTAATCTCTGAGATGTGTGGATGTTTTTCTCCAGTTCTTCGAGGAGCTCACCACAGATACCAAACCTGAGAAGGGAGACGACGAAGCTGTCAAAGACACACAAGGAAAACAGGTAATCTTCCTCTGAAAGTAGTAGTAGTCAGATGACTGCTAGTACACTGTTATCAGCAACCTGAAAGAGATCTAGGTCTTTAGCAACATCCCCAGTCTGATCTCTGATCTGCTTGACTAATATGAGCCCAGTGTATATTTCAGACATGTACTGCAATCTACATGGAAGTGTGCTGGCAGTTTTTCGGTCTGCCCATAGATAACCACTGATTTGGACCCATTTAAATTAGCTATTGCTCTGCTGGCTGCTCTGCCACACAAATGTCACGGCTGCTGCCCTCTACGAGGAGCTAGAGGTCCCTGCCCGGCAAATCATCCTGGATTTAAAAACAGTTTTTCCCCACGGTAATAAGAACCTTAACAATTCTCACACACCCTGACAGATGTACTACACCAAAAAACATTTAGGGTCCTATTTTAACGATCTAAGCGCACGGCATGAAGCGCATGGTCAGGTGCGTTTAGGGCGTGTCCAAATCCACTTTTGCTAGTTTGACGGCGGAAAAAAGGGTCCATGCACCGGGCGCATGGTTCAAAAGGGTTGTACTTAGTGTCTTCATTAATTCATAGGTGTGTTCTGGGCGTAACATGTAATAAACCAATCTGAGTGTCATCTCCCATTCCCTTTAAAAGCCAGGCGTGTTTGTACCTTGGCGCATTGCTATTATGATGGCGGATTTGCACCATAATATTTTTATTTGTAATCTTTTGCATGTTTGTGTGTGTGTGTAACAAGCATAGTGTGTGCGCGCTGTGCATAAGCCTAGGCGTAATTTACTAATTTGCTGTTAAAATAACAATGAAATGCTGCACTATTGACTTTAGACCAGGTTTTTGATGGTCAATGGCGCGATCACTTCCCGCTGCCTCAAGATAGCAATACATCAAGAATGCACCTGAACACACCTCCCTGTAAGACCAGCACGCCCATGGGCGCAAAGATGGGCGCAGGTGCATTTGCTATTTTAAACGACGCGGGTGCTGGACGGGATATTGACAACTGCGTCGGTCTTAAACTAGCAAAGACACATGCGTTGGGCTTTGCGCTGCGCCGGGTGCAAGATAGGGCCCCACGTATCAATTGTCTGTGTTGGACAAGCCATTCTTTGTGAAAGGCATAGTTTGGCCTTTTTGTGTATGGAAGGCTCTGAGCCAGAAGAGGCCATCTGGGGTCAGGATTAGGCATGTTACCGGGGACGGGGAAGAGGGGTGGAGAGGTGGTTACCTCCGCTGATGATGTACTGCAGCATGTTTCCTGACAAACAACGGCCCATGGCTCTCTTCATTTTAAATTAGCGCCATGTTTGAAGGCTGTGATGTTGCTCGATGAGGAGTGACGGCTCAGTTTCACACATACACACACACACACGCTGCTACTAGTGATGTCACCATGCCAGAAACATAGGAGTTGATACCAATGCCAGGGAAATTCTACGATTATCGATACCCAGTATGGTACCACAGTCAAAAACAAAACAACAAATGTTATGTAATCCTTTACAATTTGTAGTGGAGGGGGCAGGAGAACGAGATTTCCTTTTAATCTGGAGAAAAGCTCAGTGTTCTGGAGCCCCACCCCGCTGCTCAGAAGCCTGACATCAGCACACAGCCAGCTTACACTGACGTCTTCATGAGTTTACCTGAAACTCCCAAACAGCAAGCATGTTCAGACGTTGTTGTTTTCACACAGAACCGGGCTGCTTAAAGTTAACTGAACTGATGTTGTAGAGGTCCGCTAAAACAAGCGCTTAAGTTAGCTAATAGTCAGTAGCTATCGTAGCTCACGTTAGGCTAGGAAAAACAAGGGCAGAAGCTGACTGCCGTCGAGCCGTCAGAGTAAACCATGGTGTGCACGGAGATGTGCAAGGAGATGTGCAAGGAGATGAGGCGCTATTCACTTCACGCTGGTAGGCCTTTGCCAGCATTTAGCGGCAGACTAGAACACTGTCAGGTCAGGAAGAATCACATCCCCCGGTACCTACGGTATCTGCGGTACAAGTCCACATTTTGGCATGGACTTGGTACCGTATGGGTTCTGGTGACATCCCTAGCCGTTACAAACTCAGAGACAGACCTGCTAAATGTCAGGCGCACCACTGTGACAAATGAAAATGTTTAGTGGCACCTGACAGATTTTTGGTCGCACTCCGGAAAGGACATCTCGATGGGTCTTTATTCCCGGAACCAAAAAGACCCTAAAAAATGTACTACCTGGAATCAGACCTGTCTATTATTTGACAGCTGGGACCAGGATCCTTGCAGAACCGAGAAAGGTCTGACTCGCGTCCGACCAGACCCGGGAGACACACACCCGATCGGCAGCGATTTGGTCTATTTTGTTTCCATGTAACCGATTAATCGACCGATAGTATTTATAACTTATACAGTTGACAAAATACATACATTGTTTCAAAAAAAGTCCAGACGCTTTTGCCAATAATCAAAATAATAATGTCATATTTATTGATATTACACCCACAGCAATGCTACACAAGCATGTGTGTTGTCTAAAACAGTTCTCCTACATATTTGGAGTCATCCAGTGCAAAAATAAACATAATGAGCATTATAATTCATATAAAGGACAAACAATCTCAAAACAGTGACGCCATTCTTCTCTGTAGAACGGTTTAGAACGGTAACAGACGATCTCTGACCTGGAGGGATCTATCTTTCCCACTTTATACTATATATATATATTTGTTCTCGCTTGGATGCCCATATAAGGCGTAATGCCTTCCCATTGGTTGAAAACATAAACAAAGGCATCATGGGAGATCCCCTTGTCGGTAGCACCTACTGTCTATGGGTAGCACGGAGTTAGCGGCAGAAATGACCGAAAACGTGATGAATTATGGACATCAAGTGGATAAATCTTGGATGTAACAGTTTGGATTTAATGCTCAACAACCCCGAAAAAAGGCACAAGTTGGCAGCGCGCAGTAACACGTGTCGAAAATAAACACCAGGCATCAGTGATAGTTTTTATTTCGCCTCTAGAGGCCGCTATTGTAATGCATGATGCCAGCAGACCCTTCTCAGCTCTTGCGTACTGTGTAATGAATGACAGCGCGCGCCGCTACAGCAACGGACGCAACCATCGGTATGGATTTTCGCAAAACCGATGAATCGGTCGACCTCTACTGGAGGGTTCATTCTGTAGCAGCAGATCAGAAATAAACCGTTCAGTGCCTTAGAAACCAACAGTAGGATAAACAATGAGCATTTTACGAAACGTTAAGCTGGCCAGCTTCTCATTTTACTCGCTGCATTTCTGATCAACAAATGTCAATGTCAGCTTTTAAATGTGAAATTGAATTTGAAGCTGTTCTTTTCAGTCTCAGAAAAAGAAGAAAGACCGTCGGAAAGGCAAAGGCGGAGATGTGGATGATGATGATGATGAGGATGTCATGCTGAAGCTGAAGAAGCTCTCAGTGCAGGCTAGTGACGAGGAAGATGAGCCAGGTAGGATATGTCGAGACTTCTCCTAGCAATGCAACCCTCCTTGTTCTCACGTTTGTACAGTCATTGTAATGTCGTTTCTTCTCCACAGTCATGGCCCCCAGGAAAGGAAACAAGAAGACTAAGGTTAGTATCAGTCTACATGGCCCGCTGTGCTCATGTTGCAGTGTAAAGGCCGTTACACTAGGGCTGGGTACCGAAACCCGGTTGCACTCTGGAACCGGTTCCTACGCAACCAGTGGGAATCGGACCGGATTAGAACGCAAATTTCGGTTCCTCATTTCGGCTCCACTTAATGTGTCGACTAAAACTTTTTCCCTCTGTTGCTCCGAAACGGACGTAAAAATATCACACTTTCTCTGTAGTCTACCGTAGATGTAGGCTACTTTTAAAATTCCATATTTTCCCTCTGTGCTCACCAAAACGGACTTAAAGCACATTAGCCATTCACTGCTCGTGATTGCTAGTAAACATATTACATCTTTGATGTCATTTTTCAGTTTTTCAAGAATCGGTTTAGGAATTGGAATCGTTTTAAAAGAATTGTAAAAATCCAAACGATACCCAACCCTACATTACAAAGTTTTGGATATTCGTGCCAGCTCATCTACCATGTCGGTGGGACAGCTGCTGAAGAGAGAGAGAAAGTGACCGCGACGCAGTATGAGCGGACAAGAGAGAGCAGAGGAGAGTTAACATTTGGCAGTGAAGATATCAAGCGATTGTACAGCAGCTAGAGTCTGCAGCCTAAGCACAAATAAATGCTGCAAGTTGCTCAAAACCGTTGCAAAAGCTCAGAAAAATCAACCTTGTTTCGGAAAAAAAAATGAGGTCACTTTATCACCACGTAATAATCGCGCTCTGTAGGAAAGTGCTCGTGACGAAAACAGCAGTTTGAAAAAATATATTGATGTGCAAATTAATCGCATGAAAAACCCGTCCCCGGTGTGTAAAAGACCTTAAAGCAGCTGTGGTCTCCTTCAGGGGGGAAACATCTTTGCTGCTCTCAGCCAGGGCCAGAGTGATGAGGATGAGGAAGCTGACTTTGATGAAGACGATAAACCAGCAGCAAAGGTACAGTGCTGTTTTTCTCATGGCTTGAAATTACCCCCAAACAAATGCAGCATGAGTCTGTGTGGTGTTCACTGATCTCATCTCTGGATATTGCACACACAGAGTTGAAATGATGCTACCTTTTGGCTGGAGCGGACTATTTTAGTTGTTTTGGAGGGGTGGGAGGTTGGCACACATTTCCTAAAGGGTCCTTAGTGTGGAAGATTTAAAGTGCCGACATGGAAATACATTTTAAAAAAATAAAGTGAAATACAGTAGACATTGTTATATGTATTTCCTTTTCATATGTTGATGGAAACGCGTTTGTCGAATAAATAAAGATGTAGCCCTAGTACAGGGGTGGCGAACCTGTGGCTCTTGAGCCGTATGCGGCTCTTTGCCTGCTCCTGTGAGGCTCTTACTGTGTGGCTGGGGGCTGTGTCATTGGTTGATTGTTTTTAACTTTTTTGAAACATACAGTATTTCAGATAAGTAAACAAAAAAACACATTTGAATGCATCTGCCAATACTGCCAATACATTTGCCAATTATTTTAAAATGGAAAATAATGCAGCAGAGTTTTGAGGACAGATTCTGCAACCTGAGGAAAAACAGCGGCCACAGATCACCTTCCTCGTTAACCCTTTCACTGCTGAATCCGATTGTTTGAAAGCCCCTTTAGTGACAAATGAGTGAAAGAGTTGCTTCGAGTGGCCACAACCGAGTTCAAGCAAGACCTGAAAAGGATTGTGGATAACAAAGACTGTCAGGTTTCCCACTGAGTCAATCTAAGTGAGAAAAAAAACTGTGTGTTTTGCTATGGTGCGTTTTTTTTTGTGGCTCTTTATACCTAACTGGTTGGCCACCCCTGCCCTAGTATCATGCAGCCCTAGTTTTAGCTTAGCCCTTAGCCCGCCATCTTCCATCTTCAGACCCAAAGTTTTCAGTGAAAAAATAACTTTTGAGACTCATTTGAGACAGGTTCAAGCAGTCAAGATAAGTGAAAGTCGACTGTCGATTAAACGTTGCTACCTTCGCTAGTCGGCACCAGAAATACTAGTCTGTTAAGCTTATAAAAATAATTTTATGAACAGGGTTATTTCTGCCTAGAGGAATGTTTGCCGCCCCACAAAGAGGTTTTAGCCTGCACCAAAGGAAAATCACCAGTGCCGAAACGTCTTTGACTTCCAGCAGAGAACTCCCCTCTCCCTCATCCACGGTGCTATTTTACACATGCAGCTGCTGCATCGTATGACTGGATGTGAACGTTCCGCTGTGAAGCTAGCGCTAACCCCTGTTTTCCACCAGGCGCGTCTGTGCTGCGTTCCGGATTCGCCGCGGTTTTGATCTGTCCTCCACCACGCGCCATACCACACCGTCTCAGAAGCTGAGCGGCTTGCCTGGCGCACATCTTTAGCGAAGAGCCGCTTCACGCACGCTTCTGGGACGTGCTGTGACACTGGTGGTGAAATATCAAGCATTGACTTAAATGGCTGCGATTGCCTGCGGGGGTCGCAGTGCCTCCGCAACGCATAGCAGACGCGCGTGGTGGAAAATAGGGGTTAGGGGATCTTAGTTTGACCATGCAGAGTGAGGCTGTACCGGACTCTCCCGGTGTGTTGATCTTGCTCTGGACACCTTTTTTTAATTGCATGCATTTATAATGTCTGAGTTTTTAACTGGGCTAACCTCTTTAGTCACCAGAAAATGATAAAGACGAGAAGCCAAAGAAGGGGAAGAAAGAGCAACACAAGGCAAGTAATAAGCATTGATGTAAGCTCACTTCTTTATCATTTTGATGTAATTTTCAGCATGGTAACCCAAGTGTGATTGCACTTTATCCATGTAGAAAGGCAAAGCTGCTGAACGAGCCCGCAGCGAGGATGAAGATGAGGAGGAGGAGGAGGAGAGTGACGGAGGTGACATGATGAAGGTATGTCTGTTTTCCAACAGCTGTCTGTTCTCCCCCTCTGCTCTGGATCTAGAGAATGCTAACATTTCTCCTGTCTGGCTGTTACCATCAGTGTGCTAACGTTTCTCCTGTTTGGCTGTAACCATCAGAATGCTAACGTTTCTCCTGTCTGGCTATAACCATCAGAGTGCTAACGTTTCTCCTGTCTGGCTATAACCATCAGAGTGCTAATGTTTCTCCTGTCTGGCTATAACCATCAGTGTGCTAACGTTTCTTCCTGTCTGGCTATAACCATCAGAGTGCTAACGTTTCTCCTGTCTGGCTATAACAATCAGAGTGCTAACGTTTCTCCTGTCTGGCTGTAACCATCAGAGTGCTAACGTTTCTCCTGTCTGGCTATAACCATCAGAATGCTAACGTTTCTCCTGTCTGGCTATAACCATCAGAGTGCTAACGTTTCTCCTGTCTGGCTATAACAATCAGAGTGCTAACGTTTCTCCTGTCTGGCTGTAACCGTCAGAGTGCTAACGTTTCTCCTGTCTGGCTGTAACCATCAGAGTGCTAACGTTTCTCCTGTCTGGCTATAACAATCAGAGTGCTAACGTTTCTCCTGTCTGGCTGTAACCGTCAGAGTGCTAACGTTTCTCCTGTCTGGCTGTTCATTAGAGTGCAGAGGATGTGATAGCAGATCAGGCCAAGCAGCAGGAAGACGACCCGTATGCTAACCTCACCAAAAAGGAGAAGAAGAAGAAAAAGAAACGGGTAATTATGATGTCATTAAATATGCTGTTATGATGCACTCATTATATACACCATGTGAAAACAGTTGTCTAATGCAGTGGTAAACAGCTGCACTCCCTCTCAGGGATTTTTAGGGATGCAAAGATAGCGATGTTGTGTTGTGTGTCTGTGTTCCAGATGGAGTATGAGCGTCAGGTGGCCAGTGTTCGTGCTCAGGATGCCTTGGAGGGAGATTTCTCTATTTCCCAGGCGGAGATGTCCTCCAGACAGGCCATGCTGGAGAACGCCTCTGATATCAAGGTTCTCTACTTCCATAATGTTCTGTTCTCTTGACATGTGAACCTAATTATAAGAATATTGTGTCAAAGCTTTTTTTTTTTTTTTTGGAAAAAGCTGCGTGCGGTGCAGAACTATGTACTGAAGATGTGTTCTGTGCCCTGTAGCTGGAGAGGTTTAGCATGTGTTCTGTTAGTGACCATGTGTTGTGTTTTGTGTGTGTGTTGTGTAGCTGGAGAGGTTCAGCATATCTGCTCACGGCAAGGAGCTGTTCGTCAACGCTGACCTTCTGGTCGTGGCAGGAAGAAGATATGGTTTAGTTGGACCAAATGGGTAAAGATCTTTTAGTTTTTGTCCTTTACCTGACTGTGAATACTCTGATGATCAGGTGTTGGGTTGGATATGTAACCATCAGAACAGGGTTGGGATTAGTTTAGAGGACCAACGTGGTGAAGATGCTCTCTGACATACTAAACAGGTTACTGTGGCGGGGGAGCACTTTTCACTTGTGTCTACTAATAATAATAATAATAATAATAATAATAATAACTTTATTTGTATAGCCCCGTAAAAACAATAGTTCACAAAGTGCTTTGACAGAGGAAACAGAAGCACATGCAAATAAATACACATACCAATATGTACACATCATTGAATAGTGAAAAAGGAAAGCTGGGACAGCTTTAAAGGACAGAAACGAAATAATGATTCAATAAACAAAATGAAATTAACAGGTGATAGGGGAAAAAGACGATAAAAAGATGGTATCACATAAAAGCAAGTCTATAAAATGGGTTTTAAGAAGTGATTTAAAAGAAGTCAGTGATTCAGCGAGCCTTATCTCCTTGGGCAGGCCGTTCCAAAGCCGAGGCGTCCTGACGGAGACGATCACCTCTGGTTTTTAACCTCGACTTTGGAACGGTCCTGCCCGAGGATCTAAGGCTGCCAACAGGCTCATACAAGGGGCTGGATCCAGACGAGCTCTAAAAGTAATCCGTAAAATCCTTAAATCAATTCTGAAACAGGAAGGGGGAGCCAGAGAAGTGAAGCTAGGATTGGAGTGATGTGAGAAGCCTGAACGGAGAAGCACTCTAGTATTAACAGAAAGTTAAAACTTATTGATGTTTTTTTTTAAATACCTGGGGCCTCATTTATAAAACTGTGCGGCGAATTTGCGTCAGAAGTGGCGTACGGACGAAACATAGGATGTGAGTACGCACAGAAATATTCAGATTTATGAAACCGTGCGCACGCACGCCCTACGCCAGATTCCCTTTATAAATCACAATCGACTCTTAATGTGGCGCAGCTTTTGCTTGTCACTCCCATAGTTTCCCTTAAATAGTCAGTGAAACACCCCAAATTTAATATTCATCCATACTGACATCATGGGCAGAGAGGAAAACAAAACAAAGGGCTTTCACTCAATGTGAAGTTGTAGTTCTTGTTAGAGTGATAGAAAAGAGGAAAATATGTTTGGAGGGCACAGTGTGGGCATTACGAGCAAGTAGCATCAAATGATTGATCAAGCATCAATCATCACATCCATACATATATTAAATAAAAAATTAAATCAAGACAATACAGTAATACAAATTAAAAAAAACATACTAAGATTGGCATCTGAGCCATTTTTTTTTCAGTGCCTGCTTAAAACCTCCTAAACTTCTGACCATCTTTAGATTTCCTGGCAACCTGTTCCACAGGCTTGTTGCTACATACAAAACAGGATAGCTCGAGGAAGTTGGAACCAGCTCTGAGGCCACTCATCCTCGTTTGCCAGCAAGTCTTCTTACTGTCGGTCTCCATTTGCCACATCTCCCAACAGTGCAAAGCCAGCCATTGTGCGTCATTACGCATGACATGCCTTTTTTATACCCATCAATTTAATTGTATCTAAAAAGCTAAAGGTGTCGGAATTTATTTAATGGTAAATGACAAATAGTTCTGCGCAAGGAGTACGTAATCAGTAAAACTTCATTTCTATTGCACCTTTCACATGATTTAGACCTACAATAAAAACAAACATTTAAGACAAAAATAAACCGATCTAAAGCCATAAAAATAAACACTGTATAAAACGCTATAATACTGTATATGATGACGGAGGCATCGAAAACAGCATCAGTGTTAACATTATTTGTCCTGTTTATCGTATTATTCATGAGAATAAATTCCATAACATGCCAATATAATTACAGAACGTATAATTATTTATTATAGAATTTACGATAGCATCTTGTTTTATTTTGTCTTCTTTTCACCACAGATGGATCAAACAGGTGTTTGTGTAGGATATTAATTGTAAGAATGGTTTTGTGATTTCTTCATATCATCAGTGAGAGGCAATATTTCAATTGGTTTAACACGATGTTCTCTGTTTCACGTTTCATCCATCTGCTGTCGGTGTCGCCGTTTCTCATTTCACCCGTTTCTGTGCGTAATATAATAATAATCGTGATAAAACATCTATTTAAAACAATGTTTGCATCAGCCCTGTATGCAGTACTTCGCTGTGACTTGAACCTGTGTTTTACTGCATGGAATCTACCTGTAATGTGAAGTGTGCAGGCTTCCTGCTGCTGTCTGTGTCTCTGTTCACTGTCCACTTGTCTCTGTCTCGTCCTCAGCAAAGGAAAGACCACGCTACTGAAACACATCGCCAACAGAGCTCTCAGCATTCCCCCCAACATCGACGTGCTGCTCTGTGAACAAGGTGAGGGACCTGTCCCTCTGTCTATCTCTGGCTCTCTCCCTCTGTTTCTGTCAGTCTCTGTCCCTCTGTCTGTCTGTCTCTCTCCCTCTGTCTCTCTCCCTCTGTTTCTGTCCCTCTGTCTCTGTCCCTCTGTTTATCTCTGTCCCTCTGTCTCTGTCTGTCTCTCTCCCTCTGTTTCTGTCCCTCTGTCTGTCTCTGTCTATCTCTGTCTGTCTCTCTCCCTCTGTTTCTGTCCCTCTGTCTCTGCCTATCTCTGTCTGTCTGTCTCTCTCCCTCTGTTTCTGTCCCTCTGTCTCTGTCCCTCTGTCTGTCTCTATCCCTCTGTCTGTCAATTCAGTTCAATTTGCTTTATTGGCATGAACAGAGAAAATATGTTGTTGCTTACAGAAAATGCATATATAGTACATATCACATATTAAATACATACAGTAGGTGTCCCATGGATTCTATACTGCACTGATCGTTATACAACACACTACATTACAAAACAATTACATAACACAATATAATACTTAACTGTTTTGTACAATAAAATGACTGTACGATACTAAACCAGTCTTTAATGTTGGGATCTTATAGTGGTGAGTCCCTCAGGTTGTGGCAGGCAGAGACATATTGAGCTGCCAGTGGAGCTGCTGTCCCTCTGTCTCTGTCCCTCTCTGTCTTGGTCTGTCTCTGTCCCATTCGCTGTCTCTGTTCCACAGTCTGTGTGGTCTCTGACTGTGTCCTGTTGTCCTGTGTGTGTCCCAGAGGTGGTAGCAGACGAGACCCCGGCGGTGCAGGCGGTGCTGAAGGCAGACACGCGGCGTCTGAAGCTTCTGGAGGAGGAGAGACAGCTGCAGGCTCTGCTGGAGAAGGGAGAGGATAGCGTGGCTGAGAGGCTGGACAAGGTCAGAGACGGCCTGTCCCGCCCCGTCTGAGAGCCTAACCCTGTGTCTAACACACCGTCACACATATGTATTCACTGAAGCTCTGTTAGCATTCTATAGTCTATATCGACGACGTTTCATTTATTGGATAGTCCCGGTGCCGTCAGAGGTTCCTTTGTTTTTCTTACATTTTCGGCCGGATGTCCGTCACCTTCCTCTTTCTTTGTGTTGGCGTTCTAAACTCCGGTGGATTTCTGAGGACTATGGTTAACTGCTCCTCAGATCTCTGCAGGGTAAATCCAGACAGCTAGCTAAACTATCTTTTCAATCTGAGTTTTCTGTTGCACGACTAAAACAACCTTTGAACGTACACATGTTCCACCAAAATAAGTTCCTTTCCGAAGATATATTGCAGAGGCACCGTTGTTCTGCCTGGTTTAAAGAAATGCCAATAAACCAGAGCAGGTTTTTCGCCCATATAGGATTGAGTCATTGTTAAAGTAGCGGTGTGCTGCTCCACAGGTGTATGAGGAGCTGCGGATCATTGGCGCTGCAGCAGCCGAGGCCAAGGCCCGGAGGATCCTGGCCGGTCTGTCCTTCACCCCCGAGATGCAGAACCGTGCCACCAAGAGGTTCTCTGGAGGCTGGAGGATGAGAGTGTCCCTGGCCAGGTACTCGGTCACAAACATGATGTGTGGAAGGTGTCCAACAGGAGCTGTTGGAAGGTGTTTCCCCTCACTGTGACTGTGTGTGTCCACAGGGCTCTGTTCATGGAACCCACTCTCCTGATGCTGGACGAGCCCACCAACCACCTGGACCTCAACGCCGTCATCTGGCTCAACAAGTACACAGCAGCTTTTCATTCCCATGTTTCCCTCAATCTTACCAGCGAGTATCTGATAATTGTAGTTTTATATAAAGTATTAAGAATAGGAAGGGCTGTTACTGCTGCTGGTCTGTGACTGAGACTGTGGAGACAACGAGGCTGTGCATGTCCTGGCAGTGGGACACTCTGTGAGCCTGAAGGGTTGTGTCCTGGTTCCTGCCAGTTGCTTGGCTTCACTTAGTGCAGGGGTTCTAACGGGCCGCCTTATATTGCTGCAGCAGAACCATGCAGCAATATGAATAAATGCTGCATGGTTCTGCTGCATGGACCAGTCTGTGAAAGGACTGGCAGGGCAACGCCAAGCAGACGATGAAGCCACACCAAACACCACAATTACCAAACAAAGACACGAGAATACAGAGTGGTGACCACAGGTCATCTCAGGAGCCCACTGCTGACTCATGTTTCTACTAGAGATGTTCCAATACCGATACCAGTATCGGCTCCGATACTGCCTAAAACGCTGGTATTGGTATCGGGAAGTACGGAGTTTATGCACCGATCCGATACCACGTAATAAAGCCCTAAAGAAAATCTACGTTAAAATAGTTTATTTATATTCTTTTTCCGTTATAACTGACTGTCAAACTGCATAATAAAAGAAAGTTCTGTGGCATTCATGTTTCACAAAGAGTTAAACCTGAGCCAGACCGACAACAAAGATAGAAATAATATCACATCCATACAGGGATAGTAGTATACAGTTGTTAAAACATAATACAATATATGACACACTGGTATCGGATCGGTACTCGGTATCGGCAGATACGCAAGTTCAGGTATCAGAATCGGTATCGGGAAGCAAAAAATGGTATCGGGCCATCTCTAGTTTCTACTGCTTTTTTATTATATTGATTGTGTGCTTGTAAACTCTTTCCACAGCTACCTTCAAGGCTGGAAGAAGACTCTGCTCATAGTGTCCCACGACCAGAGTTTCCTTGACGAAGTGTGTACAGATATCATCCACTTAGACAACCAGAAACTCTACTATTACAGAGGCAACTACTGTAAGTATCAGGATACATGACATAACCCCCAATAACAACATCCTGCTCACTCCATTAGCTTGGTCAGTTTAGGTTAATAGCAGAGTTAGTTTCAGTCTGTAGAGCAACAGGATGTGTTGCACTTTACCGTGCAGCCCTGACTGCACGGTAAAGTGCAACACATCCTGTTGTTGTCACTTGCTCAAATAATAAGAAAAATGGGTAACACTTTACTTGAAGGTATCTACATAAGAGTGACATGACACTGTCATGACACATGAAACCTAACCCTAACCATAACTTGTCATGACAAAAACCAAATGACACTTACTAAAAGAAGCGTTATGTCATAAACGTTTATGACTTGTTTATGTTTATGACACGTTCATGACAGTGTTATGTCACTCCTATGTAGATACCTTCAAGTAAAGTGTAACCGAAAAATGCACCAAATTTGAAATGTGTATTTCTCAACTTGAACATACTAAGTTAAACGAGCATAAAAAAAAATCTAAACAAAAAAATGTATTCATATTTTACCAAATTAAATGACAAAAATCAATCTTTTCAAAACAGGCATTTTTGCTTTGCTCAACAGTACAGACATAAATGGAACAATAAATAATCAAAATACAAATTCTCATTAAGGTAATACATTTTGTATACCCTTATAAACAATGCCATTTAAGATGGGTGTTATATAATAATTAGTGAAGTTACAAAATATACTTTGTACAACCTCTTCTTAAAGTCTGCATGCTCTGAACCCCTCCACACTTCTGGTACTTGACCATACGTGACACACACACTACTGCCTCAACACACTGACTGATCACTGGTTATCTTCATGGATGTTGGTACGCGCTTCATACATCCATTGATACTAGACACATCCAAGGTGGCGTGCGCCATCGTGACGGTTCTTTTTTTCAGCGGCGCGCGACAAAGCGGAAACAGGAGGCCTGAACAAGTTCGCCGACATCCGGATGCCAGGACTCTCACAGTGACTGCAAGTCTCTCTCGTAAACTTACTGGGTTAAGATGAGTTCTTTTATGGTGAATGAAAGGCTTGATCCGACGAAGTAGATCATCGAATCAAATCGAAGCATTGACGGCAATGCTGCTGCCAGTTCTGCCGTTGTTTACTTTTTTCTTTTTCTTCTAGTCCGTAGAAAGAGCAACGTCTGTAGCCTTTGCTCATTAGCGCCACCGCCGTTCAGGAGAAGACTGCAACTAGTGTCGCGAGCACCAGCACAGGTATAAATAGTCACGGCGATCCCATGACGTCACATTTGTACGCACCAGCTGGGCTGCGTCTAGTCTATAAGACCCTTAAGTGACGTCAGTGTGTACGTGGTGAAGCGAGGAGAGAGAGTGTGAGCGATGTCGGAGTTAGCGTAGCGGCTGTGTGAGGGGGAAAAGCAACAGCAAAGACGATGTAAAGTGGGTTAACAGAGAACAATAAAACACCAAGCTTCTTAAGACACGGTGTCGGTAAAGTGAAGGCTGTTACAACATGGAGACTGCAGTGCACACGGTGTCACGCACACACAGCACACCTTTTTGTTTATTTGAATTGCACAGTCTTATTGTTTCGATAATTTTTTGGGGCTTTTCCGCCTTTTAATTTTTGACAGGACAGCTAGGTGAGAAAGGGGAGAGAGAGAGAGGGAAGACACGCAGGAAATCATCACAGGTCGGATTCGAACCCTGGACCTCTGCATCAAGGCATAAACCTCTCAGTATATGTGCGCCTGCTCTACCCACTGAACCAACCCGGCCACGAATTGCACAGTTTTTGCGGTTATGTATCACGATTAGATTAATCGTGCAGCCCTACTTAGTTTTATTGCATATTTCTGTACTGGGTTAGTGTTCTGGTTAGACAGAGTAAGACATAGAGAGAGCGCGCACACACACACACACACACACACACACACACACACACACACACACGTACACACAGCTGAAAAGTGGAACTGCTGCTTGACTTTGCTCAGTGTTTGTGCTTTTCTTTCAGTGACCTTTAAGAAGATGTACGTGCAGAAGCAGAAAGAGCTGCAGAAACAGTATGACAAGCAGGAGAAGAAACTCAAAGACCTGAAGGCTGGGGGCAAGTCCACCAAGCAGGCTGTGAGTACAGTGTTTCCCACAGGTTGAGAATGTCCTTGTGGTGGTGGGTGGCGCAGGATGTGACAGCCCGGCGTGTGAGGGCTGGGTTCAGTAATAAACTAGTCAAACAAAGGTTTATGAACTAGTTATTGAAAACAATGACTAGTCAATGTAACATTAACAGATCATTTTTGAAATAAAGAACTATTAAGTAATATTAGACATATCAGACTAAAAGATGGATCAAGATACAGATGGAGTGTATAGCCATGATGTGTTTTGTCAGTTAAATCTGGTTGGTTTGTCAAATGTTATGGTTCAGCAGATAAAATACCTGATTACCCAGAGCCCAAATAAGCTATAACTTAACCTTAATACTATGATCCATACAGAAAGTTACATGTTATTAAAAATCTCAGCACTGTCTCCTCCTCATTCCTGTTAAATCATATAATACTAAGGCTATCTAAATTATTATTTTTGGTTGTTTGTTAGATCATTGTTTTCAAGTGTTTTAATACGTGTTTTGGGGATCCTAAACACAGTTTTGTAGGCTACTATACATGTCCTGTTGCATTCATTAAGATCTCATCTGAAATTCATTAAAAAATGAAACCAAATCCAACAGTTGGATGGGAAGAAGCCAGCCAGCCAGTTGACAGCCATGCTTTATCCCTCCTTTGGGTGTGATGTGTTTCCTCTCAGGAGAAACAGACTAAGGAGGCCCTGACCAGGAAGCAGCAGAAAGGCAAGAAGAAGGGCGGTCAGGAGGAGGAGAGCCAGGACGCCACGGAGCTGCTGAAGAGGCCTAAAGAGTACACGGTCAAGTTCACCTTCCCCAACCCCCCGCCTCTGTCTCCACCCATCCTGGGCCTGCACAGTAAGAACATCTGCACACCAAACCACGCACGCCAGTTAGTCTGAGCGACCAATCAGAGCAGGGAACCGTGTCGCAGCGCTAAGCAGAGGCCAGCTGTGATGCTGGAGCATCATCAGGCCATCACAATTTAAATTCCAGACGTCTCCACGGCGCTCCTCCTGACTCAGCTAGGTTTACGCTCGCCGCGGTGTCCCTGACTCGACGGCGCACCAGCCCAAATTGACGTCATCGCGTATTTTGCGTAATTTTACGTTCTCACCCCAAACAAAGCGCACCAGAGTTCATTTGTAGCCACCTCCTGGAGGTAATGCTCCACGGGTTCCCTCAAACAGAACTAAACAGGCCAGGTAGTCATGGAAACTTGGTTGAAAGCTGAAAGTGCAACATGTGACTCGGTGCTTCCTCTCCTGTACAGGTGTGGACTTCGGCTATGACAGTCAGAAGCCTCTCTTCAAAAACGTGGACTTTGGAATCGACATGGGCTCCAGGAGTAAGTAGGCTGCAGCCGGCATCACTCAGGCAGCGTTGAGGGCTCGGAGGGGTTCGGAGGGGTTCGGCTCACAAAGTCCTTCATGTAATACAGTCAACGAGCCAGATTAGCCCTCTGAGCTAATGCGTGCTAACAACTGTAGCCGAGGGTCATAAACCAAAAACACAGAGGCTTCATAATCTGGACCAGCGTGAGCCAACACGGCCCACACACTTTCATTAACTCCTGCAGTGACAGCAGCGCATGACGCTGGCTTCACTTCTCCTGTTTCTACCCTTCACAATGAAAGCCCAGCTTAAATTCACTCCGAGCATTTCAATAAATAGCTCACACAACACTGGCTTTTGTTTATTATCTATATACTGTCTGCAAAAAAATAACATCAGACACACTATGGCATTAAGTTTCTGTGAGCTGTAAACTGAGCCCTTCTAAGCAGACAGCAGAAGATAACGGGCAGAGAGAGAGAGAGAGTCTCTCTGCCCGTTGATGGATGTATCCTCTGTTCTGTACTCATTCTGTGTTGGAGTAAAGGCAGAAGTTGGGATGAGTTTGTCGTGGCTGCTGCTGACAGGATTTTGTATTGATTCTGACAGGACTCTGTGTTCCTCCCTTTAGTTTGTATAGTTGGACCCAATGGTGTGGGGAAGAGTACCCTGCTGCTGCTGCTCACTGGGAAACTAGGTCCTGTAAGTGTGCACATACGCAAACATGCGAATGGGACTGAAATCCATGGACTGCTGAGGTAACGCGTGTTTGTTTTTCAGACTAAAGGGGAGATGAGGAAGAATCATCGCTTGGTGAGTACCTCACGTCCATCCCGACCACTCTGAGCTATTCCACGCTACTCTTGTATCACCATGTTTGGATGGAAACATTTTGATGTGAATGAGTGAATTAGAAACACTGGATGGAAGCGACCCCCGTGTGGGTAATGAGAGTAACTAAATAGTGTGTGTGTGTGTGTGTGTGTGTGTGTGTGTGTAGAAAGTGGGCTTCTTTAACCAGCAGTATGCCGACCAGCTGAACATGGAGGAGACGGCCACAGAGTACCTGATGAGGAACTTCAACCTTCCCTACCAGGACGGCAGGAAGTGCCTGGGCCGCTTTGGCCTGGAGAGCCACGCCCACACCATCCAGATCTCCAAACTGTCCGGTAAGAACCTGAGCCTGACCCCCTGCCTGCCAGCGGAGCAGACAGACATGTGACTGTGTGTGTGTCTCTAACAGGGGGGCAGAAGGCCCGCGTGGTGTTTGCCGAGCTGTCCTGCCGCCAGCCTGACGTGCTGGTCTTGGTAAGGAGTCTCTCAGCACTCTGCTCATGTTGTACCTGAAGGCCTCGGCCAGCCTCTGACTCACTGACTGTTTCTCTAACAGGATGAACCCACCAACAACCTGGACATCGAGTCCATCGACGCCTTATCAGAGGCCATCAACGAGTATAAAGGAGGTAAGAGGAGATGAAGGGATGATATGATGATCCACATGTTCGACCGTTTCAGGTTGAAGTGGCAGCCCAAATGGCCCTGCGTAACATTGACTGGCAGCCTTTTACGTTTATTTAAAATGTTATTTCTGAAAGTACAAAATCATCTGTTTATTTTAGATTTGATCATTAACCCTTGTGTTGTCATCGGGTCAAATTTGACCCGTTTTCTAAATGTCTATATCTTTTTAACTACCTAATTTTGATTACCCAAAAATAACATGGATGATTCCATACAACGCTCTTCGCAAGTACAACAAAAGATCGGATCTCTACTTTCATTGAATTTTGGGTGTTTTATTCAATTTTTTCGCATTTGGAAAAAAAAAAGAAAAAAATTCAACAGTATCCCGACTGAACGTTGACCCTTCTGTGATTATCCTTCCTTTAATATTAGTCTAAACAATTCATAATATCTGCTTTTTTTAACTTAAGAATTAGGTATAATTTCCTACAAATGAGATTTATTGACCATGAATTCCAAAGAAAAAACTAAAACTAGTAATAAGTTGGTGTTAGTGGTGTTTATACACGGAAGTGAAAAGAAGCATTAAACGTCCAAAAAAAGGGCCACAAGTGTCGAAAAAAAAGGTGTTAAAAAAAAAAAAAAAAAAAAAAAAGTATTGCTAAATAAAATATCACGATATTCAAGTGTATCGATTTTTTCTTACACCCCTACTCGTACGACAGGCAACGGACAGTTCCTATCCGACAATCCGAGCGGAAGTTAGCGTTGCTATGGTACTGATAAACAAATCTGAATTCTTAACTTTTAATAAAATAAATAATGATTTCATAACGATATGTTGTCATGTAATCGATTCATTTTGGAGTATGAGAAAAGTTCCGTGCAGAAACAATGCATAGGATACCTGCTATGACTAAGTTGGTTAGCAACAGACATCGAACTATAGACAAGTTTTTGAGCCGTTTCCGCTATTCATCCTAAACTCCTCCCGTCGATGCAATCCACTTCCGTTCTGGCGGGCTGGGTTTGTTTTGCTAGCTAGCTCCGTTGTGCCGACAAAGCACTGATTATCGCAGTGACAGAGGATATAACAATTAATTAACTCTTCCTGCTAAATAGCCGCTGTGTGTGAGTGATAGCGCGGTCAGCGAGCTTGTTACGTCCGCAATCTCTTACTGCAGTTTCCAGTTAATCTTATAATGGATATGTGTGTTGAGTTATTTAAACAAACGATCGGGGAAATAAACGCCTCTTGTCCGCGAGTCTCATTGATAGAGCCTGCGGCTGGATGGACGGCTAGCCTCCTCTTAAGACTTCTGAAACAAAACTCCTAATGTTCACAAAAATTGAAATCGGACACCATAGTTAGCTTTACAAGACCTTGGGGTAGATGTTCTATAAGTGGCATGACGAAATTCAAACTTTAAATATACGAAAGTTATGCCGGCAGCTGGCAGCCAGCCAGCTCCGCGGAGCCCCGGTCGTCCAATAACCGAGAAACAGTGACTTTCACTGGGTATGGAGTTTGCCTCTTTCTCATCAGACTGTGTTAATTCGGGTGGGGGAGAGTAACGCTATCTCCAGTCAAAGTAGTAGAACCGTGTTCCCAAGCTAGCATTGAAATTGCTGTATTTACACCGGCAGACGCTGCGCAAACCACTTCCGGCGGAAATTAAGTGCATTTGTGTAGTGTCATGGCGCCACCCGGGATTTGCATAGACAGTATATAAGAATGGACCAACAGATCCCGTTGCTCTGGACGGAGACCAGTGAAGGCCGTTAGAAGCACTTTTCCGGTGAGCGCTGAGCGTTACTGCGCAGCCTCCAACTGAGAGAGACGACGTAAATGTGACGTGAGCAACGTGTCTGAAAGTTGTAAGTTTTCTGGTAGCTGTGCCAAGAGAAATCTCAATCATTCCCAATCTTGCAGAGACGGAGAGCGTAGGTATATGTAAGGAGATAACATAGGCACAGGCTAATTATTGCTAACTAAAATGCTAGTTAACATTAGTAATTGCACCTAAACAGCTAATGTGAGACGAAACTGCCTGCGAGCTTCTCCTGTACTATACGGTAATTCCTCTACTATGCGACAGTGAGTCGCGTGGTTATGACACAATCGTTAGCCTATTTTTATAAAAACGTCTGCTACGGAGCCATAACGTGAAGTACAAGGTAATGGAGCCTTTTATACATTGTCGTGTTTCTTTAGAAATAAACAACAGACAAATAGTCTTTAAACTCTTCAGATGTAAAGTTATTCTCTGTCAAAGTGGCGCCAAAATGAATGGCAGTCAATGGAATGCTAACGGGGGGTGATCGCTTTGTAGCATTAAAATGGCGCCATAGGAGGTTCGCGGTCCAAGGAGAAGCTTACCCCCTTGGGGATTTGGCGCGTGAACTTGTGTGTAGACATTATACCGCTATATCATTTAACCGACGTGACATATCAACATCCTGGGCAACTTTTCTCCACACAGCAGCCTTTCTGTTTGTATCTCTATAGCCCTCAGATGAGAGGTCATAGAGAATTGGACATTCGGACACTGACAGAATGAGTCGTTCTAGTCTCTCCGCCAGTTTTTTTTTTTTTTTCCTACTCGCTTCCAATGCTTTCAACGGTGTAGTACGACGTCCACTGGGGGCGCATTGCGTATTACGGAGCTGATTTCAAGTGCCAGTGTGAAGGCGGCATAAGACCATGCTTAATGTCGTAGATGTTAAACTGACATAATACCTGCCAACAATGTTGACAATACTCTTTTCTTTTGCTTTGTGTATGTTGAAACAAAGTACAAAAAAATAAAAGTAGGCGGTTGAATTCAGAGCCTGACTGATGGATGTGTGTGACCTGTTCCTGATCAGCTGACTAACAGCCTGTCCTTCCTGTGCAGCGGTGATCATCGTGAGTCACGACGCACGCCTCATCACTGAGACTCGGTGCCAGCTGTACGTGGTGGAGGACTGCACCGTCAACCAGATCGATGGAGACTTTGAGGACTACAAGCGGGAGGTGCTGGAGTCTCTGGGAGAGACCATGGTCAACAAGGTCAACCCCTGATGGAGCAGAGTCTCTTCTCCCCCCCCCCAGTAACACAGAGGATATTTCTACTGGACTCTAACATCTTCAACAGCATGGAGTTGCACACATACTAGTGTTAATTTCTACAAATGAAAGTGTAAAATCTGTAGTCAAGATCTACAAAGGCCAAACAATAAAATAAATCCATTTTCATCATGTTTTTATTGTGATTATTTGTATACCAGTAGGATTTAGAAAGTCCCGTACATGGTCAGACGCACATATAGATCAGTTATTGGTTATTGTTATTATTAATGGCAGCACCATGACATCAAGCAGAAAGGCTTGGTCTGTCCTCTCAGCTCTTTAGGTAAGCCTTGTACGTCTTCTTGACTTTAGCCACTTCCTTCTCATCGGGGCTGATCTCACTGTACCACGGATACCAGCTGGTGCCGGAGCTGAGGGACTGGGGCGGAGGGGTGGACCCCACAGCATCATGGGAATTGGAGTAGTCCTCTCCTGCAAATTCCACATATGGAATCTGAAAGGGGAGTAACCCTGAGAGAGGACAAAGGTGTTAGTGATGGCTGACTGGTTGAGTTAATAAAAACCACTTTGAGCATGTGATGAGAAGTTTGAATCCATGGAACAGAGAAATGCCTTCAGGCCCGCCCCCCCCCAGTGTCCCAGATTCAGGGCTCAGCGTTTACTCTAACATGTAGGAGGATATGTAAAATATTAGACAACTCCTTAAAGCGTAACTCTCACCAAAATGCAACCTAGGGTCTTTTTATGAATGTACCCGAGTCAGACTTTCATTTAAAAGCATATTTAGGAAGGAAACGCCACTCTAAAGATTTACCGTATTTTCGTTTTTCGGTCAAATGGCCTTTTGAATGGGAGTGCTAGGGACATTATTATGATCGCATCAAAATCACTATTTTTATAACACTAAGAAGACTCGACAACATGAGACTTTGCTCTAAGTATCACCAGGGGCTCTACACATGAACTCAGCATTGAGAACATTGTTTGTGTACACAGAGTTTACTAAAAAGAGGTTTTGAACAACTCACTGTAGCTATTGGTTTTCCGGTCGCCGTCCATCTCGCAAGTCAAAAATAGTCGAGGGAGGAGAGTAAAGATGGAAAGCTCCTAAAGCTTAGTTCCATATAAATACACGGATAATTTGTTGTTTTGTCGTTAGTGAAAAACAATATTGACCTTGTAGTTGAAAAAGGAGCCTCATATAAGAATGACAGTTCATTCACATTCGGAGATCGACACTTTTTGACTGAGAAAATGGTGGATAGCGTAAACTCTGTGTACACAAACAATGTTCTCAATGCTGAGTTCATGTGTAGAGCCCCTGGTGATACTTGGAGCAAAGTTTCATGTTGTATCGAGCCTTCTTAGTGTTTTAAAAATAGTGATTTTGATGCTATCATAGTAGAGTCCCTAGCACTCCCATTTAAAAGGCCATTTGACCGAAAATACGGTAAATCTTAAAAGTGGCGTTTCTGTCCTAATTATGCTTTTAAACGAAAGTTTGACTCGGGTACATTTACAAAAAGACCCTAGGTGAGAGTTATGCTTTAAATTAGAATATTTAAGTTTGCTTAAAAGCAAACACTTCAGAAATCCCCCCTCGCGTCAATTATTAAGCGTCTGATTGAATTCTATCAGTGATATTTTATTGGTTTTATGCACAAAATGAACTGGGGTCTGTCAGTGTTGCTTATCAGTGCAGTGACTGCTGAGATGTTAAAAACATATCTGCCAATCTCCCAGCTCAGCTTCTATCCGTTTCTCATGGATACTTGTAACAAAACAAAAAAAAAAATAGTTATTGCCTGCAGCCTTAGTCCTCAAATACAGTTTCAGTTTCCTGACGTGTAGCTAGGCTGAAGGTCCAACCCTCATTTAGTTTCAGATAAATGCCATTGGCTTGTACAGGGGACATGGTGAACTGGATTGTCCTGCTGCCACTAGATGGCCCTACAGAGTCCCATTTACTGACGGGACCTGAAGTATCTCATGGCAGTTTGATGTCTTTAAATATGAATTCAATTTAATTTATGTGTCAAATCATAACAGGAGTTATCTCAGGACTTTACAGATACATAGATTACAGATACATAGATTACAGATGCATAAATTACAGATGCATATGTTACAGATACATAGATTACAGATACATAATTACAGATGCATAGATTACAGATACATACATCAGGGTTCAAAGAGAGAAAAGAATGGGAATGCAAGGGGCAGCTGGTAGTAAGTGTGCTGCTACGTACCGTGATCTCGTGCTGTGTTCACTGCCTCGTTCAGCTTCTTCTGCTGTTTCATACACACACCTGGAGACAGCGAAGGCAACACAACATGAGCCGGCTGCTGCTTCTGCATCAACACGTGAGCTCCCTGTGACAACAAGCTGACTCACCAGTTTGAGTGGGGTCATACAGCAGGCCAGTGTGGGGGCTGATGAACTGCTGCAGCAGTTTTACATTCTGCGAGAGAAGACACACCTGGGTTACCATGGGGTTGGAGCTAAAGCTGTGCACCTTGACACACTGACATTCTGTTCATTAAACAAGCTGCCAATATCACAGTGGTCAGAAACAAAGCAAATACAGAAACCCAGAGCCAACGCAAACCGTTTCCAGGGGACGCTAAAAAGTGACGCACATGGCTCGGACAAGCGTGTTGTTGCCATGGCTTTGGCCTATGAAGTTATTGAAGTGGGCTGTCTGTCTGTCGGCGGAGTTGGAACTGGCTGACGTGTTTTTAGTTTAACCATCTGAAGTTTAAATGGTTAAATCTATTCTCTATTCTATTTATTTTGCATCTGTAATCTATGCATCTGTAAAGTGTCCTGAGATAATGCGTGTTGTGATTTGACACTATAAATTAAATTGAATTCATATTTAAAGACATCAAACTGCCATGAGATACTTCAGGTCCCGTCAGTAAATGGGACTCTGTAGGGCCATCTAGTGGCAGCAGGACAATCCAGTTCACCATGTCCCCTGTACAAGCCAATGGCATTTATCTGAAACTAAATGAGGGTTGGACCTTCAGCCTAGCTACACGTCAGGAAACTGAAACCGTATTTGAGAAAATATTGGGTAGATGAATCAATAATGAATCATTATTTGCGTCCCTCATTAGCTTGGCATTGCCATCTTCTATCAGGGGAGGGAATATGGAACCAGAAATGTGATGTCATTTAGAAACGGTTGCCGGAGCCTTGACACTGGGAAATGTCCCACTCACTAAATATCTTTCATGACCACCTATCAAAATAATGTTTGTGTTTATGACAAGAGGTCATATGGCAGATTTATAGTTTTTTTTTTAAGACTCTTTATTAAAAGCTATACATATTTGTATCAGATGGACTGTAGTCCCGATTACGGTGAAAAGGTTTGACGTTGGATGGCTTTGACCTTTTTGTTTCAAACACGTTCTACACGTTGTCTAGAAAGCCAAGATGCACTCCAGTTCCCTCTTTTTATACTGAACCAACTTTACAGAAGCGCAATGATAAACATGATCACACATTGACTTTCTTTCTGCATGTGTTTTTTGAAGTTTTTGAATGGAAACATGCCTGGTCAGCCACAGCCACAGCCACAGGAATGAACACATGCTGTTCCAGGTGAGCTGGAGATAGCACTAAGATGGAGCAGTTTGCATAGTCTTCTGTAAGGCTGTGGTGGGTGGTGGTGTGTGATAGAATTGTGAGGCTTTGTGCTTTCAAACTACACACAGTGTGTCACGGTTACGTAAGAGTGCAACCAACCCTCCTCCCGGCCGCTACGTGTTATACACAGTCCACTCATGCAGCAAGATGCTCCATATCCAAATATTACAGACAGATTAAAGATGTATTCATTTCCTTCAAACAAATGTGTTAAATGAGCAGGTATAGTGCTTGGTTCGAATAATTGATAACTAATAGAGGTGCAACGATGAATCGATTAGTTGTCAACTATTAAATTAATCGCCAACTATTTTGATAATCGATTAATCGTTTGAGTCATTTTTTTATTAAAAAAAATAAGATTTCTCTGATTCCAGCTTGTTAAATGTGAATATCTTCTAGTTTCTTCTCTCCTTTGTGACAGTAAACTGAATATCTTTGAGATTTGGACAAAACAAGACATTTGAGGACGTCATCTTAGGCTTTGGGAAACACTGATCCACGTTTTTCACCATGTTTTGACATTTTTATAGATCAAACAACTAATCGATTAATCGAGAAAATAATCGACAGATTAATCGACTATGAAAATCGTTATCGTTCGTTAGTTGCAGCCCTAATAACTAATAAATGATAGAAGACTAACTGTTACTCCATGGCATATGAGATGCTGACCCACCTGATGATGGATAATAACGTTTGGATCCCTGCATACTGGACAGGGGTTTCCACATATCTTGTCTCCTCTCTGCAGAAACAGAAGCACTGTTAATGTTACTTTACATGACAGATGTAAGGTGCTGTAGGTGCTACATGGAACTAATGGAAGATGGATTCAAATAGAAATCTTACGATGCAGGTCTTGCGTGTCTTCTGTGGGGGAATGCCACCTTTGTGGTTCCTCCTGTAGCCGGCCCACACCGGATTGGCTCCATACCTCTCAATGTACTCTGGTAGGGGAAAGGAATATATTGTAAAAACCAAGTACCAGGGCTAAAGATGTGACGTGACCTGACTTTCTTTGAGGTACCTTCACTCTCCAGATAGTCCCATGGTCTGTCCTTGTAGCGGAGGAGAGCCTCGGCAGCCTGAGCAGCCTCCCCGTCCTGCAGCGATGCAGCTGTGCACAAACAGTGATGCGGAGGTACAAATGGAGGGAGAGCCAGGTAGGATCTTACAGGTAACCTCTGCAGACACGACTGCATGAAAAAGAAAATCATCACAACATCCCTAACACATCCGGCCAAACGGCCCACGACTACATGTATGTATTTTGGTCAGTCAAATAGTCTATGGTCAGTCAGTCTACATAAGATAAGATACAACTGTGTCTATCCTGAGGGACAGCTGCACTACAGAGCGGCAAATGTTGGAGTACAAATCGATAAAAATAAAGATTGTGAGTAAGGTGCAAAAACTAAAACTACAAAATACGACTTGCCTTTCGGACACCGTAGCTAAATAACCCGTAAATATGGCTCATAGCCCATGCTCATAGCTCACTGGGCGGGACGTTAAAGCTGCTGGAATAGTAATAAGTACTGGAATAGTACGACACTTGTTATTCAATGTCATACATGCTGTTGGCGTGGTAACTTTACTGAGTTATAATACAATGCCCTGCTTCTACGCATAACGTTAGACTGTTTACAGAGTGTATTACTGCCAAGAAGTTATCAAATTCTTATTAAATTAAAGTTAACGCAAGGGACATTTTTACCGAACATGATACTAACTTTACTGCACGGCTTGGGAATCTGAAAGCGTCCGTCCATCCATAGAAACAATACCGTTCAATGTAAATGTCAGTGCGTCCAGCCTTTAAATCTAACGTCAGCCTATTAAAACCTTAGTACACTGAATACAAATAAATGAATCGGATGTTGAGTATATCAATCATAAGTCTAATAAATACCTGATAATGTCGTAATGGTTGTAAAGTAGAAGGCGATAGACGGCACAAAACCTTCGCGATGCTCTGGAAGGAGGCAGCCATGTTTGTTCTGTCACAGTGGGGGGTTGAAGGTGAAAGGTTAAAGATCAAGCGATAATGTAGCAATATCAAGCTAACATTTTACATCAGAAATGTATAATTTATAATTCCTTTCTATTGTGTGCAAATCCATGCCGTTTTATTTTAGTAAATATATACCCAATATGGCTATATATGATTGGTAAATGTTGCGTTCTCGCCGACTGCCACGTGACTTTGACAACCATAGATCACAACCCCAACAGACAAACCAGGCGCCATTTTAAAGAAATATTATTACCTAAATGTATATATAAAATAATAACTATATTCCAGCTAAATCAACTAAATGTGTTTGTGTGCTTTTTAATCTACTTAATGATACAACTATACAATACTTTCGAGGTAAAACTAGGGAGTAATTCAAAGATATTGTTTCCAAAATGTGTACTACGCCATTATGCCCTTGGATGGACAGAGAAGGTCGGTTAGCCACCATTTTGTTTCAGTGGAAAACGGAGAAAAAACGTTGCTCGTGACGTAAAAAACGTCATATAGTATAAAAGCTAAGTCCCTCCTCTTCGAGCTCATTCCTGGATTTGGTCAAAGGTAAGTGAAGTCAGAAAGACAGCAAGGCTTATTTTCAACATTTGTCCGTTTAAAATGCGAAATTCCTTTTGAATGTATTCAACAACCAACAAAGGACTTTGATATAGACGAAGGACGTCGAAATTTGTCAGAGTCGGAATTAAATGTGTGCCTTTTTGTGTGTTTTGCAGGTATGAATTTGCTTTGCCGAAGACTGAACCGTCGAGGACTTCGAACAACTCTACTCAAATTCATATTTTTTTCTTCAAGTAATGGACATTTGATTACTATTTTTGCCTCCAGTTTGTTCCCGAAGGAAAGGCTAGCTTTAGCTATCACAGCCCCACCCATAAGAAGTATTTCAGTTGATATTAAAACCATGAAGGTTGACGATATAAAATTGATGAAATAAGAGATATAAGTGCCTGAAAAGCACACTCTAATACACCAGAGACGCCGAGGATCTATAGTTTCAATAGTAAGTTGATTTTGAAGTTAAATTGAATCGAGATCAATCCAGTGAAAATGCTCGTAGATGGTAGGCTAGCTAGCGGTAGCTGGTTAGCCAGCACCGTAAGTTAGCTTGGTTCTTTGCAAACAATTTGAATATAGACAATGTTATAGTATGAGCTCACACAGGAAAGTGGACGGAGGCACAAGGCTCCGTTTCTTTGTGTGTGAGACGGAATGGGCGAGTTGTACAAATAAAACTAAATGTAGTCAGTAAATTCGTAAAATAACCATAAGCAATCTATTCATAAAGATTGCCGTAGGCATAGAAAGCAAATTCCAGATCATGAAGTCGGACTTTTTGCCTGCCAGATTTGTTTTGTAGGGGCTGCTCCACGGAACCAAAACCCACCGCAATCTATACATAAAGATTGCATTAGCTTGAGGATTGTGGACATATTTTATACAGCACTGTGTGTGTCGATAATTAAAGCACAGGGACTTCCCGAAAGCCCGCATCATGTACTCGGCAATCTGTGGATAAAGATTGCAGGATGACTCAAGCACAAACAGTCGGGATTGGCAAATATGGTGGATTGGTTGTTGTTTGCCCTTCGTCCTCGGACAGCTCCGGGGGCTAGCCGTGTTTTCGGAGCAACATTTGGGAGTTTTTACAAAACCGAAATGCAGAAAATGTACCGCTACAGACTGCTGTTCATTGTATTGTATGCGCGTGTAGCTCGGTAGATATCTGGTTCGTCGGCTTGTTTTCCTATCAACAGCACGGTCTTTGCTAGCGGAGCCATTGTTGCTTGTGTAGGGATTGGTTGGCCGTCGTCGAAGTGGTTAACGGAGGGAGGGCTCTGATTAGCAGCCGGCCTCCCGCGGCTGTAGCGCACCCCTCCCCCCTCTCTGAGCGGTTTGCCACAGCAGCAGCTCTGTTCTCAGCTGTGACACATGACAGGTTAAGGCAAGCCTTTTATAGGCTGCCTCAACTACCCTTATATAACCCAGGGCGTCTTACATTGCTGTTTGTTTGGTTCATTTAGTTTCTCCTTGATGAATATGCCTTGTTGCCTTAGTCATAGTCAAGTCTGTTAATCCACCGTTTACAGTAAATAATATTTTTTGTAGAGGACTCAGTCATTTGAGTACAGTCTTAGTTTGTTTTTCCATAATGTACCAGTGATATATGTAATAACTCCACAGTATGACTGCACAAATAATGTTCTTTCCCCCCACTGACCCAGGAGCCAAAGCCATGTTTAACACTGATTTTGTGTAAATGTGTAACAATTGTGGCATTTACAGGAATTGGGTTATTTGCAGTGTTGTGGAGTTCTGAGACTATATAAAACTTCTACTACAACAGTTACACGGGTAAGACCTAACTGATTCCTCACATCATGACATTTCCAATGAATTGATTTCCGCCAGAATTGCAGGTTCTGAGTTAAATTGGCACAAAAACGGTTTCATTATAAAATGCATAAACATGAAAAATATGTGCATGCTTATGAGACTCAACACAAACAGTCATATCATGAACCATTTGGAGGTTATGCATAAGACCTTTTCTCGTGATTATAATTTAAATCCATAAAATAGAAGACATTCATAGAGGCCAGGTACCTCGGTGTCTTTGTTCGGATCACATAGGACTTCAAAGTTAATAAGTAGACTGATAGAAATGATGAAACGTCAACACCTTTTATTCATGTCTTTGTTGTACGTGTGATGTTGCATTAACAGTTCTATTATTGTGTAATGCATTTCTCTATTGTGCAATACACAGCCAGTACAGTGGCAGTGTGTGAACAGGAAGTGGCCTGTAGGGGGCGGTGGTGCTCTAATTTGTACCCTGGCTGGAACACTTGACAGTGATGCCACTAACACCACTGAGGATTTAACATTTAACTAATTCTACAGTTGTCAAGCATTTCATACTTCAAACAGTTACCTTCAATCACATGTTTAATTTGTTGGTGCGTATAATCTATATTTTTACCATTCATCATTTCATCAGATAGCCTAACACATGAATTAGTGATAAAGGGGTTTACCAGTCATTATTGTTTCTTTTACAATTCTCCTTGATTGAGTTGCATTTGTGCTCATATGTGAATGATTGTGTTAGACGTGTGGCATTAAAAATTTGATAAATCATTACCAGTAACATTTCTTTCAAAAAATTCACCTCTTTGGCTATTGCTATTATAACAAAACTTTGACCTTTCACCTTGTTTTGTGTTTGATACATCTTGATATAATACATGTATTTGTACAAAAAAAAGTATTTGTAGCTATTGAATACATATTAATAGTTAAGTGTGATATGATTACAGAAACCGTCAAATTAAGTGAAACGTTAGGTAAGGAAAAGTTGATTTCTAGTGAATGCATATCATTTAGTACATCAGTTAATAACATGCAGTTTGGTTCTCTGCGTTGCTGCTGCCTCTAAAATCCTGGCCTGACGGGGAATAAACTGTGTGAAATGAACAATCTGTCAGTGTATATGTCCTGTCCTGCAAGAGGAGACCCTCTGGAGGCACTGAGGAAGAAGTTCCAGCATCCTGCTGAACCAGTTGGGCCATGGACCACCCCCCCACATCAGCATGGGTTTGAGTGCTGTGTGGCAGCCTGTAGGACTGTATAGGACTATATGAGCCAGATCAGCAGTCTAGATAATGTTCTAGTGTTACAGTCTTAGACTGATATTGAAATTGTTAACTGGATAGGTCAGAGTGCAGCGTGATAAATCGGCTACTGTGTGCAGTGTGATGAGGCCTGGGGGGCCAGTCGTGGTGCAGACGGGGGTGTTGTGTGTCAGTTCTCTGCACCTCAATGTTGATGGAATGTCCTTAATGCAAACAGGTTGGTGTTGTCAACCACTGAATGGCTGAAGTGAGATGAGTCAGAGTGGAGTGTGCCGTCACCTTGTTGGCCTGATCCAGTTCACATGGTTGTGTGTCTGGTGTGAGCTGGCCCTTGAGCCTTGATCGGACATTTTATTTGAGTTGTTGAGTCCTAATTCCTAAAGATAGTCTGGGTGGAATATGTAGCGTGGAGCTCCCTTTTCTACTTGGCAGGCAAACAGTCCACATTAAACAGCAGTGTGTTGCCTTTTCCAAAGAAACACCATATTTCCTGTACACAGCAGGAAATGTAGCAGCCCGGTCCTGTTGCCAAGTGTATTAACTTTGAGGGTGTGTGTTTCAGATATGGCAGGGGGACCAGTGGACCCCAGAGAGATTCTGAAGGGTGTGGAGGCTCTGCTGGGGAAAGATGGAGAGCTCCGCAGCCTGGAGGGAGTCCCAAAGGTGTTTAGGTGAGGAACCAAACATTTCTGTTCCTTAACTGTCCAACCTTCCTCTCGCCAATTGAAGGACTCTTACACTGTGTGCTATCTTAACACCTTTGCTTTCTGTAATGCAGCCTGATGAAAGCTTCTACCAAGATGGTCAGTAGATGTATGTACCTGAGCATCCTACTGCAGACCAAATCCCATGATATTCTTAACAGGTAGGCCTCTCTTTTACTTTGTATACATTGCAAGTCTTAATTTATATGAACACAGGTGTGGCTAAAGGTATGAACACATTTCATCTAACCGAAACAAACTTAACTCAAGGTCTGCTTACTAGCTCTTGTGAAATTCAATTCTGTAAAAGTTAAATGTTGCTGAAATAAACTTGCATACAGTTAGACAACAAAGAACACTGTGCTCTTTTGCATGCAAGGATGATTTCAGTGTTAGACTTGCATAAATAAATCAAAAGTGCATACATACCATACCACATTTCTAAATAAATGTTTCTTGAGTCGGGATCAAGTAGCAGTTGTGTTTGTTCTTTTAACCCAGTTTCACATGATGGCTCCCCTGTGGTGTAACAGAATGTACTGTTAATTCAATTCAATTTTATTTATGGTATCAAATCATAACAATGCTATGTTACCATTCATATCATAGTACATCTACTCTTTTGATCATTAGTCTCACACCTACCAGACTTCTAACTGATCATTCTAATGCATGTATTGTATTGTATCTTATTAAGTGCCGTAGATATTCTGACTCAATCCCACATCCACACGTGGTCCATGTGTCACAGAATAGCACCGGCCTCCCCATTGGAGAAAATCAACAGAAAATAAGCACTTATGATAATCTGAGTATGCAGTATGTTCCTCTGCAGGTGTAATCACTGATCATCTCCGTTTCTTCCCTCCCCGGTCCAGGTTTATCAGAGTCGGTGGCTACAGGATGCTCAACTCGTGGCTCACCTACTCCAAAGGCACCAACAACACGCCGCTGCTGCAGCTCATCCTGCTCACACTACAGAAGCTGCCCCTCAAAGTGGACCACCTCAAACAGGTACTGTCCCAGTCCATCCTCCACAACTTTCCTCCACTGAGCTAAACAGGCCCCTGCAGCTTCTAACCTGCCATCTGTGTTTGCCTTTATCTTCCCCCAGAACAATACAGCCAAGCTGGTGAAGCAGCTCAGCAAGAGTGCAGACACCGAAGGTCAGTTTTGGCTCCACAAACTCCACACATATATATATATATATATATATATATATATATATATATATACTGTATACTGTATATACAGTATATAATGTGTATCATATCACACTAATATACTTGTCTTTGACTTTTAGAGCTGAGGAAGTTGGCGTCTGTGCTGGTAGAAGGCTGGATGGCTACGATCCGCTCCCAGAGTGTCTCGAGCAGTATTAACTCTCCTGCTGGTACACACCCATTACTTCACTTTAAATGTCTGTCTGTGTTTCACAGTGGCTCCTCCGTGTGCCACACACTGTGTCCATACTACCATACTGTGTAGTAGCCAGGAAGAGATTTAGAATGTTCTTATACATAGCATGTCAAAGGCAGTCTGCCAAAAATACCAGGATGTCCCAACTGCATCCGGTCACTTTTTGCAGTATGCAAGCCAGCATGCTTTTCTGATTGTTCTGACCCACAATACTTTGCACAGCATATACGAGCAGGAGGGTCAAAGTTTAAGGTGCAATGTAACGAAGAAGTATGTCCCAACTGTGTCCATACTGCGTGCCACAGTACATGGACTGAAAGGAAAAGTTTGCAATGGTGACTCAGCCTCTATATTTATCTTGTAGAAAAGAAGAAGAAGAAAGAGGAGGGCAAGGTGCCGGTGCCAGGTGTGAAGGAAAAAAGTGGAGACGAGGAGAAGAAGAAGGAGAAACCTAAAGCTCATGCCCCCAGCCACACAAAGATCCGCTCCATAGGTACAACTTCACTGAGCAGTGATGCGTACGGCCCTGGATGTTGTATTTGAAAAGGTTGTGTATAAAATAACCAATGTGTTTTGGGTTATGTAGGATTGGAGATGGACCCCCCCAGCCTGGCCCCTGCTAAGAAACCGCCCCCTGCCCCCCAGCTGGGTGACAAGTACAACATCAAGCCTCCAGTCCTCAAAAGGCCCAGGTACCCCCCCCCCCCCACCCACTGCCTCTGTCAGCACAGCAACACCTGCTCACTGCTGCCCTCCGTTGGCTCAGGGCACTACTTACATGTTTCTTTTTCTCTCCATTTTCTGTCAGCAGCGCTGGTCCATCAGATGCTCCACCTCTGGAGAAAAAATACAAGCCTCTCAACATGCCCTCTAACTCTGCCAAAGAGATCAAAGTCAAGATCATTCCAGCACAGCGTGAGTTACACAGCCCGTCTTTTTCCCGTCTGGACGCTCAGACAAAATCAAACCCATTTAATATTATCAAGTTTGACGTCTTGGTAGTGAAGTTTAATCATGTGAACATTGTCAACAACCAATGGGTGCGCTCCCTCCAGCACCAAACGGCTAGAACCAGTGTTGTTTGTGGTTGCTATGGCGTCATGGAGACATTCATCTGCATGTACAGCAGAACAGAAAATCTGCAGACTTTACCTTAAGTTACCAGCTAACGCTAGCGGTAGCTTTGCTAGCTTGGTTAAATCTTTCAAACCAAATCTAGTTGTAGTCTTCAATTTGTGAGCCTGCAAGATCTCCACTCTTGTGAGATGGTTGTCTTTAGATGTGAGACGGTGTCCGACTTTAGTCTTCTCATAGTCTTGTAGTATCTGCTAGGCATTAGACACGAGACATGATCGTGGGGTTCACAGCTCTCTTGTGTCCTCTCTGCAGCAATGGAGTGCACAGGCTTCCTAGATGCTCTGAACTCTGCCCCCGTGCCCGGCATCAAGATCAAGAAGAAGAAGGCTGGTGCTGTTAGTCCAGCTAGCACCAAGGCTGTCTCCCCCACGTCTAACAAGGTACGCACTCATCTCACTGTCACTATGGATTATGGCCATTGTTAGTCAAAAATATTCAGATATTTAATACTTTGTATTATTTTGTCTGTTGAATTCAAACCAAACATGACAGACTGTGCTGTCTTTGTAATCAGTTCCAGTCTCTCATCTCATGCAAACTTAATAACAATTAGTACCATTTAGCTGTCAACATCCATCAGCTCTCTGTCTTTTTGCACATACTCACTCTCACTCCTTTTTGTCCTCAGGCGAGTCCATTTGACAGCAAACCCTCTGCGTATTCTTCATCTTCTGCTAAGCCATCGTCTCCAGAAAGTTCTGCCTCCATCCCTCCAGGTGATGAGAGCCAGGAGCCGGAGCAGCCCGGGACCCCTGTCCCCTCTGAGGACACGGAGCTCTCTGACAACGGTCAGCTTCTTTGACATTATCTGTTATTATTATTTTTTCCAGTTTGATTGAAAATGCGAGTGTTCTCAATCTCCTTGCGGTGGTTGTGTTTGTGTGCAGGTGAGAAGCCCAACGCTCTGGCAGAACCCCGGGGAGAAGAAGAGAGCTTGACCAAGAAGGGCAAGAAGAAGAAGACGGTCCACTGGGCGGAGGAGGAGCAGCTCAAACACTACTTCTACTTTGATCTGGACGAGACAGAGAGAGGTAAGCCATGCCCCGCACACTGTTTTAAGACACAAACTATCTGATACAAATCTGAATGATTAATGATATTACTCTGGATTCACAGTCAACGTCAACAAGATTAAGGACTTTGGTGAGGCGGCCAAACGAGAGCTGATGATGGACAGGCAGATGTTTGAGACGGCCCGTCGGACCTCCCATGACACCATGGAAGAGAGGGTCCCCTGGACCCCCCCGAGGCCCCTGACGCTGACTGGCAGCCTGGTCATCTCCGGGGCCAACAGCACCGAAAAGCTGACCCAGAGAGACCGCGAGATGGGCATCCTGCAGGAGATCTTCCTCAGCAAAGAGAGGTAGGACTCAACCTTTCTATGTTTATTATATGTAGAATTTCACCCTAAGAAGAAGGGTGAGGGCGTGCAGTGTATGGTAATGATTTCCCATCCTTTCTGATCATAGTGTGCCCGACAGTCCACATGAACCAGACCCAGAGCCGTATGAACCCATGCCTCCCCGTCTCATCCCTCTGGATGAGGTTAGTACACACAAAACGCACACACACACACACACACACACACACACACACACACACACACACACACACATACACATCCCGTCTCCCACATCTCGTATTAAACACCTTGTGTACGTGTGTGTTTCCCCTGCAGGACTCGTCCATGCAGGACGACGGCTACGTGGAGCCCATGGACACGACCTCCCAGCCGGGCTCTGCCCTGGCCCAGAGCGAGAGCTCCAAGCTGCCCCCTGTCCTGGCCAACCTCATGGGCAACCTGAGCAGCAACTCACGGAGCCCCGTGGCCCCCAACGCTGCCAGCAGCCCCGTGGCCCCCACTGTCAACGTGCAGGAGCTGCTCTCCTCCATCATGGTAAACAACAGCAGCAGGAGCTGCTTTTGACACACTTACTTTTTTGACATTCGGGATCACAAAGTACACTTCCCATTTTATTTTTCATGAAATCAAAGTTTCATCAGTATGTAGTGCAGTTGGGTGTGAGAGTGCCTGTCGGTGGTAGTAGTGTAGCTGATGTGTAGCTGTGTGTCATCAGGGTGCGTCTGGGAACCAGTCGACTGAAGACTTGATCAAGCAGCCCAACTTCTCAGACAAGATCAAACAGCTCCTGGGCTCCCTGCAGCAGACCCAGAACCAGAACCAGGGTGGACCTCCCCCAGGTAAACTCAAGCTCTTCTTCCATGGTTGAACTACATGCCCCTGCTGTCATGCCAACATGTCCACCTGTTGTGATCCTTCTGTTACTCATCGTTAACCGCTGTTTCTTTCCATCCAGTCAACCCAGGTTTGCTGGGCCACGGACCGGGCATGAACAATATGAACAACATGAACATGAACATGAACATGCATATGCAGATGCCCATGAACGGCGGCTACCCCCCCAACAACCCGCCCGGCGGCCCTCGCTTCAACCACCCTCCACCCCCCCACAACCATGGCCCACCCTTCAACCCTGGTGGAGGCCCGCGCATGATGGGGCCGCCCCCTGGCCAGGGCCGGGGGGACAACGGCAACTACTGGGGAGATGAGTCCATGAGGGGGGGGCCTCATAGAGGGGGCCACTTCCACCGAGGAGGACGGGGCCGAGGAGGAGGAGAGCCGGGCTTCAGGGGCCGAGGACGAGGGGGGCCCAGAGGAGGACACAACAACATGAATGGTATGTCTCCCATGTTGATCACTCTCTTCTAACACAAAGCAGCTGAGACTGGTGTCCTCATCAGCTCAGGCCATAGAAGGGGACACATTGACTTGTCTCCGCTTTGATTCCATGCGGGACCTTTGTTGCATGTCTCTCTCTCCTCTGCCTCTTCTCTAATATCCCAAAAAATGTTAAATTGGCCAAAAGTAGAGCTTGACAGTTCATTCCTAACCAGAGAAACTCCCGTGTGCTGGTAATGAGAGGGGGGGCACATAAAGTGACAGCACATGATGTGGAGTAGAAAGTGTGTGTGTGTGTGTGTGTGTGTGTGTGTGTGTGTGTGTGTGTGTGTGTGTGTGTGAGTGCTGTGTTGTAATGCTGTTGTGTTTCCTCCTGACAGACATGTCCAAGAGGCCCGTGTGTCGTCACTTCATGATGAAGGGAAGCTGTAGGTATGAGAGCAACTGTGCTTTCTACCACCCTGGTGTCAATGGACCCCCCCTGCCCCCCAACCACCCTGCTCACAACCACCCACCCCAGCATGGACACTAGCTGCCGGCCTGTGGGCCCCTGGAGGACCGGACCCCTGCACTCTCTCAGTGAAACAGGACACAGGAGATGTTCACTGATGGGACTGTCTGTTTTTACTGGGATCATTTTTAACAGTGAGACTGAAACAAGCCACCACACTTGACCACTATGTCTGCCTGTCTGCTCCGTCACTTTCCACACCGTTACCGTGGTGACCAAATGGAAGTGACCTACTCAGCAGAAAACCGACTGAATTCCCTTCCTACTGTGGCTGTTGTACTGTGGACCTACATGTCATATTGCTTTCATATTCCCTTTAGTTTGGTACTTCAGGTGCCAGCTCTGTACATAAGAGTCCGAAACGTGACACAAACATTGAGGAAGCACTTTATTATGAAAAAAACAGAATTTAGCCACAGCTATGATTTATTAAAACTGGACCTGAAAAAGAACTGCACAGTATTTAAACTGCTTTATTTCACCCAAAAGTTGAGCAGTGAGCCGCGCTGACCCACTGAGGTTCTTCCAGCAGCTGGGGTTAATGAGAGGAGATGATGCAGAAGCATCAGCTGTGTGTGTGTGTGTGTGTGTGTGTGTGTGTGTGTGTGTGTGTGTGTGTGTGTGTGTGTGTGTGTGTGTGTGTGTGTGTGTGTGTGTGTGTGTGTGTGTGTGTGTGTGTGTGTGTGTGTGTGTGTGTGCTTGTTTTACTATATTCGTGGGGTCCAAAAACCGGGGAAGACAGTATACTTGTGGGGTCTGCACAGCCTTGTGGGGCCCAAAATGCTGGACCCCACAAGGTTAAAGGGCTGTTTGAGGGTTAAGACTTTAAGGTTTTAGGATTAGGGTTAGAATTAGGTTATGGTTAGGGTGAGGGTAAGGGTTAAGGTTAGGCATTTAGTGGTGATGGTTAAGGTTAGGGTAAGGGGCTAGGGAATGCATTATGTCAATGACGGGTCCCCACAAAGATAGTGAAACAAACGTGTGTGTGTGTGTGTGTGTGTGTGTGTGAGATCATATGTAAGCTTTCCCTGTGTGGTCAGCAGCTCAGAGACGGCTGGTTGGCCCGGTCCTGTCTCCTGGTCTCTGTCTGCAGCCAGCAGGATCTTAGCATGAGTCAGCTATACTGAGTGTTTTCTGTGAAAACAATGACCTGTGCGTCTCTTGTGGGACTGTAAGAATGTAATGTTTTTTTGTTGCTCCCTCATGTTTTTTTTTTTTATTATTATTTGGATGCAATCTTGAGAATGTTGGCCCTTTTTTTAAGATGAATGATGAAATGTTTGTATTCATGTGTTTCTATGAATACAGAATACACATTCATACATCATATTTTCCGTTGAATTCTTTTGTACACAGTGTATTGAATAAATGTCCAAACATAAATGTACTGTTTTATTTGAAAGAACAACAAGCAGTTTGGATGAAATGGAAACATTCTGCAAAGAATAATCAGAGGAAAAGCCCTTTCCAACATGCAGTGTCCATACATTACAGATACAGATCTATATTTACAACTCTTAACATGCCGTGGCTTTTTAAATCATTGCCTCTGTCCACACCGGCCTGAAGGGATCACTCCACTGTAAAAGAAGGGAGACACCGGTGTACATTCAACCTTACGGCAAAATAATAAAAAAGAAACCGCATAAACTGCAGCTCCAAATAATTTTTAATGAACATAAACACACCAAATCTTTACAGATATAGTTATTAGTGCAGGACTCTCATTGGATTTAGTTTAGTTTGTACACGTGTTTGTGTTGTGTCCACAGTCTGAAAGAAGGAAACAGCGCCCCTAGTGGCTGGGCTAGTACTGGCACATACTATTCTTAGAGCCTCTCCAGCAGTGGAGCTCCAAACCTGATGGGGCTCTCGACAAGTATCCAAAATGAAAGGCTTCATCCTCTGGGGACTTTGGATTTCATGTAAATGTGTCCATTAGATTGAAATATTTCTTGTGTAAGTGAGGGTCTGATGACACACTGACACACTACAGGTGTCCCCAGTGTCTTAGTGATGTCAGACCTCAGGGCTCGCTGTCAGTCAGCTGGTTGGAGATGACATTAACATTAAGGGACAGGGACTCCTTAATGTTGCAGCTCAGTTTGACACTTTCCCCTCTTGAGTTGTCTGATTTGGCAGTTACCCTGTCCTTTCCTCCCTGGAATTCTTTGTCCTCATTTCCTCGTCATGTTGTGAATATCTAGGAATGCATTTGTATACAAAGATGATGATTTCATGTACATAAATAGCTATACAGATGACTCAAAAATAAAAATCTCTTTGTTGTAATGTTCTGTTGACTGGTTCTGATTGGCTGGTCCTGTCCCACACTTTACAATGCTGCATGTTTAGCCAGAGAATGATACTACAAAATGATACTGCAAAAGTCCGAGGGCTGAAATGCACTGTTGCTCGTAGGAAAACGTGAAGGAGGGACATTCAGAGGCCTTAGCTGTTTTTTGTATGTTGTGTAATGTACAACTTGTATGCCATTTACATGTCTGTCGGTCCATAGGTCCACCACTCAACTGATGATGAAGTTTGATGGAAGGTGTTCATATTTCATGTTCCCGTCAGGATGAACAGGGAGAACTCTTCTGATCCTCTGGCTTCCATCATGTCTACATGTTAACGTTTCCAACACTTACTTTAAGAAGAGAGAAAGACATTCATCAGCCTCAGCTGTACCATACAGTCTATGAGCTGTACTGTGCTAATGGTGTTTACTGACCATTAGCTAATGTTAGCATGCTAACATGCCTGTGACTGCTGGCCCTGGGACTGACCTACTGGACCATGGGCCACATGATACCCGCCTAGCATGAGAATGTTAGCATTGTGAGCATGTTAGCATGCTGATGTTAGCATCACTGTACCTATAGCCTGACAGAGCTGTCAGCGTGGCTCTAGACTCTTATGGCGTTTTTCCATTACATGGTACCTGCTCGACTCGCCTCGACTCGACACACTGTGCGTCCGTTTTCCATTGCAGATTTTAGTACCGCCTCAGCGTGGCTGGTCGTTATGTCGTATCGATGCACACACCAGCGCACAAGTATAAACATCAGGCCACTTGAGTTTGTTTTACAGTTCTGTGGAGGCTCCACGCAGAGCTTTAGCCGTAGCCTGTGTAGCCTATGTAAAAGTGGCCTGATGTTTATACTTGTGCGCTGGTGTGTGCGTGGAGCCGGCCATGTGTGTGTGTAGTTAGGCTACGGCGAAAGCTCTGCCGGAGCCTCCGCAGAACTGTAAACAAGCGGCACAGTAAACTACTGTGACCTAACGCGACAAACACACAGAACGTTGAAGGTGTGCGTTGCCAGAAGACACATTTTGTTTAAAATTAAGCTGGAGGCAGCAAAAAAAACAGCTGGCTAAACTGTTTAAAAATAGCGGGTTTGTTCAGGACACCCCCGTCTGTCGCTTTCACGTCACCTTTTTGGCTCACCTCAGCTCGCTTGGAACCTCGACTGAGGAGGTACTAAAAAAAGTACCTTTTTTTCGTAATGGAAAACCAAAAAAGGCGAGTAGAGTCGAGGCGAGTCGAGCTGGTACCATGTAATGGAAAAGCCCATAAGTCAACCAATCAGCCCCACAGAGCACACTGTTGACATTGACCTTTACAAGGTATTAGAAAATATAAGACTGTTCAGAGAAAGTGGAAATGCCAAACGGTGTGATCTATCTCATGCGTTTGCTCTCGTTGAACAGTGAGGTTGTCAGTGCACCTTAAACCAGCCGGAGCTCAGAGAAGTGTGGTTTATATCAGGGCTTTCAAAGACAAATGTTCGTTCATTTCTAATAGAATAACCCCCGCGTTCTAACCTGATCAATATTCTCAATTTGACTCCTTTTTTCTTTCTATTTTGCACAAAGGAATAGATCCTTGCTATGTGACATGATAGAATCCGAAGACAAAAGCAATGTGAATACACTGTTCAGCACATCATGTGTGTTAGTATTTCTCATCTTTATCTGAGGTGAGTTCAGGTGTTCATGAGCTGCTGCATTTGCTTCACTCTGAACAGGAAGTTGCATCCTATTTGAGCAGGCCAGCCAATAGCAGAGTGTGTGTGGAGCGGGTCAGCGTCAGATCCGTGTTATCAGGGCGGGCCTGAGTGTTAACAGGAGCGGCCTTTCACCCGGCCCTGTAGTTCAAATATTTACCATGGTGCTGTAACAACACACGGATACGGGGGGGGTTGGGTGGGTGTTAAGGACACCTCAGCACTGACTGCTCCCACATCCTGCTAACACAGCATCCGACAGGCATTTGTTCTGTTCTTTAGGACATCTGGTTTGTCAAGCATTTTACTGGAAGAATGTAATACAGAAAGCCTTACAGAGGAATGCAATTCATATGATATATGATTTAAACCAGTGTACCATTTGACTGAATGCTGTAGCCATTAGAAACAGAATGAACACACTGTGTGGTTCATCATCATGGAGATGGTTCATCATGTGACCTCAGTATGATGATGGGGTGTATAAGGGGGTAGAAAACACAAGACTTTCACCCAGGAAACGGGTGTTCATGTCCCGGGAGTACTATGTTTTAACCAAAACCACAATCTTTTTTTCTCTTGGTGCTCTGTGCTCTGTGCCCAGCTCCAAGTCACCTTTTCTCGGCTAAATTTACCTGTAAAGATCGCTAAACATAACTGCCATGTAACCGGTTGTCAAATGACCGGTCACATGATTTCCTAAGATATTATACGAATTGTTGTGCATAAGTTTTTGCTGCAATCTGCAGTCTCTCCAGGATCTGTTTCCCTCCAGGATGTTGAGGCAGGCAGGAAAGATTGTAGCCGATTCCTCTCACCTTGGACACAAACTGTTTGAACCCCTCCCCTCTGGCAGGAGGCTGCAGTCCATCAGGACCAAAACCTCACGCCATGAAAACAGTTTCTTCCCCTCTGCAGTCAGCCTCATTAACAAGGCCCGGACCCCCACTGACATTGAATCTAATCCTACATCCTGTCCTCTGCACATTCTATATATCTTGAACGTTTGCACATCTCTCAACATTTTCACATCCTGCACTAATCCATACAGCGTATAAGCATACATTCTTAATGTTAAATGGTTATATGTATGTGTTATTTGTATTTATTGGTTGTTTATTTCATATTTATGTTCAATATGTTTGTTTATGTATGCACCAACAACCATAGCAAATTCCTAGTAAGTGCTACTTACTTGGCAATGAATCATTTTCTGATTCTGATTCTGATTCTGATGTGAATGCGTGCAGGTAACATACTGGAGAATAAAAGTGGGCCCAGTACTGAGCCTTGTGGGACGTGAATGTGATCTGCTAAAGAGTATTATGTGTTTATCGCAGCCTAATGGATCATAAAAACTCATCAGTGAGACTCCCTATTGCATCATGAACACACACGCTGTACTTTATTCTGACTGAATCCCACACACACACACTGTACTGCTGCCGCACATACTCACCAATGCAGAAAATGTTGATTCATTTTTGGGGGCATTTAATGGATAGGACAGTTGTAGACAGGAAAGTGGGGAGAGAGAGGGGAAGACATGCAGCAAAGGGCCACAGGTTGGACTCAAACCCTGGGCTGCTGCGGTAAGGATTAAGCCTTGCTACATGGGGTGCACGCTCTACCAGGTGAGCTACCAGGGCGCCCCCCTTCTGTTTGTTTGATAAAAACATTGAGATATAAAGTCATAAATACAATTCTTTCTGATCCCATTCCTGACCTGGACTGGCACACAGCCAGGACTACAGAGCCTGTTAGCTCACTCATTGATAGACAGTGTGGGACAGGGCTGTCCTGTCTAACTACTTTTGGCTTGATTATTTTTTGGCATTTAAACTTTTATTAAACAGTCCACAGTGAAGAGGCCGGCAGGAAACCAGAGGAGAGTATGAGCAACAGCAGTCGCCTGCCGCTGGAACCATTCAGCTGCATATAACACTCTTTCAATGTTCACCCTTTCGCATGCTGACATTTCCAAAAATTGGTTACACACATGGCAAAACCTTTCTAATAGTAACCTCCAAGTCTTGGCTACCTTTCTATTTCTTATTGGCAAATATGTAGTGTTTATTGTAACAGAAGGTATTTTCCCAGAGAAAATCCAATAATTATGTCATCTAAACCCCCCAAAATCTGAGAAAATCTATGAATGAATGTATCTTGGACACTCCATCTATGACTATGAGGCCATGTGACAAATAAACACAGCAGTCCACTGTCGGCAGCGTGGGCCGTGTGGAAAGTAGCAGTAGAAGAAACACTACCTCTACTAAGCTTGTTGGCTTGTTAGCTATAAAGTTTAGTAAGTCATTAAATAAACTATCAAGTCAGCACTTAGAAAGTTTAATAAGTCATTAGTAAACTATCAAGTCCACAGTTATAAAGTCTAATAAGTCATTAGTAAACTATCAAGTCAGCAGTTATAAAGTTTAATAAGTCGTTAGTAAACTATCAAGAGGTCCATTAGCTGGAGGATGATTTTCCCCTACCTGGCAATCCAAAAATCTTCTTACAAATGACTTATACATAAATGATTTATTAATTGTGTTGTCTTCAACCTTGAAAAAAAACACATTTTTTTCGACGTTTTTGACGCCTCTTTTTTCACAGTTTGTTTTTGCTTTTTCCAACGTTTTAAATTGTCAAATTTTTCTTCTACACATTTTCAGCGCTTATTTCTACGTCCCATATTTTCTGATATAAAACAAAAATTAAAAACAGGTCAATTTGACCCGAAGTAAACACAAGGGTTAAAACTACTTGTTACAACGTATACACTCTTTATAACGGGTAGTTTATCAGAAGCAATACCATGTGTTTGTGATATTGAAACAAAAACACAAATGTATCACAATAACCAGGAAAATGGATTGAAACATTAAAATGCAAATTCCTACACCAGTAAAAACATGCATAATCTGCATTTGATAATATGTTATTGTGCTTGTGTTTCATGATTTCATTCCCTGCTTCTTGTTTTTTCTTCGTCTTTCTTCTTTTTGTAAAAGTCCTGTAGTGGGAACAAAGCACTGTAACTGTTCACAAGGAAAGCAACGAGAGAAGGACACAACAAGAAGAAGCTGTGTTTTAGCAGCAGAGGAGGAGGCCTGTGGACGGTTAGAGTTAGTGGACGGATGGCGTGGAGCGTTAGAGTGGATGGTAACCGTTAGTGCACTGTTAGAGTGGACGGTTAGAGTTAGTGGACGGATAACGTGGACGGTAAGCGTTAGAGGACAGTTAGAGTGAACGGTTAGAGTTAGTGGACGGATAGCGTGTAAGATAAGCGCTAGTGCACGGTTGGATGGACGGTTGATGTGGGCGGTTAGAGTGGACGGTTGGAGTGGACGGTTGAAGTGGACAGTTAGCGTGGTCGGTTGGAGTGGACGGTTAGCGTGGTCGGTTGGAGTGGATGGTTAGAGTGGACGTTTGGACTGGACGGTTGGAGTGGACGGTAACTGTTTGTGGACAGTAACTGTTAGTGGACAGTTGGAGGTGGAGCTGCTGCAGGATGTAGGGCTGGGCCTGAACAAAGCTGCCATTGAGAGCAGAGCACACACTGTTGAGATGCTTCCAGATAAACTCATGCACAATACACCTCAATGTCCTCTAGACACTATCATCTTTATTACGAACATGTCTTATTATAATGTAAGGCCCAGTCTAATTAAAAGAATAGGATTCCACAAACTGTAATCAATAATCAGAAAGGCTAATGTGCCTGGATGTGTCCTGTTTGACTATTCACTGCAGCTGTGGTTCTAAACCAAACATGCTCATTGTTCATCTTCATCAATCTGTGTTGACTTTGTAGGAGAGACACATTCAGTTACACTTTGTGTGTCACATAAAAATTAAAAGATAAATCATCATCCTCTTCCGTCTGATGGTGTTCCTCAGTTAGAGCTGAGCTGTCCTTGGATCCGAGCCAATGTCTCAGCACGTCACACATCAGCCTGCTGTGGACGCAACCAAACTGCTTGTTAATGACCCCTAACAGTGTCCACACTGTTAGAAAGGGTGAATAGAGTAGAATAGAATAGAATAGAATGAATGGATGAATGAATGAATGAATGGACATGGCAAAGAACAGGTGTCTATGTCTCTAGCCGTGCACGAGCCGTTCTTACATCTGTGCACAGTTGAACGCCAAACTCCTTCGAAGAAGTGTGATGAGAGCAGCTTATTGGCAAACGCACATGGATGGTAATATAAAAAATAAAATCTTAATTTAAAATTGGTTCCTTTATATTGTTCCCCTAGCAGCCACACTACATTATTTGGCAATACACACGGAAATCTCAAATTACCTAAGGGGGGGGTTGGGCGGGGTGGGGGAGGGGATTGGGGGGGGAGAGGGCGGGCCCGCAGGGGAACGGCTGTTTAAATACGGGCAGGTGAGAGTGCAGGTGCAGCAGATCCTGGATCACTCTCAGCTGAGCAGTCAGAACAGGTAAGAAAATTTGAATATTTTAACTGCGGGGAAATCCCCATCAATGCTGTGTAATTTTCATTTTTATTTCTGTATAAAACAAGTCTGTGATTCTGATCCCAACCATACATTATTCTGTAATAACTTTCAACAACTAGGAAAGAACTTGTTAATGTAGGCAGAAATGCACACCACATTCCAACAACTTCTTTCTCTTCACTTAGTCATTGGGTGGTGATGGCACAGTGGATATGGCACATACCTTTGGTGTGGGAGACCTGGGTTCGATTCCCACTGCAATACATCAACCAATGTGTCCTTGAGCAAGACACTTAACCCATAGTTGCTCACATATATAGCAAATGTAAGTCGCTTTGGATGAAAGCGTCAGCTAAATGACATGTAATGTAATGTTTGTGGTCCGGTGAGAATGCCAATCAAATTGGGTTGTTCCGTAGGAGGAAGTGCTGAAGGGTACAAGTCAACCCGGTTCCTTCTAAGAGGGAAGGGAAAGTTTACCTTTCTCGCATTCCTGCCAAATGTGATGTAATTTTGATACTGTTCCTTCATTGGTCACACAGTTTGAACATTTAGTCTGTTCCTCATGTTTCAGTGAGTCTATAAAGATGATCAAAGCGGCGTTGTCGGTACTCCTGGTCCTGGTGACCATGTCCTCCACCTTCGGGAAATACATCCCCAAATCTGGCAAGAGGATCCCTCAGACTCTGTCCCGAGGTCTGTGAACATCAGCTGCACCTCTCACACTAAAGTCCAGCGGGTCAGTACTGTCTCTTCTCTCTAACGGCTCTGTGTCTGTGCAGGTTGGGGGGATCAGCTGATCTGGGCTCAGACGTACGAGGAGGCTCTGTACTGGTCCAGGTCACGGTGAGTCCTGCTTAAAACACTGACGCTGGCAGTGATTAAAGATGATGAATAAATGTAAGTGAAACTGATTTGTGTTTTAGAAACAAGCCTCTGATGGTCCTGTTTCACCTGGATGACTGCCCACACAGCCAGGGTAAGGCCCACTCCTGACTTCTCTTATTTCCTTCATTAGAATTAGATTAGAATTAGAAATAGATATAATTAGATTTCTTTGAATGGGGCAGCGTCTAGCTCGAGTAGAGCGTGCGCCTCACGTAGGCTAAGTCCTCCCCTCTCTCTCTCTCTCTCTCTCTCTCTCTCTCTCTCTCCCTTTTCCTGTTCATCTTCACTATCTAATGAAAATAAAAGCTTTCCAATGAATTTGAAAAACCTTTTAGAGGAGCAGCAGTCATTTGTTTGCACATGTTGTAGAATTGAAAACCTGTTTCTCCTGCAGCTCTGAAGAAGGTTTTCTCTGAGGACAACAAGCTCCAGAAGATGCTGGATGAGGACTTCATCGTCCTCAATCTGGTGGTGAGTGACAGGACTTTTTAGTCTGGCTCCACAAGGTGTCTTAAAGGTGCATACCACCCAATCTGTATTCAAATTTGAGCTGCTTTCAAAAGTATAAAACCTTTAAAAACCTTGTGTTATACCAATGTATTAATACATTTATATATTAATTAATTATAATGAATGTATTCATATTGGTTTATTTTCCTGTTCGTCTCTATAATATTAAATATTCACCACGCATCAATTCAAGTTAAAGTTCAGCTTAGTTATTGTTTACCCAGAGTTTGATAGTCATCTTATGTGAACAGTCATTCTATCGTACTAACTGGGATTGGTGCACAGACAAGTGTGACATCACCTTTTCCAAACGTAGCCCTGCCCACCTAAAGCTAGTGAAGACAGCTGGGACACAAATACAGTACAAAAGGCAGAAATCTCTGATGCCAGAAATACTAGTGTTGTTCCTGTGTCCCTGTAGGCTCCATGGGGATCAGACAGTAGGTTTTAGGGCCAGCGCTCTGAGCTGGCATGGTTCACACTGTGATATGTCTGACCATGTGTTATTCCTTTTCTCGCCTCCAGTATGAAACCACAGACAAACATCTCTCTCCTGATGGACAGTATGTTCCCAGAATCATTTTTGTTGGTAAGAGCTATCTCCTAACACAACTCTTTCTGTTCCCTGTTCACATGTTAAAGGTGCAGTAAGCGATGCTGCGTGAAGATTGTTGATATTTGAACTTAACCCCCCCTTCAGAATCTTCGCACCCCAGATTCATAGAAGCGCATTTCCATAGCAACCACTTCTGTTAAGTGTCTCTGCTGACTTAACGAAATATGGCAGAATCGATGTTAGCTCACGTTAAGTTGTGGATTAGCAAACTGTCGATACTGCTGTAAAGCCAGCCAGTTGGGAGCAGCCATCACAAACAATAGCAAACGGGTGAGGTTAAACTGACCTGTTGAAAACAGCAAAGCTAACGTTACTCACTTCTCCATAACCCAAGCCCTCATCAGTTTTCATTCCTTTGAAATCACCAAGGTTTCTGCAGCGTTGAAACGCCTCACTGATGTTAACAAGGCTCTTTCTCCTTTCCCGCTCATACAACTTCTTTTTAGGGCCCGAGCGCTGACAGCGGCGAAATTTATGTATTTTAAGGGTTTCGGGAATAACCGTGCAAAAATGGCTCGCTAGCGCCCCCTAGAAAGTTAAAAAAATTGAGCCCCTGCAGTGTGTTTAACGTAGACTCACGAAACTTGGTACACATATGTAGCATGTCAAGATGTACAAAAAACGTCATTAGAGCCATACCCTAAACCCAACAGGAAGTCCGCCATTTTGATTTCAAAGTTCGAAATTAGTGCGATTTTGGCCATTTCCACATGTTGTACTTTAACGAACTCCTCCTAGAGATTTCATCTGATCAACTTCAAATTCGGTCTGTACCATCTTAAGACGTTAAAGATGAAAAGTTGTTAAAAGAAAAACTTTGTGACATGGCGGCCATTTTGAGTGTTTAGCGATGAACCAATAAATTGTTGTAACTTGAGGGTATGTTGTCGTATCTGCCCGAAATTTGTCACGATTGACAAGGGTCCACACCTGAGGACACCTACAGGGCAAAATTGACTTTTGGTCATAGCGCCCCCCGCTGGCAACAGGAAATGCACCTTATATGACAAACATCATCCTATTTACATGAAACTTATAATGTGTGGTCTACATGGGATACTGAGCTGCCCCCTATACTTTAACCATGCCCACTTACTCAGGCCACGCCCCCTTTCATAACATTTGAACCGTTTAAGGTAGAGTATTGTGTGAGGTGTCATTGAACTCAGTAGAGAGTTGCTTCTTCATTGATGATGGTTTGGCCCGCCCCCTATGCTTAAGCCACGCCCCCTTTCTCAACATTTGAACCGTTTAAGGTATACCCTTGTGTGAGGTATCATTGAACTCAGCAGAGAGTTCCTTATTCATTAGTGATTGTTTGGCCAGCCCCTCTGTGCTTAGCCACGCCCCCTTTCATAACTGTTGACCCGTTTATGGTAGAGTCTTATGTGAGGTATCAATGAACTCAGCAGAGACTTCCTTTTTTATTGGTCATGGTTTGACCCGCCCGCTAAGCTTTAGCCACTCCCCCTTTTATAACTAATGATCCGTTTGATGTAGACCTTTGTATGAGGTATCATTGAACTCAGCAAAGACTTCCTTCTTCATTGGTGATGGTTTGGCCCACCCCCCTATGCTTAAGCCACGCCCCCTTTCATAAATGGTGACCCATTTATGATAGAGTCTTATGTGAGGTATCATTGAACTCACCAGAGACTTCCTTTTTAATTGGTGATGGTTTGACCCACCCCATATGATTTAGCCACGCCCCCTTTTCACAGCTAATGAACCATATGATGTAGAGTCTTGTTTCAGGTATCGTTGAACTTGGCAGGGAGTTCTCTTTTCATTGTTGACGATTTGCAGTGTCTGAGTGCCGCGCGAATGCACGGTCGCAAGGAGCGGCGTCCGCCGGTAACCCCGATGCACGCAGAGGCACGAGGGCCCGTCCATTGCTGCTTGCAGCTTTAATTTAATTTGTATTCTTCAGTCCTCTTTTGCTGTTTCTCTGCCAACTTGTCTTGTTGATACCACCTTTATGTTGGTTTTCCATTTACACAGCCAGGGCTGTGAAGGAACACCAGATTTTTTTCCACGCACACATAAAATAAAGAGCTAGCTGACCGTAAGGAGATATTTACTGAATTTCACAAAAAGTGTATTGGATTAACATTGCTTACTATACCTTTAAGTTACTCAGCTAACACTTCCTGTTTCCTGCTACATCATTGGGTTGAGGCTGAACATTTCAGTTTTCATATAGAAAGCTATTTTTGGTTGTAAGATGCTTTTTGCAAGTCATATTATCCAGCAAGGAGTATATACACAGCTGGTGCTCAGCCAGTCCTTCTGTCTTTACAGACCCCACGATGACGGTGAGGGCTGACATCAACGGTCGCTACAGCAACCGCATGTATGCCTACGAACCCAGCGACGTGGATCTGTGTAAGTGCCACAGCTAACTCATGAGGTCTGTTTGTGTCCATGGAACACACTGATTCAATGGAAATGTTTTCGCTCTTCCCCCTCAGTGAAGCGCAACATGGAGGCGGCTAAGAAGCTCCTGAAGTCTGAGCTGTGAGCGTAAGGACGAGCTCACCGTGTGGCCCTGCTGACCTGACAGGAAGCTGCTGTTTACACATAACAATACGCACTGGAAAGTTCCTTCACTGGTCATCTTTTCTCCTCAAATTCACTTCCTGATTCCTCACTTTGTTATTATTGCTGTGCATCCACAATGTCTTTTAATAAATATGGAACTGTTCATACAAGATCGATAGTCTGCCTTTTCATTCACCAACAGAACTCAAACTAAAACATGAATAATATACAAAAGAATGACAGGACTTCAATGTAAAAGCACTCATGCTACTACTGTTACTGTTAGAGCTGCTACAAACTGAGAGCCACCATATAACAGGAGCCTCAGTATATAGAGCTATTTTACAGTGGGATCTGTATTCCCTCAGTAAGGCCTGCAGGGCACATTGGTCTCCTACAAGGTTGCCAGTCACTTAGCTGGTTAGCCTGCCTAGCCTATTAGCCAAGGTTTGGGGAAGTTACTGATACTTAACACAAGTTAACGGTTAACATACAAGTACATACTATGTGATCCATTGTTAATGGGAAATATTGCTGCTTTAATATATTAATAATATTAACAGAGGGTTAAACAAAACACTCTCAATTGCCTTTTTCTTTAAACCAAAGGCACCATCTAGTGGGCTCAGAAAATGAATGAAATGGTGGCCATCCCTACTGTACATGACATCCAATGTCAAGACTAACCACTTATAACAATGTAATGTAATGGGAACACATAAGCACCACCTGTAATATTAATGCTTCAAGCATATCAAATACATTTCTGAACTAATGAAGATTCATTCTGCCACCTGGGTTGAGACAGAGGAAAAGACAGAATAAGTTGAGTGTCATCAGCAAAGCATTACAGCAGTGTTGGCCAATTGAAGCTTTATGAAGCTTCATGAAGCTTCATGATCATTTTCTTTTTTCCTGAGCCTACTAGATGGCACTCTCTGTTCAAGGAAGGGTTTAAAGGACACAGAATTGCTGTTTTCTTTAAAATGGTTCACAAAGCTTCATGAGGCTTCATTTGGCCATCACTACATGACAGCCAATGTCAAGACTAACCACTTATAACAATTATGGTGATTTTCCATTACATGGTACCTGCTCGACTCGCCTCAACTCTACTCGCCTTTTTTGGTTTTCCATTATGAAAAAAAGTACCTGGTACCTGCTAACAGGTACTTTTTTTAGTACCTCCTCAGTCGAGGTTCCAAGCGAGCTGAGGTGAGCTGAAAATGTGACGTGAAAGCGACAGAGGGGGGTGTCCTGAACAAACCCGCTATTTTTAAACAGTTTAGCCAGTTGTGTTTTTTTTTGCTGCCTCCAGCTTCTTCTGAAATAAAATGTGTCTTCTGACTGTGGCAACAACACCTTCAACGTTCTGTGTGTGTGTCGCAGTTTATTGCGGCGCCGCTTGTTTTACGGTTCTGCGGAGGCTCCAGTCCAGGCAGAGCTTTTGCCGTAGCCTACGTACACACACGGCTGCCTCGACACACACACCAGCGCACAAGTATAAACATCAGGCCACATATTACATAGGCTACGGCAAAAGCTCTGTGTGGAACCTCCACAGAACTGTAAAACAAACTCAAGTGGCCTGATGTTTATACTTGTGCGCTGGTGTGTGCGTCGAGACGGCAAGACGACCAGCCACGCTGAGGCGGTACTAAAATCTGCAATGGAAAACGGACGCACAGTGAGTCGAGTCGAGCAGGTACCATTTAATGGAAAAACGCCATTAAATGTAATGTGAACTAGCACCACCTGTAATATTAAAGCTTCAATCATATCAAATACATTTCTGAACTAATGAAGATTCATGCTGCCACCTGGGTTTCAGACTGAGGAAAAGTCAGAATAAGTTGAGTGTCGTCTGCAAAGCTGTGGTAAAGCCACGTGAGTAAATAACATGACCAAGCACCATGAGGTACTTTAGTAGTAAGGCTACAAGGTTCAGGCATAAAATCTGTCCAAGTCAACAAAGTTGTTCAGATTTCTTCCAAACTGTTAATTTGACTACAATCAAACAAAGTTGACGCTTTGGTTGAAAATGTCTAAAAGGTACAGGTCACTAAGCATGTATTTTAAATAAGCAAAAGAACAAGCAAGATCCTCTGCTCATTTGAGTAACGTTACATCCCGGTACGATACACAGAGACATCGTAGCTTCAGCGAGATGTCATCCATGCGACATTGAAGTGTGTAGTCTTTGTAATTACGTATTTTCACAGTCTTATACTTCAACAGTTTTCGGTTGAAAAATTATCTTCTAAATTGACGAACATCATATTTGTAATCCATGGCTCAATTCAAACGGGATAAAAAAATAAATAATTATTATCTCTCCATTGACTCTCGTTCATATTTTTTTCGAAAGATAGGTCCCATTGGCCGGAAGTAGAAGGGCGTGACTTCGGCTCTCTATAAATATAAATATTGGTTTGCTAATAGCTAAGGTTAGCTAGCTGATACCACCACTAACTTACTACTTAGTTTAGAATGTATAATTGTGTTTCTCTGCTGACCCCCCTGTTTATAAACGAAAATATACTACTCCCACATACATTGCCATTGTAAACAAGCCTTTAACAGTATCAGAAACATTAAAACACCAAGTTGTTGTTTAGTGTTATTTCTTATGACCGTGTTATTGAAAAACATTAAGATTTTAGAATTGTGGAAAGGTTATGTAAAATGGTAAAATATTTTACTTTACCACAGTTTATTGGCCAGAACGGCATACAAATTGTACAGAAAGCAAGGGAGGCCCTACGTCTATTTATTTTTCATCTTTCTCCTCTATTTATTTATTTTCTTACTTATCTTCATATTTGTGTCTTTCTGTGTCTTTACTGTCAATCTCTTTTCCTACATGATTTGGAGCTGACAGCAAGGCTAGTACCATTGTAGGAACCATGTTGTAATATTCTTAGAGAAATATATACCCATATGACAGTGTGCACCAGTAGTTGACTTCAAAATGAAGCAAAAGTGCTAAACTGAGACGCTAATAAAAACGGGAGTGTATCATCAAGGGAGTATGTATCTACATGGGTGAAGATCCAGAAAACCTTGTGCAACAATATGTGGTTTGTGATGTGTGCTTAATACTCCCTTTTTGTTCTCCTGATTGATCACTTGGGCTGAAATGATTCATTGATTAATAGAAAATGTATTGATTTATAATTTTGATAATCTATTAAAATGTTCTGTTTCATAGCATTAAACTGTTTACTGCTTACACTGTTTACTGGCTATATTAGCCCATATGCACAACCCCTCCCTCCCTCATTCCCTCAGCATGGACTGAGGTCTAACTCAAAATTTGAACAATGGCTGTAACCCTATTACTTCAACCCTTTATTCCCTTATAATGCCCATATTTAATGCTGTCTTTTTTTTTAACTTTATCCTTACACTGCTATAGTTTTTATCATACTATGTCTACATCATTATCTTATATTGTCCATATACACATACACATTTAATGCTGGTCTCTAGACTTTATCCTTGCACTATTGGACTTATTTGCACTACCACCATGACACACACTCTCATAGAGCACCTTACCATACATACTGAATCACAGGGTCAGTCCCTGCCCCGTCACTGCAAGCGTCTCATGCTTATACATCCCTAAGTACAGTCATGTGGATTTTTCATTTAGTATCTTTTCTTTTATTGTCCATGCTATTCATGGACATTTTTGTTTTTTTATCATCCAGTTTATGATGTATGTGTATGTTGTGTTTGAGGTCTTTAAGCTACTAGGACCTTGAATGTCCCCTTGGGGATCAATAAAGTCTCTATCTATCTATCTATCTATCTATCTATCTATCTATCTATCTATCTATCTATCTATCTATCTATCAATACTTATATCTAAAATCTGAGACATGACTTTAGACTGGCAAGTTGTGGTGGGTATGTGATTATTTTCTTTATTTATAAGTCATTGATTATTTAAAATAAGGTTTATAAGTTAAATTAATCGTAGTTACAGCACTATATATATTCCCACACTCAACTACTGTTCTGTCAACATTTTTTTGTCTCTGTGATTTAATATTAATTCATTTGCTTCTCGATTGGTCTTATTTACTGGCCTTTTTTTTTAACAGGGCATGGATGAAGACGCCATCAACGAGGCCATTGAAGACACCACTGTTGGGATTTATGTTCTTAAAGAACATGCTTCAAGTGATGAACCAGAGGACATTGAAGGCTTGAAGGCATCAAGGTGTTGCAAGATCTTGATAATGTAGCATTAGCTGTTGCTATGCTGTTTGGACTAATGTACTGTATGCCCTGAACTTCAGATACCCTGCTGACCTTCGTTATACCTTTGAGGTAATCCAAAAGAAACGCACTCGCTCTAAAAAAACAGGTTGTTCCAGTGAAAGGGTCAGAGAGACTGCGCCGTCAGCCAAATGGCGTAGTTGTCCCTAAAGGCATCGTTGGTATGGCTGTACCGTTTGGACTAGTTTTGTTTGTTTGAATTAACTGGACAGGATTTGCATGGAGCTGCATGGAAATAACCTTATGCAAACAAAGCAAACGTTTGCTCTCTAGAAAACTGGTACTGCTATACCAGATGGACTGCTTTTTCCCTTGTGAAGCCATTATGAAAACAATTTTAAGACTTTTCTAAAACATTTTTCTCTGTGTTTATTCCTCAGGGGAAAAAAAGTACACAGGGTTGATTCTTTTTTTTTCTCCATCATTTGTAAAACCACTTTGAAAACAGAGTGCACAATTTAAAGGGTAACTTCAGGTTTTTCAACCTGGACCCTATTTTCCTATGTTCTTGTTACTGATGGTAACAACAATCTTCGACATTGGTCCAGTATAAAGCGAGATCGCTGCAGTGGGCAGCTGCCAAACAAGATTCAATGTAAATTATAAAACAATTGCGCACCTTCAATTTACGTCCAAGTGCTGTTTTTGCTGCTGACAGTCTCAGATTAATATTTGAATTGTCGTACAACATTACAGAGAGAGACCTTTTTGTTAAAGAGTAAGATCCTTTTTGTTCAACATGAAACAGCCCCAAAATCACCATCACCAAACCCACCAGACTAAAAGTACTGTTTAGGATCTTACTCTTTAACAAAAAGTTCTATCTCTGTAGGGATCCTTTCCATAATGTTGTCAGACACTTAGAATAATAATCTGTTCACAGTTCACAGTTGCCCTATAGAAAATTAAATCTTAAATCTAATGTGAAAAGAGTACTTTAATTGTCTTTGCCATGTCCACTGAAGATATGTTTGAAGTATTATAAATGTCTTTGCTGTTCGAAGTCCACAACGAAGATACGTTTTGAAGTATGTATATGCTCCTATTGTTACACTGTGAAGATGGTTAGTGTGAGGTTACTTTATATTTAAAACCATTGCACTGTATGCAGAATTTACAACAATTTGAAAACATTGTGGTTTGCATAGTTGTGTGGTTAAATCCACTGCTGTTGATGCAGAGGTTAAGATTTTTGACCCCTCTGTGAAATCTGTTTATGGCAACTGCACAGAGTCATTCGTTTTGGGTAAAATTGGTACATTCTAAGTTTTAATACTCAATATAGACAATTTTGAGTACAGAACTCTGACTCTGCCTTTTTTGTCAATGCAAATCATTTCAACATACAACTGTATTTACACACACACAACAAGGAACCGATGGCTGCAATACATTTGCATAGATTTAACTTTAACAAATCATGTTAGATTTAGAGACCCCACTCGAATACCAGGGACATGATGAAATTGCCTTAAAGTTACATAATATTATGTTAAATTAACACAATTTTAATAGACAGTCTAATGTGAATAAAATATGTTGGTTTGACAAGAAATAAGTAATAGAGTGAGAGAAAAAAAAGTGTCAGCCACATTCTGATCATGTGGGACCGATTTAAACATTAAAATCAAGGAAATTCAAATGACTTGTTTTTTCAGTGTGGGATTTGAACCCAGGATTTCCTGTTTACAAGGGAGGCACTTTAACTGCTAAGCCACAACACCACAAAATTCAGTTGCAAGGACAAAGGAATTCTCTCATATCTTAAGATGTTTGATCTGAAGAAAAAAAAATGACTCCCAGTAATGGTAAATGGTAGAGTTCATCAACTTGTCAGTTTATTGTACAGATTGTACAAGGTGAACGAGAAAACTGCATTTCTATATTTCTGTAATTACAGAACCTTATCACATTATCTTCTCTATAAAGACACCCACCTGTTCAGAATAATTTGAGTGTCCTCTGCGTTTGTCGGTGTTTTCTGCCCCCAACGGCTCCTTCCAGGCAGCGCTGCCTGGAAGGCACTAGGATTAGGCACTGGTTATGGTTAAGGTTAGGGTTAGGTGCCTTGAAGTCAACGGTCGCAGTGCTGCCTTGAAGTCAATCAGGCAATGGTTATGGTTATGGTTATGGTTATGGTTAGGGTTAAGGTTAGGGTTAGGGTTAAGGTTAGAGTTAGGTGCCTTGGAGGCAGCGGTTGCAGCGCTGCCTGGAAGGAGCCGTTGGGGGCAAAAAACACCATTGAGCGCCCTCTGCAGGTTTAGTGGCACAGTGAGATCCCCACTTACTGCTGAAGCTGTGCAGTGCTTGAAACCTGAAAGACCAAACTGAGGACACAAAGCTCTCTTCACAGTTTGCTCAAATGTAATGCATTCTGGGAAGTATGCCAACTAGCCAACAATACGTTTGTTGTTCATCTGCTCCACAGAATGAGCAGTTCAGTAAAAGCTTCTGACCGTTCACAGATCATGTGGACCAACTTATCTCTAGAAGCTGAGTAAGGTAGTAAAAATGAGTTTCATTCAAATGAATCTATTCATTGAGCACGTTGTGTGAGCAGTACTAGATGGGTGGGTTCCAGCGGGTTCACACTGCCCCCACTCAGAGTGTTTTGCTGTTGCCAGGTTACCAAGGCTGTTCTGTTTCCTGAGCTCCACAAAGCAGCCCCTTCCTGTTCCCTGTGGAATCAAATGAGTCGGCAGAAATCTACAAAATACAGAAATCCATTTAGTGTGACCTGAAAAGGAACATGTAATAGTTTACCCCCTTTTCCGGCCTCACAGTTCAGTGCATTAGTTGGACAGATGTTAATTGTAAATTACTCTTCTGATTTGAAATACTTTGTTTAGTTCAAAGATGTGTAGTCACTGACTATGTACTGTATGTTGACGTTTCTCACCACAGTGGTCCCATGCACCTCAGTTTGTACAACAGTAAGTGAACCTAAGTGAACCCTAACCCTGGCTGCTGCATTTTGAATGAGTTGGAAGCGTCCTACTGATTGTTTGGATAATCCTGCAAATAAAGCGTTACAGTAGTCTAACCTGCTTGAGATGAATGCATGCACCAGTTTCTCAGAGTCCATTTGAGAAATGAATGCCTAAGTTTTGATATATATTTTTAAGTGATAAAATGCTGTTTTGGTGAAATTGGTGATATGATTTTCAAAATTGAGATCAGTATCAAAAACAATGCCAAGCTTTCTGACTTGCTAACTGTATTTCAGAGACAGTGAATCCAGGTGTAAATAAATCTTTTGTCTATGATTTGTAGGGCCAACAACGAGAATCTCAGTATTGTCTTTATATAGCTGTAGAAAGTTTTTGGACATCCAGCAATAAATATCCTTAATACAGTTAACTAGTTTGTTAACAAAGCTGAGATCATCGGAGGAGAGTGAAATGTACAACTGTGTGTCATCGGCATATGACTGGTAGGATATATTGTGTTTCCTTATGATAATACCAAGCGGGAGCATGTACAGACTAAAAGCAATGGTCCAAGGACTGACCCCTGTGGTTCCTCAGAGAAGATTTTCCTTTCTGTAGATTTAAAACATAAAACCTCCTGTCCTTTAAGTATGATGAAAACCAGTTAAGAACAGGGCCGGCTAAGTCAATGGAGATCAATATTTCCTTGCAGACTGGCATTTTACCTGCTTCTCTTAAGACTGGCTACACACTGGATGCGTGGTGTGAGGGTGGCGTTTCTGTTGCGTGGGGTTAAGTGCTAGACATTGGGCGCTGGATTACTTCCTCTAGATCTTTGGAGTTGACAGGTGAGAACGTTTAGATTGAGCTGATGACAGTAAATTGGTGTGAGGGTGGAGCAGGACTAGCTTTATTGCTGCAAGAAATAGTTATATTAACTCTAATATGAGAGAATTTTTCTTTGAAAAAGACAGCAAATTCATCACATTTAGCTGTTGAAAGGAACTCATGAGGGATAGATTTGAAGAGGTTAATCTGCTTGTCAATTGAAGAGAATAGAAATAGGACAGTATTGTTGTTGATTAATTGAGGGATGTAGAACTGTCACATTTCATATCTGAGTTATAACAATAGAGTGCATTGTTATACATTTCAAAATCAATGCAGTGCAATTATTTTTTTCTCCATTTCCATTCAGCTCTCCGACTCTTTTTGCCATTTTTACTCTTTCACTGCTTCTCCGAGGTGCTTTTGGTGCTCCGTGTATCTTTATAGTTTTGACAGGGGCAGTATGATCAACGATTGGAGACATAACATTTGTGAAATTTGTCAACCATGGCATCACATGACAGCAGCAATTCATTGATGAATGTAACTGCAGTGTCAGCATGAATGCAACATTTGTTAATTAATCTAACCATATTCATCTGTTCAACGGAGCACGTAATATCAAAACATATGAAATAATGATCAGAAATGGCAACATGGAGGACAGCTGTTATTATAGCATCAAGACCTTTGGAAAGGACGAGGTCCAGTGTGTGTGGACCCAGTGACATGTTTCAAATCTAAAGATTCCAGTAAACTAAGTGTAGTTTCCACTGAATGAGTTTTAATCCACATCAAAAAATCCACAGGAGCACTCGGTAAAAGTTGAACTATTTACTTTTACACACTAAAAAATAGTACAGTACAATATCCACTTCCAAAATTAAGAAGAGAGAGAAAAAGCGAGAGGTCAGAAAAGTGTGTACACTGCATGTGTTTTTAAATGATCTGCACACACACACATATATTCAGTGTAAAGAATACACAATTAACTTCCTTTTAAATTAATCATCCATATAAATTACTGTAGTTTCACTATGTATGAACTTAAACACAGATCAAAACATAACATAACATAAATAACTGCATTTAGGCTCCTAGCCAACCACACTTGTAGTGACTGCATGTGACTTTAGGACTGAATAATAGACACAAATATTTTTGCAGAGTTGAATTCAAACATTGTATACACTCCTGAAACCAAATGATTTAAGGGAAAAGAAACAAAAGACATAAAGCCAGAGAAACAGATTTATTTTTCTTCCACCAGTGTTTTGTTGCAGTTTACAGTACAAAGGCTGAGACAGAATCCTCAGTGCAGCTCTCAATCAGTAGCTCGTATTTGCTTAAGAGTCATGCAAAAGGCCAAACACACACACACACACACACACACACACACACACACACACACACAGTAGTCATGTCAATATGCAGAGCAGCAGTTGACATTATTGCGTTCAGTGGGGCAGACAAACAGAAACAGTGTTGAGGGTCAACATCAGGCAGGCTGCATAAATACTGTATATAATAATACTTTGGAATATACAGCAGTAGACAGTATTGCCTATTTTTACACCCAGTGCTCTGTGTACTAATAGTGAATGTTCAGACAGAGCTGTCACACTGGAGGCAACATGTGTGCACTCTTGAACAACCAAACACAGGACATTATAAGAGCATGGCTGCAGCAGTCAGTGAAACACACACAGGTCAGTCAGGTATGTACAGGTACAGCCCAGAGAAGTTCCAACACACAGGTGAGTCAGGTATGTACAGGTCGAGCCCGGAGAAGGCCCATGGAGGTGCAGACGGCTCACAGGAAAGCACTGGGGTTGGCTCGGGGGTCCTTCTGGTTCCTGTAGCGATAAGTGAGCCAGACTCCCAGAATCTGACAAAAGGAGACAGTCACAGTCACACACTGAGAGCGATACACTAACATCTGCTCATCTTCGTGTAGTCTACCAAATGTGGATTAATTCGCTGCTGAAAATAGTCCCCAACAAAGTCACTGTTTCCTCCTGTTTGAATCATGTTTATGAAAAGCAACAGTGCCCAGCTGCTAGAGGAAATTACTGAGCCTTTCTTAAACATCAAAAGATAT